>NW_027555847.1:544541504-545141504 GCF_003287225.1 Phascolarctos cinereus | reverse complement strand
ATTGACTAAGAAGGAACATGAAAAACGTTTCAATTCAAGGTTTGGAAACGTCACCTGACCATTCTAGGGTGTTTCTATTTATCATTTGTTGTGAAAAATCTTTAAGAACAAAAAGTCTCCCCAAATCTTAAGTGCTTAGATCACAGTATTATACACTTACAGAGCTAAAGAACACCTTAAAAATCATCTGGTACAATGCCTTCATTTTACACCCAGGTACAAACCCTTAAGAGACATCTTTTACTTTTCTTTATCCCCACCTCCCCAAATTCATTGTCATCTTGAACTTTTTTATATAGCATTTCCTATATCCAGCTCCTGTTCTCCACTCCCATTGCCACTCTATGAGTTTAAGCTTCTATTTACTTCTTGTTTGGATTGTTGTAAAAGCCTCCCTTGTTTCAGTCTCTCCTGTCTCCAAACTAGCCTTCACATAATCTCCAAATTAATCTCCTTAAAGTATAGGTCTCATGATGTTAGTCATCTGATTAAAAACCTTCAGTGTCTCTCTACCATAATCTTTGATCATTTACCCATTGGGGAATGGCATCTGGTCATATTCTGTTAGTTGTCTATATATCCCAGATATTGTACCCCTTCAAAGATATTTGATATAATGACAATAATAATGAGAATAGTTAACATTTATATAGTATTTACTATGTGCCAGTCACTGTGCTGAGCACTTCACAATTATTATTATTTCATTTGATCCTCACAACCACCTTGGGAGATAGGTGCTGTTATGATCTCATTTTACAGATGAAGAAATTGAGGCAGAGGTGACTTGTTCAGAGTCATACAGCTAGCAAGTTTTTGAAGCCATATCCGAACTCAGGTCTTCCTGACTCCAGGCCCAATGCTTTATCCTCTGTACCACCTATAAAGATTTTTCCCCAGAAAAACCACTGCCCTTCTACTCCATTAATTTTGTTCTTATTAAAGATTTCAATTTCATATAACTGAAATTACATATTTATATTTTTAGCCCTTGTTTTGTTAAGAATTCATTCTCTAGGGAAATTCACAGTTAGTAATTCATAACTGTAAATGTGAATGGAATGAGCTCACCCATAAAATGGAAGCAGAAAGCAGACTGGATGAGAAAATGGAATCCAACAGTATGTTATTTTCAAGCAATACACTTGAAACATAAAGACACACATAGAGTTAAAACAAAGGGTTGGAACAGTATCTAATATGTTTCAGTTGAAGTAAAAAAGGCAGGGTTAGCAACCATGATCTTAGACAAAGCAAAAGCAAAAATAGACCTAAGTAAAAGATAATCAGGAAAACTATATTGTGGTAAAAGATCCAATAGACAACGAAGTAATATAAAAACCTTCTTGCAGCAAGTTTTTTTTTTCTAGCAAAGGCTTCATTTCTCAAGTACTGTGTGTACAGTAACAGCAATGTTGTAATGATTAACTGTGAAAGACTTGGCTATGTTGATCAATACAATGATCCAAGATGTTTCAAAGGACTCATAATGAGAAAATGCTATTTGCCTCCAGAGAGAGAACTGATGAACTCTGAATGCAAATCAAGTATAAGTTTCTCACTTTATTTTTTCTTGTTTTTGTTAAATATGGCTAATATGAAAATATGCTTTGCATGATTTTACATGTATAATTAAATTCAGAAAATCAAAATTTAAAAAGAAAAGAATGTTGAAAATAAATAAATGATAAAATAAAATGTTAAAATAAATTCATCCTCTAGTCATGGGTGCAAAAGGTCCCTGGTCTCTTTCTTTTACCATTTTTTTAAAATGATGTGACCTTTAATATTCAAGTCATGTGTCCATTTTGAATTTATTATGGTATAAGGTGTAAGATGTTTATCTAAACCTAATTTCTACCAGATTCCTTTTCAGTAATCCCGGAAGCTCTTGTCAAATAATGAGTTCTTCCCCAGAGTACTAATTTTAATGGTGTAATGGATTGCTCCTTGGGTTGAGAACTACAAAGGAGAAAATTAATCTTTGGATATTCTATTCTCATGTCAGCCACTTTATTGTCTTGTATGTTGGTATTTTCCACTACAAACTTCCATTCGTCAGTGAATATTATTTATAGAAATTTAAGATAGATTTCTTATTCCCATTAGTGAATTGTTACTCAAAGGAACAAACAAAATGAATGATGGTAATTCATGTCTAGCCTTAGCACAAAAGCTCAATAGTAAGAGAAATAACAGACAATGATTTGTCAAGGCTTAGAAAGGGAGAAAGATGCCATAAGTCCTTTGGTTCCCCATAGCCCACTGAAGAATTAAATAAATTCAATGAACATTTATTAAATACCTCTGTACCATGAATATAAAAGTGAAAAAAGACAGCCTTTGCTCTCAAATGCTTTATAATCTAATGTATGTGAGTATACGGGGGGGGAGGGGTGTTATTTAGTTACCGTAATATAAGGTAAAATATGTAAAATGCCCCAAAGAGTTTTAGACAAAGTACAACAAGAAATTTGAGGTGGGGGAGTGCTGGTTAGGCTAGATGACCTCTGAGGGCCTTTTCAACTTCAAGATTCTATTTTTCTATGTTTCTTTGGAAAGATGGTAACTGAGTTGAACCTTGAAGAAAGTGAGGAATTTCAACAGGTGGAAATGGTTTAGAAATCTATTCCAGGCATTCGAAACACTGTGAGCAAAAACATGGAAATGGGAAAGGGTAGGACAGGAACAGAGCATGGGGAGTAGTCTAGTTTGGCTAGAGTACAGAATACTTGAAGGGGAATCATGTAAGATAAAAGCAAGATGTAGGTTGGAATCATGTTACTGAGGGACTTGAATGCCAGGCCAAGGCCTGTATTGTATCTTGTAGAGAGGGACCCACTGAACATCTTGGGACGAATGAAACCCATGCAATAGGAATATTCCTTTGACAATGATGAGAAAGATGAATTGAAGAGGGGAAAAGCCGGAGAGTGGATTACATCCAGAGTGGATGAGGCTATTACAATAATCCAAGTGAAAACTGATAACTTGAACAAATGTGTAGGTAGTGGGGGTGGAAAGGAAGAGACAGATTGAAGAGATATATTGGAGGTAAAATCAACAAGATTAGCTAATTGACCAGATGTAAGGAGTCAGAGAAGGAAGAATAGATGTTAACAAAAGATTTGTGATGCCTAGTGATTTGGGGTGATAGTGAACATCAACAGAAATAGGGAAATTAGGGAGAGGGGCAGGTTTTTGAGGAAAATGACAAACATCAGTTTTGGACATTTTGAGTTTTAGGTGATAACAAGACATCTGATTGTAGATCTTTTGGTAGCATTTAGAAATGCAAGACCGGAGCTTAGGAGAGAGGGCTGGACATATATTAATCAATTATTTAAGTATTTTTTATGTGCCAGGCAATGTACTAAGTGCTGGGAATGCAAATACAAGTAGAAAGACAGTCCCTGCCTTCAAAGAGCTTACATTCTAACAGGAGGAAGGTAACACTTAAAAGGAAGCTAAAAGAAGGGAAAAGATGGGGGAGACAAAGGTACATAATGGGGCATGGTAGAGGAAGCTCAGAGTATAGCCTGGAAAGGAATCAGGTATAACTATCCTGGGCACCATCCTTAAAAGGAGGTTCTGGGAGGACCTATCCAATCAGAGAGAGAGGCTGCAAGGACACAGAGTATGTGAATTCCAATGTGAAAATTCCAGGATTGGAATCAGGCTTCATAATGAACAGCTGGGGCAAGGTAGAAGCTGTCCCAAGTGCAGAGGAATTAGAGTCATCAGCAGAGAGATGATAAATAAGACCATAGATGTAGATTAAATTGCCAAGGAAGGAAGGTGGTGTATAGATAGAGAGAAAAGTAGCAGCTAGGACAGAACCTCAGAAGATAATGTCGTTTATGGAACTGACAAATATGTAGGAGGAGAACCATTAAAGTTTAGTATTGTAGAAGCTAAAGGAGGCCAGAGTAACTTATTTGGGGCACAAATAAAAGTGATTCCTTTTGTTCCCACAAGAGAGAAACATTTACCTATCTTCTAATTGGAAATCAAAGTATTACTGACCAATATATTTGGCTTTATAGATTTTTGTGAACTTTTGTTTTGGGGGGGGGCTAGGCAATGGGGTTAAGTGACTTGCCCAGAGTCACACAGCTAGTAAGTGTTATGTGTCTGAGGCTGGATTTGAACTCAGGTCCTCCTGAATCCAGGGCCGGTGCTCTATCCACCGTATCACCTAGCTGTCCCTTCCCTTCTTTAAAAAAAGAAAAAACAATAGGGTTAAGAAGAAAAAAAAAGTGAAACAAATGACTGAGACTTCTCCCCATCTCCTTCTCCAGCTTCCCACAGTTCTCTCTAAAACTGTACAGATTACAGCTGAAAGTAACTCTTGTCTACAAAAACATGCTACTGAATCTCCTACCATTTGTAGACTATTTCCATCAGGTGAGAAGTTCAAACTCAGCCTCCCACAGGTTAGTCAAATAGGATGGGAGTAAAATCGAAAAAAAGAAATTCCACAAGTCAATAGAACAGATGCTGACTGTTGCTACTAGTAATAATAATAAAAATGATTTTCCTTGATTTTGCATACCCCATTTTTCAAACCTATTTTTAATCCTAGACAATGTTTATCAGCTACTGTCCCTGGTGCCAGTTAGTGTTTGTATAGCATGCATATACAAGCTCCCTGTTGTCTGAGGTTCTAATATGTATTTGAATGAAATAGTTGAGATTTCCATGTTCAAAGTTAAGATACCAGATTCTAAAGGGCAGCTGGATTAAATTCTTGTTTGCTGACAATGTAAGCAATATCATTTGCCATAGAGGTAGCCTGCAACCCTTAATGTAATAATAATAGTAGCTAGCATTTAGGGTTTGTTGCTTTAAGGTTTGTAAAGCATTTTACTTGTGTTATCTCATTTGATTCTCACAACAACCCTAATGGATTGGTATTCCCATTTTACAGATGAGGAGACTGACAGAGAAATTAAAGGGCTTGACCACAGTCACACAGTTAATTAGTGTCTAAAAGCACTCCACCCACTATGCCACCTAGCTAGCTGCCTCTGATACAAAGTCTGTCTCAAAATCAAAGCCCATACACATTTCGTTAGATTTGTCAGCTGGGTCAGATAGTTCAAGGAGCAGATGGGAATTAAAGATACCAACATATTCTTGGCCTTGGTCTTTTCAAGTTGGCCATGAAGGGACACACCTGCACTGATCTGGAAGGAGGAATGTAAAACATCTCTGGCTAGAGCTTGAAAAATGTGTGCTGATTCTTGCCAGTATAACCACTCAATCTCTGGTTCTCCCCCTCTCCATCACCTGCCAACTTTAGTGGCATCGTCCAAGTGCCTGTCAAAGCACATGGAGCAATTTACTCAATTTTTTATTTCAGTAAAATGGAAGTGACATCATGGACTGACTTCACAGAATCCTTACTGAGCAGAAAAGAAAATTCCTTGATGTTGGAAATGCATATTTTAAGTAAAGGCTAGAATACATGACCTCTCAAGTTCCACCTATTACTTGGATTCTGATTCATTGAAGTAACTGATGTCCTGTATCCCCTTTGTCTAGTTTCAGTGGTACAGTCAGATAGGCACAATAGCCCCTGCAGCGGCAGCTTCTTTCAGATTACTGGTCCTGCTTCCAGCCCAGCACCTGAAGCCATATTGAGGGGAGAAATCGCTGTAGAGAGGGAGTCTACCTTCGTCCTCACCATCAGCAACAGCTGATGACCAACTGCTCCCGATAATCAGGCATAGGAGCCCTGGGAGTGGTAACACTCCACCCTTCCTTCTTCTGGCCCAGCTATTATAGCCATCATTTGGAGAAGCAACTCCGTTGAGAAGGGTCCAGTCTTCCTCACCAACTGCCAACCAACTGCCATACACAAAGAGGGCAAGCCAACCTGGCTGAAGAAAGGAGCAAGGCACCCTCAGGCAGAGACAAGGGGCAGTACGTGCAAGGTGCATCAAACTAACACCACAGCCTTAACCACCATCTCCCTTCAGATCTTAATGAAGATAACTCAAGAGCCTTGGGAATAGCAATGATTCCAGTTTCAGTCAAGTCTCCTTAGACACTATTCTGGGCAGCAACCCCTGTGCAGATATAGCTTCAAGTGCTCCTGAAGGTACTACAGCCATATCTATTGAAGACCCAAAAAAGAAAGTTCTTGACATCAAAGCCTTTGGCACTGTCAAATGATTTAACACCAGAATCTAATGTCATTTTGTCAACAAAAATGATATTAAGGGAGAGGCATTACTGTCTGCTTTGTCATTGTGACTAAGGACTATGAAATTTTTCCATATGACTCAAAACTGAAACCTTATTGATGTATTTTCTCTCCCCTTAGAATGTGAACTTGAGAGCAAGGATTGTCTTACTTTTCTATTTGTATAGCCAGTGCTTAGCATGCTGCTTTGCACGTAGTAAATTATTAATAAACAATTTATTTATTTGTTCATTTAATGGCAACTTTCTTGCTCGCCTGTCCTAGTCTGCTACATTAGAGTTACTATGAACTGTAAGAACAGGTGCAGAGTGGTGTGGTAGTTATTGCCTGTGTTTGGAGCACAGACTTTCAAAACATGTGCTCTAGTATATATATATATATATATATATATATATATATATATATATATATATATGTGTGTGTGTGTGTGTGTGTATGTGTGTGTATATATATGTATATACACACACACACGCACACATATATATGCATGTATATGTATATATGTATGTACACATGCACACACATACACATGTGCATATGTACATGCTTATATATACACATGTGCCTATGCGTGTGTACATGTACACATATATACATATACATATACATATATACATGCATATACATGCATGTACATGCATACATACATATATATGTGGGAGTGTGGGGAGAAAGAAAAAGAGAGTGAAATAAGAACATTTCAATTCTCTTTAGCTTCCTCTTTTTTCCTTTTGAATTATTCTTATGGTTGGTTGCTACAAGGATTCTGTCATAGAGTCTGCCAAGAGTAGTTTTTACTGAAATAAAGTTATAATATAGAAGGTCTGCTTGTCCTTTGCCTACTTCGTTGTTAACTGAACAATGCTCTTTCTAGTGATGGGATTCTGTCAAGATGGACAAGCGTAGATAGTGTAACTTCCTTCTCAAGTGCTACTGTTGCGTATCAGCTTATGGCCTCCACCCTGCAATCTGAATGGACCTTTTACTTAAAATTGCTACTTTGGGAAAGTAAAAAAAAATATGTGTTAGTCATCCAATTTCCTAAGATTATTATAGAGGAAGACAACTTCTGTCTTAAAGCAAACAAAATAGAGAACCCTGAACAGAAGCATTCTATGCTACTGAATGTCTGTGGCCTCCAATTGAGATTCAATTATTTCCATAATAAGATTCTTCAGCACTTATGCTTTACTTAAGGCTAAGACATTTGATGGATTTAAGGGATTATTGAAAGAAAACATTGCACCAGTATCGCCAGTCATTGCTCAGAGATTTAAATTTAGGAGATAGAATCAGCAATGAGATGAAGACTTAAATTGCAGATCTGTTTCATATGTTTTAACATTTCAGTTTTGGGATTCCCTAGATGACATCGCAGATTGCCACATATAGAGGTGGCAGCGATAAATTTCTTAAAATGGCTTGAAAATTTCTTAGTTGTATCTCAAAATTTCTGCCACAATGATCATAGCTTTTTAAACTGTTATTTGCAAAAACAGATTGCCAGACACTCATATCTGACAGTGGGTCTTCATTTATTTCACTCTTTAAAGAATTCATAAATAGGAATCTTATGCCACTCATCTTCACCCACCATCATCAAGCAAATGGTTGTGTGGGAAATGTGACGTTGACTACAAAGGACGATTAGAAATTCTGAGAGACCTCATCTCAGACATTTCCTCATTTGTCACCTCACTACACTACTTTGAGACTTCTCTGGCTGACTTCTCCGTCATGTCCCATCATTGGGTACTTCCCCTATTTCCTCAGTGCTCACAACTTTTCATCTTACTTTTCTGTACTGTTTTCCCCCATTAGATTGTAAGTCCCTTGAGAGTAGGTACTTAGTGCCCAGTATGTAGTCAGTGCTTAAGACATATTTATTAATTGTAGGATAATGATATATATGAGTTGCCAGGTATCTCCATCATTCAATATTGTCACTGTTGAATTACTAATAAGACGACTTTACTTTCAGTGATTAAAAGGAACTGATTCAAATTTTTGAGAATAAGAACCATTTCCCCAGTTGATAAATGGTCTAAAGATATAAACAGGCAATGCTCAAGGGAAGAAATCCAGGCTATCTATAGTCATGTGAAGAAAAAAAAACAACTTCAAGTGGCTACTAAATAGAGAAGTACAAATTAAAGCAACTCTGAGTTCTACCTTATAACCTTCAGAATGGCAAAGATGACAAAAAAGGAAAATGACAAATGTTGGAGGGACTGTGTGAAAACAGACACACCAATGAACACTGGTGAACCTGTGAATGGGTAAGACCATTCTGGAAAGCAGTTTATTATACCTAGTTACTAAACTAAACTTAAATAGTTATACTTAGCTACTAAACAAGGCATGTCCTCTGTATCAGATATACCACAACCATAAACACAAAAGATAAAAAAAAGATAAACAAGTCTTATATGTACAAAAACATTTACAATAGCTCTTTTTTTTTTGGTAGCAAAAAACTGAAAACTAAAGGATTGCCCATCAGTTGAGGAATTACTGATTAAGTTGAATGAATGTGACAGAGATCAGATGATTTTAAAGAGATATAAAAAGACATATGAAGTAAGAACAACTTATACTATAATACCAATATTATAAAAATAATTTTGAAACTTTTATAAACTGCTAAGGAATGAAATGAGGAGAACCAGGAGAACAATTTATACAATAATAACAACATTGTAAAGACAAACAACTTTGAAGGCTGTAAGAACTATAATCAATGCAATAACCATCCACACTTCCAAAGGACTGATGATGAAACATGCTTTCCACATTCTTCTAGAGAAGTATTGGGGTTTAGAGTGCAGAATGAGACATATATATGTATGTATACATATATGCGTATATGTATACATATGTATATATGTGTGTATATATAAAAATCAATGAGGGAATTTGTTTTGCTTGACTGAATATTTATTGAAAGGAATTGGTTTTATTTTCCCTTCTTTATTTTAATGGGGTAGGGGATAAAAGGGAGAAAAATAGAGTTCTGGTGACTAAAAACATTTTTCTATTTTTGGCTAGGCAATGGGGTTAAGTGACTTGCCCAGGGTCACACAGCTAGTAAGTGTTATATGTCTGAGGCCAGATTTGAACTCAGGTTCTCCTGAATCCAGGGCCAGTGCTCTACCCACTGTGCTACCTAGCTTCCCCCTAAAAACATTTTTCTTAAAATAGAGAGTTAAGGAGTTGCTGTAGATATGGAATACTGCATGCACTTCCAGATGAGGTTAGTGTATTGTTAGTTTTATTTAACTGCTTAACTTTGCTACAAGAGAGCTCTCAGGAGTGTATGTGTGTCGGGGGGGAGTAATCTTTAAATGTTTGTAACATAAAAACAAAACATATATATATATATATAAAATATACATATATACATACATACATACATACATATATTTAAAAGGAACTTACATTGGATATTGTCATTTACTTTGTTTTGTTTTATTTATTTTTACCACAAGACTAAATCTTTTACCAGGCAGCTAAGGGGTGCAGTATGTCAAGTGTTGGGGCTGAAGTCAGGAAAACCTAAGTTCAAATTCAGACACTTACTAGCTGTGTGGCCCTGGGCAAGTCACTTCACCCTGTTTGCTTTAGTTTCCTCATCTGTCAAATGAGCTAGAGAAGGAAATCACAAAAAAAACCCCAAAACCTCAAATGGGCTCACAAAGATTTGGATATGACTAAAACAACTGAACAACAACAACAAAATTTAGGTAAGGTCAAAGGACTTGTGCCACATAAGGTACAAAATTGTTTGTCCCTTGTTTTTGAAGAGGACCAATGACATCTTGGGATGATGACTTGACTTGTGCCTGAACTGGACTTAAGTGAGGCAAGTTGAGCAGAGTTGTCAGCCTCACTCTATCTTCCAGAATCATCCAAATCCAGTGTTATGACAAGAGTCAAGATGACCATCAACGGCCCAGGATGCAGTGAATGACTTTGCTTCAACGTCTGACCAAGCTCTAAGCACTCCACAATGCCTGCTTCAGCCAGCTTCATTGACGTTGGAACAAATTGTTCTCATTTGTCCATTTCTCAGGGGGAGGTCTTCACATGCTAACTCACCAATGAGTCTGAAGCTTTTTAGTTACCCTCAACCTGGGTTAGCATGTCTGCCAATATGGTTTTACCGGGGTGTGACTGTTGGGAATGCTACAGCTTCTTGGAGTCACAAGTGAGAGTCAGATGATGGGTGGACACCAAAGGTGGATAAGCAGCCCTGGAAAGGCATCAGCAGTTCTTCCACCAGAGGTGGTAGTCCTCTCTGAACACCCCACAAATGGGTCAGCATAATCTCTATGATGGGTTCTCATCTGCACATATCTGGTTACCATATTTTATTGAGTTATCTAATACATTGGTACTTAGCCTGTTCTAAATTTGCAGTATGATTCTTTCAAAGGTTCATAGACTCCAAAGAATATCACCCCTGCAACTGGAGTGATCTGCTCCTTTTTCAATTCAATGAAATTAAATTTTTTAAAGCTTCAATTAAATACCCATTAAATTAGGTGATAGAGATGCAAAGACATAATACAAGGTAAACTAGATGGATAGAAGGCTGAGCTTGAAGTTAGAAAGACTTGTCTGGCATCAGACAGCTGAGTGACTGTGCAAGTCTGCCTCAGTTTCTTTATCTGTAAAATGAGGAGAATAATAGCACTTATCTTCTAGGGTTGTTGTGAGGATCAAATGAATTAATATTTATAAAACACTTAGCACAGTACCTGGCACACAGTAGGTGCTTAATAAATACTTATTCCTCTTCTGGTGGCTGCCTTTGGGCCTACAGTAGCGCTGCAGCCATGGCCATCCGATACCCCACGGCTGTAGGCCTCAAAAAGGGCCACAAAGTTACCAAAAACATTTTGAAGCAGTGGCACTGCCGCCACCGTGGGGCCTTGACCAAACACACCAAGTTTGTGAGAGATATGATCCGGGAGGTGTGTAGATTTGCCCCTCATGAGAGGTGGGCCATGGAATTGTTAAAGGTCTCCAAGGATAAGTGACCCTTAAGTTCATCAAAAAAAGGGTGGGAACTCACATCCAGGCCAAGAGAAAGAGAGAAGAGCTCAGCAATGTCCTAGCTGCCATGAGGAAGGCTGCTGCCAAGAAGGACTAAGCTGGACCCTGTCAACCTTTCCCACTTACCCAATAAAGATTTGAGAAATTAAAAAAATAAATACTTATTCCCTTCCCAGTAATATTTGATAGGAGCAAGGGAGATATTCCTCCACTCTGAGGAGAGGCTTCATGATACAGACATCTTTTTGACTGCATTTCCTAGAGGATGTGACCCTATTGTGAAATCCCATTGGTCTGCATTGGCTGTCTGGAGCAGCTGTTCTGTAGGGGTTTAGGAAAACCTCTGACCAGGTTTTTTTGTTTTGTTTTGTTTTTATGAGGCTTGAGTCACAGATTTTTGTCTTAGGCAAAGGAACACAAGATTTTAACTTCACCAGAGAACAGATGAGAACAAAATGGAGAAATCGCCTAAAAGAAGCAACAATCCTTCTTTATCCATCGTAGCTTTTAAAGTAGAATCTCCTGGTCTTCCTACATCTACAACCATAACAAAGAAATAGCCTGATCAAGAGTACAAACTCACTAATTATGCTGCCTCCTTTCAGACCTTGATGGAGAAAACTTGAAATGCTCATTCTCTTTACCTCTCTCTCTTTGATTACTATACCTATTTCTAGCCTCAACTCCCCCCTTCTATAGGAGGCCTTTCCTTGTCCCCTCATTTGTTGATATCTTCTACTGTCAGATTGCCTTCTATGGCATATCTATTGTGTTCATATCTAGTTATTTACATATCGTATCCCCTTTAAGAATGTAGATTACTTGAGGTAAAGAACTGTTTTTACTGTTTTTTTATATCCCCAGCAATTAATGCAATGTCTGGCACATATTAAATCCCTAACGAATGCTTATTTGTTGATTGATACAGTTGGTTGATTCATTGGAGAATGGATCTGTCAACCTCACCACCACTAATACCAGCCACTGACCAGCTGCCATAAGAAGC
This sequence comes from Phascolarctos cinereus, assembly GCF_003287225.1. Lineage (NCBI taxonomy): Eukaryota > Metazoa > Chordata > Mammalia > Diprotodontia > Phascolarctidae > Phascolarctos > Phascolarctos cinereus. Next base: position 545,129,229 of record NW_027555847.1, on the reverse strand, counting down.
AGGCAAAGCCAAGAGCCATAAGAATAGCAGCCCTCTCCCTTCTCTCTCATCCCTCAGGCTAACAAACCCTCTTCTAGCTCAGCCTTCACAGCCATAATCTCAGCAAACCCTGTCTGTGGAAAATGAACATCCCTAGGAACTGCCTACTATCTGCCACTCCCAGAGCAGGCAAGAAAGTTTAGGTGATTCAGCAGGCTGCCATAATGAAGCAAAAGGAGGCAGCAAGTGCCAGGCTAGTCAAACCACAACTGCCACCTGAAACACCACCTCTTCTTAGCCTTGGATAGAGAGAGCCCACTAGTACAAGGAGTGGCTATACAATACCCCTCACCCTTCCAAAAAAAACCCTACCCTCACACAAGTCTACTTGCCTTGCTTTATAGTGTGGCCTCCAAAGCTATCATCTAAAGGTAGTAAGTCCTGTGGAGAATGGTCCCAGTATCTTCACCACCACCACCAACTGCTGACCAAGTATGACCAGTGGGGTGGGCAATCCAGCTTAGCTGAAGCATCGAGGCATGCTGAGAAAGGGACAGGATGCCAGGGAAGTCAAACCACCACTATCACTTCCCTCAGACGTGGATATACATCCCAAGACACTGAGCCCAAGAGCCCTGGGAAAAGGGGTGCCTAGCACAATGTGCCTCCTTCCTGTAACCATCACCCAGAATTCAGCCTCTGTAGAGATGTGACCTGGTGACTTTCTCTGCAGGTGATACAGCCTTTGCTTCCTCAGCATCCTTGACTGCTTAAGACCTGGGAAGGGGCAGTTCTTTCCAACAAAATCTTTGGCATTGTCAAGTTGTTCACCATAAGAGAGATATGGTTTTGATTCAGTAGGAATAACATTATAATAGTATTTTAAAATTTTATTTCATTTATTTTTTGTTACATTTTAAGTTCCAAATTCTCTCCCTCCCTCCCCACCCCACACTAGAGAAAGGCACTATTTTACACACACACACACACACACACACACACACACACACACACAAACCATATTATACATAGTTCTAATTAACAATTCTTTCTCTGGAGGTGGATAGCATCTTCCTTCATGAGTCATCTGTAGTTGATCTGAATATTTATAATACTCAGAATAGCTTAGCCATTCACAGTTACTCTTTGAATAATATTGTTAGGATATACAGTGTTCTTTTGATTCTGCTCATTTCACTCTTCATTATTTCATGTGAGTCTTTCCACGTTTCTGAAAATCAACCTGCTCATCATTTTTTACAGCACTGTAGTATTCCATCATAATCATATGCCACGACTTGTTTAGCCATTTCCCAATTGATGGGCATCCCTTCAATTTCCAGTTCTTGTGGCAACCACAAAGAGAGCCGCTATAAATATTCTAGAATATATAAGTTCTTTTCCTTTTTCCCTGATCACCTTTGGAAACAGACCTCAGTAGGGGTATTGACGGGTCAAACGCTGTACACAGTTTTATAACTCTTTGGGCATAATTCCAGATTGTGCTCCAAAATGGTTATAGATCAGTTCATAGTTCCACCAACAGTGTATGAGTGTCCCAATTTTTCCACCTCCCCTCCAACATTTGTCATTTTTACTATCATTTTAGCCAATCTGATAGATGTGAGATATTACAAAGCTGTTTTGATTTTCATTTCTCTAATCAATAATGATTTAGAACATCTTTTTCATATGACTATATATGGCTTTGATTTTTTCATTGAAAAACTAACTATTAATAATCTTTGACCGTTTATCAATTGGGGAATGACATATTCTTATAAATTTGACAAAGTTCCCTATATAGTTGAGATACATGATCTTTATCTGAGAAACTCTATAAAAATTTTCTCGTAATTTTCTGCTTTCCTTCTGATTTTGGCTGTATTGGTTTTATTTGTACAACTCCTTTTTAATTTAATGTAATCAAAATTATCCTTTTTACATCTCATAATGCTCTCTATCATTTGTTTATTCATAATTTTTTCCTGTCCATAAATCTGATAGCTAATGTGTTTCATGTCCTTCTAATTTAATTATATTATCTTCTTTCATGACCAAGTCATGTATCCATTTTGACCTCATCTTGTTAAATGGTGTACAGGAGTGGGGAAGTTGTAGCCTCCAGGACACATGTGGCCCTCTAGGTCCTCAAGTGGGGCCCTTTGAATGAATCCAAACTTCACAGAACAAATCTCCTTAATAAAAGGATTTGTTCTATAAAACTTGGACTCAATCAAAAGGCCACATCCAAGGACCTAGAAGGCCACATATGGCCTCAAGGCCACAGGTTCCCCACTCGTGGGTAAGATATTGGTCTATCCTCAATTTCTGTCAGACTGCTTTCCCAACATTTTTTTAACCAAATAATGAATCTTACAAGCTTAAATCTTTATACTTATCAAACACAAGATCACTATAATCATTTGCTACTGTCTATATTGTATGTCTGCTCTGTTCCATCAATCTATCTTTCTATTTCTTAATCAATACCAGATAGCTTTGATAATTACTGCCTTATAGCATAATTTAAGACCAGGTACTGCTAAGCCTCCTTTCTTTACATTTTTTCATTAATTCCTTTGATATTCTTGACCAATTATTCTTCCAAATAATTTTTGATGTGATTTTTTCTAGCTCAATATTTTTTTTTGGTAATCTAATTAGGATGGCATTGAATAAGTAGATTAGTTTAAGTAGAATTGTCATTTTTATTATATTGGCTCTGCCTAGCCATGTTCAATGAATATTTCTTCAATTATTTAAATCTAACTTTATTTGTGTAAAAAGTATTTTATAATCATGTTCATGTAGTTCCTAGGTTTGTCTTGGTAGGCACAGTACTAGGTAATTTTATGCTGTCTACAGTTATTTTAAAAGGATCTCATTATTTTTTCTTGCAGGGTTCTGTTTGTGATACATATAAAAATACTTATGCTTCATATGGTTTACTATATATCTTGATACCTTGCTCAAATTATTATTTCAGCTAGCTTTTTAGTTGAACTGAGAATTTTCTGAGTGTATCACCACATTGCCTGCAAAAAAGAGGCAGTTTTATTGCCTTTATAATACCTATTCTAATGCTTTCATTTTTTTTCTTCTCTTACGTCTATTGCTAACATTTCTAATACAACATTGAATAGTATTTGTGATAATGGGCACCCTTGTTTCACTCCTGACCTTAATGGGAAGGCTTCTAGTTTATCCCTGTTATAAATAATGCTTGCTGGTGGTTTTAGGTAGATGTTTCTTATCATTTTAAGGAAAAATCCACTTATACCTATGCTTTCAAGTGTTCTTAATAGGAATAAGTGGTGTATTTTGTCAAAAGTTTTTTCTCTATCTATTGATATAAACATATGACTTTTGTTAATTTTGTTTTTAATATAATCAATTCTTAGTTGCAAACTCAACTCCTTTGTTCTTCAGAACATCGTGTTCCATGTCCTTTGGTCTTTTAACGTAGAAGTGCTAAATCTTGTGTTATCCTGACTGTAGCTCCACAATATTTAAATTGTTTTTTTTTCTAGTTAGTTGTAGTATTTTCTCCCTGACCTGGGAGCTTCAAAACTTACCTATAATGTTCCTGTGAGTTTTCATCTGGGGATCTTTCAGGTAGTGATCACTGGATTTTTCAATTTCTCTTTTACTCTCTAGCTCTAAAACTTCAAGGCAATTTTCCTTAATAATTGCTTAAATATGGTGCCTATATTTTTTATCATAACTTTCAAGTAGTCTAAAATTTTTTAAAATTGTATTTTATTTTTTCCCAATTACATGTCAACAATTTTTTTCATTCATTTTTACAAGATTTTGAATTCCAAGTTTTTCTACCTCTCTCCCTCTCCTCCCCTCTTCTGAAAAAGGTAGGCAATTTGAAATAGGTTATACATGCAAAGTCATGCAAAACATATTTCCATATTAGTCATAGCTGTGGAAGAAGAAGCAGATCAAAAGGAAAAAAATCACAAAAAAGAATAAAGTAAATGAAAAAATATACTTTCATCTGCATTCAGAGTCCATCAATTCCTTATCTGGATACAGATAACATTTTCCTTCATGAGGCCTTTGTACTTGTGTTGAGTCCTTTGATAATTGTTTTGCTGAGAAGAGCTGAGTCATTCATAGTTGATCATCATACAATGTTGCTGATACTGTATACAATGTTTTCCTGGTTCTGCTCATTTCATTTTGCATCAGTTTGTACAAGTCTTTGCAGATTTTTCTGAAATTTGCCTGTTCATCATTTCTTCTTGCATGATAGTATTCCATTACATTTATACGCCTCAACCATTCCCCAATTGATGGATATCCCCTCAATTTCTAATATTTTGTTGCCACTAAAAGGGCTGCTATGAATATTTTTGCAACTTTAGGTCCCTCTTCCTTTTTTTTAAAGATCTCTTAGGGATATAGACATAGTGGTATTACTGGATCAGAGGATACGCACAGTTAGGTTGCCCTTTGGGCATAATTCCGAACTCTTCTCCAGAATGGTTGGATCAGTTCACAACTCCACCAACAGTGCATTAGTGCCCCAATTTTCTAATATCCTCTCCAACATTTATCATTTTCCTCTTTTTGTCATATTAGCCCATCTGATAGGTATGAGGTGGTACCTCAGAGTTGTTTTAATTTGTATTTCTCTAATCAAAGGTGATTTAGAATATTTCTTCATATACCTATAGATAGATTTGATTTCTTCATCTGAAAATGGCTTGTTTATATCCTTTAATCATGTATCAGTTGAGGAATAGCTTGTATTCTTATAAATTTGACTCAGTTCCCTATATATTTGAGAAGTGAGGTCTTTATCAGAGACACTTTCTGTAAAGATTGTTTCTCATCTTTCTGCTTTTCTTCTAATATTGGTTGTATTGGTTTTGTTTGAACACAAGCTTTTTAATTTAATATAATCAAAATAATCTATTTTACATTTTGTAATGTTCTCTATCTCTTGTTTGGTCATGAATTCTTCCCTTCACCATAGATCTGATAGGTAGACTATTCTTTGCTCTTCTAATTTGCTTGTGGTGTCACCCTTTATGTCTAAATCTTGCACCCATTTTGATCTTATCTGGGTATATGGTTATGTACCTAGTTTGTGTCCTATTGTTTTCCAGTTTTTCCAGCAGTTTTTTGTCAAATAGTGAGTTCTTATCCCAAAAGCTGGGGTCTTTGGGTTTATCAAACACTAAGTTACTATGGTCCTTAATGCACAATTCTTAAATTGTCTCTCCTCACTTTATTTTCCAGGTCAGTTATTTTTTTCCTAATGAGATGAATTGAACTCTCTTCTATTTTCATTCTTTTGATTCTATTTGATTCTTTTGATTACTATTTCTTGTTGTCTTATGAAGTCATTAGCTTCCCCTTGTCCAATTCTAATTTTTAAGGAATTCTTTTCTTCTCTAAGTTTTTGGATCTCTTTCCAATTGCTTGCCTTTCTTTTCACAATTTTCTTGATTTTCTTGCATTGATCTTATTTTTTCCCCCTAATTTTTCCTCAGTTTCTCTTCTTTGATTTTTAAAGTCCTTTTAAAGCTCATCTAAGAATTCTTTTTGGAGTTGTGACTAGTTTACATTTTTCTTTGAAGCTTTAGAAGTGGCTGTTTTGATTTCACTGTCTTCTGAATTTGAATCCTGATCTTCTCTATCACCATAGTAGCTATCTATGGTTGGGTTCTTTCTCTTTGGCTTATTCATTTTTTAGCTTCCTATTTCTTGGCTGTTAACTTTATGTTGTGAGTTGGGCTCTAGTACTGAGGTATGAGGGATAATTTCTCAAGTTTCAGGTTTTTTATGGTGTTGTTTTCTGAGCTGTATCTAGGGACTTGACCTTAGGTACTCCTCTCAGCCCCTGAGCCATGACTAGGGCCCCCACCAATGCAATTACCACAAACCTTCTTATTCTCTGCAGTACCTCCAGCAGACATAAGCTTCAGCCCTAGAAGAAAAACCAGGAATTCTGCTCTCCTGCAAGTGACCATAGGCAGTAGGACACCCACCATGCTGCTATTGCACTGACTAACATGTACTAGTTCCTCTTCACCCACAGCCACCACCTGGAACAGCCTAGTAAGCATACCTGGGCCTCAGGTCCAGCACCAGCCAATGGAAGGCCCTGCACCCCTCCCCCATCAGCCCAAGCCCCAATCTGTCCCTGCCACAAAAATTCCTGAAGCTGTGGCTGCTGCCTGCATAGCTGCTTCTAGGGCCTGTTGTTTGTTGATTCTGCTGCCTGGAGGTATCTGGACTTCAATCAGGCCAGACCACCACTTGGGGAAGTGATATCTTTCCTAATGTCCTCCCAAGTTGTCTTAGGCTGGACAACTGCTTTACCCCAACTTTTAATTATTTCCACCACTTTAAAGTTCACTTTAAGGCATTATTTTAAATTATTTGTGGGGAATTTGGGAGATCCAGGTAATTTCCTGCTTTATTTTTCCATCTTCCTAGAATCCTTGTTGTGTCTTTAAGATATTTAATATTTAATTTTTCACAATTACATGTAAAAACAATTTTTAACTTTTTTAAATTTTGAATTTCAAATTATCTCTCTCCCTCCCCTCCCCCACCTTGAGAAGGCAAACAATTTGATGTAGGTTATGCACATGCAGTCATGCAAAACATATAGGAATAACATTAAAGAAGATGCATTACCATCTGCTTTGCTCCTACTCTAAAGACCACTTTGTTTTTGTTTTGGGGTTGTTTTGTTTGTTTGCTTGTCTATGAACATTTATTGAGCTCCTAGCAAGGAACGATATGTGATAATGGGTAGGTACTTTTAATGTAGATGAGGGGAGGGAAGGGAAGAGAGGAAGCTTTCTGCAAAGATGCGCACCCAGTCAATCTCTTGTCCTATGGACCCAAGCAGGCCCCATAAGGCTTTTCCATCTGACTTGTCACTGGTACCTTCTATATGTCTAGTCTTCCTCTTTTAGAATTTCAGTTTCCTGGGAGCCATGACTGTTTTGTTTTTCTTTTTCTATCACTGGCACTTTGCATGTAGTAAGCTCTTCATAGATGCTTTTTTTATTTACTCATTCATTCACACCTGACAAAGGAAGAAATGTTATGAATGAGTGTTGGGAGGTACTTAGATGAAATTATAGTGGTCTTTATTCCCTTGAGTTTCTGTTGTTTGTGTCCCTTTGAAAAACTGTAATTGGCCGTGAAGTTTGCCTGGAGTAGTTTTTGTAGCAATAATTGGCACTGCCATGTTGAAAACATGCTTATCTTTTGCCTGCTAATGATAGAACAAACTCCCTTTTGAATCCACGCAGTAGTAGGATGTTCACAGCACTTGCCTTCATCAGTGCTTCTATCATTGCGTATGATGGCGGGGGAGGGGGGTTGAGGTGGCAGTGCTGCAGCTGAGAGTGTAAAACAAAGTGACCATGTTGGGCCAAGTTGAGAACTGCGTAATTAACTTGGAGTTCCATGTAGGTAGAACCAGGGGGAATTTGGGGCGCAGTTATGGACAAGGGAGGACTAAGACTCATTACCAAGGAAACATGTGGGATTTAGGAGAGGGGGGAATCAATGACAAGGAGAAATAAGATGCAAAGGGAGCTTGCTATGGCCAGTGTGAGGTAATGGTTTGCTCAATGGGATCTATACAGACAGAAGGTTTCTCTTATGCTTATTTACTTTTTGAGCCCACCTGTATTTTTAGAATTGCCCCACATATGTTTTAACTCCAGGGTCTCTATACCATGTCACTAACTATGGACCCTCCCTGACCTTAAGGGGCAGAACTCATTCATATGTTATAGTTGAAAAGCATGTACGGGATTAGGAGTATGTAGGTTGTAGGCAAATCCTCCAGAGTGTTTGCTGAGTTCACTGTACTCCCGATTTACTAATTACCACAGATGGTCCCACTATTGCTGGCAGTTTGGCACTTCTTTGAATACAGATTCTTCCTGTCTCTTGTAGATAGAGGTGATTAGAGGCCTGGAGAGTGGAGGTCTGGGTCTCTAAGGGTCTTTCTGAGCAATGACTGTTAGAAAACCAAATGGAACTACAAGAGATTGAGGGCTTTTCAGTCATAAGTCTGTTAAAGGCTTACTATTTGCTTTAAAAAAAATACAACACCTTTTTTTCTAGATCAGGTGAGAAGGGAGGAGGGGTATGAGAGGACATGGTAGGAGGAACTCCTGTCTCTAGTCCCAGATACCTTTGGGTGCCTCTGTCTTCTAGGACTTAGTAGGGCCAAGACTCTGACAACTTGGCACCAGGGTTTGGGACACCCACTCCTCAAGGAAGAAATGCATTTAGTCCTTGATTGTATTTTGCTCAGGGTTGAGGTTGTTCAGAATCTGGGCTGACATGATTATTTGGTTAGTGCTCATCTCTGTCTTCTTCATCTGCAACTTCTTTTTTTTTCTTTTTAGGTAATTGGGGTTAAATGACTTGCCCAGGGTCACACAGCTAGCTAGTAAATGTCAAGTGTTTGGTCTGAGGCCAGATTTGAACTCAGGTCCTCCTGATTTCAGGTGCAGTGCTCTATCCACTGCACCACCTAGCTGCCCCTATCTGCAACTTCTTAGCAGTTCTTTTGTGATTGTGGCTTTTGGGTCAGGTACTCACTGCATTCTCTATCATTTGTACATTAACACTGCTAGGCATGGGTTTGCTGGACTTGAACTGGAGAATAGGCTTCTCTGAGATGCTCTGGGGACAAGTATCTATTCAAATGTGTTTGCCAGCTGATGCATCACTAGCTCCTGTTTGGCACTTCTTTTGCTCCAGTTTGTTGCTGCTTGAAGCAAGGAGGAGGAGTTGCCTTTGTCTACACTGCGTGTCCCTGGGTAACTGGCTCCCCTGGAGCTGTTTCCTGAAGCTGTCTGCTTCTTAGAGAGGGCATCTCTTTCATTAGTAGGAGGTCTGAGTATGCTTCCCTGTCAATATTACTCTTTCTGACTCACCACTGCTGTCTTCTTTCTTCCACATCTCTTGTGGGGTAGATGTCTTCTATTCCTTCTTTTTCTTCCTCTGAGGGTTTTTTCTCCTCATTCTTTTTACTGCTCCTACTTTCTTCATCTATGCTTTTGGAGTCATCTCTTCATATTAGGTCTTTCCTTCCTTGCTTGCTTCCTTCTTTTCTTTCCTCCTTCTCCTTTTTCCTTCCTCCTTTAACTTATTTCTTCTACCCCTTCCCCTTGGAGGGGCTGCTTTCCTCTTGATCTTGGAAGCTCTCTCTTCCTCCTTCCCACTGACATTTCTATCGTCCAAACTCATCTCCAGACCATCCCCCAGTCATGGACCTGAGCTCATTGGTTTTTCCTTCTCTTTTTCTTTCTTTCCTTCTATCCTGGATATGGTCCTGGTCCTAGTCCTTCAGCTGTCACTACTACATGATGCTGAAGTAGTTCAGCACCTTGTTCCTCCTTTCCCATTTTACCTCTGCCTCCTCTAAGGTGAATGTTCCTGCCATGTCAAAGGAGTTAAGTTGTACCAGTTGTGTCCAGAGTAGGCTTCAAAGGCCTCATCTGGGCCCTGGGTAAAAATGAGAATAGAAGGGAAGGAAGAAATAAGCATTTATTAAGTACCTTCTATGTACCAGGCACTGTGCTAAGCACTTTACAAATCTTATCTGATTTGATACGCACAACAATCCTGGGAGGTAGATGCTATTATGATACCCATTTTACAGCAAGGAAACTAAGACAGAGGTTACATGACTTACCCAGAGTCATACAGCTAGTAAGTGTCTCAAGCTATATTTGAATTCTGGCCTTGCAGACTCCAGATCCAGCACTCTATCAATTTGTATCTACCTAGGAGGAGGTCTTCTGAGTCACACCACCTTTTGCAAGCCCTTGAATCTTCTGAATGTTTTGCCAATGATTTCAAATAGCCAGGGCTCATGATCAGCCTTGTATGCCATGAGGATGATATCATAGTTACTCCTTCTTGACTCATTCCCAAACATCTGATCCGACTCCCTGACAGCAAGAGACCCCTTCGTCAACCCCTTTTACAGACAGAGTTTCTTATTGCTCAGATCACATTCCATCTTGGCTTGGAGCCAGCTGGTGAAGTTGATTTTGTCAACTGTGTTGAAAGCATGATATTATACTTCTTAAGGGTGCTCTGGGGGACTTTAACAACATATGCAGTCACAGTCTAGCTTCTGGTACCCAGGGACATCATAGAGCTGGAGCAATGCTGGGGTTTGGATAAAGAAAGGACTGCCTCATAGCCCTGTACTGCCAACATAGCACAGCACTGCTGCACTCCCAGCCCTTTGTTCCTCTTCTCTGGCTACAGCTCTCCCCTAGCACCACTGAGTGAGGCTGACGTTGATGTTCAGTTGTTACAGTTGTGTCTGACTCTTATGATCCTATCTGGGGTTTTCTTGGCAAATATACTGGAGTAGTTTGCTATTTCCTTCTCCAGATCATATTACAGAAGAAGAAACTGAGGCAAATAGGGATAAATGACTTTCCCAGGGTCACACAGCTAGTATGTGTTTGAGGCCAGATTTGAACTCAGGAAGATGAATCTTCCTGGATCTAAACCCAGTGGTCTATCTACTACACCATCTAGCTGCCCTAAAACAGTCTTACTGTTTGTTTTACTGGCAGTAGCCTTATCCCTAGGAGAGTTTAGTGGAATGTAAAGTCCAAATCAACAGCCACACTTTGTCTGTGATCTACAGAAATTCATTCACCAAATGTCTATATCTTACTGGTAATTAGTCTTAGTGGGATCCCATAACTCATCGCCAGGGCTTTCATCCATCTTTATGGGGTTTTTGTCTAGATTTTTTGACACTGTGAGTGTCAATGGAGCATGTCTGCTATCCAATGGACATCCTTTTCTCTCACTAATGACTGGCTCACGTCCTTTTCTGTTCATACATCTCTGGTGATATCCTTTACATGGCTTTTTTTTTCTGTTCAGTTCTTTGTTGATGAGTAGCATACTTACACTTACCATATCTTATCTGTCACCCATTAGGTGACTAGTACCTTTAATTCTTTGAGAACAATATTGCTCCGTGACATTATCTTAATAGCCCCATTTATTTTATTTTATTTTTTAATAATTAATTTATTTATATTTGGTTTTCAACATTCATTTCCATAAGATTTTTAGTTTTAAATTTTCTCCCCTTCTCACTTCTTACCCCCCCAAGACAGCATACAATCTGATATAGGTTCTACATATGCATTCATATTAAGCATATTTTCCCATTTTATTAAGCCCCTACTATGTGCCAGCATTGTGCTAAATTCTGGAAATAGACATAATAGGAAGAAAATTCCAATTTTAAGGAACTTACAATCTAACGGGAGAAGTCAATACACAAAAAGAAGCTGGAAAGGAAGGAAGCAGCCACCAGAGGGTATCTAATGCAGGGTCATGATGTTTGTGGAGGCAAAACCAAGCAGAGTAGCTGGTCGAAAGTGAAGTGTTTAGTTGGAAAGTTCTGAGACCTCTGTAAAGGAAAGTTTAGGTGGAGTTTATTGCTCCACCTTCCAGCCCTCCAATCAAAGGGGAGAGACAGCTAAGGGTGCTAAGTAGGTATTCAGTGTCAAAGCTGAATCAGTCTGCACAATAATGAGATTTCAGGTGATAAGTTCCTGGGAGTGCCATGATGTTCCTGGAGTTTAAAACCAAGCACAGGAACTAATGGAAGGTTAGCCTTCACCTAAAGGATATTGAATGTAAAAATGATGGGCCTTTGCTATAAGGAGAATCTTAGGATCATTTAAAGCAGTGTATACTTTTGCATATGTGTAACAAAGGGGAAAGGTGAAGGCACATTAATGGCCTTTTGGTGGTCCTATGATCAGGCAATTTCCAATGGTATATAAGCCTCTTGTTGAAAGGAATCCTTGAACAGAGGTTCTTGTTTGGTCCCTAGGTCCCAGTGGTGGAGGAGCTGTGCCAAAGAAGATTGGTCACTACTTAAATTGAACTGCAATTTAAAAGGAGTGACTCTGTTCTTTCGTATTCTCTCTTCTAGTCTGTTGAGTGTGTAGGAAGCCTCTGAGTGCTTTCAGTGTTCTAACCAGGAATAAAAGGCGGATTCTCTCTCCCTTCCCTACCAGTAGCTATGTTGCCTATGAGCACGGGGCAGTGAGGACACATGCTTGCCTGTATTTGGACATTAAGTCCTTGGCTGCCTCTTATGCTTTGTGCTCCTTTTTCTGACCATAGATGACCAAACAGTGATCCCAAGATGGGTATTTCTATCCTTGGGGGCAACTTTACGAATTCAGAAGATCAGAAGATTCTGAACTGAGATCCAGATTCTGGTTGTCTAGTGGAAGGCACTCTCTGTAACAACTTCTTTTTAAAAATATTTAATTTTTTTCCCAATTAAATTCCCAATTACATTTTGCATTCATTTTATTTTTAAAGTTCCAAATCCTCTCCCTCTCTCCTTTTCCTTCCTGCTCTCAGAGACAGCAAGCAATTTGATATAGGTTATACATGTGAAGTCATGCAAAACATATTTCCATATTAGTCATGTTGTGAAAGAAAACACAGACCAAAAAAACTCCAAGAAAAATAAAGTTTAACAAAAGTGTGCTTCCAGCTGCATTCAGACTCCATCAAGTATTTCTCTGGCAATGGATAGCATTTTTCATCATAAGTCCTTCAGAATTGTCTTAGATCACTGTATTCCTAAGAACAGCTAAGTCATTCATAGTGGATCATTGTACAACATTGCTGTTACTGTGTACAGTGCTTTCCTGGTTTTGTACATCAGTTCATACAAGTCTTTCTGGGTTTTTCTAAAATCGTCCTTAACATTTCTTATAGCACAATATATTCCGTCACAATCATATACCACAACTTGTATAGCCATTTCCCAATTGATGGGCATCCCTCCAATTTCCTAATTCTTTGCCACCATAAAAAGAGTTGCTATAAATATTTTTGCACAAATAGGTTCTTTTCCTTTTCCTTTTCCATGACAACTTCTCGAAAGAGATGACCACCTCCAGGAGCATAAGCCCTAGCCATGTTCAGACTTGCCAGAAGATATGGACCTTGATTGAGCTGCATGAACAGAAGTGAAGGCTTCTTCACTTGTGAAATGCTTGTTCCACAAAATCCCACAAAGTGTTTCAAATTCTAAGTTATCAAACTCTTAAGAGTATATAAGCAGGAATAATGAATTAGTGCTTCATATTTTAAGTATTTGTCAATATAAGCTTATAAGTCTTTTATGTTTTAAACAATTGTTGGTGGGAAGTGGAGGAAATAAATAGCTGTCCTATACCTTATCTACTTGTGTATCAAATACTTTTCCAGAAAGGACCCTGTTAATCTCTTTCAGTAAGACTGTACTGAACCAAACTTAGGCTTTAAGAGATTTTCCCCAAGGCTCTGGGGTTGGGGCATAATGATCCCACAGAGTACAAGAAGAGCCTGACTCCTTTTCATGGGACCAGGCTCCCTTGGGACTGAACTTGGTCCATGTGACCTGAGAGCTGGAGCCCCTTTGTGGGATCTCTGGGCCATGCAGGTCATTATAAAAACTATTAATTCCACTCTTCTATTCTATTCTTAACTCAATTAATTATCCTTCTGCAGAATCTCTCCAAGATGTTTGCATCAATAGACCAACTATTAGTTGTCCAAATGATTGCATATCATAATCTGGACGATGGACATTATTTATCCATTTGGTTTTTCACTTGTGGATAATTGCACCAAACTGCATTATTATTGATATCATTTAGGGGGATTTACAATATTCCAAAACTTTGTGTAATTGGCTCACCATCAATTGTCAACAGGAGTATATGAAGGATCTAACTGTTTTTGGAGAAGTTCTTGACCATTTTTTATGTTATGGACTCCTTTGGAAGTCTGATGAAAACTATGGACCCCTTCTTAGAATAATTTTAAACCAAATAAAATACATAAGATCACAAAGGAACTCAATTAAATTGAAATATAGTTATTAAAATATTTTATTTTTAAGTTCATGGACCTTAGGTTAAGAACCCTTGATCTATAGGAACTCTTGCATTTGAATTCTGGGCTGGACATTCTCTGACAATGTTTAATCTTTTTGGCAAGCATAATTCATCCTGTTTTATGTTTCATTTGATATTAATGATCTGAGGATCAAAATTATCTTAGTTGCTATGTTTTTAAAGGAGTCCTGTATGAGCATAACATATACCTAGAAGACACTTCGCTAGAAGAGAGTTGAAATTAATGTTTTTTCCTTTGCAAATCAAATACTTTTCCAAAAGCAAATTCTTTAAAAAAAATTATTTACAGATTTATTTACAATAAGCACAGAGGTATCTTGTGTTTGCCACACTTTTCAGTCAACCGTTTGACTATAAAGATGTGGTTCATTTCTGAATACTGTTTGTAAAAGCCTTCCTGTTCCATTTACCTGCTTTTATCAAGAAGACTTTAAATATCTGTGTTGCTTATTCTATGAACATTTTATAGAGATGGGAAAGTAGGCATATGTGTTAGTAGTTTTTGATATTTTATCTATGCCTTTTTGTGGTATTATAGAATTTCCTCAACTTTTATAAGTTTCTACAGTGTCACATGGTATAAAAAGACTGTTGAGAGTTAGCATGGGAGAGAATAGAATTCATGTCATATCAGAATAAAACCAGAGGGAATCATCAATCAGTAAGAGAGTGTGCTAATAGCGTCACAAAAGTCTTAATGCAGTTTTAATGTCTAATAGCTTTTTAGACTTTAAAGGCTATTATAGCTTAAAACTAAATATTGAACTATTAAAATGGCTTAAAGTTATTTAAGCATTCGGGGACACTCTATGTCTCTCCCACTCCAGTTCATCCTCCACTCAGTTGCCAAAATGCTCTTCCTCATGTACAGGTCTGACCATGTAACCTCCCCTCCCCTATATTTAGTAAATTCCAGTGGCTCAGGATTATTTGCAGAATCAAATAAAGACTCATTTGGCTTTTAAAACCCTTCATCACCTACCTTTCCATTCTTCTTCTTACTTTTATTCTCTTCTCAATACTTTATGATACAGTTCTCACTATTTTGTATTACACCCCTCCCCAGTCATCCACCCAATAGTTACAGAGTGGAGAGTGGGGGAAATGTGGGGGGCTTCTTCTCATGCATACTCTCTCTGGATGGTGAAAGAGGTATACATCTACATACAGCATACAGGTAGAAATATATACCTCCACCTTGATCTGTATATGTTATCTATCTATATGCAATAATAATGACTCACAGTTATCTAGTACTGTAAGACTTACAAGGTAATCGTCTCACACCAACCCTGTAAGGTAGAAGTGTGAATATTGTTATCTCCTTTTTTTTTTTTTGCAATTGGGGTTAAATGACTTGCCTAGGGTCACACAGCTAATAAGTGTCAGGTGTTTGGTCTGAGGCCGGATTTGAACTCAGGTCCTCCTGATTTCAGGGCCGGTGCTCTATCCACTGCGCCACCTAGCTGCCCCTGTTATCTCCTTTTTAAAGATGAAAAAACTGAGATTTGGAGTAGTTAACTGATGTACCTAGTGTCACAAGCAAGTATCAGAACCAGGACTTCTGACTCCCAGAATGCTCCTTCCATGCTGCTAAATATACATTTGTTCCCAAATAGTTGCCTTTAGTATCTAAGCTACTTTTGTTCTTTGCATAGCCAATAGAGAAGGACCACTGGGCTGTTTTTGTGAAGGCTGGTTTCCCTGAGCTTATTAGCAAACAATGACAATTATTGGATAGAGGCAATAACATAGCAAAGGAGAGGAAAACAAAACAAAACCCACCTACACAGATTTCTCACAGTGGCTGTGGCAGTGACTCATTTGAGATGTATTAAATATGGTGGGTGGGTCTTTTACTTTGCATGCGTTCAAAATGTTTTTTTTTATTTCTCTCTAATGTTGTCTTAGTATTTTGACATAATCAGAGAAAAACTCCTGGGTCCCAATCATGAAATGCAGCTGTGTTACCTCACCTACCTTAGGTTCTTATAGCCCTGGAAGAAGTCTGGAATCTATCTGAGTTGGGGGAGGAGAAGCTAGTGGATATAAAGGGGATGATAGAGAAAGGCTGCAGTCCAGCTGGTTTGCAAACAATCACAGGAATGAGAAAACAGAAGGATGTAAGTAACATTTCTTAGGCTTAGCTACCAGAGCAGCCTGAGGGCATAAGGGCATAGGTGTTCAGAAATGCAGATATAGCTATACAGAACCATAATTTTAGAAGGAATTATTAAGAAGTTATCTACTCCCTGTCCCAGTTTTACAGATAAGGAAACTGAGATCAAGAAAGTTAAATTGTAGTATCATAAGTTTAGAATTGGGACATAGAAGCCATAATACTCTAATCCCCTTATTCTATAGATGAGAGCAGTGAGGCCCAGAAAGCCAAAGTTTCATGTCCAAGGTCAGTCAGTCAATCAAGTATTTATTAAATACCTACCATGTGCACTTTGGCTGGGTTGGAGATTTAAGTACAAAGAATGAAATAATCATAATATTCAATAAGCTTATATCCTAAAGAAACCCAAAACCTCTGATTCTGACTTTTTTAAAGGAACATAATAAGTTAGTAGAGGGACCAGTGCTAGCACTCGGGACTCCAGGTCCCAGTCTATAATAACACACTCTTCCTGCTTGGCTCCGAGATCCTTTTTTTTTTTTTTGAAGCTCTGGCCCGAATTTCTCTCCAACTGTAAATATGTACTTTGTATGCAAATCTAAACTGTCAAATGCATTTCCCTGAAACTCTGCAGCCAAGTAAACTTTCAGAGTAGGATTAAATCAGTTAACTCAGGGATGAATATAAGAGAAAATACTGAGATCTTTCAAGTAAGTCTTCTTCTAAGGCATAAGGCAGCAATTATATAGTCCCTTGAGAAGCAACAGAGTCTTCAGAAGAAGAGGACTGGAAATCCATACAGATCCATTGGTTTGCTATATGCTACTGTGAGGCACAGCCCTGACCTATCCAGTGAGATAAGCTAGCTTCTTGTGTTTCTGTTATCTCAATCCTCACCAACCCATAGAAAGTTTCTTTCCTCAAATGCTCAGCATCTTCAGCATCCTCCTCTCAGGGACTAAGAAGTCCCAGGTACTTTTGGCAATCCTTGGCATTGCTTGAGGTTCCAAAGATGATGCTATTCTATGACCAGACTGCAGGATTTGGTGCATAAACTAATGTAACAGGATGTGAAGCAATGTAGTGTGTCACCATAGGGACCCATTACACAGATATCTGGAACTCAGGCAGACTTGGTTTAAAAGGAATATAAGAGACAGGGGAGAGGGGAGAAGGAAGAGGGAAGAAGGGAGAGGAAAGAGAGGAATGGGATAGGAGAGAGGGGAAAGGAGAAGAAATAACTTCATATCTAGGATTGGCATTCCAGTCATTGACTGTAACTTTGCTTTCAGGGTCACTGGGGATTGGAAGGGTTGTAGAAATACTTCAGTATCTCCTCCTGTCTCCTCTGAAAATATACACTAAGGCTACCTTGTAGAACCCAGAAATTTTTTTTTTAATGTGGAGGGTGGGGAGGGACTTATTTCAGTATTACTGATTTGCCATCTTAGACATTAGTAATGATTCAAATAGCCATTGAATGGCAGAAAAGCTGTGTAAAAGAAGGAGAACACTTCTTGAAAGGGTTCAATTTTACTGTTAAAAGAAAAAGACTGAAAGGTGCAGTTCAATTTATGGTCTTAGAGAATTGCTTGGAGTGCACTAAAAGAGGTAAAGGGACTGTCCAGGTCATACAATCAGTATGTATCATAGACTGTACTTCAACCCAGTCAGGTTTGTTTGACTCCAGGACAATTTATCTATCTGCTGCCTTGAAAATTTAAGATGTCAAATTCTTCTATCACTTCTCTTCAGGGAGTGATGCTTAGCCCTAGGAATAGGCTATTTTTTTAGTGTTGGCTTCTGGAATCTAATTGGAAACTCTAGTAAGAATGGTCTGTGTAAGCTGCCTTTCACTGGTAACATGCAAGGGCCATTCAAAGTGTGCTTAAGACGTTTTAGGGGCTGCCGCACCTCTCAGGAAGACCCTTAGATGTTCTGCAGAAATAAGGTGCTGCAAAAACAGTGTGTAATTTCAAAACCTCAAATATCAGATCAGAAAAAAAAACAACACTTTAATGTTCAAGTCTTTTTACATGAAGGACGTTTAAATTTTTAGCAAAATTATGTCATTTATAATTTACCAAGTCATCTACATTTATTAAAAATTAATACTATAGCTATTCTTCTATTCAGAGAACTTGTAAATGTGTCATTTGTCTCTCTCTTTTTAAATTGAGGCCATCTGTTTCAGTTGTCATTGCTTCCTTCCTATACTAACCTTATGTTCACAGCCCCAGTTTATACATGTTGATGTCCCAATCCTCATCATCACGTAATTGGAAGAATCCCTTCATTCTCTTGTCTATAGCCCAACCAAAGTTATCTTGAAATCCATCTTTTTCTTTTAACCATTTCCCCTCTCAAGCATTTTTTTGCCCTTCTAACTTCTCTTTTGTGATTCCTTCTCTTAATTTTTCACAATGTGCTGAATTTATCCCAGGTATTGCTTATGGCTTGGTAACTCATTTTTTGAAGTCCTCACTTTGAAAAATATATTCTGCTCAAAGCCTAGTTCCTTTTACTTCTGCAATAATTTCCTAGAGTAGACTACTTTTCCTTTTTTGGGGGGCTAGGGGGAGGGAAGCAGTAGTGGCGGTGGTAAATGGTGCATATGATGAAAACTTATGAAGTCACTGGAATTTTTAAAAGCAGATTTGGCAGCTTTTTCGTGTTTACTTGGATTGTGAGCTATAAATCCAATTTAGAGTTTTCTCTTAAAGAAGAGGGTATTTGTTATCTGACTAAGTTATGTGTCAGTGGATTTGAGACAGACAAGGTGGGTTTGGGAAGGTTTGGTTTTCAGTGAGTTATCTCATTCCATAATCATGCATTTTTATTTGTTTGATTTTTTTTCTCTTTAATTTGAATTCTATAGTTAGTTGACTTAATGTTTTTGACGTACAGAGTCAGAATTAGGGAAGGCCTCTGAATGGGGCTAAGCTATGTACTTTATAGCATACCACCAAAGACAATTCTAAAATGAGAAAACCATTTCTGAATAACTCTCAAATCCTGAGC
Organism: Phascolarctos cinereus; assembly: GCF_003287225.1. Taxonomy (NCBI): domain Eukaryota; kingdom Metazoa; phylum Chordata; class Mammalia; order Diprotodontia; family Phascolarctidae; genus Phascolarctos; species Phascolarctos cinereus. The sequence goes on along the minus strand of NW_027555847.1, from coordinate 545,110,128 downwards.
AAGTATGTAGAGAATTAATGATTTAGTCAGGGTAAGGAATTCCTTCCACCAACACAGAAGCACCAGAATCTATGACTTGGTAGACAAGATCTAGGATTTGCCTGAGACTCAGTGAGGTTGGAACTTTGCACACCCCCTTCCCCCCGAGGGTCAGACATCTGGCAAGTATCAGAATTTGAATTCAGAGCTTATTGATTCCAAGCCCAGTATTCTCTCCACCAAGCCTTGCTCACAATCCAGAGTTTTGATAATTCAATTATTGGAAATGAAAATCAAAACATTACAAATTGAGAGTGTTTCCAATCATTTATAATTCTTCTAAAATGAAACCCTTTCTGCTCATTTTAGCAGTATGACTTTGAACTTGTACCCCAAATAAATAAATATATCATTTACATCTGTCCTCTTAACATTGGTATTGCACAAAATGTCATTATGAGCTGCAGACTACTGTGAGTGCAGATGTTATGTGTCTAGCAGCCTAGATGTTATAAATATGCATGCAGTTCCATTTTCATTCTTTGAAAATACTGTCTTTAAAAATTGTATTTCTGAAAGGTAGCCAAACGCTCATTAACTGTAATGGCCAATCCTGGTCCAAAAGAACAGATAAGGAAACTCACTTCCTTCTTCTCTCTAGGGAGGTGGGGAACTAAGAGTGTGGAATGTTGTATACACTGTCAGATAGTTGTGTCAATTGACTTTACTTAACTGTTTTTCTTTGCTACAAGGAAGGTTCAATATAAGAGGCATATTGGGAAAGAACTTTGTTGTAAAAACAAAAAGCATCAATAAAAGTTTAAAAAAACCACCAAAGATTATACTCCTCTTGTCTTTTCCAACACCATGCAAGGGACCTGCTATGATTCAGCCTATTTTAGAAAGAATTGAGTAGACAACAAGAAAGAATTTATTTCAGTAAAAAAGCTAGAGGGGATGCCTTGTCAAACTCACTTAAAGTGAATTGGATAGCTGGCAAACATAGCTATTGCAGGTCTGTAAGCTTAATAAATAGACTCCTTGCTCCTTGTATCTATATATCTAAGGCTAATTGTGGAAGATAATGCTTTTTCTTTGAAATAGAGTAACTAAAGGAGATCGAACTTTGTTACTGCAGAGTATCTCTTAGGGTGGAGTCATTGGCATCATAGGTTATGCTCCTCCTACAGAGCAAATGCTCCCCAAATTGTATTTTGTCATATAATTGATGAGTTCTCATTCTTAATTAGACAATGAATGGCAAGCTTCTCATGGGAATTCTAGGGGACCTTAGAGCTTCAGTACTAATGTCCATACCACTTGGAGAGAGGGATTTAGGGCAGGTTTTTGTGTATATGATGCCCAATATGAAGGTCTCAGATGTCCTTGGCAAAGGGGAAATGAGTTTCTGTAAATGAAATAGGAAACATTTTACAACCTTCCCCCCCACCTTTCAGTCAGTAGCATTCTTTAGGTACAATTCACAGTCTGGGAACTGATTATATGACATAGATTAAATGAAGAATAATAATTTGAGCCCATCAAGAAACAACAGGGCAAATTTAATATAAACAGGGGCTCCCTATGTAGCAACTTGACCTCAAAGTACATATGCTGAGTGAAAATGTGGAGGGAGTGTCATGTAGATGTAACAAGGGACCACGCATCCCAGACTCTCCTAAACATCAAATTAATCATATTTATTGAGTACTACAGATGTTTTCACTACTGTGCTTGGTACTTCTAGGGATACTAAAGAAGAGGACAGGGCCCTGGACCATAGAATCTTTATGAAACTACTGGAAGACACTGTGAAGACATGAGGAAACAGCTAACAAATACATGGTAACATATGAACAAGTGATAAGTGGTGTAGTTCAGATTGTGAGAGCTACAGGGATCTGGATTAAGGAAATACTTTTAGAGGTGAGCTTAGTAGGAAACTACACAGAAGAAAAGTGGAAGTTGAGCTAGGCCTTAAAGAAATGATGGGATTAGTAAATGGGAGTGAGAAAAACTTCATTCCCTCCCAGTAGAATGTAAGCTCCGGAAGTGCAGGGGTTATTTTATTTTTGCCTTTGTATGGCTAGCAACGAACACAGTGCCTGGCATAAATTAGATATTAATAAATGCGTGTTGAATTTTTTGACTTGACTTGACTAGTACAAGTGCTAGAGAAGTAAGACTTAAAGTTCTAAGAATGAAGTGCAGATCCCATGGTAAAACAAAGAAAACCAACTCAAGAGTCTGGCATTCATACATATACTACTTTTCTCCCTTCTAATATTGACATCTCTATTCTGAAATTCATGACATTAGACATGATTCTGACTGGGGGAGACCCTTTCCTTTCTGGGGAAGACTTAAGGAGTATTTTCCCCTCTCCTATTTGAATACTGACTCCCCAGAAGATACCCAGGCTGTTAGATTACTTTTGACACTACCTATGTGACCTTGGCCAAAACTTTCCCATTTCTTGGCTTTGGTTGCCTCATCTGTGCAAATTCCTTTCTGTCGATAATTCTATGACCTAGCGATCCAATGATCCCACCTCATGACAGTTCTGTCCTTGTCTGAAGGAGTAACCTATTCCCCCCTGCTTTTTTTTTTTTTAGGCAATTGGGGTTAGGTGACTTGCCCAGGGTCACATAGCTAGTGTCAAGTGTTTGGTCTGACAACAGATTTGAACTCACATGCTCATGACTTTGGGGCCAGTGCTCTATCCACTGCACCACCTAGCTGCCCCAGGAGTAACCTATTTATTCACCTCTCTCCAAGTGGTATGGACATTGGCACTGAGGCCCTCAGGTCTCCCAAAATTCCTATGAGAAGCTATTTATTAAGATATTTAGAACTCATCAATTATTTGACAAAATAAAACTTGAGGAGCATTTGCATTGTAGGAGGAGCATAACCTTGTCATATTTTATTATTCCATTTGATGTATATCTAGAAAGAGTGAAGCAACTATAGGCAGCTACCTAGGAAATTTCATTCATTTGCTCATTGATTCATGCATGCAGTAAATATTTATATGCCTACTATGTACAGTGCATTGTTTGAGTCAAAGAATTTGATTAGTGCAGACAACTAATCTCCATTATTCAAATTTCCTGGTAAATTTCTTGGACTGAATTACACAGATTGTGGTCTATCTTATCCAATTAATTATCTTAATGCTCAGTATTTAGACATCTTGGGCTCTTTATGTTGGGGCACTCTGTGGTTAGATTCTGGGACTAGCACAGCAGGGCCTTTGCTGTCACTAGAGGGTTTCCCCTGCCTCTGGGACTCATTCTTTGTACCTCTGGGCAGGGCACCAGTTAGGAAGTGTTCTGGGCATTCTGTAAGCTGTTTGTTTGTATTCAGTTTCCGGTGGGTTTTTAGTTTCCTTTTGGCAGCCATGGTTCATTCATCAGATAGTGCTTACAGCTTGTACTCTGCTCATCAGGCAGCTAGTAGGTTTTTGTGATGTCTCACATTTGGCATGACAACCTCGATGGGGTAAAAGAGTTGCAAACAGAATTTAAAGTAATAATAGTAGGAGCAACGATTCATCCATTAGACAGAAAGAGCCATCAGGACCAGCCGCTAAAGTCAAACCTTCGATTTTGAGTTGCTTAAAGCATCAAACTCTTTTCTCTTCCTGTTTACTTCAGTTTTAAAGTATGCCATTTACTTGACCTTAAGTACACTCCTTAGGCGTGCTCTGGCTGTGAGGGAGTCCAAACCGGACCAAAATAAGCATACTTGACTTTAATGAGAGCTCTGCATCATTCACAAGGGAAACACCTCCAGTCTCCAGGGCCTCTATTGTGTTTTCCCTTAAAGGCGGGTTTCAATGGAAGTCTCTACAGGTCTTAACCCTTTCCTTCCTGCTAACTTATGTAATATAGCCTGGGCAAAACTAGGGCCAGGTTCAGAAAAGCTGATTCAAGGGGAGTAAGGAAAGAACTGAGAGGCACTGTGGTAGTATGGAAAATGAGCCAGGTTTTGAGTCCATGTTTCTGTTATGTCACCTGCCAGTTGTATTACATTTCCCCATTCTGAATCTTCAGTCTCTTCCCCTGGGAATGGAGATATTGGACTCAGGATTATAGAGTAGAACTGGAATGGACGTAGAGGTCATCTAGTCAAACCCCATCGTTTATCAGCTGCAGAACTTAGACCCAAGAATCCCTTGACCAAGGTCATCCAGGTAGGAAGTAACAGAGCCAGAATTTTACCCAAGGTCCTCTGAGTTGAAACCCAACATTCTTTCCACTGTATCTCCTCCATTGTCCTTTGTAGATCTACCATTCTGTGGTTCTGCCTGTTCATTTGGGGTTTATTCGTGGGGAGTTGTGGGGAATCGTTATTATCCCATTAGTAGATGGTGCTTCTGACCCCTTGCCTTCCCCCCCCAACAGTGAAAACAAGAAGAGGTGTGAGAACACTGAAGCTGTTCAATCCACTTCAACAAGAATCTATCCTGCTCCTCCTAGGTAGGAGGCCTGAAATTTGAATTATATTCATATTTTGTTTATTATTGAATTTTATTTACTCTTAGTTCCCATAGACAATTGAGAGTTTGAGAGTTTACTCTAATGTAGGTGTGTATTGGGGGGAGGGAGAGGGGACAAGAAGAATAAGAAGTAAGAAGAATAAGAAAAAAGAAGGCCAGAAATGAGGTAAAGTTTTTACATTGTTTGGAAGATGAAAGAATAACAATGTAGAAACTCAAGAGAGGTGATATACTCTGAACAGAAGAAAAAATTATTTGCAATAACCCTTAGATAAAAAGGTTAAGTTGATAAGAAATAGAAATAAGAGCTGAAAAATGTAAAGGGTGATAGGGAGGAGTGTTGGAATCTTAGGTCAAATGTTTATCAGCAAATTACTCAGAAGTATTTGATTAATACCTACCCATATGTATGTGGTACTGACTTGGGCCATGAACAATGCTGAGCTACAAAAAATTTGTTAGGCATGAAAATGTAGAGAAAGGGGCCATAGGATCATAAATGTAAAGAAGGAAGGGACCTCAGCGGATATGTAGTCCAAACCCTTCATTTTACAGATGAGGAAATTGAGGCACAGGAAGGTTAAATGACTTATCTATGGCCTTCACACACAGGTAACGTGTCAGAGCTGGAATTTAAACTCAGGTCCTCTATCTCTAATACAAGTGCTCTTTCCATGGGGAAGGAAGATATAGAGTAAGGCAGTGAACACTAGACATGGAATCCTAGGAGATGAGCTTAAAACCCAGCTCTTCTACTTACTACCTATAGCACTTAGGAAAAATCAGTTCATCCCTTTAAGGCCTCAGTTTCTTCATCTGGAAAATGAAAAAGTTAGACTGCTCACCAGATGATCTTTAACAGCCCTTCTAGCACTAAATCCTGGGAAAGGAAAAATGGGGCTTTATGAGCATGACAAAGAAGAAAATAGAAGTTTACAAGCTAAAGATAATAAGGATGTTGATTAGGAAAGGGAGGAAAACCTGTTATTCTGCCTTTTTAAGTGAAATAGCTACAAATTACCTGCGTATTTCTAGCAAGTATTAATCAGTGACTTAAAAAAAACACACAACTCCATATTCTGGGTTTTTTTTAAGTAAGTAGGTTCCTATTATTTTAAATTATATTGTATAGAAGAGTAGTAAAAAGTGATTCCTTTCTCTTTAAAGAGAAATCTTTTATTCTTTCCTCATCTGCTGTCAGACTATTTACTGTAACTTTCCAGGGGCCATAGAGTTGTTCCCTATCCAGAGAGCTTAGTGGGACTCTCTTTATCACAGGACTCAGCCCTTGACAAGCCATCGCCCTAATGGCTCCACAGATGAAATCTTTAGGTAATGGGGCCTCAGAGTTCACATTTCAAGGAGACTCTTGAAAAAAAGAGACTGATTGATGTATCTACCTTCCCTATCTCAGATCCCCCCAAACCAAGTGGGATGGATTCCCAAATGGGAAAGTGCAAATAAAGTACATGATTGCCAATGAAATTCTTTCGTTGATTTCCACTTGACAGGAAACTTTGGAAAAGACTGATCATTACCATCAGCAGAAGAATGGATTGTGGTAATGCCTTCAACTTGCTGAATGCCTGATAAATGCAGAGGTTAAGAAGGAAGCTATTAGCTCATGCTCCATAAGGAGAGGGAGTAGGAAAAGGGAGCACTCTTAGGGAGACTTGCTGACCTTTTGACCACAGAGCCCCAGAGACTGGCCTTTGTCTGCAATGCTAATAATCCAGATGTGTGGGGCTCCCCATTGAAAGGGAGGTTTCACTCTGTTTCACCAAACCTAGTGTTAGTGAGATCAGGCAGCATTTCCTTCTTTGGGTAGGCTGAGAGAATAATTCCAAGGTCTTTCTAGGCAGTCCTAGGCCAAAGATAAGTTTACCTGGAACTAGAGGGAGAAGCAGAGAGAGGGCCAATGTGCAAACCCATGGGCAGGAATTGTCTACAGTTGTTTTCCGGTGTTACCTGGCTACAGGGCCACTCCTCAGAGGTTTGGGGAGAAAGCACCCAGGACTAAATCCTACTTCATGGGCAGTCAATGTTATGACCCTCTCAGCATTTGTATCTAGATAAGATGAGGTTAAAATGGCCACATAAAGCAGCCTTATGGAGAAAAGTCACTGAAATCATAAAGAAATATGATGGGGAAAGGGAGATAGTTATATTTAGGCCAGCTAAGTGTGGTGTGTTCCATAGTGGGACCTGAGTTCAAATCTTGCCTCAGATTTGTGATCCTGAGCAAGTCATTTAACCTTAATTTCATCATCTGTAAAATAGGGATAACAATACTACCTACCTCATAGGGTTGTTGCAAAGATCAACTAGTTGATATGTATATAGTACTAGATAAATGCTAGCCATAGTTATTATCATCTGCTTTGCTCTCGTGATGGTGGTGGAAATGGCATTAGTGTGATCATATGTAATGACAGTAGCATTTATGCAGTGTTTTAGTATTAGAAAAATGCTCTGCATATAGTAATTTATTTGAACTTCACAACAACCCTTCCAGGAACTTACTACAGGTATTACTTCATTTGACAGAAGGGGAAAGTAAGGCTGAGAGAGCTTGTGACTTGACAGTGGGTATAGGGTCAGTAAGTATCAGAGATTGGACTTGAACCCAGTTCTTCTGACTCAAAGTTGGACACTCCTTCTTCTGTACTAGGTTATATCTCCAAGAAGAACCTCAGTTCAATTTCAGCACAGAGGTGCCTCTTCCCTTGACTTCCTACTTCCCTGAGTCAGAGCCCAGCTGAAGCCAACATGTGATTAACCCAGTTTCCTGTTCCCCTAGGGATGGCTCTGCCCAAATAACCCTCACCTTCCCTAGTAATTATAATGCTAGACTTCAAATTTCTATTGAGCTCTGAGGTCTACAAAACACTTTCCTCACAATAACCCAGTGAGGTATTTCAGTAATGCTAATAGCATCATATTTTATGTATTAGGAAACCAAGGCACAGGAAACTAAATGACTTGTTTAGGAGCACATAGCTAGGAAGTCTCTTTCCTTAGACTTGTATTCAGGTCTTGTGACTACTAGACAAACCAGTGTATCTCACAGACAGGGGACTCCACTAGTTAGGAGACAAGAGACCAAGAAAAAATATACTGGTGATAACAAATCAGTGCTTGGCAAAGGGACAGTGCAAGTGAAGTAAAAAGAACACTAGGTTTTGGGCTTATACAATATGTGTTTACACTATACAATATTTATTAAGCACCTGCTACTTGCCAGACAGGGTGCAGAGATCTAGGGAAACAAAAAGACACTGCTTGCTTTCAAGGAGCTCGTGATGAAATGGGGGAAGACAGTACCCAAAAGGAAGCTGAAAAGGGGGTGGCCCTCAGATTATTCTGGGGTGGGGGACAAGATGGTGGTAGTGGTGGACTCTAAGATAAGCAGAGTAGCTGGTGGAAAAATGAAGAGATGGCTGAGATTTTGGGTCCTCTATCAAGGGAGGCTATAGGAGAAGATTGTTTTTGCTTCAATCTTTAGCCTGAAGGTTAGATGGGCAGAAGCAACAGAGGGTACTGATGATGTGTGAGCACCAAAGTTGAAGTAATCTCTATGATAATGAGTTTCTTGGTGATAAATTTATCCTGGGGGGGAGGTGTGTGGAGAGGAAGATGATCACAGAGTCAAAACCAAGCAGAATGGTTGGTGGCAAATGAAGAGATAGCTGAGATTGGGGTCCTCTCTGAAGGGAGGCTACCAGAGAGGATTGGTTTTGCTCCAATTTCTAGCCTGCAAATTAGACAGACAGAAGCAACAGAAGGTACTGATGAGTTGTGAGTATCAAAGTTGAAGCAATCTCTACGATAAGGAATTTCCTGATAATGAACTGGAGGGGGGGGTGAAGAGGGAGAAAAGATGATGATGATGATGATGATGATGATGGTGTCAAAACCAAGCAAAGCAGCTGGTGACAAATGAAAAAAAATAATTTGAGTCCCAGTGCTATTATTTACTACCTACATAGTCTCGAGCAAATCATTTCATTTCTCATCTGTAAACTAAGATCTCTAATGCCCCTTCAAATTCTAAGTCCCCTGGTATTCTAAAACTACTTGAATAACATCTGGTTTCTGAGACCATCACACCAAGGGTTCAAGCTGAGCTGTTCTGACCCAACTACAGGAAGCAGCTTGGTAGTAAAGAAAAAGCTCTGAACTTGGAGTCACTGGATCTGAGCTCAAATGTTTCCTCTACCCATAACCCACAGAATGTTGAGCAAAGCATTTCACCTGTCTGGGCCTCATCTGTAAAATGAGAGGAATGGATCAGATAACCTCTAAATTTCCTTACAACCCCAGAACTATGATGATACCCACACTGCAATTATATATTTCAACTCAAATATGTTTTGTAACTCTTTTATTTTAGAAGCCTCACCATTAACTTACCCTTTTTTTTTTTTAAATGCTGATACCAGGACTGTTCTTGACACTTTATTTCTCCCACAATGCTTAATTAACATGGTAGGCACATAGTGGGTGCTTCATAAATACTTGGTGCAGACTAAGGCAGCAAACAACATCCAGTACAAAAACAGGCAACGGGCAGGATTTGGCTCTCAGGCCATCATTTGCTGACCTGTGGACTAAAGCATTAAAACAAGTTAGAGCCTTTGCAGATGCTGGTAAAATTCCATTATCATATTTAATTTTTGTTGGGAGGAGAAAGATGAATTGTGTTAGATTCTCACCACTCTATTAGACTTAAATTATTCAGTTTCATCTGCCATTTGGAAAAGATCAATTGATTTAATTTTTTCCCCCCTTTACAAGGGAGAGTACGGTTAAGAGTTTCCTTTCTTGACATGCTCTTTCTGGCAATGTGGTTTCATTCCAGGAGATTACAGGCCTTGGGTCACTATTTCAGTGTGTTTCCCAGGAGGGGAAGAAGCCAACCCTCAGAAGTTCCTCAGGCCCAGAATAGTCAGGCAGGTGAACTGTGAACAAAGCTGCCAGGAAACCCAGCCCAGGAGCAGTGAAGCCCATGTAGCGGATGTTGGGCTCTGAGAGATCAGCCATGAGCCAAGCAATTCAATATTGTGACATGCAGAGATGGAGGTATAATTATACTTTTAATCACAAAATGGAGTTTAATTCATGCTATAAATCACATAGCACGATATGCAAACTTCTGGCATCTTATTTTGTTTTCTTAGAGTAATTTCATAGAAGTGACTTTGAGGTGAGGAATACTTCTCTGCTGGTGGATGCTTAGAGAAAGATTAATACATTATTTGTTACCATTATAATAAATGCATTGTATACAAACACAGCAATCACCTCTGATCCATTCATTTTTCTGCAGCTAATTGCCACAGGTTCTATTATGGAATGAAATGCCATCTATAATACCAACCATATTTATTAAAATATAATTACTTTAATGAAATTGTTTTGAATTATCGTATTTCCACTAAATAAGGCACTGTTTAAAAAAAAGCTTCCTTCATTGGTTTGATTTTTCTAGCCAGTTATGGAAATGGCTGCAAAATCTCCAGCTTTAAATTAGATGCCTTTCTCCTTGTGAGTTCATGTCAGAGAACCTCCATTTTCAGGCCTGGGTTGGTAGGTTTACTCCCTCTACCCCTTTCAGCTAGGCAGAGCTGCGTTCTGTACTGCGAGAAGGAACTTTGATGGTGTGAGTATGCCCGAGCTGCTTTGAGTTGGGTGGAAATGAGTAGATGGCAATGGTGGAAGGTAGGCAAACCAGAAGGAATGCACCCTGTCTTGTGGTCTCTACCAGATACTTTCCTCAGGCCAAAGGAACCTCTTCCTTCCCTTGCCAGACCCTCCCCCGACACCCAAAGTTGAACTGATTGCTCCAAAAGCTTCCTGATCTCATGAAGCAGGCACATTTGGAAGAAGCAGCAAACTCCTGGTCAATCTTGCTTCCAGATACGCTAATATATTGTTAAGAATAAAGGCGGTCAGGAGGCAGAGCTACAGTGGCAGAGTAAAGGCAGGGATTCACCTGAGCTCTCCTTCAAACCCTCCAAATATCTTTAAATAATGACTCTGAACAAATTCTAGAGGGGAAGAACCCAGAAAAAGATGGAGTGACACAATTTTCCAGCCCAAGACAACTTGGAAGGTCAGCAGGAAAGGTCTGTTGCCCCAGGGTGAGCGAGGAGCACAGTCCAGCACAGTCTAGCCCAGGCTGTGCCGGCACAGACCAGGCCCACGCAAACCAGGAGCAGACCTCAAGGCTACTGAAACAGTGGCAGCAGTGATGGTTTCCAGACCTCTCAGCCCACAGGTGGTAAAGGGATTGGACAACAGGTAAGAAGGAGATTTACAGGGGTCCTTTTTGCTGGCACCAGGGGCAGGACTCTGTTGCATTGCTTACACTTGGATCTTGGTTGCAGTCCTGGGTCTTAGTCCCAGTATGAGAAGGAACACTAGCATAGCAAAGCTTGCTACTTCAGGGAAGCAGGGACCCTGGTCACAGTTCCAGGGTGGAAAAGAGGGCTTGTGGTCACTCACAAACCAGTTCGCAGTATAGGAAAGTAGTAAACACACCTCTCACTAGATCATACCACCTTGGAAGAGCCAAAAACTTACAAGTCTCCAGAATCACCTCTGAAAACAGCTACATAAAAAGCTTGGGACAGTATCCCCTCCACTTGGGAAGCAGAGTCCCACTTTAGCATAGAGTTAAAAGTCAAGAAATAGGCTAGAAAATGAGCATACAGAAAAAGAAATTCTGACCATAGGAAGTTAATATGGTGACAGGGAAGATCAAAATGCATACTCAGAAGAAGACAACAAAGTCAAAATTCTTGCATGCAAAGCCTCAGAAAAATATGAGTTGGTCTCAGGGCATGGAAGAGCTCAAAAATGATTTTAAAAACCAAGTAAGAGAGGTAGAGGAAAAATTGGGAAGAGAAATGAGAGTAATGCAAGGAAATCATGAAAAAAGAGTCAACAGCTTGGTAAAGAAGACACAAAAAATATCAAAGAAAGTAACACCTTAAAAAAACAGAATAGGCCAAAAGGTAAAAGAGGCACAGAAATCAAATGATGAAAAGTCCTTAAAATATAGTTGGCCCAATGAAAAAGGAGGTTCAAAAGCTCACTGAAGAAAATAATTCTTTAAAACTTAGAATGGAGCAAGTGGAAGCTAATAACTTTATGAGACATCAAGAAACAATCAAAATCAAAAGAATGAAAAACATAGGAGAAAATGTGAAATATCTCATTGGGAAAACAACTGACCTGGAAAATAGATCTAGGAGAGATTAATTTAAGAATTACTGGACTACCTGAAAGTCACGAACAAAATAAGAGCCTAAACATCATCTTTCAAGGAATTGTCAAGGAAAACTGCCCTGATATTGTAGAACCAGAAAGTAAAATAGAAATCAAAAGAATCCACCGATCACCTTCTGAAAGAGATCCCAAGATGAAAACTCCCAGGAATATTATAACCAAATTCCAGACCTCCCAGATCAATGAGAAAATACTGCAAGCAGCCAAAAAGAAACAATCCAAATATCATAGAGCCACAGTCAGGATAACACAAGACTTAGCACCTTGTGCAACAAAGAGTTGGAGGGCTTGGAATATGATATTCCAGAGTGTAAAAGAGCTAGGATTACAATGAAGAATCACCTACCCAGCAAAATGAAATGGAGTATAATCCTTCAGGAGGAAAATGGACATGCATTGAAACAGAGGACTTTCAAGCATTCCTGATGAAAAAACCAGAGCTGAATGGAAAATTCGACTTTCAAATAAAAGATGCAAAAGAAGTAGAAAATGGCAAACAGGAAAGAGAAATCGTAAAGGATTCAATAAGATTAATTTGTTTATATTCCTACATGGAAAAATGATGTTTATAACTCCCCAAAACTTTCTCATTATTAGGTCAGTTAGAAGGAGTATGCATAGGCAGAAAGCAGAGGTATGAATTGAATGTAATGGTATGCTTATCTAAAAAAAAAATAAAATTAAGGGATGAAAAAAGAAGAATGCATTAGGAGAAGAGGAAAGGGAGAGGTAGAATGGGATAAATTATCTGACATAAAAGAGGCCTGAAAGAGATTTTACAGTGGAAAGGAAAATGGGGGAAGCAGGGAGAGGAACACATGAACCTTACTCTCATCGGAATTGGCTCAAAAAGGGAATAATATACACACTCATTTGAGTGTAGAAATCTTATCTTACCACACAGGAAAGTAGGAAGGGAAGGGGATAAGAGAGAGAGCGTGGAGCTGATAAAAGGAGGGGCAGTTCAGGGGAGGTAAAAGTCAGAAGCAAGACACTTTTGAGAATGGTCAGGGTAAAAGGAGATACAGAGTAGAATAAATAGGGAAAATAGGATGGAGCTAAATATATAGTTGGTAATATTACTGTGGAAGAAATTTTTACAGTGAGTTTCTGTAACACATAGAAAACCGAGTCAAACTTATAGAAACAAGAGCCATTCCTCAATTGAAAAATGGTCAAAGTATATGAACATGCAGTTTTCAGACAAAGTAATCAAAGCTATCTATAGTCATATGAAAAAAAGTGCTCTAAATCACTGTCAATTAGAGAAATGCATGTTAGAACAACTCTGAGCTACTACCTTACACCTGTCAGATTAGCTAATATGATAGAAAAGGAAAATGACAAATGTTGGAGGGGATGTGGGACAATTAAAACACTAAAATACTATTGGTGAAGTTGTATATTACTTCAACCATTCTAGAGAGCAATTTGGAACTATGCCCAAAGGGCAATCAAACTGTGCGTACCCTTTGACCAAGCAATACCACTACTAGAGATAGAAAAAACAAAAAGGAAAAGTACCTATATGTTCAAAACTATTTATAGCAGCTCTTTTAGCAGTGGAAAAGAATTAGAAACTGAGAGGATGTCCATTAACTGGGGAATGACTGAACAAGCTGTTGTATATGACTGTGATGGAATACTATTGTGCTTTAAGAAATGATGAGCAGGATGCCCTCAGAAAAACATGGAAAGACTTACATGAACTGATGCAGAACCAGGAGAACATTGTACACAGTAATAGCAATATTGTATGATGATCTACTATGAATAACTTAGCTATTCTCAGCAATACAATGATCCAAGACAATTCTGTAGGACTTATAATGAAAGGTGCTGTCCATCCCCAGAGAAAGAACTGGTAGGGCCTTAATGCAGCTCAAAGATACTTTTTCTTTACTTTGTTTTTCTTGGGGTATTTTTGTCTGTGTTTTCTTTCACAGAATGACTTAATAGAATTGCGTTTGCCATGACTACGCATATATAACCTATGTCAAAATGCTTGCCTTCTCAATGAGGGGGGGTGGGAGAGAATATGGAACTCAAAATTTGAAAACAAAGAACGTCAAAATTGTTTTTACATGTAATTGGGGAAAATAAAATATTAAATAAGATTTTTTAAAAAAGAATAAAGTACGTCAGAAAAGAACTTTCTTGGTGCACAATCTTACTTTTAAAAAACACATTACGAACAGGGTAATAGGATGGTTCAATGGCTAACCCCACCCCCCCAAGAAAACCCCACAAAATGCTGCTCACACAAAGCTGCCTCTCCAACAGTATGGCTTCTGAGGCTATAGATTTCAAGCCACCTTATTTTGTGCTTTTCTTGTGCAACTCATCCACACTGTGTTCACCCCTGACTGGGGGTCATCCTCTTAATCTCATGACATTGAGAGGACACCAGTGAAGCATGTGGGCCCTTCATGACTATTACCTAGGTTAATTACTAAAGGGTTCTTGAAGTTTGGACAAAAGTTCTAATCCATTTCTTTTTCCTTTTTTTTTTTCAGTTGGACAGTGATTTCTAACCTCCCTATTTTTTTAAAATTAAAATTTTTTAATTAACAAAAAATTAATGTTCTCTTACTCCTAATCCCTCCCCAAAACTGAAAAAGAAAGAAAAATAAAAAACCAAACCCACGTAACAAATGTGCATAGTCCAGTAAAACAGATTTTTTCATTGGACACATATCCAATGAGGATTCAGCACTCTAAGTCAATCACTTCTTTGTCAGGAGGTAGGCAGCAATTCATGTCCATCTAGCTTTATGAAAGAAAAGCCAACTTGATTACAGTTCTTTTAAATTAGCTTCCTGGCCTTTTAGGACTGTGGCTCGGCTTCCTTTAGGGTCAATCATATTTCTTTGAGGCCAGAGGCAACTAAATGCATTTTAATTTACACCACTGACAGAAGGATCAGTTCCTTTAACAGATGCTCAGCTTACAAAGGCAGCAACAGAGACAATAGAAAAGGTAAAGAAATCCAAGCTGGCAGAGATCATCAACCATAAATTGATCCAAACTACAGCAGAGAAGTGAGATCATTCCAGAGAGCTCTGGAGAGATTTTGAACAGCTGTCTACACACTGCTCTCTCTTTCCTGGCCAAGTTAAATGGAGAAAGCTTTGTTCTTAAAGAAAGATTTGCCCTGCCGCACCCACAGAAGGAAGAGACTGACAGTCATTGCCAAAGATAGACCCAACTGCCAGATGGTTTTCACCCTCTTGTAGAGATCAGTGGTCAAATCATACCAGGACCCCGCATAACCTCAAGGCTTTGCTGCTGGTCAGAGCTTTTTGTTTATGCCTGCAAATTTGCTACCTCCTAACAATAAATTCTATTCCTTCCAAATGAAAGGCAGATGGTCCAGTCCAGAGCTCCTTAAATTTATCTTAGCAGCATTTCTTTTTCTAATAGAAGAGGTTGAAATCCATGCATGAGAGAATCCTCACTTGGATACTTTAAGGATTGGTGATTTCATCCATGTTGGCACTCCCTCTGTTGACACAGATTTCATCCTTTCATGCCTTGATAGGAAGATTCATGAGTTGCTGAGGTTAAAAAAAAAAAAGAAAAGCAAAACAACTTCATCACCTGGAAACCAGCTTTTTTAGGATCATAGAATCAGATTTAGAGTTAGAAAAGAACTTAGAACTCAACTAGTCTAACATCCTTGTCTTATAGATGAAGAAACAGGAGCCTAGAGAGGTTGTGACTTGCCCAAGGTAACGCAGGCAATAATGGTAGAACAATAATGAAACGCAGGTCCTTTTACTCCAAATCCAGTTCATTTTCCATGGTATCAGTTTGCCTCTGGAGATGAGCCTCTTCTGCCTTAGCTAGTCTGGTCTTCAGACAATAGACTTAATGTTCCCAGTTTAGTAGATCCTAGCAGCCAGTCAGTTAATTAGTTGATAAGCATTGATAAAGCACTTACTACTTGTCCAGACACTGTGCTAAATGCTGGGAATACAAATAAAGGCAAAAAAGAGTTCCTGCCTGCAAGGAGAATACATTCTGATGAGAGAAACAACTTATAAATAACTAGGTACACGAAAGACATGTAGAGTAGGTGAGAGGTCATCTGAAAAGACAAGTTATTGTAGTTCATCTTCCATTTTGGAAAGGACCAATGACAACATGGAGTGATGTCTGACTTGCGCATGAATTGGGTTTAAGTGAGACACAGTTGTACAAAGTCATCAGCTTCACTCTTTCATCCAGAGTCATCGAAGTCCCATGGCAAGACAAAAGTCAGGATGACTGGTGATGGTCTGGGATGCAGTAGATAATCTTGGTGTCTTCCACATCTAACCAAGCTCTAAGTGCTCCACAGATGCTGTAAAGCCATCCTCATGGCCATTGGAGAAAATTCTTCTGGTCCACCCATTCTGCTGGAGGAAGTCTTCACATGCTTGAGGTAGACATCCTCCTAACTCACCAATAGTTTTGAGGCTTATTGATTACCTTCAACCTGATTTAGCCCATATGCCAAGATGGTTTTACCCAGGTGTGACTGCTGCACTTCCTACAGCTTCTTGGAGCCACAGGTGAGAGTTGAATGCCAGGTGGACACTAAAGGTAAACGAGCAGTCCTGAAAAGGGCTCAGCAAACCCTCACACCAGAGGTGCTAGTCCTCCCTGAACACCCCAGATACCCCTGGTAATTCAGTGGTTTCTAGAGGGATGGGCAAAGGCCTTCTGCAGAAGGTAAGGTTTGAACTGAGTCTTGAAAGGAATAAGAAGAAACTAAGAGGGCACAAATGAGGGGCAGGAGATGACTGATGGAGGGTTGTGTTAGAGCAAGGGTCTTCTTCTGGATTCTATGTTCCCCAAGGGATATAAGGATAGCTAGGGGTATCTGTAGGGATCTAAGGAACCTAAAGATTTAGGGTAGGAGAGCATGAACTTGGATGACAAAAAAAAGTACATCTTAAATTTCACAAAGCTCTAACTGAAATTTACCATTTTCGTTCAATTTTTTAAAAACATTATTCTGAAAGCAGACTTTACCAGATTGTCAAACGGCCCAAGACCCAAAAAAAGTTAACAACCCCTGTGTTAAAGGAACTGCGAATAGATTGGTGCAACTGGATCTTAGAGTGTGTGGAGAAGAGTAAGGCACAATAAAATTAGAAGACTAGGAAGCAACCAGGTTATGAAGGTCTTTGAAAACCCAAAAGAAGACTTTTTAGATGATTCTGGAAGTAATAGAGAGCCACAGGAGCTCATTCAGCAGGGGCTGATATGGTCAGATGCTTTAGAAAAATTACTTTGGCAGCTGAGTGGAGAATGGATTGGAGAAAGGAAAGACTTGAGGTTGACAGACCTATTAAAGGGACATAGCCTTTGAGACTAAGTGTCACCACAATGAGAGACTGGAGTAGGACTTCAGTAGAAGCATGAGTAAGTACACAGCTTTCCCTGTGACTAAAATTCACTTCCCTCCTCCCTCTTAGAATTTCTTGTTTCCTTTTAAGACTCAGTTCAAGTTCCACATTCCACATGAACTCTTTCCTGATCCCCCAGGATCAGGAGAGTTACTAATGTACTCCTTCCCCAAACTACCACGTATTCTTTTTGTATACTTTACATATGTATCTATTTATGTGCATGTTTTCTCTCATATTAGAGTATAAGCTCTTTGAAGGCAGGGACTGGTTCACTTTTGTCTTTGTACCCTCAGCACTCACTACAATGGCTGGCAACCCGATAGGTACTTCATAAATTATTGTTAATTGACATCTTAACATCTCAGTCATTTCTGGCAGTGAATCCTTTCTGTGAAAAAATAATTAAGTAAAAAATAATTTTATCAAGGGATCACATCTAATGATGTTTGTGAGGCTATGTCTTAGTTGTCTCCCCATTTCTCTGCCATAAAGAGGGTAGTATATTTTATTATCGGTTCTCTGAGACCTTCATTGGTTTTTCAATTACTGAGTTACTCTGTTCATTTACCTTGTGAATGTCATTGGGTATATTCTTTTGGTTCTGCTTATTTCATGTCCTACAGCCTCGTTGAACAGATTTTATCCCTCCACTATTTTTCACTGAGAAATTTGACTATCTACAACCTGGTCTTACCTTTCTAGGAGCTGATGAAGTGCCATATACATTGGGCCAGATCAGACCTGAAGGTCCAGTTCTTAGGTTATCTTTGTCCTCTCTCTGTGAACTTTGCTATTGGAACCAACAACTGCTGTGTTTTTGTTGATCAAAGATTGCATGGAGGAGCAGAGAAGGAGCAATTTTGAAGACAGCTGGATCCCACTTAAGGAAGTGTGCCTGTGAGCTTCTGGCCCTTGCTTTAGTGCTTTCTGAAGAATCATGATCACATGATATTCAATCATTTCCGCATTAGCATTGAAGGATGGAAAAAGAAAACCAAACATAGGCTTTTAAGTCA
Source organism: Phascolarctos cinereus (assembly GCF_003287225.1). Classification (NCBI taxonomy): domain Eukaryota; kingdom Metazoa; phylum Chordata; class Mammalia; order Diprotodontia; family Phascolarctidae; genus Phascolarctos; species Phascolarctos cinereus. The sequence continues at coordinate 545,091,937 of NW_027555847.1, read as the reverse complement.
CAGGTGATTTGAGCTTACTATGGAAATTAGCACCTATCTCCAGGCCAGATCATAGACCTAAAAATAATTTAATGAACTCTATTTCCTACTTCAAAAATCAACAACTTTGATTGTGAAACAGCTTTCAAGGGGAGAACTAATATTCCTGGTGAAGAGACAATGGGATTGGTGAGCTGCTTTTGAAATCTAGAGGAATCAAGAAAGGTCATTTCAAGGAGGTTGAACTTAAGCCGATATTTGAAGGGAGATAGAGTGTCCAAGAGAAGAAGGTGAGGAAGGAGCTACATCTCTCCATGGGTAAGAGTGTTGGACTTGGAATCAGAGAAGACTCCAATTCAAATCCAGGCTCTGTCACTTACTATCTGTGTGATCCTGGACAAGTCTTTTAAACCTCTTGCAGCCTTGGCTTCTTCATCTGTAAGATGGGAGCAATAATAGCACCTCACGGTTTTGTGAGGATCAAATGGGATAATATATGAATGTCACTTTTCAAAACTTAAAATGCTAAGTAGATGCTATTGTTGTTATTGGCAGTGACAGCTTGTGCAAAGGCCCCAAGATGGGAGAGGAAATCATGTCATAGGGTCTTCTTGGAGCTGGGAGAGTCCCTGAGGCTATGTAAATGTGACTCCCTCACTTTATAATGGAGGAAACTGAATTCCAGATTTCCCCAAGGTCACACAGAGAGTAAGTGACAGAGTCTGGATTTGAACCTAGAGCTAATTCCAAATCTAGCACACTTTCTGTTGTCCTTCATACTATGTTCAGGAAACAAGGAAGAGGAAGCCAGTTGGTCTATAGTATAAAGTGTGAGTGGTGCAGTAATTTGTAATATTCTTGGGAAGATAGGCTGAAGATAGCTTGTAAAGGGCTTTAAATGCCCTTTGTTGTATTGTACTAAAGGATAGGGGGAGCCCCTGGAGCTTCCTGAATAGGAAGAAGAAGCAAGCTAGGTCTGTGCTTAAGGAATATCCATTTTAGCAGCTGTGTATAAGATGGCAGCAGATAAGGGAAAGATTGATTGAAAGGAGTTGATTGAAATAGTTCAGTCTAAAGGTGGTGAGGTCCTAGGCTAAGGTGGCTGTGGGATGAGTAGGGAGAGGGGGCAAATGCAAGAGATGTGGGGGCAGGGGAGGGGATGTAATTGAATAGTCTTGGCAACCAGTTGTATATAAGAGGTTGAGAGAGATTGCAGAACTCTGAATGACTTCCAAGTTATAAGCCTGGATGACCATAATAGTGATGGTCCTCTCAACAAAAATAGATAAGTTGAGGAGTAGGGGTGGGGTTTGGAGGAAAGACAGCCTGTTTTGTTTTTGACATGCTGAAATTGAGAAGACTAGAGGAAACTGATGTGGAAATGTTCAGCAAGCAGTTCGAGATACAGGATTGTAGCTCAGGATAGATATGAAAGCTGGGTACTGGGATCTGGGTGTTTTCTTCATAAGAACAACAATTTAATTTAAAGGATTTGGTGGGATCAGATTGAGAGTGTAGAGAGAGAAAAGAAGAGAAAAATGCCCAGGTCAGAGCCTTAATATACAGCTACATATATTCAATCAGTCAACAAGCATTTATTAAGGGCCTGTTTTGTGCCTGGTACTGTGTTTATCTCTGAGGATATAAAGAAAGGCAAAAGATGGTCCTTGTTTTAGGAATGTGCTCCAAGAGCTCATACTACCTACCAATTGTTAAATTTTTGGTGTGAGTATTTACACTTTGAGAATTGGCAAATGGTAATTATCAGGACTTGATCTGTTATTTTGTTGATTGTCTAGAAAATGATGGGGAAAATAATAATTTTTTTTTAAATTTTAAAATTTTTTATTTTTTAGGCAATTGGGGTTAAGTGACTTGCCCAGGGTCACACATCTAGCAAGTGTCAAGTGTTTGGTCTGAGGCCAGATTTGAACTCAGGTACTCCTGACTTCAGGGCCGGTGCTCTATCTACTGAGCCACCTAGCTGCCCCCCCCTAAATTTTTTAACAATAAAAAAAAATACTTTTTTTTCCTGGAAATCTGGTTAAACATTTACCAATGTATCTCTGTGTTGCTCTCAAGGAGCTTACAGAGTAAAGGGAAAGACAACATATAAAACAATTTTATATGAACAAGAAATAAAATAAATTGGAGATAATGAAAGGGGAAAGGGTATCAGGAAAGGCTTGCTGTGGAAGGTGGGATTTTATATGGGACTTAGAAGAAGCCAGGAGATAGAGATGTGGAAGGAGAAAATCCCAGGCATGGTGAGACAGTGAACACGACCAGAGTTGGGAGGAGTGTTTTGTTCAAGAAACAACAAGGAGGATCACACTGGATCACAGAATATATGGTGGGGAGTGAGGTATAAGAAGCCTGGAAAGGTAGAAGTGGGGCAGTACGTTGAATATTAACCAGGTGATTTAATATTTGATCCTGGAAGTGATAAGGAATCACTGGAGTTTACTGAATGAGAGTGGCAATGACTTAGTCAGATCTGTACTTCAGAAACATCAATTTGACAGCTGAGCAGAAGATAGACTGGAAATAGGGAGAGACTTGAGTCAAGGAGACCAACCAGAAAACTATTGCAATACTCCAGGCAAGAGATGATGAGGGCTTGCAACAGGATGGTGGCAGTGCCAGAGGAAAGAAGACAAAGATGAGAGATGTTACAAAGGCAGAATTGACAGAACTTGTGGACAAATTTAATATAAGTGTTTATGAGAGAATAAAAAGCAAAGGATGATCCCTGAGTTGTGAGCAAGGGTCACTGGGAAGTAGTGACACTCTTTTTCATAATAATAATAATAATAATAAGGAAATTCAAAAGAGGGGAGATTTTCAGGGGAAAGATATTGAGTTAAATTTTGGACATATTGAGTTTAGATGTCTACTGGAAATCCTGTTCCATAGACAAGACCAATAAGCAGTTGGAAATACAAGTCTGGAGGTTGGGAGAGAGTCTGGGGTAGATAAGTAGATCTGAAAATTATGAAGCTAGAGATGATAATTGAATCGATGGGAGTTGATGAGATCACCAAGTGAAATAGTGTAAAGGGAGAAGTGAAAAGGGCTCGGGTCAGAGACCTAGAATACATTCGCCATTAATAGGTGTGATCTGGAGACTGAAAAAAGGATCATACAGGTGGTAGAAGAACCGCAGTGGAACAGTGTCATGAAAACCTAGACAGAAGAGAGTATCAAGGAAAGAGAGTGGTTGAAAGTATCAAAGACTGCAGAAAAAGCAGGAAGTATGAGGAATAAGGAAAGGCCATTGGATTTGGTTGATTAAGAGTTCATTGGTAATTTTGGAGAGAGTAATTTTATTTGAATGATAAGATGAGAAGCTAGACTATAGTTAAGAAGAGAGCAAGAGGAGAGAGGTGAAGGTACAAATTATAGATGGGTTCTCAAGGACTTTTGTCATAAAAGGGAGGAAAGATATAGGATGACAATTAGTGGAGTTGGACAATGATAAACAACCTGCAATGGAGATCAAGACAAATCAATCTAAAAGCAAGGGAGAAAAACAGGACAGAACATTGTCAAGAGAACCTAGTGAAAAGAGAGGACCTAGAAGGAGAAAAGTATGGTAAATGTATTTCAGCATAGGCCAGATAAGTACTCCATTTGCCTATCCTGGAGGAGCACATGGAAATAAAACCTTGTGAAATTCCTAACAGTGGCCAAAGGCAATAAGATAGAACAGAATGGGAAAGATTCAAAGGCAATAAGAGAACAGGATGGGAAAGATTCCAGTTTTCCTGTAAATGTGCCTTTTAATGAGTTTTAATTAACTAGCTCTTTCTCCAGAAATGTTCATTTTTTTTCTTTTTTAAATGTTTGTTTTAATTATGAACTTAACAATCATCAATAAACATGAATATTTCACTGTATAAAGAACAGAAAAGAGGATTGTATATAAAACTGTGAATTTCTGTTAGCTATACTTAGGGGTTTTTTTTATTTGTTTTATTGAATTTAATGAGGTAACAAAATGTCTGTTCTTTTGTGTTACCTTCTCAATGCCTTTTTTATTTTCTGTGTATATAAAATATTGATGCTTCCTTTTTCAATATTGATATTATTACCCATTAACTCCCCCCCTCCAAATAAAAGCTGTTCCTTCTAATAAATACAATCAAATAAAAAAATCAATACTTTTATCGCTTCCAAAAATGTGTCTCATTCTGCACCTCTAACTCATCAAAGCTGTTTTCCTTTATATTAAAGTGGTCATCATGTAATTTTTTTCCTTTGTTCTGCTTATTTTACTTTTTTCAGTTCATATAAGTCTTCCTAAATTTCTGTAAGTTATCCACACTTGTCATTTCTTGTAGGGAAATGACATTCCATTACATTCATATGTTGCAGTTTTTTTAGCCATTCTCCAAATGATGAGTACCCAGTTTATTCCAATTCTAGGTTATGACAAAAAGTCCTATTATATATATTTTTGGATATATGGTTCCTTTCCCTTTGTCTTTGACAACTCTTTAATCTTTTAAAAAATTTTTGAATATTATTTTTATTTTTAAAATTATTTTAATTATTTTAAATTATTTTAAAAATTATCACATGCAAAAACAATTTAACATTCATTTTTAAAATTTTGAGTTCCAAATTCTCTCCCCCCTTTCCTCTGCTCTCCCCCTCCCTGAGACAGCAAGCAATTTGAAATAGATTGTACATGTGAAGTCATGCAAAAGGTATTTCCATATTAGTCATGTTGTGAAAAGAAAACACAGACCCCCCCCCAAAAAAAAACCCAAGGGGGAAAAACTTATGCTTCAATACGCATTTAGATTCTATCAGTTCTTTCTCTGGAGATGGATACAATTTTTCATCATGAGTCCTTGGAAACTATCTTAGATCATTATATTTCTGAGAATAGCTAAGTCTTTTACAGTTGGTCATCATACAGTATTGCTGTTACTGTGTACAATGTTCTCCTGGTTCTGCTCACTTCATTTTGCATCGGTTCATGTAATTCTTCCCAGGTTTTTCTTAAACCATCTTGCTCGTCAGTTCTCATAACACAATAGCAGTCCATCACAATCATATACCACAATTTGTACAAGCCATCCCCCCGCCCCCTCGCTGATGGCATCCCTTAATTTTCTGTTCTTTGCCAAGAGAGAGAAGCCATAAATAATTTTGTACATATAGGTCTTATTCCTCTTTCTTAATCTCTTTGGGATACAGACCTAGTAGTGGTATTGCTGGGTCAAAGGGTATACACAGTTTGACAACACTTTGGGCATAATTCCAAATTGCTCTGCAGAATGGTTGGATCAGTTCACAGCTCCACCTAAAGTACTTTAGTCTCCAATTTTCCCACATCCCTAACATTTGTCATTTTCTTTTTCTGTCATATTAGTCAATATGATAGGTATAAGGTGGTACCTCAGAGTTGTTTTAATTTGCATTTCTCTAATCAATAGTGAATTAGAGCATTTTTTTCATGTAACCATAGATCATTTTGATTTCTTTGTCTGAAAACTGCCACTTCATGTTCTGTGACCATTTTGTCAGTTGGGGAATGGTATTCTTATAAATTTGGCTCAGTTACCTATATATTTGAGAAATGAGGTCTTTATCAGAGACACTTGCTGTAAAAAATTTTTTCACAGTTACTATTACCGTATGTTTTTCTCCATCCTATTTATTCACCCTGTTTATCTTTCTCTCTCATTTACCCCTTCCATCCTCGCAAGTTTTTGTTTCTGACCACTACCTCCCCCTAATTTTTGCTCCCTTCTATCAGCCCCCTCCCCTCTGTTTCTCTTTCCTTCCTATTTCTATGTAGAGTAAGATAGATTTCTATAGTCAACTGAATATGTATATTATTCCTTCTTTGAGCCAATTCCAATGAGAGTAAGGTTCAAGCATTGTCTTCCACTACCCCCCCTTCCCCTTCATTCTAAAAGCTCTTTTATGCATTCTACCTCTCCCTTGCCCCTTCTCCCAGTGCATCCCTTTTTCTCACCCCTTCATTTTACTTGTTTATATCATCCCATTGTAGTCAATGCATAGCCCTCTGACTATGTATTATATTCCTTCTGACTTCCCTAATAATGACATTCCATCTGTCATCTCTCTCCCTCTGCACAGGTTTGGACCATCATGCCTGGGACGTGACTCCTTGCCTCTGCCTTGCAGAATCCCTGGCTTCCTTCAAAACTCAGCTCCAATGCCACCTCCTCTAGGAACTTGTGCTGATCTCTCCCTGGGAATTACCTTATTTACAGCTTATATTTAGTTTCTTCTGTACGTGTTGTTCCCACAAAATAGGATGTGGGCTCCTTGAAGGCAAGGACTGTGGTGTCATTGTAGCCCCAGAGCCCAGCTTAGAACCTGACACTTTGCAGGTGTTTAATAAAGTTTGCAGCATGATAAGGCTGAAAGTGTTCTTCCTAGCAGAGGTCGAATTCCAGTGGCGGTTAAATCCTTTTGCTAATAGGATGGATTTCTAAAAGCTGACTTTCAGTAATCATGAAGCCAATGAGGGATTATTGCAGGATGGAGGAGAAGCTTTCCTCTGGTACCCATGATTCCTTTGGTAACACAGGTGGCCATACATTTGTGGCTACCAAATTGGTTTATATATTTTGCATCCTTTGCTCCAAAAAAGCATGACTGCTGGCCATACTCAGTCATATGTGGTACATACTGACCTTTGGTTTCAATAAACTTTATTTTTACCTACACAGGCAAAAGGCCAGCTAGGTGGTGCAGTAGATAAAATGTTGAGTCTGAAGTCAGGAAGACTCCGTTTTCCTGAGTTCAAATCTGGCCTCATACACTTAGTAGATGTGTAACTCGGGGCAAGTCACTTAACCCTCATAGTTTGCCTCAGTTTCCCCATCTGTAAAATAAGCTGTAGAAGGAAATGACTCTAGTATCTCTACCAAGAAAACTCTAAATAGGGTCACAAAGGGTCAGACTAAAAGCTACTAAATAGCAATACACAGGCAAAAGGGACATGTTGAATGGTAGCAGTAATTAGAGTAATTCAGGTCAAAATAAAACTTTTTATATGTAGTGTATTGATTCAATGTACTGAATATATAGAAATCTTTAAGATGTGTAGCCTAAAATGCTCTAGATAGGACCATATAGTTAGAGTATAAAAGGACCTCGGAGGTCTGGTCTAAATTTCTCTCTCTCTCTCTCTCTCTCTCTCTCTCTCTCTCTCTCTCTCTCTCTCTCAGGCAACTGGAGTTAAGTGACTTGCCAAGGGTCACACAGCTAGTACGTGTCAAGTGTTTGGTCTGAGGCCAGATTTGAACTCAGGTCCTCCTGACTTCAGGGCTGATGCTCTATCCACTGTACCACCTAGCTGCCCCTAAATTTCTCATTTTGAAGATGAGAAGGCTAAGAGAGATTTAGTAATTTATGTAAGTATACACAGGAAATAAATAGCAGAGCCAAGGTTTGAAACCAGGTTCTCTGACTCAAAATCCAGTATTTGCTCCACTATAACATATTGCTAGGGGATAATAAGTAGGGAGCTGGATCTGAAGTCAGGAAGACCTGAGATCAAACACGGCCTCAGACGCATATTGGCTGTGTGATTCTGGGCCAGTCACTCAACCTCTGTCTGCCTCAGTTTTGTTATCTACAAAATGGATATAATAATAGCATCTATGTCTCAGGGTTGTTGTGAGGATCAAATAAGACATATTTGTAAACCATTTTACACACCTTAAAGCACTATACAAATGATAGTCATTCAAATCCTGCCTCAGACATTTACTAGATGTGTGGCCCTGGTCAAGTCACTTAACTTCTCTGGGCCTCTGTTTTCTCCAATGTCAAGTGAATGGGCTGGATTCAAAGCCCCAAGATTTCTCCCAGTTCTAAATCTGTGATCCTTTGATTCTCCATAGATATGCAGAAGGTTAGCTGTGTATATCATTGACTCAGAACAGCAAAGCTAGAAGATGCTTCAGAAGTCATTTGGTTCAGCTTCTGCCTGAGTACACAAAAAACCTTTTGGATGTTATGAGCCATAATGCTATAGATAAGATCATAGATTTAGAACTTGAAGATGAGGAAATTGAGGACCAGAGAGGTTAAGTAACATACCAGAAACATGAATACTCTGTACAGCATCTTTAACAATTGGTCATCTAGCTTTTCCTTGAGTACTTTGAATAAAAAGGAAATTACTATTGTAGAGAGAATGGTAGAGGGCAGAAAAGTGGCGCGTGGCCAGAACACTGGGCCTGGAGTCAAGAAGACTCATCTTCGTGAGTTCAAATCTTGCCTCAGACACTAACTAGCTGTGTGACTCTGGGCAAGTCACTTTACCCTGTTTGCCTCAGTTTCCTTATCTGTAAAATGAGCTGGAGAAAGAAATGGCAAACCTCTCCAGTATCTTTGCCAAGAAAACCCCACAATGTGGTCATCAAGAGTTTGACATGACTGAACAACAATAACAACAACAAAATTCCAGAGGCAGCCCAATTAAATTTTGGACATCTCCAGCATGAAGGAAAGCCTGGCATTTCTTCTGGGCACAACTTGATTCAAGGCGGTCAGGTGGTTCAGGCCAGGCATTAAAACCAAATGAGGTACTGGTAGACAATGTAACATTTAACAACATTTAACAACAACCACCACAACACAGTTTACTAAACGATGGCATAGAAAAGATATTCTGCAGGATACCTCACTGATTAAGTTGGGCGCAGCTCTCCAGATTCTGAAATTGCCTTCTGGCCCCTTCCTGGTCTCCAGGATATAAGTGTGTGTTGAGCCTGCGAAGCCTCTGACTCCTCCTATGTTGATCTTTTCTATTTTGGTGACCAGGAAGCTATTTTAAAAGTTTAAGGCCTGGTCTTTTGGACCTGCTAAATCTTTAAGAAGGTTTCATTGGCTTTTTTAGGAAGAAACTAATTTAGCCTACTAGCACGAGCCCTAGTAGATGTTGCTTCTATTAAATCTTTATATTGAGTTAGAATTTGCCCTGGTGTTGTTCAGTTGTTTCAGTTATGTCTGACTCTTCATGGCCCCATTTGGGTTTTTCTTGGCAAAGATACTGGAGCGGTTTGCCATTTCCTCTTTCAGCTCATTTTACAAATGAGGAAACTGAGGCAAAGAGGATTAAATGACTTGCCTATGGTCACACAGCTAGTAAGTGTCTGAGGCTGGACTTGAACTTGGGTCTTCCTGACTCCAGGCCCAGTGCTCTATCCACTGCACTAATGAGCTGCTCAGAATTTGCCCTATTTCGACTTAATTTCCCAGTAACTTTGGTGCAAATTAATAAAGCAGAGACAGCTCTGGCATTGGAGTAAGAGGAGCTAGCTTCAAATCCTGCCTCTGATAATGACTATTGATTTGACTTTGGGGAAAATCACTTATCCTTGCTGGGCCTCAGTTTCCTCCTCTGTAAAATGATGACGATGGACAAGGTAGCCTCTGTGGTCCCCTCTTGTTGCTATATTTGTGATTCCCCATACCCCACCTTGAGCTTGCATGCAACTCCCTTTACCCTAATATTTTCTGTTTTATTTTTTTAAATCCTTCACAAACATCTTCTATGTCTGCTCAGAGGAGCAGTTATTTTAACGTGGCCAATCTGGACTCAGTACATCTACGAATCTATTCTATACAAAAACTAAGGCCATAGACAGGATCTCCTAGATTGACCTCCCTGATGTCATGTACCTCTGCACTGAATTCATCTGCCCTTTTAGACATAAGGGGAGGGGGTGGGGTGGTGATTGGCTCCAAAGAGAAGCCCTGTCTACTTCTCTTTGGCTGGAAAGATGATGGCTGTCATATGAAGCCTTAAGGAGGGTTGTGAGGAGTGTGGGTTAATGCAGGGGAAGTCCACTGAGATCCCTAGGGCCAGGTCAAGGGTTGGAGGTGGAATAGCATAATTGCCTATGGTCCATTGGCAGGGTCACCTTGGTCATGGAGCAATCCAACATTTACAGGAAACTCCACAGATGGTGCAATTCTGTAATTCTTTTACTTTAAATGCGTGTGGGGGAGAATAACAGGAGTAAGATTCATACAGCCAAGCCCTATGTGGAAGGAACAGTGGACCAGCCCCTTAGTTTCTCTATGCTGTCTAGTTGGTGCCACTTAGCTAATTTAGCCATTAAAGAGCTTTTGAAGTTTGGCCATAGGCCTTCCCACTGGCTGTCACCCCCAGCACAATGCCCAAGAATACCCTCTTTTAATTCCATTTCATTAGCAGGGTGCTCTTGTGCTGTTTCCTCCTTATCATCACCTGAGGCCTGGAAGGCCTGCCAGCAACCCCGCTGCCAGGGCCAATGACTGACTGCCAAGCAGCTTCTGCAGCTGACTCCAGGAGCACCTCCAGCTTTCACCAACAGTACTCCCTTTGTTGGGAACACAAGCTGCCTGCTCTCAGAGCCTGCCCACAAGCCTTTTATGCCGGCTGCATGTTGCTGGCCCTGAGCCAACCTCAGGAAAACCCAAACCACCATGTTCTGAGGAAGGTACGAAGATTAAACGTGGGTTTCTGTGGCTTGCTGTGTTTAATATACGCGGGGAAGAATCAAGAAGTCTAAACTGGAATTAATGCAATTTTCCCAATGCTTGGACTTACTCTCTACTGACCTCTTCTTTTCTCTCGTCCTCTACTCCAAGCACTTCTTATGCAAAATAGTTCTACATGAAAATCTGTGGGCACATTGACTACTAGCTTTCAAAGGAAATTGTAGCTTCTTGACTTCAGCCTTGGAGGGGATACTTTCTTCCTCTTCAGTGAAAGTTCTCTGGATAGACCATTAGAGTTTTTAGGTAGAGATTTGGATTTTTTTTTAAAGTGAGATGCTTAGAAAACTTAGATGTGTCTTCAGCAAGTGTGCAGGGAACCAGGTCAGGGGTGGGAGAGGGAGAGAGAGTGTGAGAGAGAGAGACAGAGAGACAGAGAGAGACAGAGACAGAGACAGACAGAGAGAGGGAGAGAGAGAAAGAGACAGACAAAGAGAGGGAGAGAGAGACAGACAGAGACAGAGGAAGAGACAAGAGAGAGGGGAGAGAGTGACAGAGAGACAGAGAGGAGGGAAGGAGAGAGACTATGTGACAGAGAGAGAAAGAGAGACAAAGAGACAGGGAGAGACAGAGACAGAGAGAGACAGAGAAACAGTCAAAAACAGAGAGACAGAGAGAGAGATGGAGAGACAGAGAGGGAGACAGAGAAGAGAGAGAGAAGAGGCAAGAAAGTGACAGAGAGATAGAGGAGGGAGGGGAGAGAGAGACAGTATGTGTCAGAGAGAAAAAGAGAGCCAAAGAGACAGAGAGAGTCAAAGAGACAGAGACAAAGAGAGAGAGAGACAAGGGAAGGAGGGAGACAGACACAGACACACAGATACACATGCACACACACACAGAGAAAGAGACAGAAACAGAGAGGGAGACAGAGAGAGACATAGAGTGCAATATGGTGTAGATGACAACGAGGAGGAGGAGGTATGCCCAAGGAAAATAGGAGGAATGAAAATTCAATTGACAAGATTATTAGAAAAAGAAAATAGAGTCTTTTCTTAATTATCTCCTGAGAGATATGGGCAAACCCTCATTACCTAAGTGAGAGTTCAGTGGTTCCTACCTTAGGATTTAGAGATGGAAGAGGTCCCAGAGAACACCTTGTCCAGTCCTCTCATGGTACCAATTGGAACAGTGAGACCCAGAGAAGTCAAACCACTTGCCTAAGGTCACACAGTAAATAAATTACAGAGCTAGGCTGTGAGACTAGTTCTCTGGTTTCCAAATCCAGGACTTTTTCTCTCACAAGTAACATTTGTCTCTTCTCCTTTTCATTTGCTGTGCCCTATGCCTGGAATGCTCTCTCTTCCTTGACTCATCCTTCTGGCTTCCCTGGCCTCCTTTCAAGGCTCAGCCCAAGACCCACTTTTTGCAGGAGGCCTTTCCTGGTACTCCGCAGTGCCAGTGCCTTCCCTCTGAATGCACCTCCAATTTACACTGTATATGGCTTGTATATACGTAGTTGTTTGTATATAGTAGCCACCATTAGATTGTGAGCTCCTTGAGGTCAGGGGTTGTTTTTGCCTTTCTTTGTATCTCTAGCTAATTAGACACACAGAGCCTCTTGCACCTTAATTGCTTAATAAATCCTTGCTGACTCCTTCCGTACATGTGCTGTTCCTTAAAAGGGCTTTCTCATTTACCCTTTAGTCTACTCCCTAATTTTGTGTCTGGTCACTTTCTCCTTTCTTATTTTTTCTTACTCACATTCTTATTCATTGAAAGGTCTGTGACTTCTGGGAAGAAAAGTTATCAGCACCACGAGAGCAAGTGTGCTGGAACCACCTTGAACTGGCTCTGCTGATTGTTAAATTCTCAGTGTGAGTATTTACACCTTGGGAATCAGCAAATGCAATAATTCAAGGCTTGATTTATCGTTTTGTTGATTGAATTAGGAAAACAATGGAGAAAATGTTAGTAATGCACATTAAACTTAAAAGCACATCATGTGAATAGTTTTTATTTTTTATTTGCTTTGGAGAGCCAGTTGTTAAACATTAACCAGTACGTGGCTGAATGCATGGGCCATGACTGGGGAGAGAGTTCTATGCTACCTAGTAGGAGACCCCTTATTCCCATGGATATCCCCTGGGGCTGCCCTCTGCAGAGCTAAAACTAGTCTGTGATCAGATAACAGCAAATTGGCTTTCTGTAAGTGGATCACAGCAGCAACAGTTAAGTGGAAGCCGAACTCCAGGCCAAATGTGGGAAGAAGTGGGCCTCTGGTTTCCTTTTCTCTGACATGGTTTAAAAGTAATGTGGGTCAATGCTCAGAAAACAACAGCAATAAAAAACAGGTCTAGGGCTGCATTAAATACATATTTGGGGCCCATCAATCTAATCTAGTAAATTTCTATTATCTAAGGCAGGTGAGAGGAAAGATAAGGATTATTGAGGTAATTAAGTTTAGAAATTTAGCTTTGTAATATTGGGAAACCTTGCCTGATTCTGCCCTTTAAGCTAGAATCCATAGTTCCTTTGTTAATTAAGGAGGGAGTTTTAAGAATGGGCTTAAAAAAAAGTAACCCAGATCCCTAACCTGAGTTTCTTGGTGACAAAAATTAGAGTTATTGTCTAGAAGAAAGGAAATCTATAACTTTGGGCCCTGCCAGTCAATGCTTGCTTAAATAGCTCAGGTAAATGGTTACTGGCATATTTATGCAGTCCCCACCCCCAGAACTCCTTTGCCTTTGTCTAAATGCAGAAGGTCAGTTCTATATTTTCTGGGGTTAAATTAGGCCACTAATCAACTTCCTGTGCCATGTGGTTCCAGCTCTAGGTTTTTAAAACCATATGTAGCTTCAAGTCACATACATAATCTGACAACCCTTAGTAGCCACAAGCTACAGGTCACTAATTGAGGTTTCTGGGCCCTCAGATCATTATTTTGGGAAAATAAGGGTGGGTCACGACCAAGGTACCCAAACCAGGTACTGTTTCGTTTGAATGAGGTCAATATACAAAAAGATAGTATCTTTTGTATACCAAGGGAACTGAGGCAGCAGGTGTATCATACCAAATAAAGAGAAGGTTTAAAAGCAGAGAAATAAGCTATTAGACTTCTATTAGAATTCTAGCACTAATAAGCTGTACCTGGAGATGAGGGCAATGTGGTATTGTAGAAAGAGTCCTGAACAGAGAATCAGGAGGCCTACATTCTGGCCCATAGTGTGACCACAGTCAAATTGCCTCACTAGTCACCAAATTTTCCATCTGTAAAATGAGGGAGTCCATGAAAACATTTTACGACCTAAGGATAATTGACTGTGTGTACATGTACTTATTTTGAGATCTGTGATCCAATCAATATAGGATGTCAATGCAAATGACACAGATTACAAATGATCAACTCCCCTTGTGATGTTCCTGTCTAAATTATCTGCATGGAGTCCACCCAACACATTGGGCGTCTTCCACTGGATCTCCTGACATTGCATGGATAAAGGTGGCTGCTCATTGGTTAGCCCTTGCTCTCACTACATGATTCACTTCCTTTTCCAGCCATCTCTCTCTCTCTCTCTGATAATAGCCTCAAGCCACTCTTCCTTCTGACCTCTTCAATTCTTCATATGCTTCCCTTATTAGAATGTGAATTCCTTGAGAACAGGGACTATCTTCCTTTTCTGTTTGCATCTCCAGGGCTTTGCCCAGAGTAAAAGCTTAATAAGTGCTCTTTCATTAATTAATTCATTGGTAATATGTTACAACCTACTCAGGCCCACTATACACCTCTTTGTTGCCTTTTAGGTGACCCACAACTTTATTTGTAGAGCATGGTATTCTATGAATTGCCCACACATTGCATTGTGTAAAGAATTTTTATTTTAAAGATAGACTTTTAAAAAATTAATTAATTTATTTTTAGTTTCAACCTTCACTTCCACAAGCTTTTGAGTTTTAAATTTTCTTCCCCTCCCTCCCTATCTCCTTCTCCAAGACGACATGCAATCTGATATAGGCTCTACATATACATTCCTATTAAACATATTTTCACATTAGCTATGTTGTAAAGTAGAATTAGAATCAATAGGAGGAACCACCAGAAAGAAGAAACAAAACAGAAGAAAAAAAAGAGCAAATAGTATGTTTCGATCTGCATTCAAACTCCATAGCTCTTTCTCTGGATGTGGATAGCATTTTCCATCATGAGTCTTTTAGAGATGTCTTAGATTGTTGCATTGCTGAGAAGAGAGAGCTAAGTCTATCCAAGTTAGTCATCGCACAACGTGGCTGTTACTGTGTACAACCTTCTCCTGGCTCTGCTCACTTCACTCAGCATAAGTCCATACAAGTCTTTCCAGGTTTTTCTGAAGTCCCCTTGCTGAAAAGATAGACCTTTTGTTTCAGGTTAAGGTTCGGTTCATTAAAAGCAGAATCACAGAATTTTTTAGCTAAAAGGGACTTCAGCAGCCACTAGTCCAACCCATAAAGAAATCCCGCTTCCACATAACAGGTAAGTTGCTATCCAGCCCTTGCTTAAAGACTTCCAAGGGCAGTGAATCACTATCTTCAGAGGCAGCTCATTTTGGGGTTATATTTTCCCTTTACATCCATCTAAATTTGCCTCCTTGCCATTTCTACCCATGGCTCTTAGTTCTTCCCTATGGGGACAAACAGAACAAATCTAATCCTTCTTCCATATCACAGCTCTTCAAACACTTGGAGAGAGACATAATATTCTGAGTCTTTGCCAGGTTAAACATCCTAGTCAGCATGGTTGTGGGATTCCCTTCAGTGATGCTCAAAAGCATGGGTGTAGATATTGAGAAGATGGGTGGTGGAGGTAACTCAGGAATAATGTTTGGCAAAGCAAGAACAGTGATTTTAGACAAAGGAGTATGGTTTGAAAAGGCAGAGATATTGTATAATAGAACATCTTAATTATAAAGTCAAGTCAGCAATGAGAAGAAAGTAGGACAAGGTCAAGGCTTATGAATAAAGGAAAACAGAGAGATAGGTGGATTGGAGATCATAGAGGGGACAAAGAATAGCTTCAAGAGGAGTGAGGAAAAAGGATTAATGGCAGGGTGGGAAGCTATGATTAGAGAGAGGAATTTCAGAATTCAGACTCATGGAAAATGCACAGTTATGGGTGATGGTGAGAGCTAAGCAATTTCCAAGGGGCAATTCAGTCAGTTATCCTCCATTTATTCAACGATATATCTATTTATGTGTATGTATGTCTATCTATATATGTTCATATACACATATTAAACATATGTGTATATAAACACATAGATGTCTACATAGATGTGTATGTATGTATATACATATGTACATGTGTTATTGGACCAACAATACATGGGCTGTCCATGTAACTGCATATGATGGTCTTCATCCATTTGATTTTTCCTGTGTGGATGTTAAGCTGAACTCTTTTCAGTGACCATGGATCTCGTTTAGAAGGCTTTGCAGTTTTCTAAGAGTTTGATGAAGTCAACACGGTATTATCCACAAACAGGAGCTTTAGGAGAACCTTAACATATATAGTGCAGTTAGGTGGTACAGTGGATAGAACACATGACCTGAAGTCAGGAAGACTCATTTTCCTGAGTTCAAAGCTGGCCTCAGACACTTACTAGCTGTCTGGCTCTGGGCAAGTCACTTCGTTTTGTTTGCCTCAGTTTCCACATCTGTTAAAATGAACTGGAGAAGGAAATGGCAAACCACTCCAGTATCTTTGCCAAGAAAACCCCAAATGGGGTCATGAAAGAGTCGAACATGACTGAACAACAGCAACCAGCAGAGAATTCACCTTTCCTTGGGGCTTTATGCTACATATCCTCCACAGAAGTGGCAAATGCCCTCTGGCAAGTTAAGTCTCCCTGTTGTTTTTTCCTTTGATATAAATAGTTAAATAATTGTCAAAGAGAAAGATGGAGAAGGGAGAGAGAGAGAGAGAGAGAGAGAGAGAGAGAGAGAGAGAGAGAGAGAGAGAGAGAGAGAGAGAGAGAGAGAGAGAGAATCTTTTATACATTTTAATGAATCTTGTATGATTATAATATGTGCATGGGAGTAACCTTGCTGGACAAAAGCATTTAGAAAGGTTTTTGTTACCATTGAATCAAATTCTTTTTTATGGTAAATAGTAGGCAGAGAACCATCCTGCATCCTTTATACTTTTCGGTCAAGTGTATAACTGTTAAGATGTGGTCTGCTCTCAAATAGTATTTGCAGAAGCCTATCCCATCTTCTAATCTTCATTCTGGTGCTTGATGAATTGTTATTGGATTGGATTGGTTGTATGTATAGTTTATTGTCATAAAGATTTGGGGGGAAGGATGAAAAGTAGATATATGGTTTAGTAGTTACTGATGTTTTCTCATTAGTCTCTTTAATGACAATAATAGTAATAATCAAATAGTCTTCTCTCTTTCAGGTGTCTTGAGAATCAATCACTCTATACCTTCAAAATGGTGTCACCTGTGACATAGACTGCCTTTGTGCCTGGTCCAGCTGCTCTTCCAGAGGTGTGCTGGTAAATGTCTAACAACTGGATCTCTGGGGAAAGCACAACATGCTTTTAAATTTAATCTGCATTATTAACACTTTCGGAATCATGTAAGTTGAGAAATCAACAAAATAATGAATCAATCCCTGATTTGTGGTGTTTGCCAATTTCCAAGGCGAAAATGCTCAAAACTTAACAATTGGCTTTCGTGAGCCAGTTTGAGCTGGTTCCAGCACATTCTTGACTTTTCCCATCATTACTTTTCTTAATGTTATTTCCACTACTTCATGTGGCACACTGGAGGGCTGTCATGTTAGAGCTTATACGTTGTGGCTCCACTGTCACTTGTGGAGAAAATAGTTTGTTATAGAAATCTTTTTGGATTGTTTGCATTTTTTTGGTCTGTTCATCATTTTCCTTCTTAAATACCCTCAGTATGATTTGACTTAGAGCAGCTTGGTGGTACAGTGGATAGAGTGCCT
Organism: Phascolarctos cinereus; assembly: GCF_003287225.1. NCBI lineage: Eukaryota > Metazoa > Chordata > Mammalia > Diprotodontia > Phascolarctidae > Phascolarctos > Phascolarctos cinereus. The sequence goes on along the minus strand of NW_027555847.1, from coordinate 545,074,489 downwards.
GGGACTGGAGTCAGAAAGACTAATGTTCATGAGTTCAAATCTGGCCTCAGACACTTACTAGCTATGTGACCCTAAGCAAGTTACATGGCCCTGTGTGCTTCAGTTTCCTTATATGTTAAATGAGCTGGAGAAAGAAACGGCAACTTGGTGGTATCTTTGCCAAGAAAACCCCACCTAGAGTCTTGAAGGGTTGGACAGGACTGAAAACAACTAAACAACAACAACAACAACAAATGATTTGACTTAAGTCAGTCTTGAGCTTTCTGTAAACTTCCCTCCTCATTTTCTGTAAACTTTTTCTCATTTTCCATCTGTTACTTCTTGCTGTTTTATGAGGTGATACTGGTCATCATCTTCTACTATGCTCTACTGCAAATCAATTTATTCACTCAACTGGTACTTTTCTTCATTGCTACATCTCTCTGCTTAGGAAAGAGATCAAGTGCTTGCTGCCTGAGACAATTTATAAGTTTTCCTAGTGTCCTCTTATGGCAATTGATTTACACTGGTTAAATTTCCTTAGCAAGAGGTGATAGTCTGTGGTGATGTCTGTTCTGTCACTTCCTATTTTTCAATGTCAAAAATTTGATTAAAATGGGTCAACTTGGAGTTGCATGTCATATCTTCTTGCTTTTATTTTTCCCTTAATTTGATAATGGTTTTAATGTCCGCTCTAACAAGGCAATTGTTTTATTATACATAGATAGAGCATTCCAAAACAGCTCTCACATCAGGAAGCCATTGATGCTTGTCTTTTAAAAAATAGTCATTTCCACTTTCCATGATGTTATTCGGTACTCACCGTGCACAGTGCCTCTTGACTCTCTTCCTGAAGAAAGTATTCATGAAGTGTAGCTGTCAAGTTGTTGCATAGTCTACAAGCCTTTGCCCCATCTCATTCCTTACTCCTGGATCATGTTTTCTAACATATTTTTGGCTGCTGCCCCTATACCCACTTCATACTGAAGCCACCAAATATTGAAGTATATGTTGATTTAATTTGAAATGTCTTCTCCAGTCTCTCTTGCCTTTCTCTAGTTTCTCATACTCTGGCACTTAAGCTATAATTGCCATGGATAGTGGTCATTTTGCAAATTCTAAACATGAGTAAGATGTTTCTTATAGTCTCTGGACACATGATAAAACCAGTTCTGCCAATCCTTTTATTTGTATCTCCCAGGAGAATCTGTGAGCCAGCCACTCTCTTAGCTGCAACTTCCCCCTCTCTTCTGATTTCATTTAGAGTGAGAAGGTAAAGTTGGTTAGGACCTAGGTTTTCCAGTAGGATATCTACTTACTGACCAGTAGACAAGGACCTCACATTTAGAGGACCAGTAGTAGTTAGGTGCATGTTTATAGATGTTATAAAGGCTACATGATTTTTAGGACCTTCAGCTACTCTCACTATAGATGCAGAAGGGAACCCGTCTGCTTGAGAGCAGAGATAGTTTCTTTTTTTTTGTATTTGCTTTGCCAGCACCTAGCCTGGTGCCTGGTTCCGAGTGGCACTAAATAAACGCTCATTGATTATTGAATTGAGGCCATTTTGTATCTTTCTTTGCCACATGGTTTGTTATGGCCCTAGAATTCATGACAAAGTGGTCAGCTTCTTGGTGAAGAGCTTCTCTATACTTGTTCAGGCTGGCCCCTAGAAAGCAGATATAGTCTGTCCCCAAGACCAAGCTCAATGCCTTTCCAAGATGGCAGAATCTTCCAGAGATGGTGCCCCACTGGCAAAACCTTCAAGATCCTAGAGTTGCATTGTGCTACAATGAAGCAAAGGAGTAGGACACTGTGCACATGTATGTCTACACACAAATTTTCCTATAGACAAGATTTTTATCCACAGAAAAGACAACCTAACAGTTGGTTAATTAAAAAATATATTAGAGGCCTTATCTAGCTCTAAGGTTTCCTGATTCAGTTAATCCAATATCAGGGTATCCCTTGAATTTTTCCCAAGTAATAATGATGGGTTAAGCTGAGCCGTTCGCCAGGTCTTCCTCACCCCTAGGAACCATCATCTGACAAAGGGCTGGTCAAGCTGATAGCTAGAGGCACAAAACAGAACAGATCTAGATGGCCTATATGGGAAGGAGAATTCTCTTACCTTTGACTTTGTTAGGACCAAATTCTAACTAATGGAGCCATCTGGCCCTATAATTCTCTGATTTGACTTCCATCTTAAATAATATCATCCAGGAAGCATCCTCCAGTCATAGGGTAACTATGTTTGTTGAAACATAAGACTTAAGAGTGGGGCCAGAAGGAACCTTAGAGATCATCAAGTCCAACTCCCTTATTTTACAGATGAAAAAAGGTAGACTCAGCTAGACACAGGTGAGTATTGGACCTGGAGTCAGAAAGAGCTGAGTTCAAATCCTGCCTCAGGCACTCACAGATGTATGACCCTGGGCAAGTCCCTTATCTTCTCTCACCCTCAGTTTCCTTAACTGTAAAATGTGTATAAAAATAACAGCTACCTCTCAGGGTTATTGTGAGAATAAAATGAGATAGTATTTTAAAAATACTTTGCAAACCTTAAAGGGATGATGATGATGATGACTATAATGCAGAAGTAAAATTTTTGTCTCCTGCAGAGGAAGATGATACTATAACAGTAAGGCCTCACCTGCTTCCCCTCCAAATACAGGGTATGAAATCCCATTTGTTTTACCAAGATAAATAGCAAGTATAGTTTCTGATGAGTAAAAATAAACTCAGAACATAAGTAATATGACATAGGAGCATAGATTTCATTAAAACACAAAAATAAACTCCAGACCTCCCACTGGAAGAAATGACACTTTTTCTAAGATGGTAGATTCTGAGCTGTCCTCGGGTGCTGAAGAATTGAGTACAATATAGTTCTCTGATACTTGACTGCCATTTATTTAAGTGCTCCATCTCACTGTTGCTTTTTGGGGGAAGTCTGAAACGACTTTCTGCCTGGGAGGGTAGAATATGCATGTTCTTGGGCCACTTGGATTCTTTCCCATCCTTTCTGCCTACAAACACTTTTGAATGAACAATTTCTTTCTGGAAACACTAGCCCTTTCACAGACCCAATTGTTTCCAAATCCCGGCATCTTTGTTCTCAGAAGCTGCACACATCCAGAGAAGCCACCCCACCTCTCCCAATGCAGGTGAGGCAAATTTATGAGCACATATTACACATGACTCTGAGACATGAGAGGTAGCTGTAGTACTTGGGTCTCCTGCCTGCTTGATGAGAGTTAGACAAGATCAGACTTGTCGTCCATTATATCCTCTTCCCAAACAAAGACAAAGCTTGTCCTTGAACTCCCCAAAAGAAGCACATGACTCACAATCCATGTGCCTATCCCTGATCCACCCGTGGGGAGAGGATGCTATAAACCACCTTGAATAAACTAACAGTTGTTTAGGGTTTGGGCTGACTTTCGTTGTTGTTTTAATTAACCAATTAATTATCTTTCAGGTGAAGCCAACACACTATTCTGCAAGGCAATGTAATCTAGTGGCAATGGGACAAGAGACCTGAATTCTAGTTCCAGCTCTGTCCTGAGAAGTTGCTTTGTTCTTTCCATGTGTAAAACGGAATGCGTTTTTATGAAGGGAGGAAATAAATATTTATTAAGGATCTAATATATGCCGCACAATGGGCTAAGAATGTTACAAATCTTACCTCATTTGATCCTCACAACCCCTGGGATAGATCTTACTGTTGCCTCCATTTAGCAGTTGAGAAAACTGAGGTAGACAGAGGTTAAGTGACTTACCTAGGTCCATGCAGCTAATGAAGTGTCAAAGGCCAGATTTGAACTCATCTCCCTGTCTATGGGGCAGCTAGGTGGCACAGTGCATAGAGTTCAGGGCCTGAAGTCAGGAAAACTCATCTTTGTGAGTTCAAGTCTGGCCTCAGACACTTACTAGATGCATGACCCTGGGCAAGTCACTTTACCCTATTTGCCTCAGTTTCCTCATTTGTAAAGGAAATGGCAAACCACTTCAGTATCTTTGTCAAGAAACCCCACATGGGGTCACAAAGAGTCAGATGTGATTGAAATGACTGAATGACAACTTGCTGTCTATAGGCCCAATGCTCTACCCACTGTGCCACTTAGCTGCTACATATTTATACTTATGTCTATTTGCAGACAATCATGAAATTTACCAATAGCCAAATCAACCCTAGCCAAGTATGAAATTCTCATCTTACTCTGATTTGTGAGAAACAGAATGAAGAAAATTATGACAAGGAACATGTCTGTAAAGTGCAGAAAAGGCAGCAGAATCATCTTCTGCCGTTGGTGGTTGGTTTATTCTGCGGATCTCAAAGAATAGTCAAAGAAATAGCTCTAAAGGTTGGTGATGAATCTAACTGGGTCTCCAGATTCAGGCTGGGCCTATCTTACAATGGGCAGATTTTCACATACTTAAAAAATGGCTTGTTCCCATAATCAGATGCCTAAAGGAAATCATGAAGCACATCTAAAGGAACTTAGAGTCTAGCTCTCTTTTCTGTTAAATTTTCCATTGTTCTGGTGTCAGTTTGTTAGACCACCGCCCTAAATGATGTGTAATGGCTTAGGAATAGCAAATTCCTATGCCAGCCAGTCAGCTAGTAGGACAAGAAACATTTATTAAGCCCTCCCTATGTGTCAGGCACTGTGTTAACAGTGAGGATACAAAGAAAGGCAAAAGATAGTCTCTGATCTCAAGGAGCTCATAGTGCTAATGAGAAACAACACCTGATGGGGAAAATGACATAGTACAACTGTGTAAAAAAAAAAAACTACACATACGATAATTTGGAGATAATCAAGAGGGAAAGCACTAGAGCTAAAGGGAGAATCAGGAAATATTTCTTTTAAAAAGTTGAATTTTAGCTGGGACTTGAAGGAAGTCAAGGAAGCCAGAGTCAGAGATATAGGGAGTTGCTGGAGGAATAGCAAAGAGGCCAGCTTCACTGGGTACATGGTGAGGATAAGGTGTGAAATGAGAGAAGGATGAAGTAATCTAGTCATCTCTTTTACCTAGGCACTAGCCTATGGCAAGGTTGCAATAGGGATCCATGCAGAATTTACTCACGTGTGTGAAATTATAAGTAAAATGGTGGCAGTATGCTTTCAGGTCTCTTGAGAAATGGCCTGACACTCCATCCCATTTCCCAAACTTGTCAGTGTTCAATTTCCACATGACAGTATAAATTTGCTATGGTGGAATTAAAAAAAAAATCACTTTTCTCTGACTACAGCTATTTTACCAGTACTGGGCCCAAAGGTCATTGGATTATGGATGTCTCTGCACCACACTGTCATCACTCCTGGGAAAACACCTCAGTATAAATGAACCCAAGACATGGGTCAGGGACATTACTTTATAAACCATAAAGAGGGCCAGCTAGAAGAAACCAGCACATGGCTTATGAGCAGCCAAAACAAGGTATTCTCCCTCATTTCCCCTAAAACCATAGCCCAGGCATTTTGCATTGAGCTCTCCTGGTAGACTGGAAACCTCTCCTTTGTTTTAGGGAAAGCCACAGTATTCCACTGGGCAGTACGTTGCCAGAGAGATATTTGTAGGGGGCCAGCCAAGTTCTGTCGTTTCAAAAGACTATGGTTGTGAAGAACAAAAACAACTAACATAAACCAGGCCCTCAAGTGGTGCTTCCTTTGGAAGGAGCATCCTGGCTGGAAATCTTTAAATCCAAGGTCCATTTTCCTAGTAGTACCAGATGGGAGTACATCTGCCCACACTTTCTCAATTTCTATAATGACCGCGGTACAAGTGCTGTCTACAGCATTCACTTTGCCATTAATTTTTAGTCAGGCAGACAATGCAAACATGCTCTTGGTTTTTTTTGAATGGCGTGTGTACTATTCAATCTGGAAGGCCTAGCCAAATCCAATTAATGTCACTAGAACCCCTGGAGTTCACACATAGAAAGAAATCCAGAGCCCCAAATTTGGAAGGTTTCCCATTTTTCAGTGAGAATGGGAAGAGATGGGGGTAATTGTAGTAATAATCATAATGATAATAAAAATGTCAGGGATATGAAGTCAGTCTATCAAGACCATTTTTTGGCAGGTTGTTTTCTTCCTTCTGCCCCATTCCTTTATTTCCTGAGAATCTCCAGACTTTGAAAAAGTCATCACTGCAGTCTGAGGAGACTCCACCAGCAAAACGCTAGACAATTTCCTCCCCTTCCTCAGCTAATGAGAGGAATTTGGTATTTAAAGATCAAAGTTGCATGTATGGTTGTAAGTAGATCCCATTTTCCCTGTCTTCAGAAAGGTCAGCCTCACATCTTCATGAAATCACCAGTGATGAGCTGTGAAGTAACCTTCTGTTTGGGGCTAAGGGAAAAACAAGACATTTCTATCTCTTGGCCACTTTGCCTGGGATAATTCCACTGGCTTCTGCAAGGCCCTGCCTCCTCCCCTAGGAGGTGGTCACCTCTCTCGCTTCAGGAGCCAAGCATTGCTGGGAAGAGCCTAGGAGTCTGGGGGGGGACCGGCTGGGGTAACTGCCCTCTGCCTCTCTGATGGTTGTGGCACCTCAGCTGCAGCTGGAAACCGTAAGTAGGTGCATCCATTCCACTGAAGTCTCTTCTACCTGATTACAGGAGGGAGAAAAGGGGGACCTTTTTATCATATTGCTAAAATATCAGTGTTTTGTAAAGGTTGCTACAGAAACACGTAGAGTTGTAGAATCCAAAATAGGATGTCTAGACAAACTCCTACTGTCTGACCTTTTATGTATTTCCTAATCCAACCAATCTTGCCAAGCAAATTGGTGACTAAGCAGCAATTCACTTTACACTATGTCATAAAGGCCTGACAAGGCCCAGGTCGCAGTTATAAATTTCAGTCTGGCCACTTCAGCAACTCTCAGCTTCCTTTCCCAACACAACTCCCATGTGGTTTCTGGGCTGTGATGTGTGCTCTGGATAATCATGAACTAATTTGGGGGCTGTTAAATCCAAAAGCCACAGGGCTGCTGAGAAACAGAGAATACTTTCATCCAGTAGGACCCCAGAGTTTACATAAAATGGTAAAAGGAAGGCTGGAGAAAGTCTCTGGTGAAAACAAAATAAAAGGCAGCTTCGTTGGAGTCTTGGGGGCAGCCATCTCTTTCTGGGGGGCAAAGAGTTGGCATTGCTGTTTTCTAAACAAATGGAGCACTAATGGTGCTGGAGTTAATAATACTAAAGCACACTAATCACACCCCCAATTTATAACATTCTTTCTATTTTTGAATTTCCTTCCCTTTAAGAAATGGCTGAACCTCTCAAAATTAGCCCCTGGACAAAAACATCAGGGTGTAAGTAGAAGTATCCCTTGTTCTAAGTAGACTCAACACAAAAAATTTGCAATTCACCAGATGAATGAAGTTAGAGCACTCATTAATCCCACCCTCCCCCAAACCTAAAGCCTTGAAGCTAAAAGGGGTTTTCAGTTTTGCCTTGGAGAATGTCATAGAGAAAGTATGGTATAGTAGGAAGAATATTGGGTGTAGAGTCAAAGGGCCTGGGTTTGAATCCAGACCTTGGGGAAATCACCTAAACTCTCCGGGTTCCAATTTCCTCATCTGTAAAATGAGAGGATTGGACTAAATGATCCCAAAGTATCCAATAAATTCCATGTGTTACTTGACAGTGTTGGCTGGCAAAATATGATGTTAGGAACTTATTCTTATAAAAGTCACAGAATTTAGATCTGGAAGGAGCTTTAAGGATTATTGAGGTAACATCCCCATTATTGAGGTGCTCCCCCAAGTAGCTCATGGTGATCCAGATGAGGAAACATAGGCCCTGAGAGAGTTAGGGGACCATCCCAAGGTCACACAAGTTAAAAGTGGTAGAGTTCTACTAGGCAAGGCACCTACTTAGAGCCAGGAAGAAAAGGGGAAATAAAACTCAGACCTGTAAGCAAACAAGGGTGTTCTTAGCCACGAGGAATAGGATTGGTGTAGGATGGGTGGTGGCTCCCAACCAAGAGGAACTTTGCAGCTGTTCAAGTCATTCAAAAGAAAAGTGAGTTATGGGATGGGAAATACCATTTTCAGTAGAAAAAAAAAAAGTACTGCTGGTATGCTTTGAGAAGGACTATGATACAATGTAAAATAGATTTGGTGTGAGGACCTAGGTTTGAATCCTAAGTCAGTCACTATCTGACCTGGGATCTGACCCTTAATGTGTCTGGCCTCATTGTCCTCACCTGTAAAGAGAGGGAATTAGACAAAATAAAGTCTCTTTTAGCTCAAAATATACTATTCTCTAATATCCAAAACTCTGTGGTACTGACAGTCATTTTCATTTTTTCCTTTAAGAAAACTTTGCAAAGTTTATTAGTTTCCATGCACAACCCAAGACCTAGGGACAGTACTGATTTTAAAATGGAAGTCAATAGGAAATAAGATTTACTTTGCTGAAATTTGCTTTACTGTCAATAATGGGAGAGTACTGTACTTCAAAGAAGAGACAGACCTGCTTTCCCTGGAGCCTCGGATGAGTAAACACTTAAAATATATATTCATGTATGAGTAAAGGACAACTTTTCATCAGACCTCAAGGTTCTTGGACAATAAGATGAAATTCATGTATTTTTGTGAATCTTGTGGTAGCTATATATTCTAGGTCAGGAAATCAGTCTAAGGAATCTAAGCTCCTAGATTGATCTCAAAGGGAAGATATTATTGCAGAAATGTATTCTAAGAGCTTTGTAATGGGAAGAAGGGAAAAATCTTTGCAATAGAACAGATTTTGTTTTTTTTAAAAAAAAAGATATGTAGAAAACAGTAAATCTTGATTGAAGTTTGCTTTTACTGAAAGGTGAGGTTTTAGAGTTTACTATAATATTCATTTTTAATTGCCTCTGTCTAAGATAAAGACTTGAATTTTTTCTTTCAACAGCTTGTGAATATTTTATAAAGAAACTCTGACACTGTGGTAGAAAGCTATGTGAATCTCTTACAGAATTAAATCACTTTCATTTTACTTTCTGGCTTTTGTTAGAAAATCTTTGTAATAACATAAACCACAAAGCTGAATCATTTGGTAAATGTAGCAAGCCATCTTTTGGGAGAGATTGGATGTTGAAAGAAAGGGTTGGGTGTGTGTGTGTGTGTGTGTGTGTGTGTGTGTGTGTGTGTGTGGGTGTGTGCGCGTGTTGCAGGAGAAGTGCTGGCCTTGGAAACCAAGAGATCTAGTTTTGAATTCAAGCTCAACCTTTACAGCTTTGTAACCTTAAATTTCATCATGAAGGTCACTTTATTTCCCTGGGCTTCCATTTCAGAAGGGTTTTAGTGGGATATTCTCTGTTGACTCTTTGAAAGATCTCATGTTATGGATCTGCCATGTCCCTTTAAACTGAAAAAATATCGATCAATCTCAATAAAATTTAAAATCCCAATATGGTCAGATAGATTGGCATCGATAGAGTGGAGTCAGGAAGACCTGAGTTCAAATCCTACTTACAAGCTATGTGAGCCTGGGCAAGTCCCACAACTTCTGTCTGCCTCAGTTTCCTCCTCAACAATAAAATGGGGATTATAATAGCATCTACCTAACAAGGTTGTTGTAAAAATCAAATGAGATAATATTTGTAAAGTTTCTGGCACATATTAGGTACTTAATAAATGCTTTTCCCTCCATATCTACATCTTCAATTAAGAGGAATTAAGTAGAATTAAGTGGAATTTACGTCATCAAAGACACTTGGGTAGAACTTGTAGTGGAAAAAGTACTAAATTTGGAGAGGCTCAAATCTCTACTTTTCTTAGTAGTTGAAGTATCACTTCTCTCTGGGCCTTGACTTCTTCACGTATAAAATGATACAATTGGAATAATGATCTCAAAGGTTCCCTCCCACTTGAAATCCTATATCCTAGGGAATCCTTCTTGTCTTTGAGAGACAGAAATTAATAATAATAATAATTTGCTTACTTACTAAGAGCTAGGCACTTAGCATAGTAAAATGCTAAACATTTTACAATTATTATTTCATTTGATCCTCATAACAAACCCTGGAGGTAAATGCTATTTATGATCCCTGTTTCACAGTTGAGGGAATTGAGGCAAACTGAGGTTAAGTGACTTGCCCAAAGTCACACACCTAGTAAGTGTCTGAGGCTTGGATTTGAATTCAATTCTTCCTGAATCCAGGCCCACAGGAGAGAGACACACTCCTCTGGCCTCTTCAGGTCCTTAAGGGGTGATGAGAGACATCATTTTCTTCTGCCACCTCTGCATATATCCTGCCTAGCCTATACTTGCCTGTATAGGAAGGAAATACCACTCCTTCATGTTCCCTCTGCTGATCTCCTAGCTGGCCTGGCAATCTCCTTCAAACTGGTCCCTTGGCCTGAGCTGCCTAAATCCCTGAGAGGACTCCACCCTGAGGCCAGACCCCTGGGGAGGTTGATATCTACCTGAACTCATTCCTCATTGATTAGCAAACTCCCTTTGGGTCATCTCCTACCCTTCCAGTGCTCTTGAACCCAGTTCTTCAATGCCCTGTTTCCTATTTTCATCCCCCTCCCCTCAACCTAATCCTACCCACTCTAAAGCTACTCACCCTTTCCCCTGTGGTCTCTGGAATATATGTTCCATAGGAAACAGATTTGCTTTCATCTTAAATCTTTTCCTTGCCTAACCCTTTAATTTTCTGGCTCTCACTGAGTCCTGGCTTCCTCCTGATGACAAAGCCTTCATGACCATGCTTTCCAGCACTGGCCAAACTTATATCATTTACTGGGCCCTACTGGTCTAGATGAAGGAGGTGCACTACTCCCCTTTCTGGTGAACCTTATTTTACCTTAGTAATATACCTGCCTCTATGTTACTCCTCTTCTTGGAATTCAGTGTCTGACATATCTTTCCTCCCCACTTCTGACCTCATGCTAGAGGTCAGAATGAATATTTCAATATTCATATTGCTACACCCTCAACTGTACCAACCTCTCACTTCCTCATCATTTCACATGACCACTTACCCCTCCACTCCAACTCAGCTACACAGAGAGACTGTTATACCCTTAATCTCGCCATTACTCACAAACATACCACTAGAATGTTCATTAAATCTGAAATTCCCCTAACTGAACATAAGTTGTTGTGATTCCATCTCTTCTGCCTCACACCCCCAGATTCTGCTCTTCATCCTTACATAACCTCCTAACTGTCAATCCCCCCATTCTTTCTCAGGCCATCACCCCTGCCCTTCCTACACTCTCCTCCCTTCCCCTTCTTCACCCCTTGTTTATCTTCTTCTACAGTCTCCATGCCATTTATTCCATTGCCAATCTTGTCATGTCAAACTTCAGCCTTATTCTTATTATCTACTGCATCTGCTCCTACTCATATGCTGCTAATCCGAGCTAGAGAAAAATCACAAAATCATGATGACAAATTAATGTTGCACAATCTCATCTGCTCATTGTGGCAAGACAATCCTTTTGACACCTCCCTACATGACTCACTCTCCCACTTGACACAGCAGCTTTTCCAAACCCTTTTATCCTTCCTCAAACTTCCTATGACTCCCCCTCCCCTCCCCCCTCAGGTGAGAACTTTGCCTTGCACTTCACATGCACACACAAAAAGCCATTCACCAAGAGCTCCTTCTCACCTCCTTTTCATCTCACACCACCCAGATGCCTTCTGCATCTCCCTCCTCCTTCACTGCCACTGTGTCACATGAAAAGGTGATCTTTTTCCTTACTGAGGCAAACTGTCTTTAAATCCAACAAAGACCCCATTCTATCCTGTCTCCTCCAGCTGATTGCCCCTTCTGTCATCCTCACTATGTCACTTATCTTCAATCTCTCCTTGCCTGCTGGCTACTTCTCCACATGCCCATGGACCTTGCATCCTCAAAAAACAAACAGACTTCACTTGATCCTGTTATATCCATCCATCCCTGCTAGCTATCATCCCATATTTCCCTTCACTTTTGTGGTTAAGCTTCTTGAGAAGACTGTCTACAATAGTTACCTCACTTTCTTCTTAACCTTTTAGTTTGGCTTCTGACCTCATCATTCAATCAAAACAGCTCTCTAATGTTACTAATGATCTCGTAGTTGCCGAATCTAATGGCTTTTTCTCAAACTACATCCTTCTTGACCTCTCTGACACTCATGTTCTTCTCCTTGATACTTTCTCCTGTCCAGGTTTTTGTGACACTCCTGTATCCCAATTTTCCTCCTACCTTTCTGATGGTTTCCTCTCAGTTTCTTTTGCTGGATCACATCCTCTTCTCTTCTTCCATGAGTGCTCTATCTCCTTTGGTGAGATGATCAGCTCATGTGGATTCAATTATCATCTCTGCTGATGATTCTCAAATTTACTTATCTAGCCCTAACAGCTCTCCCAGTCTCCAGTCTTGCATTCTCAGTTGCCTTTCAGACATCTCAAACTGGATGTTTAGTAGACACCTTAAACTCAACATGTCCAAAACCAAACTAATTCTCTTTCCCCCCAAACCCTCTCCTATTCCAAATTTACTAATTCTGTGTGGAGATTACCACCATCCTCTATCACTGGGGCTCTGCAATCTGTCATCCTCAACTTTGATTCTCTATTACCCCTTCCCCATTTGATGGTAAGCTCCATAAGGGAAGGGACTGTCTTTTGCCTTTTTAAATTTCCCCAGAGCTTAGTATGGTATTTGGCACATAGTAGGTATTGAATAAATGTTTATTGATTCATTGATTCTTTGGTATGTGCATGGGTCTATAATCACATTCAAGTGAGTACCTACAGCATAGTGGATAGAATGCTGGACACGAAGTCAAGAAGGCATGGGTTTCAAAGAGATAAAAAAAAAGTGAAAAGGACCTACTTGTACAAAAATATTTATAGCAGCCCTTTTTGTGGTGGCTAAGAATTGGAAATTGAGGGGATGTCCATCACTTGGGGAAAGGCTGAACAAGTTGTGGTACATGATTGTGATGATACTATTGTGCTATAAGAAATGACATCTATCAGATTGGCCAACATGACAAAACAGGAAAATGATAAATGTTGGAGAAGTTGTGGGAAAACTGGAACACTGATGCATTGTGGTGGAGTTGTGAAATGATCCAACCATTTTGGAGAGCAATTTGGAACTATGCCCAAAGGGCTATAAAAATGTGAATACCCTTTGACCCAGCAATAGCACTTCTAGGGCTATATCCAAAGAGATCAAACAAATGGGAAAAGGACCCACATGTACAAAAATATTCATAGCAGCTCTTTTTGTGGTGGCAAAGAATTGGAAATTGAGAGGATGCCCATCCATTGGGGAATGGCTGAACAAGTTGTGGTATATGAATGCAATGGAATACTATTGTGCTATAAGAAATGATGAACAGGCTGACTTCAGAAAAACCTGGAAAGACATGTATGGTTTGATGCTGAGTGAAGTGAGCAGAACCAGGAGAATGTTGTACACAGTAACAGCCACATAGTGAGATGACTAATATTGATAGACTTAATCATTCTCAGAGATACAAGGATCTAAGACATCTCCAAAGGCCTCCTGATGGAAAATGCTATCCACAAAGAAAAAAGAACTATGGAGTTTGAATGCAGATTAAAACACACTATTTGCTTTTTTTTTTCCTTCTGTTGTGTTTTGTTCCCTCTTTCTGGTGGTTCCTCCTATTGGCTCTAATTCTTACTTACAACATCACTAATGTTAAAATATGTTTAATAGGAATGTATGTGCATAACCTATATCAGATTGTACACCATCTTGGAGAGGGAGGTGGGGAGGAAGAGGGACAAAAATTTGAAGCTCTGAAGCTTATGGAAGTGATTGTTGATAATTCAAAATAAATTAATTAAAAAAAAACTTTGAAGCTTCAAAAAAAATGACGAGGATGCTTTCAGAGAAATATGGAAAGACTTACATGAACCAATGTGAAGTGAAGTGAGCAGAACCAGGATAACATTGTATATAGTGACAGCAATATTGTATAACGAAGAACTGTGAATGACTTAGCTATTCTCAGCAATACAATGATCTAAGACAATCCCAAAGGACTCATGATGAAACATGTGATCCATCTCCAGAGAAACAACTGCTATTATCTGAATACAGACTGAAACATATTATTTTTCATTTTCTTTTATTTGTTTTGTTTGTGTTTTCTTGTACAAAAAGAGACTAATATTCAAATATTTTACATGATTGCAAATGTATAAGCTGTATCAGATTGCTTACCATCTCAGAAAGGGATAGAACTTGGAACTCAAAACTTTTTTAAAAAAATGTTAAAAATTGCAATTAGGGGGGAAATAAAGTATTCTTTAAAAAAAAAAAGGCATAGGTTTGAATCCTGCCTCTTCTACTAACTAGCTCTTCAGCCATGGGCAAGTCACTTAACCTCTGTGAGACTGTTTCTTCATTTATAATATGGTGATAACAATGCCTGTAGTTTCTTACTTCACATGGCTGTTGTGGGGATAAAATGAAAAACTGAATGTAAAGCCCTTTGAAAATTTTAAAGTACTATGTAAATGTCAGCTATTGTTACCATTATGGACAGCTAGATGGCACAGTGGATAGAGTGCCTGGGGCTGGAGTCAGAAAGACTCATGTTCATGAGTTCAAATCTGTCCTCAGACACTTCCTAGCTGTGTGACCCTGGGCAAGTCACTTACTCCCATTTGCCTCAGTTCCTCACCTATAAAATGAGCTGGAGAAGAAAATAGCAAACGATTCCCACGTCTTTGCCAAGAAAACCACAAATGGGGTCACAAAGAGTCGGACACAACTGAAATGACTGAACGACAAAATTTAACATCCTGTAGTGATGTTGCACAGTTAATTGAATAACTTACTTGAATAACCATTTCCTTGAATAATCTTCACTGTTCACTTAGTCTCATTCCTCCTCTTCCTCTTAGTTCTCCTCCTTTTCCCGAGCTTATTCTGACCTTTAAGGCTTCTGGCAATATTCTTTTTTTTTCTTTTAAGGCAATTGGGGTTAAGTGATTTGCCCAGGTCACACAGCCAGTAAGTGTCAAGTGTTTGGTCTGAAGCTGGATTTGAACTCCGGTGCACCTGACTTCAGGGCCAGTGCTCTATCTACTATGTCACCTAGCTGCTCAGTTTTTATTTATTTCTTTTTTTTGTGTTACTATGATTTTCCACAGTACCAATCCCCCTTCCCTTCCCAAAGAGCCATCCCATATAATAGATAACATTTTTCAAGCAAAATAAATAAATAATAGAAGAAAAATCAGCATACTTGATCAATACTTTTAAAAAATCTGAAAATGTGTCTATTGTACCACACTCATATACCTCCCACATCTGCAAAGGGATGGTCTGGAATTATCTTCTCATATCACTTCTTTGGAATTTTGCAACATTCACTTTTGATTTCTTTGTGATTTTTCTTTCCTTTTATACTGTTGTAATCATTGTATATCGTGTTTTCTTGGCTCTGCTTACTTTATTCTACATCAATCCATACTAATCTTTCTATGATTCACTGTATTCGTCATATTCATCATTTCTTCTAGATCAGTAATATTCTATTACATCATGTACCAGAATTTGTTTAGCCATTCCTCAACTGATCAGTATCTATTTGCTTCCAATTCTTTGGCATCCCAAAAGGTGTTGCTATAAATATTTTGTTGTGCATGGGAACTTTCTTCTTATCAATGACTTCCTTGGGATATAAGCCTAGGAACAGAACCTCTAAATCAAAGTCTATAGATGTTTTGGCATTTTATTTGCCTAATTCCAAATTGCTTTCCAAAAAGTTGTACTACTTCACAGCTCTACCATCAATGCACTAATGTTCCCAGCAATGTGATGGTAAATGTTCAACAACTTGCTCTCTGAAAGCACACATTACATTTTTAAAAGTTTTATATGCATTATTAACATTTTCAACATCACTTTCTAAGTGGCTAGATAATCAACAAAACCAACAATCAAGCCCCAATTTATGGCATTTTCTGATTACTGAGGTGTAAATGCTCACAAAGAAAATTTAACAATCAGTTCAGATGAATCAGTTCAACTCTTCACAGTTGTTTACAGTGGGATCCCTTGCTCCCAGTACTATAGCCAATTTTACTTTGCTAAGCCTTAGCTTTGGATTACTTCCACCACTGACCACCTTCGCTCCTATTCACATGGAGCTAGAGAAGTCACAAAACCATAGTGATAAGGGATGGATAGACCTGGTTCTAGCACACCCCTGAGTGTGCCTATCTTTCTAAACTTTCTATAATCTCTCCAACATTAGCATTCCATCTTTTGTTATCTTTGCCACTTTGCAAGACAGTGGTATAAAACCTCCAGGTTGTTTAAATTTGGATTTCCCTTATTAGTGATTTAGAGCATTCTTTCATTTGGAAGTTAACAATTCACAATTTTTTTTTGAAAATTATTTATATCTTCTGATCTCTTATCTATTGGGGAGTAGTTTTTGTTCATACATGTGCATATATGTGTATGTATCTTTTAATTGTTTATATATTTTGGATACTAAACCATTATCAGAAAAATATGATACAAAGATTCTTTTTTTCCTCATTGAACTGTTCCCCTTCTTATCCTAGGTGCATTAATTTTGTTTATGCAGAAGTTTTTCAGTTCATGGATATAGTTATCAATTTTATGTTTTTAATTGCCTATAACCCTCATTTAGCTAAGAATCTATTTTCATATCCTATCCATAGCTGTGAAAGGTATATCGTCTCCTTCTCTACTAATTTTTTTATAGTATGGTCTTTAATATTAAGGTCATGTAACTATTTAGAATATTCTGGAATATGGTGTAAGGTGTTGGTGTAAGCCTAGTTTCTGCCAGACTGCTTTCCAGTTTTCCCAGTACTTTTTTAAAATCAAAAATAGAGTTTTTTTCTAATTTCTGAATTCCAGTTTATCAAACAGTGGGTTATTGGGTTCTACTATTTCTGATTCTACTTTGTCTGGTCTATTCCATTGATCTGCCTCTCTATTTTTAAACCAATACCATATGGTTTTGATGACTGCTGCTTTATAATACAGTTTGAGGTCTGGTAGTGCTATCCTGGCACTATTCTTATAGGACCATGAAACATTTTTATATTCATCCTCTATTAACCTGTCCTTGTTTCCATCTTCTTTATGTGTCTTTTAAAAATCTAATATTCTTAGTGACCTCTCTGTGCACTCACATTAGTTTTTTTAGACAATGCCCCTTTTTCCTCTTCGTGGGAATTTTTTCTTACAGTGTCTTCAGAATTTCCATTTTAAGAGCTTTCCTTTCCTTCTGGAATGACTTCCCCTCTGCAGCTTAAATCCATGGAATCCAGTTTGAACTTTACTTGGGAGACAATAGGAAGTCATTGAAAGAGAGGTGTGACAATTAGATCTCAAGATTATTATGGCTGTGGTGTGTAGAAAGCATGTAGGTAAGCAGGAGGAAAAGAGCAGCAGTGGAAGGATCTATTAGAAGTCTATTGTGATGGTCTAGGCAGGTGACAATAAGGCAGGTGTATCAGGATTTTGGCAATGGAAATCAAAAGGAATATCCCACTCTGAAGGATCCAGATCTATTAACCCCCCAAGATATTTTCCTTCCTTCCTCAATGAGGTCAGTTTCTGGCTCACAGACTTTCCCCTGCCCAACTCATATTTAAGGACATCAATAAACATATTGATACAGCCCCAATTGTCCTAACTTCCTGCTTCTTCAAACTGCTCAATTCCCATCATTCCTCCACTCTTTCTCAGCTACACAGAGAGATTTTGTCATCATCCCATATTAATGAATTCTGAAATTCTTTTATCTGATCTAAACTTCTTTCATTCCATCTTCCCCTGTACCTCACTACTTTTAACCCTGGTCTTTAGCCTCTCACTGACTTTTAGTTCCTCTATTCCTCAGTTCTTTCCCAGGATATCACTTCTGAGCTAGCTGTATTTTCCTCTTTTCCCTATCTTAATGCCTTGGTGAATCAGTTCAACTCTTCACAGTCATTCACACTGGAATCCCTTGTCTCTTTGTCCTATAGATAATCCTGCTTTGCCAAGCCTCAGCTTTGGATTACTCCCAACACCTGCCACCTTAGTTCCTCTTCTCATGGACCTAGAGGAAGTAACAGGACCATGGAGAAAGGGGCCACTACAAATTGATGCTACATAATCTTTACTGGGTCTTGCTGCCACAAGGCAAGACTTTTATATCTACCTGATAGATCTACTCCCGTACTCACCACAAAAGCTATTACAAACCTTTTTATCCTTCCTATGGTACTGCTTTCCCTACTCTTCCAGCTGAGGACCTCTCTTCATACTAAAAAACTGAGGTCATTTACTGAGAACTCCCTCTTCTTTCTTCATTTTATATACCTCAGATCCCTTCCCCAACTTCTTTCTTTTCCATCCTTGTGTCTTATGAATAGATGACCCTTCTCCTTGTCAAGGCAAACCCTTCTATATGCATGCTTTATCCTATCCCTTCTCCAGAAGGTTGCCCCCTCTATCATCCCCACTTTTTCTGTTATCTTCAATCTCTCCCTATTTATTGGTTCCGACCCTGATGCCCACAAATACACCCATGTCTTGCCTATCTTTACAAAGCTCTCATTTGATCCTATCATCCCTGCTTGCTTTTGTTCGATATCTCTCCTCTGCTTCTCTGCTAAACTCCTTGAGAAAGCCAACTACAATTGATATTTACATGTCCTCTCCTCTCACTTTTTTGTAAATCTTTTGCATTCTGGCTTCTGATCTTATCTTTCAACAGACACTGCCCTCTTCAAAGTCACCAGTGATCTCAATGACCAAATCTAGTGTCCTCTTCTCAATTCTTGCCTTTTTTTTTAAAACCTCTGTAGCCTTTGACACTTTTCTTGAATACTCTCTTCTTTCTAGGATTTTGTGACATTCTTCTCTTCTGGTTCTCTGCTTTCCTGAGTCTTTTTTTCTTTCTCAGTCTCCTTTGATGATTCTTTATCCAGGCCATACCCACTAACTGTGGGTGTACCCCAAAGCTCTCTTCTCCCTCCATATGTGGTCATCTCATTAGCTTCCCCCGGTTCAATTATCATCATTCCCACATCTACAATCCTAATGCCTCTCCTGACCTCCAGTGTCTCATCACTACCTACCCACTAGACACCTAGAAGTAGATGTCCCACAAGTATCTTAAACTTAACATGTTCAAAAGTAAACTCCTTATCTTTCCCCACAAAGTCTCCCCAGTTCTGAGCTTCCTTGCACTGACAATCATACAGCCATTCTCTCAGTCTTCCTGGCTTGAAACCTTGGTGTCATCTTTGTCTTCTTTCTCTCACTCAGTCCACATAGCCAATCTATTGGAAAATCTTGTCATTTCTACCATCACACCACATCTCTTGTACATATCCCCCCTTTTTCCCCAATCACAAAATCACCACCCCAGTGTAGGCTCTCATTAACTAACGCCAGGAAAATTCTAATTCCAATTCTTTTTGGCCTCCCTGCCTCTAGTTTTTTTTTTTCACTCCAGTCTATCCTCTACTTACTCCCCAAGGTGATCTTCCCAAAGCACAGGTTTGACCATGTCACACACACTGTGCCAGTGGCCCCCTCTCCCAACACTAAATAAACTTCAGTGGATCCCCATTACCTACAAAATAAAGTAAAAATCTCCTTTTCAATATTTAAGTCTCTTCTTCGGTATTTCACAACCTGGTTTCTTCCTATCTATCTTTCCAGGCTTCATTCACCATACTTCCCTCCCTATACTTTATAATCCAACACCATTGGACTGGAACAATGTGCTCCATCTCCCCTTTCCATTCCTCTCCCAAAACTATCTCCCTATTCAGTGTATTTTCACTTCCTTTTTTCCTCTCCCTGGATTCCTTTAACATTTAGTTAAAAATTTTATCTACTGAAAAAGGACTTTTCTTTTGTCCATCCCCATTGACTTCTTAGTTCTTTCCCTCTGAGATTATCTCCCATTTACATCGTATTCATGACATATGCATAGTTATTATTATGTTCCCTCCTCCATTAGATTATGAGTTCCTTGAGGGCATGTACTGTTTTTTTTTCCCTTTCCTTTCTTTCTATCTCTAACACTTAACATAGTGCCTTGAAAGAAAAGCATAAATGGGGAAAAAAGGATAGTACAGATTACAGAGAGTAATCATAACTGTGAAAGTTGAATTGCTATCTTTTATTTTCTCATAAGTTTTGTTTCCTCTTTCTCATGGTTCCTCCTATTGGTCCTAATTTTTACTTACAACTTCACTAATGTGAAAATATGTTTAATAGGAATGTAAATGTATAACCTATATCAGATTGTGTGCCATCTTGGGGAGGGTGGGGGGGAGGAAGGGCAGAAAAATTTTAAACTCAAAAGCATATGGAAATGATTGTTGATAAATCAAAATAAATTGATAAAAAAAATTTAAATAAAATTAAAAATCATACTTGGAAAAAAAATGAGTCTTTCTGACTCCAAGCCTGGTGCTCTACCCACTGAGCCACCCAGCTCTTTGTGTGTGTGTGTGTGTGTGTGTATACACATATGCATGCATGTATATATATGCATACACACATATATGGATGGAGTCACAATCAGTCCATCTCTTACCATCTCATCCTAATCCTTCTTCCTCTTAAATCTCTAATTACTCAACATAATTTTTCAAAGCTTTCCAACAGCACACATTACCACTATTGGTGGCTGTCCAACCACCCTTATGGCCTCATGGGGGTAAAGGTGCAGCTGTCAGGCTTTGCAGTACTATTCTCACCAGGAAAAGTGCTTAACCTTTGCTCCTGAAGAATGTGCTATATCCTCTTGATGTTTATCATTACCTCCTAACACATCACAATACCAATATTGCTTAAATAAATTCCCCGGGCCCCAAATCAACAACATCTTTGCTGTTGGTGCTGACACAGCAATAGTGTTGTTAGATGGGGATTTCACTATCTATTGCAAAGACAAATGGAGAACTGAATGTGTAGCTCCACATGCTTTCTCTATTCGTGTAATTTGTGAATGTAATTAAATTTCCGTTGGGTTTAAAGACACCAACGTTGCTTGAAATAAAACAATCATTTCAAAGAAAATCATAATATGAAATAATCTAGGCTTTCGTGAAGCAAGAGGGAGAAAAGATATGCTGCAGTTTCCATGGAGTAGGCCTTTAAATTCTATGATTGGATCTCTGAATCAAATAGAAGTTATCCTGATTTTATACAAATTGTTTGTCTTTCCAATTAGCCCTTTGGGGGAATGCTTTATCTTAAGGTTACTCATGGTTGGTGCTTGCGGCTATATAATCTTTTATGTGATATTTCAACACATATCAAGTGAACAGTAAGCTCTAACTGCCTCTTTTTAGGATTCTGCATGTGTCCTCCCTCTTGGATTTGCAGTTGTTAATCTGGATAGAAAGAACATTGGATATGGAGGCAGGAAAAAGAGTCCTGGGTTGAAACCCAGAATGATACTGAGTGACCATAAATAAATCTAAGTTTGTAAGTCTCTCTGAGTCTCAGTTTCCTCATCTGAAAAATGGGGATAATGACACTAGTTGGTATCTACCTCATCCAGTTGTAGTGAGGAAAGAACTTTGCAAAACTTAGAGTGTGCTAGAAACTTCAGCTCTTATTATCTTAAAGAGATAACTGGAGGAGGCCATGAAGTCTGAAAGACACATGGGAATTGGTAATAGTATATGTTTCTCTCTCTGTTAGTTCAGCAATGTTTCCTAGGTTGCATTAATAAGCCCTGAAAGGCATTCTCATCTGAGGAGCAGCTTTGGCTTCCAGGAATAATGAATGTACAGTTTCCACCCAGTTCTTAAAGAACAATGTGTCTGTATCATTAAATCAGCCCTCATGCATAGAACTAGTGTTCTGTTCTTTCCTTAAGTGTCTTCTTTTTCTCTGTATTTTGTAAGCCACATTGTAAGCTACGTGTAAGCCCTTTCAAGTTTTCTTGGTAGTAAGTGGGTATAAAGCAAAAAACAAAAACAAAAACAAAAACAAGCAAATTAGTAAATAAATATCATGATTATTCAGGTCTCCCAAGCAGTAATTTATTCAGTCTTCTGAAGAAGAGGGTGGAGGTCTGAGGTTAGAGCACATGCTTTCCTGAGTTGCCAAGCTTTTCGGAGCAGAGGACAAAGACGGGGAGTTTTTCTGTGCCCAGTGGGCATTTGTGCTACCTGCTGCACCCTTTGCAGCCCACACATGACTGTGAACTGAGATGCCTTTCCAGACCTCTGATATAGGTGTGGCACAGGCATGGAATGTGGTGAAAAATCCCTCCAGGAAGAAGCAAAGTCCTTTGTACAAGATTGAAAAGGAAGCTATGCCCACATATAGAACCAAAAGAATATTGACTCTCAGGGTTGTAAGGGACTGAGAACTCATCGAGTCCTACTGGATGCTTGAATCTTCTCTTCTCTGGAGAGTCACTGAACTTTTAGAGTTAAGAAAAGTCTTAGAGATTATGTAATCCAACTCTCTGTGGCCAATTATTCTTTCCCACTGATGGTACCCATTTATTAACTATGTGACCTTGAGAATAATCGCCTTACTGACCTCTGAGCTTCAGCCTTCGTCTTCAAAAATGGGAGAGTTGAACCATACCATCTCCAAAATCCTCTCCATCTCAAATACCCTATGATTTAATGATCTTTAGCATCTTCAGATCTTATATATGATATAACTAGGGCAGGTAGGCCCCTGATGTGCTGAACTAGGGTGCTTCCCAAGGAGCTGAGCATATACTCTGGTCCCTTAGAGGTCCGTGTTCTGGCCAATGTGAAGGATTATGCTTGTGCAAATTTATGCACAACTCACAACACCAAAGTCCTTGCATGACCCCAAGATTGGAGGCTGTGTTGTAGATGATTGGTGGATAAGCCTAGAGCTACCTTTCAGAATGCAGTGATGGGATTCTTCTCTCCCCAGGAAGAATCGTCCTTCTGAATCTTCTTCAGAAACCTTTCTCTGATTTATGATGCCATTCTGGTCTCATGGGAGTAGAATTCTAGCTAGATCAGTCATCAAGGACCCTTCAAAAGGAAAATTTCTGACAAGCATGAGGAGACTAAAATGTTGCTCCTTGGGGAAAAAAGGAATACACCTTTGAATTCTGTTTCCACAGTTGGAAGTGGATACCATCAAGTCTAATGATTTCACTGCTGAGGGAATTTCCATGTATCAAAAACTGAAGCTTTAACCAAACTTTTGTGTGCTGAGAAGGGTAAGCCACCTTCAGTGGCAGAAATCCCTTTCACAGGAACTTGCACTGAGTCTGATGGTAATGTTTTCCCAGACTCTCAAAGGCCTGGTTAATTGCTTTCAGACTGGGCAACCTCAGGCTCAATTTGCAGACTCTCACAAGTGCAAAGGAGATGATTTAACCATACAGGATACCATTTGGATGACAAGTAAATGCATAATTAAATCAGGGTAATTTCCACTTCATTCCAGGGAAAGCTGAAAGGGAAATTTTCTATAAATTTGATTTAGGATAAAAGACCCCCATAGACCCTTTGAAATATATTAGTGAATGAGAGTTTGGGATCACTTTCTCAAAGTCCTAATAAAGAAGGAAGGTTCGTGTAATCTTTAAAAGATCGTCTGGGTATCTCATATACTCATTATTGTTCCTGCAGTGTATGTATACGTACATTTTATATATGTATGTGTGTGTGTGTGTGTGTGTGTGTGTGTGTGTGTGTGTGTGTGTGTGTATGGGGGGAGTTGTGCCACCTTAAAATTAGTGTTTTCATTCCTTCTAAGTACTCTAAATTTACATTTTCTCTGGAGGAAATATTATAGAATTTCTTTCTTTCCAAAACAAAAGAATTTTAAATTTTGTTAAATAACTGCTTGTTGATAATCTATATGGATAATTTCTGTTCTTGTATGGGTTGAACTTGATGGGCTCTGAGATCTCCCCCAATTTGGAAATTATATACTGCTCTGATTCTGTGAATCATTTATATTGGGGTTGTTGGTTTTAGAGACATGGAATTAGGGAACTAAAGGAACTTTATAGGAGAACTGTAAGAACTTCTTATAAACTCCAAATTTAGGAGACAGATCAAGAAGGTTAAACTAATTATTCTCACAGATGACTGACAAACCAATTCCATAATTTGGTCCCCTTAGGATATACTGTATTAAGCATATTAAAGAGAGACTATATGAATGAAATGACATTTCTTTACCATTAAGCTCATAATTTCTAAAGGAAACTTGAAGAGAAAGATGGGCTTTTGAAAAATTATCATTTTGGTTTTTGAGGGGACAAGGGTCACAATAGGAAAGTGATTATTTTCTTTTCAAATCAATAATGTTTTTTTTAAACTGGGGTTCAAACCAAAGAGGTGCTACAAAAGATTAATTTTATTAATTTTTCGTAGATTATATATTAAATATGGGCCTACAATATCCCTTTTCTTGGTGGTCTTCCCAAGCAATTGCCTACATGGGGGAGTTTGGTTGGCTTCAAGATGCTAAATAACTAGTTCAATAAAGATGATACCTATTTTGTCCAGGATACCACTATCCTTCTAGTCACCCTTGAAGTCATTCCCAACCTTTCATTTTCCTTTATGCCCCATATCTAATCAACTGCCAAGGTGGCCTGATTTACCCTCCACAACATCTCTTTCATATCTGCTTCCTTCTTCTCACCCCCATAGCCACCACCCAAATTCAGGCCCTCCTCACATCTCACCCGGTCCCCTAATTGCTCTTCCTGTCTTGTAATTCTCTCCACATTCCACACAGCCACTAAATGGGTAATCTCAAAGCACAATTCCGACCATATCGTGCTCAAGAAGCATCTTGCCTCCTTGCGACCTCTTGAGTAAGATACAAGTTCTTCTGTTTGGCTTTTAAGGTCCTTCATAATTTGGCTCTAACCTACATTTCTGGAATGATTTCACATTCCTTCCCCATCATGCTCCCTACATTCTAAGCAAATTGAATTACTTGCTGTTCCATATATACAACATTCCATCTTCTACTTCTTCAAAAAGAAAAAAGATATTTACATCTTGCACTTCCACAACTTTGCACAGGTTAATCCTATACATGAAATTCTATCTTTCTTTAATTCTACATCCTGGATCTCTAGCTCTCATCAAGGCTCAAATCAAGTTCCATTTCCTATTCAAGGTCTCTTCTGATCACCCCTGACCCCAAATCATTAGTGGTGCCCCCAAATTACTTTTTATTTATTTTGTACTTACTTATATCAGTATATGTTTTCCTCCTGTAGAATATAAATTCCTTATTGGGCAAGAATTTTTCTCTCTGTATCTCAAGGTCAGTGGTCAAAAACCCTGTTGAATCAAAATTACAGTTTTATTTTTCCTATTCCACTTATGCTTCGCATTTCAAAAAACCACATACTCTTTCAGCCTTGAAGGTGAAGATTCACTTATGCGTTTTCTCATTCTTCATTCTTCTTTCTCCAACATTTGCTGTAAAAAGGACAGAATGGTATGTAAAAAAAAAAAGAATAAAAAAGTTAGGGAGTGATGTCTTCCTTCTCTGTGGGTACATGCACTACTACCAGACAAGTTGAATTTGAAAGTACTCTTCTCATTCATTTGGAAAAGATACAAACCCAAAGATCCACACTCAACTAATACTGAAATTTCTTATAAACCAATATTATCCTTTCAGACTTTTTGGCATTTTAAACACTTGAAATTAATCTATCTGCTCTCAGAAAACAATCTTTAGAATGTTTATTGTAACATAAAACCTTTTTTTTTCTCCCCTCCCACTTATCTCCAAAAGTGAAAAGAGGAGCAGATAGAGCTCTGGCCCTGAAGTAAGGAAGACCTGAGTTCAAATCCAACTGTATGAACCTGGATAAGTCACTTAACCCTTGCCTGCCTCAGTTTCCTCACCTGTGAATAATAGTACCTACCTCCCAGGGTTGTTGTGAGGATCAAATGAGATAATATACTAAGCACTTAATAAATGCTAGTTCCCTTCCTACCTTACTCCTTTCTCCAAATCCACTCAACAAGAATGCCTAGTACCATCTGTGAACATAGTTAGGTAAATGTTAAATGAATAAATGAATTGCCAGATAAGAATCAGCCATTATAATACCCTACTGTTGATGTATAAATTGGTCCTAAGATTATATTTTCTTCTCTGATTCAATTCAGGCCAGCAAACATTTATTGAGCATATCATAAAATAGTCATTAAAAAGGAGCAGGGGATAACAAAAGAAAGAATAAAATCACAGTCTGTGACCTACTGGGGAGGGGAGAAAGGTTATATAACAAGCTTATAAATAAATATAATTTTATACTGTTTACTAAGTAACTTTAAAATGTATTGAATATTTCATCCTTTTTATTTATGAATTCTTTGGGGTCTAAAATGTGATAAATTTTTATGAAGGCACTGGTGATGCTGAAAAATAAATATATTCTTTCATATTCCCATTCAATACTTACTATAGGTCTATTGAATCTAGTTTACAGAATCCATCTATTAAAGGAATATTATGTGGAAAACACTATTCTGAGTGCTAGAGATGCAAAGACAAAAATGAAATAGTTCCCGCCCTCAAGGACTGGAGCAGGATGGAGGAATAGAATTTGTGCACAAATAAGTAAAAACAAAGTAGGTAAAATGTAATACAATACAATTTAAAGAAAAAGTACTGGCAACTGTGGGGTAGGGGAGGGGGATAAGGAGAGAACTTGTGCAAGTGGTGGCAACTGAACTGTGTTTCAAAGAAGTGTAAATTCTGGGAGACAGAAAGTGAGGAGGGAGCATATTCCAGACCTGTGGGATCTCCAGTGCCAAGACACAAGGCTGAAAGATGAAATGCCATGCATGGGCATCAGCTAACTGGTTTGGCTAGGACAGAAAATTAATAAAGGTGAGTAATACGAAATTAGTCCGAGAAGATATGTGTCACAAAGTACAAGATTTTAAATGTCAGGCTGAGCATTTTGCATTTTATTTTAGAGGTACAAAGGAGCCATTGCAGATCTTTCGTAGAGTAGTAACATGGCTATGTCTGTACCTTTTTTTTCCTGTTTCTCTTATTTTACTTATTTTTTTTCTCAATTACATGTAAAAAGTTTTTAACATTCTTTTTTAAAAAATTTTGAGTACCAAATTCTCTCCCTCCTTCTCTCCCCTCTGCCCCTTCTTGAGAAGGCAAGCAATTTGATATAGATTATACATGTGAAGTCATGCAAAATGTATTTCCATATTAACCAAGTGGCAAAAGAAAACAGAGATCAACACACGCGCGTGCGCACACACAAAAAAAATAAAGTTTATAAAGAATATTTTGATCTGCATACCAGTTGCATTCTTAATGACAATGGATTGGAATGGTGCCAGCAAAAGGCTAAGGATGTCACAAATAAAAATATAGATCCCATTTTCAGAGGGAATTTATCAACAAGAAATCTTACCCCCAACAGAGTTCTGTTCAAACATGAAGTACAGTAGACATCACTGTACCATTGATCCGAATATAGTCTAGCCCTAAATGCAAGCTTTATCCCAAACATTTTTGAAAGAACACACGTGTCATGCCACCTTTTTTATGAAGTCTTCCCTGTTTACCACAGTTACTACATTCTTATTTCAAATTTCCTTGAATTTATGTATCTCTGAATGTTAATAAATTCTTGTTGACCAATTGATCTCCCAAATAGAATGAATGTAAGCTCCTTAAGGGGAGGGATTGTTTCATTTTTATCTTCATATTACTAGAGCCTACCAAGTACCTGGAGCATAATAGTCAGTCAATAAATATTTTTTGAATTGAATTGAGTCTAGGTACACTCCAAAAAAAACGCCTCCAATTGCAACTGAATTCAAGTTCTTGAAATAAAAGCTTGATTTGCTTGGGGTAGGGGATATGTATATTCAGTCCAGTTGATAAAAGGTTAACTCATAACTATTGCTCTCACCCATTTAATGTCATCAAAACAACTTTCCAATCCAAGGCTCGAGTCTAGAGACTTGAGACTAGACAGAAGGCACAGTCTTCTTTCTAAAAGAGCAATAAATATCTTCACATGAAAAATATCTGGCATATTTTGGCAAATTCCAACTGAATGAAAAATAAAACAGTGAAAAAAGGAAATTGAAAAATAAAAAGGTGGGGAGGTGGGGGTCCAGCTAAGCTCAAGATTCCTTGTGGAATACATTCTGAATTTCCCCCTGAGATCTGTGTAGTGGTTCTCTCAATTACAACCTCTCCCAGCCCTGACTCTCAGGGTTATGTGAGAAGTGTCTTTTTGATGTTTGGGACCGAGGTGACATTGTCCCTGTGGCTTTGAGGGTGGGAATTCTCTTCATTTAGATGGGTTGATGAGTGAGAGGATCCAGCTGAGCTTGTCCTAGCAGAGAGAGAAAAAAGACATGGGCAATTTTCTAGTCTTTTCTTATTAAGTTCAGCTGGGTTTCCCCCTCCTCTTTCTCCCCACTCCCTTCTATTTGTTTATTTACTGAAGGTGACCATATCTTCCCCCTTGCCCAGCTAAGAGGCAGCAGGCTGAGGTGTGGGACATCCTAACTTCACCAATTCCAAACTTATGAATAGTAGGTCTCAAAAATCAGGTGTTTCCCGAGGGTTTGTGGGTGGAGTGGTTTATAGCAGAGTGTAAGTGACAGAAATAACCTAAGGGGTTCTTTCAGCTGCTCTGACTCAAACTAACTGCCACATGTCATTCAGAAAGAACATTAGTATAGGAGTCCAGAAACCTTGGTTTTAGTTCTTCCACTAGCTTATTATAGGACTGAGTAACTTACATCACCATTCTGCCTCAGTTTCTTCATCTGCCATGGAAAAAGAGTAGACCAGATGACTTCTAAAGTCTCTTCCTATTCTCAAATTCTGTGACTCCTTGTTCAGTCATTTTTCAGTTGTGTCTGACTCTTTGTGACCCTATTTAGGGTTTGGTTTGCTTGGTAAAGCTACTGGAGTGGTTTGCCATTTCCTTCTCCAGCTCATTTTACAGATGAGGAAAGTGAGGCAAACAGGGTTAAGTGACTTGCCCAGGGTCACATAGCTAGTGCATATCTGAGGTCATATTTGAATTCAGGAAGATGAGTCTCCCTGCCTTCAGGCCTCCCAATCTATCCACTACGCTACCTAGGTGCCCCTAACCTGGATTGACTCAGTTTATTATAATTAGCTAATAGAGTTGTGACTGAGTGTGCTGGAAAACAAGGAACTTCAGCTCCTTAGATAGGAACACTTCAAAAAGATCTCAAGGATTTCACTAACCCAAGTTTCCCCCACCCACCCCACCCCTACTCCCAGGAAGAGTCAGGCTCTGGAGAAGAAAGCCCTAAACCTTTGTTTTAATTGTATCCAAGTGGTAATTCTGGCTTCATGGAGTCTCAGTGCCAGTTAGGAGCAACATGAAATGTGAAAGGCAGGCCTCCTGGTTAGATCTGCTCCTGTTTAAGTAGCTCTAAGTAAAACCTTCAGCCTCAATATGGTCACCAGGCCCCCCACCCCAACTCTCTGATCCTGACACATGCAGACAACACCTCTCCATCCTCCCCACACTTCCAAATAAAGCACACTTTTTATTTCTTTTATTCTTCTAAACCAGAATTTCTGTTGAAAGATCCTATTAAAAAGGAACTTTTTTCTATTACATTCCCTATGTTAAATTATATTTTGCAGTGTTTACAGGAGGCCTTTCATAAACACCAGTCCTAGGGGGAGAGGTGAGGGAAGCACAAAATCAAATTTATGAGACTGATGATTTATTTTTTAAAGTGTGATTTTTGTTTTGCTCCTTCTCTTGACCCCACAAGATATACTTGTTTTGTTTCTAGCTTTTTTCATAGGCACAACAAGGACTTTCTACATATCATTCTATTAGGCATCCTCATGGAATTTTTCACCTTCCAAGTGCTTTACAGACATTAGCTGATCAATGAATCCTTGCAACACCCCCTGGGAAGGAGGTAATATCATCCCCATTTACTTGATGGGGAAGCTGAGGCGGGAGGTTAAGTGCCTTGCTCCAGGCCACAGAGCAAGTCAGTTTTAGAGTCAGAAAGTCATTATCACCATTAAACTGACAATTTATTCAGTTACTGTTTAATGCTCTCAATTAAGTTTCTTTTAATAAAGAACATTTACTGAGGAAAAGGATGGAGGCTAAAAGCAGTTAAGGCTATTCACAATTCTAGCTTTCAAATCAGACTGAAAACAGGTCAGTGCACCCAACATCTCCTTCCTACTCCTCTATTGGGGGTGGGGGGAACAACAAAAAACTTTTAGGTTGTTCCTAGACAACACGTAGTATTGCTGAAATTGCTGTGAGCTCAAAGGGCATTGTGGGTAATGACATGGAAAGGAACAAGGAAATTATTTTGCTTTTAAAATATTTTCCTTCTTTCTGGGGCCAAGAAATCCTTCCTTTTATCAGCTGCCATAACTTCAGAGAGAAATATGGATTAGCCCATTCATAAGCATGGATTGGATCCTGATGTTGACTATGCTATCATGAAGATACCTTTAAACAGAAAATTCATTGACCCCTCTAGCAGTCTGGTGGAGCCTAGGAGCCTCTTCTCAGAGCAATGTTTTTAAATGCATAAAATAAAAGACAGAAGATTGCAAAGGAAACTAACTATATTGAAATATAGTTATCAAAACATTAAAAGTTCCAACTTCGCTGACCTCCTGAAATCTATGCATGGACTTGGGGGGGTGGGGGTGAGGGATATTGTATCCCAGGTTAAGAAGCCCTGCTTTAACGAAACACTTAGATTTCAAAAGAATCTTTATAAGAATGTTCATGCAGACTCCTATTTATGAGCAAGGTGTGTTATGTTCCAACAGTTTGTGAGTCAGTTGTTTGAAACTTAGAATGGATTTCCCCATAGAAACAAGGCTAAGAACTGCTGCTTAGTTTCCCATGCCAACCCATAAAAGCCTGTTAAATCCTTGGTGTATTAAGTGAAATTACAGTATGGTATTGGTCTGAAGGACGAGAACAGAAGCCCATGGAATACAGGAAAAGAAAAGTGGAGAAAAAAGAAGGAGGAGGAGAAAGAGGAATAAGAATAGCATTTTTTTTCCCAGGGCACAAGACAGGCCCAGGGAAATATTTTTAAATAGGTCAAGTTTGTCCTATCTCCTACTATCCTTCTTTCCAGGCTCTCAGTCGCCCTAAGCCACCCCTTCCTCTCTGTAGCAGCTGATACGCCGAAACTCTCTCCACCCCATTCTGAAAAATGTTTTTCACCTTTCAAAATTGCTCATCTCCATTTCTAACTTCAACTGATTATATCCTGGTGTTTGGGGCAAAGTGATCTAGTTTAACTAATTCTTATTGAGTTTGAATGACCCACAGCTCCTCCACCAAACCAGTGATATTTGGATTTTTAAGACAAAATGGTTTATAATCCAAATTAATCTCTAAATGGTGAAATTTCAAATTGTAAAAAAAAAAATCTGAGAAATTCAGGCAATGTAGGGGAAGATACCCAGAAGAGCCACTACAAAGGTATGCTAGCTCTACCTGGGGAATCTGTCCACATAGAAGCAGCTTTGGTAAGCTTTCCTTCCTTTTTATTGATTTTTTTTCCTTCCCTTGATTCTGAACCCATAGAATTGAAGCTATCCAAAATTATTTTTACATAAATTCCCATGGAAACTAAGAAGGAGATAACTTATTGTAGAGATGAACAAGGGTAAACATTTGGATATATAGATTTGGGGTATTTGCAAATGGAGACTATGTAAATTATAGAACTAGGGATAGAGAATGGACCTGTGATTTCATTGATATAGGAAACTCAACAATGAGGAAATCCCACCCAACGATACAGGTCTGCACTTTATCTTTCATTTATAGTCTTAGAGCTGTCTAGAGCAATAAGAAACTTGATGATTTGCCCAGAGGTGACAGCCTGGGCTGGAACCCAGTTTTTAGCTCCAAGGTCAGCTCTCTATTTACTACACTGGAGCTGCCACACAAGTAAATTATAGATTCATAAAATTATGGAAATTTGAAATTAAAAGAACCTTATAGGTCATCCTCTCCGACTCCTATCTGTGATATGAATCTCCTCTTTGATAAATCAGCACTACAACTTCTGCATGAATGCCTCCAGTAACAGGGAAATTACTATCTATGAAGTTCATTCCATTTTGGGGCAACATAATTAATAATTTAATAATAAATAACGACTAACTCTACTGGTTGAGATTTTTTCCCTTATTTTGAACTGAAATCTTTACTTTCCACTAGTGATCTTGGTTCTTCATTCTAGGACCAAGGAAAACAAGTCTGATTCCTTTTTTTCACAGGGCAACTCTTTAAATTTTTGAAAATAGGAACAATCATCTCCCTACTCCTTTGGTTTTCTTTCTAGGCTAAATAGCTCCAATCTCTTCAATTATTGACTCACATAATATAGTTATAAGATTCCTTACCATCCTTGTTGCCTTTTGGGAGCCAAAATTTAACACAATAGCTCAGATATGGTCTCATCTGGGCAGAATACTATGCAATTTAAACCTCTTTTACTCTGGACACAATTCTACTATTATGTGTACTAAAACAGTATTAGCTTTTTGGCAATCATTTCACATTGCTGACTCATATTAGGTTTGTAGGTTACTAAAATCTCATGTCTTTTCCATGTGAACTTTTGTCTAGTCACATCTCATCCATCTTGTACTTATATAGTTAATCTTTTTTAACCCATATAGGATTTTATATTCATCCTTCCTAAATTTCACCTCATTAAATTTGGTCCATTGTTCTAGCTTGTTGAGACCATTTTATAATATCCCAACTTTGTTGACCAGCATGGAGCACTCTCTCTCTCACTCTCTCTCTCTCTCTCTCTCTCTCTCTCTCTCTCCCCCCAATCTCTATGTCATCCAAACTTTTGATAAGCATACAAATTATCGATAAAATTATTGAATAGAACAGGACCAAGAATACAGCCCTGAGACAATATACCAGGGATTTCTAGGTTAACTTGCATCAACATTCTCTGGACATAGTCAGTTGACTAGTTCTGAATCAATGTAATCACTCCTATCCAGGTTCCCCCTCTCTACCTTTCTGTTCAGGATATTTGGAGAGCCTTTCAAATGCTTTACTGAATTCCAGGTATGTTATATGTAGCTGAAACTATCTACTAAAATGGTAGATCATGGAATGTTCCTGATGTACCAATTTAGTAACCCTGTTAAAAAAAAAAAGGAAATAAAGGCTAGTTTGATATGACTTGTCCTTAGTAAACCTATACTGGTTTGTGATAATCACCAGTTCCCTTCCTAAGAGTCCTCAGACCATTTACTTAATAATATATTCTGTAGTTTTATAGGAATTAACATCAATTTTACTTACAATCTTATTTTTATTTTCATCAGTCTTCTTTCCTTTTTGGAATACTGAGAACTTTTCAATTTCCCAAGTTTCTTACTCTCAAATGGCAATATTAGTATTAGCCCTGTTCTGGAACAATGAATAGCCTCCTGGACTTCATGATCTCTAAAAATTCATCATTCTGCAAGATGAAATGAACTCTGAAAATCACACCTCCTTAGTTACCCCTACCCTTGGGGCCCCTCCCTCTTTCTGGTTGGAGATATTGAAGAGCTCCTTCTAGATCCTCCACCATTTAAGGAGGGCACCCAGAGTATTCATTTCCCACTTAGCTATTCTTGACTATGTAAATTTCAGAAATTCATCCTGCAAGATGGAATCAGCTATGTAACTCATATCTCCTCAAATAATTTCCTACTCCAGGCTGTAGGACTTCATCATGCCCCCATACAGGTACCCTCTCTCTCCAGCTCTTTTCAGCTTTTTTTTTTTATGTGTTGTCTCCTCCCACCCCTCTCCCCATTAGATTGTGAAGGCAGGTACCGTCTTATGTCTTTCTTTGTATCCGCCAATGCTTAGCACAGTGTATGGCATATGATAGGCCCTTAATAAATGTTTATTGTCTATTGACTATTACCAGGGGCCTGTGAAACAGAAGAATCATGAAACTTCAAACATGCACACAGGGCTCTGTACAGTTTTTCTTAGTCAGGGCCAGCTCACCTTTGGTTTAGAAATCTAGAGCAATACACCAGTGTTAGATGCCTGAATATGGAAGAAATTAGACTTAGCAAGAAACAACCCTAAGTTTCTGTTCCAGAAAGGTCAACCAGGAATGATTTGCTATTATCTACTCTAAAAAGGATTATATAGCACTTATGGAAACTATCTAAGACCTATACTTGACCCTATACTATTTGGTATTTTTATCATGCTTACCAAATTGAAGAGGGCATAAAGCTGAGTGGAGTAGTTACCATTTTGGATAACAGCATCCTAATCCAAAGATACCTCAGTATGCTAGAAAGATGATCCAAATCCAATTTGGGTTTAAAAGATCAATTGTACAAATATAAATTAGAGGAGGCAATCTGGTGGAAAAAACAGTAGTTTCAAGGGCTTTACAGAATATAAATCAGAAGTGTGATCTCAGTTAAAAAACCAAAACTAGCATTGCCTTAGGCTGCATTCAGAGGAACATAATGATTAGAATTAGGAAGGGATGGTGCTGCTATCCTCTGTCCTGATAATACCACATCTGGAGGTTTGTGTTCAGTCTGGAATACCACACTTGGGGAATGATATTGACAAACATTCCAAGAATGGTAACCAGAATGATGAGGGGACTGAGGAACCCTATATGAGGATTGGTTGAAAAGCTGCAGATATTAAATCATAAGAAGACTTGGGGGAACATGAGGACATGGTAACTAATTTCAAGCTATGATGGGGAAAGTATGAAGGGGTATCATATGGAAGAGGGAGTGGACTTGATATATTTGATCTCAGAAAACAGAATTGAAAGCAATAGGTGAAAGTTTCAGAGAGGCAGACTTCAGAATAATATAAGGGAAATTTTCCTAATAAGTATAATTCTCCAACAGTGGAACGGGCTATGTTGAAAGTAGCAGTTTTCCCATTTTGGGTTTCAAGTAGTGTCTACACAATGAGGAGGCACAGTGGCTAGAGTGCCAGGCCTGGAGTCAAGAAGACTCATCTTCCTGAGTTCAAATCTGTTCTCAGATACTTATTAGCTGTGTGACCCTGGGCAAGTCACTTCACCCTGTTTGCCTCAGTTTCCTATCTGTAAAATAAGCTGGAGAGGGAAATGGCAAACTACTACAGTATCTGTGCCAAGAAAACCCCAAAATGGGGTCACAGAGAGTCAGACAAGATTGAAAATGACCGAACAACGCTGCTGCTGTCCAATGTTTCTAAATCAAGACAGGCAACCAGAAGAACTACCTGAATCATAAAAGTGAAGAGCAGATTCCTTCTGCTTTGGGGGTGTAAGGTGATGAAGGCCTTCTTTTTCTGCTCTTAGTTAATTGACATGCCTTGGTAGCATTCCAGAGAGAGGCCCCTAAACTCTTTTTGGGAGACCGAAATTGGGTGCTGTGAGGGTCCTATAGATATCCTGACAGGCTTCTCCAAGTCTTGCAATGAAGCATAGCATCCCTATTAAAACCCTGAATTTGGCACCTGAAGATGTGGACTTAAAGGTCCTGTCTTAGCCCTGCTAGGCAAGCCACTTACTCACTCTGTACCTCAGTTTCCTCATTTGTAAATTGAGGAAAATAACATCTGTATAATCCACCTCACAAGATATGTGAAAGTACTCTTAAAACTAAGTATAAATTTAATCTGAGGGATTATTATTTTTTTAATCTTCCATTAAGTTCTTTGGAACCTCCTCATGATTTCCTTGAGAGTGGGGGGGAAGAGAGAGAAAGTATTGCCCATAGTTTGAGAGGTATTCTCTTAGCCTATGCTAAAAATGAGGAGCCTTTTGAATGCTCTTTTCTTTTATTCTAATGGTTTAGGATTTTTTTTTGTTTTATTTTTTAATGTGCATCTGGTGCTGTGGACTCCACTCCCCAGTGGGCTGGCTGTATCCCTGCAGATGTGGCAGCCACTCCCAGTTTTAAGTCACACCCTTCAAGTGCCCCAGATCCCCTATCCTGGTGGCCAGGATTACCGCATTAGCCAGCTTGGCCTAGACAGTCTCCTGCTGGATTTCTCTGCAGAGCTGAGAAGCATCAAAACCCAATTCTTCAAGTCTTCCCGGGCAGCATCTCTTACTTGGCCTTAAATGTTATCAGCACTTACTGGACAGTGTGCTGGTTCACATACTTTGCTTTTTCAATCATCATTTGTCTGGAATAGAAAATAAAATGTTGCTGTTCAAGTTACCAGAGCCTTTTTGCCAAGGGCAGCAGGACAGGACTGAGATCAGCCTTCCCTATTGCTACCTCTATGGACCTGGGACTGTTCAGCCAAGGAAGGAGTTGCTGGAGGCTCTCCTCTTTCTCCCTTCCCTCCCCCACCAGCTGGACAGCTGAGCCAGGTATTAGAAATGAACGGAAAGGACTTTAAAAGCATTCCAGGAATTTCCTGTGTTGTGGAGCTGCCCTGGGCCCCATGAATAAAGAGATACCTACAAGGAGAATCTAGCCCTGTGCTTGCTTGGTACCACTGATGTGGTGTTCATTGTGTGCAGGCATATAGTAAGAGCACCTAGAATTTGGTCAGGCCAGCTAGCAGCCTTGTTAAGTGTAGTAGAAATATGCTAGTTCATTATTTTTTATCTTTGTTATGTGGAATGGGGGAGTCAGGGGCGGGGTGGGGAAGAAGACACATTAGTCAATTGAGGTGATATAAAAAACAAAAGATATCAATTAAATTTCTTTTTAATAAGTAAAGAAAAAAAGAGACATATGAACAGTCCCCTCAATTCCAAAACAGGCTGGCCCATAATCACAGAGTTCCATGATCTATGGGTAAGAAATTTCTTCTAATAACTCTCAGACTTTTAGATGGTATGCTTTGCCTTCTGTCTGCTGTGAGGCTCCTGTGTGCGCTAGGGACAGGAAAAAAGATGGGAAAGAGACAAGCATCGTGAGACAGAGGAGAGAAAGAGATAGAAAAAAAAGAGAAGGCCTAGGAAAGAGAGAGAAAGAAGAGTGAGAAAGAGAAATGAGACAGAGCATTATTGATACTATTTTGGCTTCTTTGGTTAAATAGGCCAGAAAAGTGAGTGGGAATCATCTGATTGAACTAAATGGGGGTGGCATTGGGGCGGCAACCACACTGTAGCCAGTGGGGTAATCCAATAGGCCAAGCAGCCAACTGGTAGATTCTGTTCTACTTGGGAGGCTGTGGCTGGGTTTCTAGACCTTTTGGTTAAGTCCGGAAATGCCCATGTGATTGCGACAAAGGCCTAGAGCTCTCTCTGTGAGCAAACACCCCAGTCGGGGTAGCAAAAACCTGGGGCACAGACTGCATTGCTGAGCGCTTTATGAAAATGGAGATGGGAAGGAAAGAAAGTCAAGGGGGAAAGGTGGCTAGGTTTCTGGGGTGGGGTCGAAGGTGAAGGGAGGGGATGGCGAATGGAGCTATTTCTAACAAGCTTGGGCTTAGAAAGTGTGTGTGCCTGACAATTATTCATGTTGTTCTATTACTATGATTAATGTGCATTTGCATGGACGTTCAGATTGGACACAGTGCTCTTCAGGCATTTTTATTAGCTATGTGTTTAAGCTCGTTGAAAGGAGGCACAGGGGATGGGGCCATGCACAGGCTAGGACAGCTTCTCTCCCAAGAGCCCCTCATTAAGCTACCTGTGCCCAAACAACAGGCTTCAGTGCCAGATCGTGATGCAGGCAGCAAAGCTGTTGTTGCTTAGATCTTGGCAGCGTGCCCTGAGCGAGTCTGAGCTCATTGAAACTAGGCTTGGGTTCCCAATACAGAGTGTCTGGGTCATATTCAAGCCCACCATAATCCACAAGCTAGCCTACTCCTTCCCTGTTTCTAATCTTTCCTGTCCTCCCCTTTGGCCACAAGAAGCTGCTGGAATATTGATGTGGTAATTATACATGAGATATGAGTATCTGTAAATAGGGTTTGTGGATGATGCCACCTCTGCCTAAATCTCAAAGGGCAGGACTACATTGTGTACAAAGCTGAGCTTCTTGGAAGCAGTGAAATGTTAAATCACCCCCTCCTTACCGGCTACCCCCGCTTTTGTCCTTGGGATGTTTCCCATCATTTCTTAGGGTTGATTCTGCAAGGTCAGCTCTATAGGGGCTGATTCTTTTTCCTAGGCAATTTGCCCAGCTGCCATCAGGTAGATGGTAGTGCCTTTGGGTATAGTTGTATGGACCACCTGGCTAGACTTTCCCAGGTGTGAATACCTAAGGGGGAGTGGGAATTTAGCACACAATCTAGTCCCTTGTGCTTTTCTTAAAATGAAAGTAATCCCAGCTATTAAGTATAAAAGAAAACACACCATCTAGAGTAAGAAGTAAAGAAAAACAATCACTTTAGTTCAATATGGCAGCTTTCTCAAGTTAAACTCCAACTGTTATCACTCACCAGCTAATCTCCTACTGGTCCTCCCCCAGATCAAAGTGGCAAATATCCTTCAGTTTAACCTCTCTTAAGGGTCAATGAGTTTTTCAGGTCACATATACTAGGACAGCTAGGTGACAGAGTGAACAAAGTGCCAGGCCTGGAGTCAGAAAGACCTGAATTCAAATGTGGCCTCAGACACTTATTAGCTGTGTGACCTTGGCAAGTCATGGAACCCTGTTTGCCTCAGTTTTCTCATCTGTAAAATGAGCCAGAGAATGAAATGACAAACCAATCCAGTTTCTTTGCCTAGAAAGCCCCAAATGGAGTCAGACACACTGAACAACAACATACTATTCCAAAGTAGCCTTACAGGGGCAGCTAGGTGGTGCAGTGGATAGAGCACCAGCCCTGGAATCAGGAGGACCTGAGTTCACCCCCAGCCTCAGACGGGTAATACTCCCTAGCTGTGTGACCATAGATAAGTCACTTAATCTCAATTGCCCCACTAAAAAAAAAAAAGCAGCCTTACAACAAGAAACACTTGCAGAGAGGGTTCAACCCTAACTTTTATTGCTTTAAACTTTTCACCAAAAAGGAGTTAATGTAAACTCTTCCACATTCTTAGTTCTGGAGAACTCTACTTGTCTGTTTCCTTTCTGCCTGGGAGAGGACTAGTTTTCTGCTAGTCTGAGGGAAGACTTTAG
The DNA here is from genome assembly GCF_003287225.1 of Phascolarctos cinereus. Classification (NCBI taxonomy): domain Eukaryota; kingdom Metazoa; phylum Chordata; class Mammalia; order Diprotodontia; family Phascolarctidae; genus Phascolarctos; species Phascolarctos cinereus. The sequence continues at coordinate 545,035,388 of NW_027555847.1, read as the reverse complement.
GATTCTTCCTACCCTACACCAAGGTTCCTGAATCTTTCCCGTTCCAAATCAGAAACAGAAAAGAAGGAAAGTCCATATTTTGTCACTTTCCCTGGATATAAGTACAAGTCCTTTAATTATCTCTTTGCAATAAGGAAAAACTATCCTCTTTTCTTGGCTATATGTCTTTCCCTAGTCCTTTCTACAGTTCTAGCATGGAGAGAATTGGATGGGATTAGGGACTCAACCAGTGATCCCATTGGTACTCATAGGGAGCTCCCAGAAAAAGGAAATTTCCTTTATCAGTGCAGTTAAACACCTTTTTTACAATTTATAGCTCTAGACAGTTGCTCGTGGGCACTGAGAGGCTAAATGACTGGCTTCAGGCCATTCATAGCCCTTTCCCCTATGTCCTTTTCATTCTGCCTACCCTTTTCTCCCTGTTAAAATTCTACCTATCATTCTGGGTCCATTAAGCCATTTTCTCCATAAAACCTTTCTTTCAATTAAGTGGTCTATACCTCCTTCATACTCTGAGAGAACACTCTCCCTCCCTCCCTCTCTCTCTCTTCTCTCTCTCTCTCTTTCTCTCTCTCTCTCTCTCTCTCTCTCTCTCTCTCTCTCTCTCTCTCTCTCTCTCTCTCTCTGTCTCTCTCTCTCTCTCTCCCTCCCTCCCTCTCTCTCTTCTCTGCACTTATGATCTGTTTTGTATTACGATTATTTCTGTACACATCTTATCTCCTTACTAGAGGGTAGCTTGTTTAGGGCACAAATTGTGTTTTATTTAACACTAGGTCCCCTCAAAGTAACTAATGTAGTGCCTTGTCCATGGGAAGCACTCAACAAATATTTGTTGATTTGGAAAAAAGCATGATTTTTTTAAAAGTAGGTCAGAATTAACTGTAAAACTCTGAATCTGTCCTCATTTCTAGCTAGGGTATAGATGGGACGCAGGCTCCTGGTGATTCTCTCTCTATCTTTTCTTCACTTGCATGGTTGGGGTCTTTCAAGTACAGATCTTATTACATTTCATGCCCTCACAGGAGCAGAGCCAGATTTCTGGTTATCTTGATGTGTGTTCTGGGTTCTGCTGAATGAGGAAGATGCCCTGGGGAGCTATTTCAGCTCTAGGAGCTGGCAAACAGAAAAGTTCTGGTGAATTCAGGGCCTCATTGTAGGTGGAGCTGTTGCTTTGTCCTGAATCTTGTAATAGAAATGCTCTTATCCGCCCATTAGGAGATTGCCCCAAAGGGCAGCTACTCCCAGGAAGTGCTGGCTTTCTGCCACGTATGCTGAAGCAGCATTGCATTAGCAGCCCAAGGTGGGGAAAAAGGAACCAGGGGACCTGGGTCAGATTCCAAAGGAAACACAAATAGTGCCAATCCCCAGGGAAGCTGAGTGTAAGGGGGGCTTGGTGTGGGATGCCCTGTTAATACCCCTGTTGAAATCCATGCAACCACAAACTACTGAGATAATGTCAACAAAGACAGATTATCTGCAGAGTCAGCAGAAGTTGGGCTACAAGGCTAGCCTAATATGTTTAGTCACTCTGAGACAGGCTACTTTTGCCCAATGGCAGTGATTCCTTTCTCCTGGAATGAAAGCACCTGGAGGACTGGGGATATCCCAATATGGCATCAGAGTAAGGAAGATGACCTTGCTGTTTTGGAAACCAATGTGATCATATGGAGCAACACCCAAATAGATGCCTCTCCTGGTCAAAGTCTCCATCGTTGCTTCTCTTCGCTAATTATCGTTTCCACTGCCTCAGGTGTCATAAAGGTGGTGGTGATTAACAATATCTTCCAAAGGCTATACCCCCAAGGATTCCCAACCATTCTGATAACTCTTCCAGGCTTTACTGATACCTCTCTCTGTACAATGTCCACTGAAGTCTGGTACAAATAATCCATTCAAGTGCACAAGTATCTTTTTGACAGTGTGTGGGAATCTTGGCGTACCACTTGTATTCAACTGAGGTAAATTTTAAGTCCATAGGACTAAATTAACGCAGAGGGGCACTGGTAAAGGGAAAGGAATGTTCATTTATATAGTTCCTATCAGGTGCCAGGTACCCTGCTTGCCAAATGAGCTACAGTATTCTCATCTGATCCTTACAACCACCTCTATGAGCTAGGTTCTATTATTATCCTCATTTTATATTAGAGAAAACTGAAGCAAACAGAGGTTAGGCGAATTGCAGAGGGTCGCACATTGTTTGAGGTTGGATTTGAATTCAGCTCTTCCTGACTCCAGACTCAGTGAACCACTTAGCCGCTGCTTCGTATAGTGGATACAGAGTTGGCCTTGAAACCAGGAAGAGATGTTTAAATTCCTCTGATACATCCTAGCTGTGCAACCCTTGGAAAGCTTTAGTGCTTTAAGACTTGAAGGAACATTTGCACAGAGGGTTTCCTCATCTGCAAATATCTTATACTAACGAACTCACAGGTCTACTTCCTATCTTTATCACAGGAGTGAAGCATTAGGCAGCATCTCTCCATTTCTTGCCATTTTCCTATTTTTTCTGTCTGTTTCACCAAGTTCCTACCCCAGGCTTAGCTCTCTTCTCTTCTTGGGCTTTTCTTCCTATGGCCACATGTGCAAATTACTCTCCTCAGAGCAATTTGAATTACCTGCTTCAGTGGCAACCTTGGGGCTCTGCCTGTAGAAATATTCCCATTCTCCTTTCTTCCAGTTTTAGAACCTTGAAGTTCCCAGATGCCTTCCAATCAGCCACCTGTGGGTTTTTTCCAGCTCCTAGCTCTCTCCCTCCATTTTCCTATCTTTTTATGTGTCCCACTTCTTTACAGTTAAACTGTCCCCAGTGAATGGTTAGTTCTCTGAGCAGTTCCTGGTGGGCAATGCTCTCAGCCCTAGATAGTACCCCTAGAAGACTTTGAGAGTCCCTTGGACAACAAGAAGATCAAATCAATCAATACTTACAAGAAATTAATTCATATTATTCACTGGAAGGTCAAGTACTGAAGCTGAAGCTTAAATACTTTGGCCACATGATCAGAAGACAGGACTCATTAGAAAAGACCCAGATGTGGGGAAAGATTGAAGGCGAAAGGAGAAGGGGCCAAGAGAGGATGACATGGATAGATAGTATCATGGAAGCAATGAACCTGAGTTTGGACAGACTTTGGAAGATACTGGAGGACAGAAGGGCCTAGCATATTATGGTTAATGGGATTATGAAGAGTTGGACGTGACTGAACAACAACAACAAAATATGTATTTTTTTAAAAATATGATGCTCAAAGTGACCTGTCAGGACATTTATTATCTTGTGACTGACTGACTCAGGACATTGAGGTTTGGGAATACACATCTAGGTTTGTGGTGCAGATCACCAATGGTTTAGTTCCAGATAAACTGGCCTGCTTGCTGCTACCTGAAAACATTTTGTCACCCCTCTTTTTGCCTTTTCACCATGTCTCCCATATCTATGATACACTCCCACCTCACCACCACTTCTCAGAATACCCAGCTTTCTTGAAGGCTCAACTTAAATGCCACCTCCTAAATGAGATCTTTCCTAATCTCCCCAGTTGTATTGGCCCTCCTCCCATTTCTGCATTTACATCATGTACATTTTATATTTCCTTAGCTGTGTACATGTCATCCCCCCAACAGAATGTAAACCCTTTGAGGGCCAGGACTGTTTTGTTTTTGTCTTTGTATAACCAATACTTAACATATATTAGATGATTAATAAATCCTGCTCATTGGATGATTGAATGATTGACTCCATGTGTTTTTTCCAGATAGAAAAGGAAGCCCTGAGATACACCCGATTATGAGGCAAGTAGTAGTATACTTCCAAAATGAAAAAGTAATAGATTCATAGAAGTTTTGTTGTTCAGTTGTGTCTGACTCTTCATTGAGGTTTTTACTGGAGCGGTTTGTCATTTCCTTCTCCTTCCTTTTACAGATGAGGAAACAGAGGCAAACAGAGCTAAATTATTTGCCCAGGGTCATGCAAGTGTGTGAGGTCAGATTTGAACTTGGGCAGATGGGTCTTCCAACTGCTCCACCCAACTGCCCCATTGTACAAGTCTACAGGATGCCTTTCCCTTTTGAAAATTGTTGTGGCCACTATGTATCCTTGTGTTAGAATTAGAATGCTTGTGTTCAGAGTGAACAATCTGACAGTTCCACTATTTATTCTGCCCCCAGCCTACATCTGGAGTATTTTGTTCAATTATGACTACCGTAATTTAGGAACGACATCAACAAGTTGTAGTAGGTCCAGAGAAAGGACGCTAACGGGACTGGTGACCTGTCATGGGACGATCAATTGAAAGAACTGAATTAAGGAAATTTAACCTGGAAGAGAAAAACAGGGGGTCAAATATTTGAAGGACCGTCATGAGGAAGAGCTATAAGACTTGTTCTTCTCAGCCTCAGAGCAAAGAACTAGAATGACAGATGGAAGGTGTTGAGGCAGATTTTAGCTTGAAATAAGTGTAAGTATAATGAGTTGTTCTGGTTCTTTGTCCCAAAGCTACATTGCCTCTCAGGGTTGGGGGAAAACCTTAGAGGACTGGGGTGTCTTTTAGCTATTGCTATTACCTCAATCCCCTACAGTGATGTTTCCCCCATTGTTAGGGGGCTAGTGACATGGACTCCAGTTCCATTTAATCACTTGAGATCAGTGAGCTTTTATAAAGAGATATTTCTTTTAAAGATACAGCAAGAACAAAGTACATTTCCCCCCAGATCCTCTAGGGCATACTCTCCCCTATGTCACCTTAGTCTCTAGGGGAGTAGGGTCATAACTTGGCTCGTTTCCAATACAGCATTACCAAGTTCATGTCCAGAGGAGGCTTGACAGCTGGGTGAGTACTTCTGCTGGGCTGGGTTCCCAAAGATTATTCTAAAATATCTTTCTCAGTAGATAGAGCTCTGGCCTTGGAGTTAGGAGGACATGAGTTCAAATCCAGCCTCAGACACTTGACACTTACTAGCCATGTGACCCTGGGCAAGTCACTTAACCTCAATCACCTCACCAAATGAAATAAAATAAAATATCTTTCTCCATGCTCCCTGGAGGATCAATGGTGCACTAGCTACACAACCCTACCTGGATTTCAGTTCCTGGATTCCTGTGGTTCACTCTCCTAACAAAGGTCTGGGAACCTAGATGAGAAAAGAATGAATGAAAAAAGCAAAAATTGAAGTCAGTTTCTTGGGGGCCATACAGCTTTGGAACGGACAAGGCCTTCCCCTTACCACATGGTCTCTTAAGAGACACCATGATTCAAAAAGTCAACAAGTACCCCCAGATTAAAATCAAACAAAGAGGGGGGAGGGAAAGAGAGAAAGAAAAAGAAAGGAAAAAAGGAAGGAAGGAAGGAAGGAAGGAAGGAAGGAAGGAAGGAAGGAAGGAAGGAAGGAAGGAAGGAAGGAAGGAAGGAAGGAAAGGAGGGAGGAAGGAAGGAAAGAAAGAAAAAAGAAAAAGAAATAAAGAAAATGGAAGGAAGGAAGGGACGAAGCTGAGACCTTTTGAAGAAACTGACAATTCCAGCTGTATAGACAATTGAAAAAGACTTCCCAATCACGTTATTAGCCAACCAGAACTAGCTGTGGAAAGCCTACACATATTTCACAGTCTCTCCAATGTATTTCCTTTGCAAGTCATCACAATTCTCCTGGTAGCAAGCTCCCTGGTATCCTCTGCATGGAGAGGTTACATTAGTCAAGCAAGCTGATGGGGTCTATAATTCTTCAGACTCCCATCACATGAGCTTCCTAACAATACGAACAATCCAAAAATACAAGAACATCCTCTATCCCTAAACATCTTCCAGAGGAGGTGGAACAGCCACTCGTTTGGGATATTATACCCAAATTCATATTTCAGGTATGGTTAGACTAGATGAATCATCTGATATCTTCCAAGGCTAAGATTTCACTGTTGCGGAATTTAATCGTAGCATTCTCACCCTCGTGTCACAACCAATGTTAGCCTCCTGAAGTGCTTTGTTCACAGTTCTGTATCACTGGGTGTGTGATCCCTTTCTTCCTTCCTCCTCACCCATGATCAAGAACATGATGGCCTCCAGTTCTAGATCTGGGAGGGTGGGATGGGAGGAGGAGATGGACTTAGGAGGAGGGGAGAGAGAAATACAGGCACATTCAGCCCTTGAGGGCTGAGCCTACACCGCAGGTCTGTCTGGCTCAATTCACCTACCACTCCGATGGTGCCTGCTCCTGACTGCTTTTGCAGGCCCTTTTAGGAGCTCTCAGTTACCAGCCTAGGAGGTGCAGCTTGGCACACGCTAGCGGGCTCTGGGCTCCCCATTTTTTCTGGCTTTCTGCTTAAACGCCATGGCTTGCTATCAGCTTCTCTTCCTTCAAAAGAACTTACCCTCTTTTTAGTCTTCTGTGTCCTGTGATGTCAAACCTACACCAATATGAAAGCTGTCTCTGACATTTTGGATGGTTTTTTTTCCCTCCTTTTGAAGTGCACAACTTATTTATGTTGACTCTCCATGTTAGTTTAGCTATATCCTGCTCCTCCCCACTTCTTGTCCCCTGCCCCTATTTCAGAAGTTCCAATCATGCCCCATTTGGCTGCCCCATGCAGCCGGCGAAGAGGCCCAATGGGATGCGCCTCACCCAGCAGGGAGTACTTCTGGGTCTGTGGCTTGCCAAGTGAGTCTGCCAACTGGAGGTGTTGTTGGCGCCCGAGCCACCCCCACCAGGCTGCCAGCTAACAAAAATACCTGGGGCTTGTAGTAATCTCCTTTCTTTCCTCTTGTCAGTAGGCCAAGGCTGAGGGAGGTGGCTTTGTTTGGGCGGCCTGTCTCGCTGAGTCCTATGCGAATACAGCTGTGGAATAAGGCAGAATTGCAGGTTTGGATTTTTCACCATCTTTTCCTCGGTTTGAATTTGTATGACTGAATGGATTGCAGCTGCTTCAAAGAGATACCCTACTACTTTATTCACCCTTTTGGAGCAGGGGAGAGGGTGTTAGCCAGCACAGCTGGAGTATATTAAGTCCTCACCTTATTGAGGCTTGGCATATTCAAATGGCACATATCCATCTATAGATGTCGATTTATGGAGCCCTGCAAAATTTAGTCTCTTTGTGGGCAAGAAGAGAAAACTGAGCCACAATTAGGACACAAAAATTCCCACTTTGTGGCCTGGACCGTCAAGTTATAATACAAATCGAACACATAAGAAAAATCACCTTTTGCGTTGGGAGACTTTTATGTAAAAAAGCACCTCAAAGCACATGCTCAGCACATACGCACATCCAAGATGGGAATGTCAGCCAATTGTCTTTCCTTTTCCTCTGTTCAAGGATATTTTTTGACTGTTTTTTTTCCTCCATGGATTTTTACTCTGGTTTCTTCACAGCTTATTTTCTGTACTCAGATTGCTCACAAGCAGACAAAACCATCCCAATTTGGAGCTCCACCCAAAGGGATACCTGACCAATCTGAATTCACTTAAATGAAATTAATGAACTGCTTCTCTGGGATAAAGGGTCTTTTGCTCTGGTAGTATCTCCTCCCATGAAACAACTCTCTTGTCCCATCCATACCAGGGAAGGAGGCATGGACATGAAATTGAATGGGAAAAGTTAAACCATTTAATTCAAGTGTGACAAAAACCCTCAGGCCTATTGAGTTTACCAAAATTTGATCTTCTGGATACAATAAAAATTGGTCCTATTGTTTTATAACATTTTTCATTTATCGTCATCTCTGGATCAGGGTGACTGGGATGCACGTGGAGGCATTCATTCTTCAACCTCAAAAATCTGCACTATGAGTAATTCTTAAATCCTATAACAAGTCTCAGATTTATGACTGTATGAACCTCACTCTCTTCTCTCTCTCTCTCTCTCTCTCTCTCTCTCTCTCTCTCTCCCTCTCTCTCTCTCTCTCTCCCCCTTATAATTTTTCTGTCTTTAAGCTCCATGGCTGATGAAAGAAAAAAAAATGACTTGACAGCAATTCAGAATGAAATCTCCTGGCAGAAGACTCAGCCTCACCATGTATTTTTCTACTGGGCTCCACCTAGGAATTCCATTCCTAACTGGTTTTTTTAGTGGTCAGACTCCTTTAATTCTTATCTACCCTACTGAGGTGATCAACCAAGACTAGAGAGAGTCTGAGAGAAGTTGGGCTTGGGAGAACTCCCCAAGCCACTTCTGCTATGATGGAAATGCTACACAAGCATAGTGAGAGATGTGTAAGAATTGACTCCTTAAATGAAAGATTAACAATTTTGCATTGTTTTATCTGGCAGAATAGAAGAAGCAAAAGCATAGAAGTCTCCTATAATTGTCTTCACAATTCTGCCACTACTTCTGCATATATATATAATATATAAATATATATTGTATATAGGTATTTAACATATATACACATATAGGTATACATATACATATACACCTATATGCATACATATTGGAGTCCTCTTCTGGCTTCATAGGATCATAGGTTTAAGCCATCATAAGATTATAAGTCGTCAAGTCCATTTCCTCATTTTACAGATGAGGAAACTGAGGCAGGGAGAGATATGCTCAGGGTCACCCAGTGAGATTCTGAGGTGAGACTTAACTCCAGGTTTTCCTGACTCCTACTTCAGAGCCTTAGCTCTTATGCTGTGCCTCAAAATTCATGGCTTTCATCATGTATTCCATTTACAAAGAACTCCCTGTGGCATATTATTGCCCCCTTTGATGCTGGTCAAGGTCATCACCCTCTTTTTTTTCTAGAGATAGCACTCAGGAATCTCTTCTTCTTAGAGCTGGGTTCAGACAATTAGGCAACCTGATTTCTCGGAGTGTTGAATTAGGTCCCAAAGAGTTTTAAAGTCTCTTAGTCACAATTTCCTATATTGCTTCACCAACTGAGTCATGGAAGCAAACTTGGACAGTTTCTGAACTGCCATACTTTATCACCTTGGGGAAAAGGAGCTCTCCCACAGAGATTTGTTCACCAAATTTGTTTGCCAGGGCTTTGGCCATAAGGAAATAGACCAAGAAACTTAAGTGACTTGTCCAATGTTTCACAGATACTAACAAACAATGGCAGGATTTGAACCTTGGCTCTAAAGCCAGTGCTTTTTCTGATATAACATCCTACCTTGGAGTCAGGAAGGCCTGGATTTAAGCCTGTCTCTGACCTATACTAGCTATATGCTAGTGGGCAAATAATAATTCGCTCAGGTTATGAGTTGCCAAGTATTGTGGGGACACTGATGAAATCACAAGTCACAGAGCTATAGACTGCATGTAATCCCCGAAGTGAAAATTTTTGCAACTTAAAAATAATTCTTGGGGCTGCTAGGTGACATAGTAGATAATGTACCGGATTCAGGAGGACCTGAGTTCAAGTCTGGCCTCAGATATATAACACTTACTAGCTGTGTGACCCTGGGCAAAGTCACTTAACCCCATTGCCTAGCCAAAATAATAATTATAATAATAATAATAATAATTCTTTATAGAAATGTTTCACATGACTGCACATGTATAACCTATATAAAATTGCTTACTATCATGGCGGGGAGGGAGGGAGAGAATTTGGAACTCAAAATTTTTAAAAACAAATGTTAAAAATTGTTTTGCATGTAATTGAGAAAAAATATTAAATAAAAACAATTCTTTTATCCAATAGACTTTAAACACTTCTTTTCACAACATTACTGCCTATTATATGAATAATTTGCATAGTTTAAGCCCTTACCAAAAAGAAGAAAATAACCATATAGTGAAAGCTACCATTTCTCCAAGTTAAACACAATATCACATTTAATTTTTTTAAGAGATGGTAATTAAGTCCATGGTTTAATCAAATCTCTTACCAGATTCCAGTTTTACAAACCTAACCTTTTATGGGTTAAATTGCTCTTAGGCTGATAAACTGATACTGTTTTATTTATGCTCATTGAATACTGTAAGGGACTTTTCTCCCTGGCTAAATTTAGAGACTGAAGGGAGGGGGAGAAGGAAGCCAGAGTTACTGACTTTCTAACTTCCAATATTGCCTAGTAAGATGAAACCCCTTGCAAAAAAAGAGTTAGAGGCCATAACGCTATGCCCTTCTAAGAAAAAAAAATTAAAAAGACTTCCTAAATGAAGCCCTCAAATATGCTAATGTAATCAGATTAGACCTAAACATAAAGAACTCTTACACTCTGAGCACTAGCCTTCCTTTTTTCAGGGAGAGCCCCTGTGGAGGTATGAACAGCACGCCAAGCTCAGGGAGAGTGCGACTGATTGCCTGTCTGCATGTCCTATTTATCATTAAGACAGCATTTATACATTAGCTCTCACTGTGTGATTCAAAAGGGATTTCCTGTTAAGTAAAGAGCTTCACTACTTCATGACAAAGTTGGACCATGTTGGAAACAGCCGTGAAAGGCTGGGCCATGAGTTTGCTCATAGTTCCTCAGAAGGATCTTCCCTCTGTATTATTTTTCTTAAAAAATAAATCTTGGTTTGCCTTTGCTGAAGTGTTTGGCACCCCAGACTTCCTTCCCCATTTCAGGGGCAGCCCTTTTTTTGGTTTCTACTCCTGAAGAGCCCATTGCTAACAGAAGTCATCTGAAGGTGGCTCTGGGTCTCTACAACAAATATTCTCACCCACATTCTTCCTTTTTTCTTAGGGTTGCAAAGTCTTTTGCAGAGAAAGTAAGCCTTTAGCTCTTGGACCAGTTTAACCAAAGCCCAGATGGTGCTAGAGTCATATTCTTTTCTCTGTCTGTCCAAGTAAGCTTTTCTTGCCTCTTCCCCTCCACATCATTTCTCCACATATTCCACCCCGCCCCCCACTTCCATAATGTTTCATGTAAACAGAGAGTACTAGATGTGTCTACTTCATTTTAAAAAAATTATTCTTGCAACTCAACTTCCTTCTTCTGGTAGCCCAGCTAATTGAAAATTGCCTCTAGTAATTTTAATCCTCAACACTCCCTGGCTGTGCTTTTGCAGAATCTGTTTCTATTCCTGGAATATAGATCCTCCTCACCTCCACCTGTTAGAATTCCTAGCTGCCTTCAAGGCTCAGTTCAAGCTACCATGTCTTATAAGAAGCCTTTCCCAACACTCCTCACCACCCCTCACCCTCATACCCATCCCACTCCATAATATACAAGTAAGACAGCTGGCACACCCTGTATAATTGCATTTGAGAGGCAGCCCAGAATATGGAACAGAGACCTGGCCTTGACGTGAGGAAGAACTGTGTTCAAGTCCTGCTTTTGTTATCTCTAACAAACCACCAAATCTCTCAGTGCCCGAGGCACCTTTCCTAGACAAAAAGTTGCAGAGAATTTACCAGTTTTCAGTGGTAAAAGTTCCTTACATGGTCTCTCTAGCACCCTATACTTAGGAAATCTTATGTGTAGTGAATGTATATATACACACATATGTATGTAATATTTGCTTATCTGTATATGCCAGATAAAAGTAGAATGCAAGCTCCTTGAGTGCAGGGACTATTTGTGTTTTTATCTTTGTATTTCTAGTGCCTCTGAGGCAGGACAGGTATAATTCTTTCAAATTCCCTTCACTGGAGTAGAGGAAGGATCTGAATTATAGGGCCCTATGTGATAAGAAGATGAGAAGCAACGGAATTGGGTATAAGCATTATCCTAAAGATAAAAAGGGAAGACATTGTTGTTCAGTTGTTTTCAGTTGTATCTGACACTTTGTGACCCCATTTGGGGTTTTTATTAACAAAGATACTGGAGTGTTTTGCCATTTCCTTCTCTAGCCTATTTTACAGATGTGGAAACTGAGGCAACCAGGATTAAGTGACTCACCTAGGGTCACACAGCTAGTTAGTATCTGAGGCCAGATTTAAACTCAGGTCTTCCTGACTCCAGGCTTAGCATTATCTACTGTGGCACCTAACTGCCTAAAAAAGGGAAGATAAAGGAAGAGAAAAGAGAAAAAAAAAAGAATCGAGCTTTACGGGGTAAGGCTAACAGTGAGCACACAGTGGTCCGTTCACAAAGGAAAATTCAGCCAACGTTCTAGTTGAGCCACTTACTAATGGGGCCTCCAAATTGCACATTGATATTTTTCTTCCTCAAACCATCCCTAATTATAACATTTTGAAAAATCAGAACAGTCAAGAATTGGGCTGATGGCCGAAGCGTTTCTGAAATAAAGATCAGATCTCTCAAGTATCAAACTACACTGCCGAATGACTAATTGTGGGATGACTAATTCCTGTCTCCTTTCCAAGGCTCCCTCTTACAGTGGCCAAGTACACATACCATCAAGATGTTGTTATCACGCTACTCCCGACTTCACTCATCTCGAGGAGATGGAAGCTTTGAAGGGCCTGGTATGATCTCCATGTGGCATTCTTCTTCTCTGAAGAAGGAGGGGCTATTCATCTTCATACTTCTTCATCCACCATGATAAGAACATTTAGTTTGATGCATGCTGATGCTTCTATAAAGTTGGCTTTCAAGAAGGGGAAAAAAAATTCTCTCCGCTCACCCCAGCTGTGCTAGAAGAAGATGAATATTCAGGTTGACATAAAATGAAAATCTGCCTCTCTCCCGCTTTCATTAGTCTTCATTATGTGACCACGACAGGTTTAATTGCTGCCCAGCATACATAAGTAATAAAAATGTAAAATGTTTAAATGAACTGTGGCTCCCAAAAGCCATTATAAAAGATTAATGACGAGCACTCTGCTAACTTAACCATCTTTGAGAAACGCATCTTAACAGCCCTTGTGGTTACAATGATATTAGAACAATATTTGCTTGACCACTCTGTCGCAAATCATCATACATCAAGTTTTCATGGCTTTGATTAGTCTGTCTTCAGTGAGTCTGACTTCTTGACATATTTTAATCCAATTTTCTCGTTCTTGATGACTTAACTGTCTCTACAATCCAAAGCATTTGTAGGTACTCATAATAGCATTAACATTCTGTCTTTTAAGAACTGCTGACTCTTGCTAAAAGCTCTGAATGGTAAGGCCTCACATAAAGTCTTAACATCACCATTCCAATTTTTTTTCAACCAATGTATTCTCCTTGGCTTTAGAGAAAGATGTCAGACTGCTCTTCATGGTTAAATATTGGGATCCATACTGCATATAGATCACCTTTAACCGAATTAGAAATCATGTTCATAAGGCGGCCTTTTGGCCTGTCTCACAACTATAGATAGAGAGATTCACTTCTTTTTTTAAATTAATTTATTTTGATTTATCAACAATCACTTCAATACGCCTTTGAGTTTAAAATTTTTCTCCCCCTTCCTCCCCACCACCCTCCCCAAGGTGGCATGCAATTTGGTATAGGCTATACATATACATTCTTATTAAACATATTTTCACATTAGTGGTGTTGTAAGTAAGAATTAGAATCAATAGGAGGAACCACCAGAAAGAGGGAAACAAAACTCAACAGAAGAAAAAAAAATAGCAACTAGTATATTTCCATCCGCATTCATTCTCCGTAGTTTTTTCTTTGGATTTGAATAGCATTTTCTATCACGAGGCCTTTGGAGATGTCTTAGATCCTTGCTGGGAAGGGTTAAGTTTATCAATATTAGTCATCACACAACATGTATGCTATTGTGTACTGCTCACTTCACTCAGCATCAGACCATACATGTCTTTCCAGGTTTCTCTGAAGTCAACCTGTTCATCATTTCTTATAGCATAATAGTATTCCATTACATTCACATACCACAACTTGTTCAGCCATTTCCCAATTGATAGGCATCCTCTCAATTTCCAATTCTTTAATACCACAAAAAGAGCTGCTATAAATATTTTTGTACATGTGTGTCTTTTTCCCATTTGTATGATCTCTTTGGATATAGCCCTAGAAGTGCTATTGCTGGGTCAAAGGGTATTCACATTTTTATAGCCCTTTGGGCATAGTTCCAAATTGCTCTCCAAAATGGTTGGATCATTTCACAACTCCACCAACAATGCATTAGTGTTCCAATTTTCCCACATCTTCTTCAACATTTAGAGAGATTCACTTCTTACCTCTTCATAATCTATCTTCAGATAGATCCATCCCAAAGCACCAGCCTGTTAATGTCTGTATTTTCTATCACTGCTACATCCTAAGAAGTCTATAACGAACATACCCAATTCTTTTGGCGGTGATAGTTCTGCTGCACACTCTCTAGGTGAGTGGTCTCTAAAGTGGGAGTATGGCATGACTCCCAAGGGGCATGGTTTAGCCCCAAGGGATGTGCAATCAACTAATTGAGAGTGGGAAGATGGGTGATACCCCTTACTTCCCACAACCCACAGTCCTGGGGCTTTTCTCCAAAACAACCACCTACCCTTCACCCCTTGTAACCCAGAACTTCCCTACTCCAATCTTTTTCACCACTCTGTTAGCTCTCAGCTTTCACCATTCTGAGCTGGGCATTGGCCCCTCAGGGCAGTTATAACATAACCCCAGCTAAGGTACATATGGAAGCAAGTGTACAAATCCCTGCCCCTCCCTGATTTCCTACTCCATCCATGTAAATACACACACATGGCAGGGAGGAGGGAATGGGGGAAATTATTAATTAGTGTGAATGATAAAAAAAAAAGTTTGGAGACCACTGTTCTAGACCACACTTGGGTTGGATTAGATGACTCGGAACTCTAAATCTTTATCTATTGCCACAAGCCTACCAGAAAATATATCTAAAGATATAACATTAAGTTATTATTATGATTGGACCATGCTGAGAATGAAACCACAGATGCTGTTTGTCATGACAGGAACTTGTGTGAATAGCTACTTTGGATGAAGACTGGGATCTAAATTAAGTAGTGCTTGCCTTGGTTTTATTCTGAAAAATGGGATTCCTTGAATATAAAGTTCTTTCCCTGGTATGTACAGCCGAAACTCTTAAACATTTTGTTGATTATCTTTGAGACTGATTTTTATTTTGGGTATATAGTGTTCTCCTTGATTAACTAAGGTTCAATTTGGTTACTTTAGGAACAGAAAGTAGAAGACTCTAATAGTGAGCCCCTAGGAATCATTTGAGTGTAGGATGGGAAGCCAAGGCAAGCCAAGGGTCATTAGCATGCAAGTCCCAAATTTAGACCCCTAAACTCTCAGCCCATCTTCAAATAAAAATATCTAATGCTTATTTGTTAAAATATTCTGCATTAACTCAGGAAATTTCAGTTGAAACCATTGCCAATATTCTATATTTAAAACCTAAATGTCCTTGCAAAGGAGGACTGAGGAGAAGAATGTTAGAAGACAATCATCTCCTGAGAAAAGGGAGGAGGGGAAGAGAAATCATGTTGCAGAAGAGGCCTTTTGTGCCAATCCAATCCACCTCAGGTCTAACCTGGTTAATCCTAGAAAAGGAAGACTTAGATCATCAAAACAAAAAAGAATAGAATAGGTGAGGAAGAAAACAACGATGAGGCAAAAGTGAAAGAGGAAAGAGTTTCCTCACTAGTCTTTCCTTACTTCTTAGAGCCTTCCTTCTGCCCCATTGTCTATATACTCAAGTTAGTGAGAGCCATGAAATGACCATGTTTCTCACATGTTCAAGGTTTGACTTGGCTCTTTAAATGGCAAGGTCAGAGCTGTACAAATTGGAGCCCTTCCCTTGACCACTTTTGGTTTAGGAAATACTATGTTTACTTAGGTATGTAATATGACATCATAATTATGGCCACTGAAACTAAATGTGATGCCACAGATAGACCTATGACTTCATGTGGAAAATAACCCACAAGCCCAGAGCACTTATTTGCAAATGAACACTGAGGTTCTGTTTCTCAGTTCCCTTTCCCCATAACACACACACACACATACACACACACACACAGCTCCTTCCAAATTCATTTCTACTTGACCACAATACATTTCACATTGTGAATAAAAACAAAATCCCAGGCATGAGAGTTGCCCTGCTTTTTAAGATGAAACACAATCCTCAGAGCCAATGTGTTCTCTGTTTGTTTTCTATGTTGGCTGGAGACCCCTCCTCTTCTGTATTTCTAAAGGGGCAAATTAAGCCAATCTTCAGCTGAATCGAGCATATCAAAAACACACGCTGACGCATGGAATGCCCACAGATCCAGCAGAAAGGGAGACCACCAGGAACGCTCATCGAGCAACAATGGCCTTCATTGTCTGAGTCATACAGTAGCCAGGAAGGGTTAACCAGCCTCTTGGAATCAGCAGTCTGGCAGGCGATGCTACTATGTAGGCAGCCCTCAGCCCAGCGATAAATACTAGTTTTACGTTTTTCAGCATGCCGACTCTGAGTGTTATACCAAACCTTCATCTCATTATAAAAGCAGTCTACATTTGGCAGGCTCCTCCCTACCAGCTCCCCCCACCTTCTACCTGTGTGCTCACAAAGGGCCCACTGGTCAATGGTGTCCCTTCAGGTACCCAGAGGAAGACAATCAGGAAACAGCCCTCTGTAGCAAGTGACTTAACAGAAGGAGAGGTCTCGCTGTGAACCAAACACAGCTGTTTCTGGGATAAATATTGACAGGCTGTGAAGCAAGACTGTTTTACATCTTGACATAGAGCCATATTGAAAGGCAAAGTTTCAGGGAAAATTTGAATTTTTCCTTTCACAAGATAAAAATGCAGATCCCCACCACAAAAGCCAAACGTAATGAGGGAGAATAAAGGATTTAGTGGCCCCTTGAACAATGTGCACTGTGTACACTCAATACAGCAGGAAAATTGGGGGGAGGCGGAGCCTGATCAAGGTACCAAGGCCTAAGCAGGTGGCATCTAGAAGAAGTATCCTAAAGGATAGGGCAGATTGGAATCCATTTGAAAAAGACCCAAAGGAGTGGCCAATAGCCAGTGGGGCAGGCTGCTTAAGAATCTGCCCTGAAAAGTATATTCCAGCCTGGGAAAGAAAGCAGAGAGGGAGAGAACCCAGGGGACACATCTTGTCAGTGCATGCTTGAAAACAAAAGATTTGAGTAGCAGTAAAGCAGTAGCTGATGTTGAAAAATGCAAAACAAAGGAGAATTTCTTTAAAAAAAAAGAATAAAACCATTTTGTAAGACTACAAGGAGTGGAAAGGGAGAGGAGTAAGAGTAGGTGACATAGGAGGAGGAGGGTAATCAGACTTGTGACACTGAATATCTGAGATAATGAATTACTCTTCAAAACATTCCGTAGATAAAGGCTTTATGTGCCACATAGCAAAGAAACTGATAAGGCACACCTAGAAAAATCTGAAGATAAAATAGCCACCATTTGTTTATTTGTGGTAGTGAGGTTCAAAAATCAATATGGATAATTAAAATCCAGAAATAATCTCCCCAAATTCACTGGATCACGTTTTCAAACTCTTCTTCCACAAAATCCTTTACATGAGCAAAGGGGCTCATCAGCAGGGGGCAAAAAGATTGGCTTTTTTTTTCCCCCTTTCTTCTGATGACCATCTGTCAAAAGTGCTAATGAGTGAAATAACCCCACGACAAAGTTCCAGAAGGACTGGGAGGAAATCCAAAGGACCCTAACTATCCATAAATGGAACTATCTCCTCCTAAATAGTCCAAAATCTAATGTATGCACCAGGGAAATATTATGCTTTGTTGGGGAGAAATTCTATTTCCCTGACTCCTCAGTCATAAATTGAAGAATATACTTGTTACGTACCTACTCAATTGGCACGTGGTAAATTACCTTGTCTTCACACAGCTTCAATGTACGTAAGGGAAAATGTAAAGGTTTTTCAGAGGTTGTTGGCTATATCTGCACATGAGAGGCCAAGAACTTGGCTGGATGGGTAGAGGAAATAATGACCTTGCCTATTGGGCTTAACTTTGTCTCTGCTGCCTTTTTCTTGCCCACTCATCTCTATGGCAGAATGGAAGATGTTAGAAAACTGAGTATCCAGAAAGGATTAGGTAGTGAATAACCTTTCTTTAAATGAGTTAACATGCAAGATAAAAGAAAGGAGATCTTAAAAGAGATATTAAAAAAAATCTTCTGGCTTTGAACTAAAAGAGGATAGCAGAACCTTCTCTGCAAATGAGGAAAAGACAGTCAATACTGAGAGCAGAACCCACAACTGGGAAGCAGAGAGAAGCTTCATAGCCCCAAGTTCAGTGGAGCTGTGTTTGGCGAGGAGATGTCTAGCAGAGGAGAGTATTATAGAGACTAGACATCAATCAAAGAAGCATCCAACAGAGCCCTGTAGGGTGCAGGTTTGGAAGGAGAAGTAGGAAGACATCAGTAGAAGAGATCACTGGATCTGCAGCATTAAAGGCATGATTTGCACATCCGTGCATGCTGGCCACATGTGTCTGCCACAAGTGAATCTCTTCACATATGTTCCCTACAAGTATCTACTCTTCCCACTGATTACATGTAGATTTGTGGGAGAGTGTGCCTCAGGGTTATTGAAGAAATGTTTTATTGCAACTTTGTTTACTATATCATCTTATTAAATGCTGTAACTTTGAACTGATTGTATCCTGGGACTGCCTGCTAAAGGTAAACACATTGATGTGGTCTTGTGAGTGGAGGCTTTGAGTGTTTGTGAATGCACAGAGTATAATGAACCCAGGGCTGTTGTCTTTGGGGGATTCACCCAGAAAGTTGGGGTGGGTGGCTCCTAATACTAACATTTCTAGTACTTCTAGGTTTATAAAACAATATAGCAACTTATTTCCCTTACAACAATGCTGTGATTACTTGCTACAAAGAATGCCATTCTTATCATATACATAATTTAGTAAGATCGAAAGTCAAGAGGATGAATTCAGTGTGAATCTATTCCTCTTCTACTTCCGTTTGTGCTAGACACACTTGGCCTAACATGATTATTTATATGAACAAAACTGAGTCTTGTGTCCAACACTCAGTATGGTGATATCTATAAGACTGAAAAGAATTAGCGGAATACACAAAGAAGACAGAGACAAAACAGAAAAAAATACATTGCCCGTGCCATCCATCCAAGTTAATTTTATATATTAAAACAAAATTCTGAGTCCTAGGGCTGTACCTTGGAATCAGCTACCCCTGTGGAGGAGGTGACATGGATAGGACCCCTGGGTAAAACAACTCCCCAACACCCCAAACACATAATAATATCTGACATAGAACATTTTGAAGGTTGCACAGCGCTTTACACAGATTAACTCACTAGATTCTTAAAAGATGTAGGGTAAGAATGTTTGGTGTTATCATATGCATTTACAAATGAAGAAACTGAGGCTCAGAAAGGTAAAGTGATTTGCTTATGGTAACACAGTGTCAAAAATGAAATCTGAACCCAGCTCATCCCAACTTCATGTTCAGCATTTTTTCTGCTCTATTACAATATCGCTATCTCTCCTCTGTATTCTAGTGAAACTGTACCACCTATTTTCCCTGGAATATGACCTACACTTTTGTGCCCTTGGGCCAGGAATGTCCTCCTTTCCACTCTTTACCTGTTGAATTACTACCCAGCTTTCAAAGTCCAAATTCAATGCCACCTTTCTGAACCCCATAGTGATAAGAACTTTGCCCCACTTGGACTTCACAGAGTACTTTATTTTGAACCTCAGTGATGCTCTTATGAGGTATTGTATGGGTCTTCTCCCCCTACTAGACCACAAATAAGGACTACAGTTAGATCCTGAATGGTGCAAATAATGAGTCCCTTGAAGTGGTTACAGGTATCCCAATCCACATTATTTAAAGTACTGGTCATTGGTTCCAATCAACTGGAAATAAGCAGTGAGAACTGGATTAATGTAATCACTTCAAGGAATTCATTGTTCACAGTCATTGAGACTTATCTTAATATCTTATGTAATTTTGTATGTCCCCCTAGCACCTAACACTTTGCTCTGTGCTTACCAGGTCACCAATCAATGTTTGTCCAATTATTCTCTTTTTTCTCAGCTGGACCTTATTCACTCAGGCTCCCCCACTTATGCCATAGGATTGCTCACTTCTTGGTGCCATCCAACAGAGTGAGGCTGGTTATAGTGCTACGTTTCTCTGTAATGAAACAGAATACGACTCCATTTGTTGATCATCTGCAGACTACTGTCATCAACATTTCCGCTACTTGGCCCAAGTTCTTTTAAATCCTCCGTAGGACCTGGGATAGTTCTATGCACATCATAGATGCCTGATAAATACTCATTGGGTGATGACTGAAATCCACGCTTCCTTACTTTGATCTCATTGTCATACTGCCTAGCTGGGACATAAATTACCTTACTCTCTCATCAAGACTTTCATATCTTTCTAATATTTTTAGATATTTATCAGGCCTTTTCTATCCTCTCAACCAAGCTAAATACAATTGACTCCATTCATATTTCTTCACTTACTTGACTCCCCCGATTTAGTTTCTTGTATCTGGATTCACTCAAGTTTGTCTATGTTTTTCTGTTTCCCAGATGTTCAGAACTGAAGCTAGCGTTTTAGGAATATTATGAGCACAGTCATATAGAAAGTATTGTATGAAGGGAGATTAGGAGGATAGGGAGTGAAGTGGAGGAGATGAATAAGTTGGTCAGAAGGGGAAAGAAAGGGCAGTAAGCTGGGTGCAGGTTCATATTCTTGGGGTTTTCTTTAACTCCTCTCTCTCTAAAACCTTGACATCCAACCAATGATCAAATCCTTCATGTCTGTCTCTAAGATGTCTCATGTGACTATCTACCTCCTCCTTTCCACTCCACTATAACCACTCCAATTCAGATGCAAATTAATTCTCTCCTAGATTGTTATAACAACCTCCTAACTAGTCTTCATGTATACAGTCTATCCCCTATCCAATCTCTAAAACATAGCTCAGATCATCAGCATAATAAAAGTTGGTTGCTGTTGTGGTGTGGTTTGCCATTTTCTTCTCCAGTTCATTTTATAGATGAGGAAACTGAAACAAACAGTGTTAAGTGACTTGCCCACTGTCACACAGCTAGTACATTTCAAAGGTCAGATTTGAACTCGTGTTTTTTGATTTGTGGCACTCTATCCACTGTGCCACCTACCTGCTCGTTAATAAAAATAGCTAGCACTTATATAGCACTTTAAGGTTTGCAAAGTGCTTTACAAATATTCTTTCATTTCATTCTCACAACTCTGGGAGCTAGGAGCCAATAACATTCTTATTATATAGATGAGGAAACTGAGGCAGCTTGAGGTTCAGTTACTTGCTCAGGGTTATATAGCACTGTACTTAAAAAACTTCCCTGTTGTCTACTGGATAAAATATAAACTGTACCTCATTCTGATATTCCAGGGGCTCCAAAATCTGACTCTATCTTACTTCTTCATTTATATTTTTCAATATTATCTTCACATTTTACACCACTCCTATTCACATATTATATGTGACTCAATCTGGACCATTTTCCACTCTGTTTTTACCAGGTACTGTGTGAGGTACTTTACAAATACTATCTCATTCCATCCTCATGACAAACCTGGGAGGTAGGTGCTATTATTATTCCTGTTCCACAGCTGAGGAAACAGAAGCAGTAGTTAAATGACTTGCCCAAGATCACATAACTATTAAGTGTGTGAGGATGGATTTGAACTCAGGTCTCCTGACTCCAGGTCCAGTGCTCTATCCACTGTACTACTTAATTCTTATCCTAATTATTCTAGAACCAATGATTTCATCTTTAACTTATTCTTTTCAAAATGTTTATTTTTATATAAGTTTGTAATGTACATAATTCTGAATATGATAATACATATGTAATGGAAATAAATGCATATTGAGTATGTGTACTCAAAGGGTTTTTTGTTTTGTTTTGTTTTTTAATCAATAGAAATAAAAACATTTAGAGTCCTGTGTCGTAGATCACAAGTTTACTGATTCTTATCCTGTATAACTCTTTTTTTTTTTGGGTTAGGCAATGGGATTAAGTGACTTACCCAGGGTCACACAGCTAGTAAGTGGCAAATTTCTGAGGCCAGATTTGAACTCAGGTCCTTTTAACTCCAAGGCCAGTGTTCTATGCACTGCATCACCTAGCTGGCCCCTCTGTATAACTCTTGCTCATGTCCTGTCATCAGTCCTCCATAGGAGGTTTACTCAAGGTGCTAAGGAGAGGAGGAAGAAGCGATTTTAATATTACAGGAAGTATCAGTGCTGCACAAAGGCTATCCATCTGCTTTCCTTCCTTGCTACATGACTAGCCCATCTCCTGTTCCATGCAGATATCTCTTTTACATTTTCTTGCATGTTAATTGCCATTGGTCGTTGGCTTGTAAGGAACCTTTTCAGAAATCTGCTTTGCCATATTCCCATGATCTTTTGGTATACTACTCTTCGGGTCACTGGGAGAGGGTCCTGATTGTGACTTCTTCAAGGTGGGGGGTTGGGGGCGGGGAAACAAGAGCTGTGCACGAGATACAAACCAGAGGAATTGTGTCTACATGTGCAAGTTTTTAAACAAGAAGATTGGCCAAATGCAAGGAGGCAGATGGAAATGAGGAGGAGGTTCCCGGGGGGAAGAACACATAACAGGAGAAATGTGGCTGCTCCACGACTTTCCTCTAGGGTCCTTTTCTCCTACCAGTACACAAATAATGAGCTATATATGTACAGCAACTAACCAAATCTGCCTCATTATTCCTGTTGGAAAGGGCTTGAGAAACAAAGGCTTTGGTGCAAAGTAGTGCATAGAGTCAGCAGTGAAGGGAATTCATTACTGTCTGAGGCTTGCTAGGCAGGCTATGACACCCCAAGAATTGCAGTCACCCGTAGGGTTACTTTAAAACCCTAAAACTAATAGCAGCCAATCCTTTGAGGACCCAACCCATGTATGGGGATGGAGTAAGTCTAAGTGAAGTACTACCTTAATATATGCATGGGAGATACCATTATGAAGAAAGGGCTTTAAGGATGCATTTTACTTCTACAAAACAATTTTTTTAAAATCTCCAAAGGACAATAAAAACCTGAGGCTTTGGTATCCTCCGTACCTTTTTATCAATTGTATGGCTGTGAAAGGTATAGTCAGCTAAAGATTATTTGCTAAAGCTTCCCTGCTTCCTTCTCATATTTGGACCAAGGATATCCTCAAAACGTGCAAAGTTAATTCTCGTAAAGATTTTGTAAAATTTAAAAAAAAATCAAATATAGGAAGAAGTAGTTACTTCTGTGTCTCTTTGTCATCTTTTTGGGGTAATTATACTACCCATGATTTTTCCCCTTTGCTATCATAGGTTCAGAGAATCTAAGAGTTTGAAGGGACATTAGAAGTAATCTAGAACAATTCATCTACCTGAACTAGAATCTCCTCTATGGTATCTGATAAATGGTCATCCAATTTGTGCTTGAAAAACCTCCAGTGAGGGAAACACACTCTTCCCCAAGGTCCATTCTACTCTTGGATAGCTCAAATTATTTTTCTTTTGTTCCCTACACCAAGCTTCCCCCTTTCTAAATGTCTTGAGAGGAGATGGGGCAGTTAGGTGGCACAGTGGATAGAGCACTAACCCTGGACTCAGGAGGACCTGAGTTCAAATCTGGCCTCAGACACATAACACTTAACTAGCTGTGTGACCGTGGGCAAGTCACTTAACTCCATTGCCTAGCCTAAAAAATAAAATAAAATGTCTTGAGGGTTCCTCAACGCCCCCCAAATTGCATTTTCTCCAACAGAGACCTTCCTGGGCATATTGGCTCGGGCACAACTGTTCTTTCCATCTTTGTTTATTTTTGTTGTTTCTTCTTTCTCATGCAGCCCATCAAGGACTGAAATGTAAGTGTGCAGATGTGGTAGCCTTACTTGTCATTGAGGAAGAAAATAGTTTGCTAAAGAAATGTTGAGAGATCATTCCATTTCTCATCTGTTTGTTGTCATCCCTTCAGTTTCATCTTTAAATTCTCTTTTTAGCCGTTAATTGGATCTCACGCCAAGCTTTCTACAAATTCATTTTTCCTTCCATTCTTTGTTGCCATTTTATGAGGCAACATTGCTCACAAATTTTGGATCATAAATCATAGAATCCTAGATCTAGGGCTGGAAAAAAACGTATCCAACTTCCTCATGTTACAGAGGAGAAAACTGAGGTCCAGAGAGATTAAATGACCTGTCTAACATCAAACCAGATAGTAAGAGGCAGAACTGGGATTTGTACTCGGGCCCTGTGACTCCAAGTTCAGACCTCTTTCTACTGTACCATACTGACTATGTCTGCCACCATTTTTATCTTTAATATTTTGCAAATGAATTTTTATTCTAATCTGATTTTGTCAGTGAGGTCCATGTCTTTCCACATGTGGAAGAAATCAAAGGATTGCTAACTGAAGTGGTGTCTATTAACTTTTCACTGCTATACTGTGATAATTCCTTTACTGTCAGTTAAACCTATAATAAAGGTGGGCAAGTCATCTACTTTCTAGGCCACAATTTTCTCATCTGTAAAGAGAGGGGGTTGGTCTAGATGATCTTGAAGATCTCCTTTATGTTTAAATCTAAGATCTTATGAATGATGACCATACATGTTAATATCTGTTCCTTTATCCATATTCCATGTTTTACATAAATAGCTTGTTTGAATAGGTTGTTAGACATAGTTAAATCACACACTACATTTTCTCATATTCATCTCTTCTTTTATTTTGGTCTTGGGTTTGATTTTTGCTCTAACAATTAATGGCATACTATACACAGAATATTGATTCAAAAATAACTCCCACATTGGGAACAAGTAATTTCCTGTCATATATACATAATATACAATCAATCTCATTTTTAAATGTCATTTGGTACCTAACATGGCCTATACCTTCTCTCTTCTTGAAGAAAGTATTTCTATTTGGGCAGGAATTTTCTGTAAAACCTTATCTTCTGTTCTTTCATTTCCTTATAAGCAACCATATATTCCAAAATCTTTTCCTTCATACTCCCACACCTACATGTTATCTCAAATAAATGAATTACATATAGTGTGCTTTGCAAACCTTAAAGTTCTAGAAAAAATGCCAATTGCTTACCACTACTAGTTATACATCCCAAAGAAATCAAAGAAAAAGGTAAAAGCATATATATACTACATGTGTATAGATAGCTAGATATAGATATGTGTGTGTGATATATACACACACAATACACACACCTATACTTCTATATATGTATATATACATACATATAATATGTATATATACATGTGTATATACATTTATCAACTTTCTTGTGATGGCAAAGAACTGGAAATTGAGGGGATGTCCATCAATTGGGAAGTGGCTAAACCAGTTACAGTATATGCTTGTGATAGAATGCTATTGTACTGTGAGAAATTACACAAGTTACTGTAATCAATACAATGAGAGATGGAGAGAATTTGGAAATCAAAATTAAAAATGAATGTAAAAAACAAATGAACATATTTTTAAGAAAGAAAAATGTCAATTGCTGCTGCTGATACTACTACTACTACTACTACAATAATGATGACAATGAAAACCTTTGCATTACAGTCACTGTGTAAAATTATAGAGTAACTGAACTGAGGACATCTCACATACTTCTTCGTAGAACTTCTCTTCTTCATTCTCTGCAATAGAAGTTGGCCCATAAGCTACAATTATCTCATGGTGGTCTTGTTGTATGTAATCATCATGTGTACTATGATATAAAATGATCAAGTGTCCATTAAAAAAGGCTTCTTGTTGCCTTTGAGAATCCAAGGTTCTCTCCATACTGTGAGGGGAGCCTTTCTCAGAAGATGCATTTAATAAGTTTGTTGAATTGCATTGATCTGGATGCTGACTGAAGTACAAAGTAAGAGAGATCAAAGCAAAAAGGCCTCTTCTGCTTCCATTTCAGATGCAAGAAGATATTGGATGTTCATAGGATCATAGAGTTAAAGACAGAAGGACCTTAGAATGAATAGTCCAGCCTATTCTAATACCTAAGGTTTTTTCTTTCTTGCAATGGAGAGAGTGAGA
This sequence comes from Phascolarctos cinereus, assembly GCF_003287225.1. Taxonomy (NCBI): domain Eukaryota; kingdom Metazoa; phylum Chordata; class Mammalia; order Diprotodontia; family Phascolarctidae; genus Phascolarctos; species Phascolarctos cinereus. The sequence goes on along the minus strand of NW_027555847.1, from coordinate 545,009,527 downwards.
TGATTAAAATAATTATATCTGTTGCATCACCTTAGATAGGATATAACTTTCATTGAGTGGCAAACCCCAGGGAGCTTTGCTACAACTCAGGAAATAATGCCAAGAGCACTTCTTAATTACTCAAAGAGAAAGCACAGAGCTTTGTTCAGGAAGAAGCCTTGAGACGTCTGGTTTCTCAAGGGAAATGCTATACCTAAATATTCTATATTTCACACATAGTATGTATTTGTCCTTAGCTTTCAACTCCTCCAAACTAACCCTCCCCCAGTCCTTTAAATATTAATTAAATCACTTCATTTCTAGACCCCTCACCATCCTGGTTGCAATCCTTTGGAAACTTTCTTCTTTATTAATGGCTCTTCTGTGGTTCAGGGTCTGGGACTAAACTTAAACCTCCAGGTATGGCCCACCCAGTCTGATCATTGGGAAACATTTCCATTCTATAATTCATAAGAAATTGAGCAGCTAGGTAGTGAAGTGGAGAGAACTCTGGGCCTACAGTCAAGAAGATCTGATACTAGCTCTGCTACCCTGGGCAAGTCACTTAACTTCCATTTGTTTCAGTTTCTTCATCTATAAAATGGGGATAATATCACCTATCACCTTGGATCATGGTAAGGATCAAATGAAATAATAATTATAAAGTGCTTAGTTCAATGCCTGGTACATAGTAGGAACTATGTAACTATTAACTCTTGTTATTTATAACAAATGAACAACCAGAAAACAATAGTAACTAATGTGTAGCTACTGCCATAAATTTGCAATACACTTTACATAGTATTCTAATCAGTGATGTGCTGGGAATTGTTCAATAACCAGCTCGGGGTGGGGGGTGGGGGTAGAAATGTCCCAATGATACTTTTCACTTATCTATCTATCTATCTATCTATCTATCTATCTATCTATCTATCTATTTGTTTGTTTGTTTATTTATTTATTATTTCTGGAATGAAACAAGCATTTCCATAATAGTATTATAAAAAAGATTATATAAAACTTACTATTCATTTTAAATCTATAATAAAGTTGTCATGTAAATATCTTTTTTCTTCCTTCTTTCTGCTCATCCCCCACCCTACAGATGGCTATCATTAGACACAAATAGGTGTACATATATACATATATATATATGTATATGTGTGTGTGTGTGTATACACATACATATAATTATTCTATACATATTTCTATTTGTCAGCTCTTTCTCTGGATGTAGATAGCATCTTTCTTCATATGTTCTTTATAGTTAATTTGGGTATTTATACTAGTCAATAGAATTTTATGTTTAAGTTGCAACATTTTCTCAATCACCTTCTTAAGCCTAGGCAACCAACAAAACAATAAATCAAAAACCTGATTTGTAGCATTTGCTATTTCTGAGGCATAAATTTTCAGGAGCTGCCACAATCCTGGCTTTAATGCTCTGCATTTTCTCATTTGAGTCTCACGACAGCCCTATAAGGTAGATACTACAGGGTAAGATTATCCTTAATTTAGAGAAGAAACTGAGATTGAGCTGTGTTCAGTGATTTGCTTTGGGTTACATAGTTACTGACTGGCAGAGGTGGAAATCAAACCCATGTCTTTCCTGAGTCCAAGCCTACTGCTGTCTCCGTCATGCATGCTACCTCTCCTATGTATCTAGGGAAATCACAAATGAGTGTAAATTACTGCCATGTATCTGCTACCTGTAATGGAATCTACATTTACAAGTCCCTCCCCCACCACACAATTACTGTTACTGCTTTTTCTGCCCCAAGCTATTAATTGGATCCTTCATATGCATTGAACATCAACAAAACATTCTTAATGCGGCAGCAACTTTTCCTGCGTCCATCAATCACTTCTAGTCTGGTACTCCTTTCTGGTTTGTTTTCCTGGAAAAGAGATAATTGCCTTACTCATGAGAGCTTAGGCTGAGACCTTAAACTACATGGAGCATCTTCTAAATCTCCATAAAACTTTGGTTCACTAGAACTCAAAGTAGATCCTTTATTTTTTATTTGAATAGCTTTTTACCAGGTAGATAAATAGTAAGAAAAACAACACTTTGGAAACAGAGTAGAGTCCATAATTAATCATTTGACCAATATTTGTTGAGCATTAGCTACTACAGGTGAGGCTGTCAAGGAATGGTAAGACTTGACTCCTTCCCTAAGGAGTCCTGGTGATTCTCCTTCACCTTTGACAGTCATGGACAAGGAGAATGTAACTCAAAAGCTGAAGGGTAGTCAATTATGAAGCAACAGTTAAATTATGTTCATTACAGCCTATTTGCTAAGGCAAGAAATGGAATTTTAGGAAAAAATACTAAATGAAAGGTTTGAAATAAAAAAAAAAGTTTTCTGGTCAACCTCTAGTTCCATTAACCAGCATATCCCACTTATCAAGCACTGCAGTTAATCAAGATGTTATTGTAATTCCTCTTATACTCCTGAGGCTCCTGGAAAATTCTAGCCAACCACTAAGGAACAAAGTTAAGAAAAACAGCTGGAGGAGAGAGGCAGCTATGGTATAGCGTAAAGAACAGGAGATTTAGAACCAAAAAATCTAGGTTTAACTCCTGGTACTGTCAATTACTAACTTGTGACTGTAGTCAAGTGATTTGACCTCTAAATCTGAGTTTCAATTTCTCTACCATAAAAAAAAAAGGTGGGATGACACTTGCATTAGCTATCTCAAAGGGTTGTTGTGGGGAGGAACTGAAAGCATATACAAAAAGCTGCTACATAAATGGGAGCTATTAATAATATTAGTTCTCCTTCCTTTTAGAATCCAGTCTCTTGCTCTGTGGAAAATATTCTTTGGAGATCTCATTTGCTTTCCCAAAGTGTCAAATTCCCAGAGGATTTTAGTTCATCTAGACAAATTTAAATCATCTTATCAAAGAACAAATCAAAGCCAAGGGTGCTTAAATGATTTGAAAGATAATAAAGAGATTAACAGGGCTAGGACCAGAACTCTTGATGCCTCATCTACCACAGTGCTTTTTACTACACAACAAAACCTCTAAGGAAGCTTGGCCCCCTGAACTCAAGTGTTAGGCAAAGAGCTATGGGCCATAAATGCAGACTGGCAAAAAAAAAAAAAGGAAGGGGGAGAACAAATATTGCTTCAACTAAGTGAATCCTGGTCCAGGCCAAGAGCTAGAAATCTGGGTAGCCAAGTGGCCTGGTTTTCAATATGGACACATGCCTCCTAAATTGAACTCCATCTCATGGCTATTTCAAAGGAACCTGACCGTCTAAGAACTTGGATTGGAGGTTAAAAATGTTTTTTTATGAACACCGAGCACTCTTCTGAAATGTACTTTTCTTCTATTATTTAGCATTTAGAAAGATGAACTGGGTCTAGTTTATGCAGCCATTTTAGTGCTCCAGAGTATCCCAAAGAATTTCACAAAGTTTTGAGTTTGGAACCATCAGGTAGTAACTCTTTGGGCAGAAGCAGCCTTGGCAAAACAGAGCCAGACACTAGGCCCCTTTTTATGGGGAGGAAAATGTTGGCCAAAGTACCACGGTTAACCCAATCCCTTTCAAAAAAGTGTCATGCAGGCTTAAACTTCCACCTGGCCAGTCACCAAAGCTCCATGCACAGCTTTTGAATTCAGGTTGGCTCAGTACTTATGCTCTTAATCCAAACAGTACAGACACATGAAACCGATTAACAGCCATGCAGGAAGAAGTGGCCTCATTCTGTTTTCAATCATCTTCTGATGAAGAGGATGACTGTTACATTCTCCAGGGCCTGAGTCTTCCTCAGTACCCCAGCAAATTGGATATGCCAGGCATGATCGTCTGGAAGGAAAGCTTTGGGAACTGTACCAGCTGATCTGAAGGCTGTACAATGGTGACCCCTAAACTCCAAAGATTAGAGAGTTTCTTCTTAGAATGACACCAGGGTCAGCTGTATGCAATGCCTGTGCCATATGGTACATCTTTAGGACTGTAAGGAAGACCCTTCTCCCTCACCCCTGCTCTCAAACCCCATCAGTTGATTTCAGAAATTCCATCAAAACCATCAACATTTTCTCCCTTTAGTTTAAGATTTCAATCATTATCCAAATGGAAATACCCTTAAGAGGCATAACACTTTAAAACAGTCGTATCTGATGGTGAGTTTTTGTAGGAAACTATAGGGAAAAGGAAGCAGGAAAACACTGGGGAGAGTGGATGGCATCACTTAACTATCATATTGGTATCTGCTCAAACACTCTGGGCTCCCATATCATCAACCTTCTTAATTACCAAGATTTATAACTCCATCCTACTTCAGCCACACACAAGGGTCCTCACCCTTTAGACTTCATCATATACCTCAAGCTGTTCTACTGCTCTAATCTTGAAGTTTACCTCTCCTGTACTTCTATTTCTCCCTGTGTGTTACTCTTCCTAAATATATTCTTTTTTCCTGTCTGCTGAATCCCAGTCTTATATCAATAATGGACTATAGGACATCTCCACACAGAGCAGCATCTCAAGTTCAACATGCCCAAAACAGAACTATCTCTCCCTCTAAATGTGAAACCTCCTCCAAACTATCTCTACAACATCCCTTAAATTCACTCAGATCCTAGTTCGGGTCCTAATCACTCTTGATTGGACTGTTGCACCAGACTCTTATTAGACTCCCGGCTCCTAGTCCGTCTCTTCTCCCCACTGTATCTTTCACAGAGCTGCCAAAAAGCATATGTCTGCCTACGTCACTTCTCTCATCAAGAGCCTGTGGTGCCTCTCTATCGCTCATTTGCTAGTTGTCTGTGTCCTCTCCATACTCAAATTACCTGTGTACATGGTATGGTTGTTGTTATTGGGTCAATTCAGTTGTGTTGGCCTCTTCCTGATCTCATTTGGGGTTTTCTTAGCAAAGATACTGGAGGGTTTTGCTATTTCCTTCTCCAGCTCGTTTTACAAATGAAGAAACTGGGGCAAACAGGGTAAAGCAATTTGCCTGGAGTCACACAGCTAGTATCTGAGGCCAGATTTGAACCCAGGAAGTTTCATCTTCCTGAGTCCAGGCTCAGCGCTCTGTCCTCTGTGCCACCTAGCTGCCCACATACATGCTATATTCCCCTTTACTAGAATGTAAACTCTTTGAAGTGAGGACTTTTTTTGGTTTTGTCTTTGTCTTCTTCCCCACCCTCATCTAATGCCTTACACATAGTAGGCACTCAAACACTTGTTGGATTGTAATTATCGGCCTTAGATCACATTTGCCGCTTGAATCTGGATGTCTGTGCATTGTAAATTGTTCCTTCATCTCTCAGACAAGCTTTCTGCCTCTGACCATTACTCACTTGGTGTAATAGTCTATCCTCTATGATAACTTATCCTTTTCTCCAAATGAATGACCTTTTACTTTTTTGGTTTCTCACCAAAAAAAAGAGTACTACTGCTGGCAAACGATCTTGTTTTGGCCAGACTGGCCTACAGGAACCTCATTGCGAACAGTGGAGACCTTTTAATCTGAACCCCTGGGGCAAGACTGAATGGCACAAACATGATTTCTCAGTTTTATAACTTCTCTTGAGATGCTCAGCCTTGGAAGATGCAGTGGAAGGAGTTCATACAAACCAGCTGCATTTGGAATTCACCACAGTGACCAGGAGGGGGTTCCCACCTCATGCCCCATGGTTAAAATAGAACTCCAGAGGCCTAGCAAAGTCAAGCAGCTTCACCTTCTCTGAGCATACAAATCCCATATTCTTGTTACAAAACCAATCAGGGTGGTTGGCTCGTTTACTCTGCATTAAGCCAAAGGCCCAGAGAGAATAGGTTCTCTGTCCATTCTGCTGAATTTCCCAGAGCTGAGACCTCAGCTGACCTTAAACTGACTAATATGAAATGCTGATCAATAGATATCTGCCAAGACAATTATCTCTTCCCACAGTATTCCCCAGTGCCCAGGGATCAGAGGGCTGTGCTAACCCTTCCCCTTTATGATCAGAGAGCTCTTGCCCACAGAGCTCCCTAAGGCACACCACACCACACATCATGAGGCTTTGCAAAGTGATATCCATGACTTAATTGGGGAAGTATGTGTGCTTTGGCATTGGCTACCAGGGATCTGAAGTTGGCATCAGTCGCTGGAAGGCTGAAGCCCTCTCCTTCCACACGTTCAAAGTTCAGTCAATGCAGTGCCCTCACTGGTAGCATTTGGACGTGAAGCAAGAGTTGGAGTTGTCTGGGTAGAGAGAAGAAAGATCACAGATTGGTGCATTTGATGCTCAAATGATAGGTTAGGAGACCAGCTGAGTCCTCAAGCTCTCGGGATTTGTTTCCCAGTGCTTAGTGTTGGGTGTTGCTGTTATAGACACTTCAGCAACACCCTGGGAAAGGGTGAGAAAAGAAGTGAGGAGACAGACATCCACATGGAAACACATGGTAAATTTTGCCAAAGGCTATTTAAGTTTTCCACCGTCTTACAAACTTAAAACCAGGTAGACTAAGTGAAAAATGTAATGCCTAGGTTTTGTGGAACCAGGTTTCAATAGCTCATTCCTAGGAAGGTACCTTTTGGCAGCAGAGAGTAACGCCAACCTGGGTGTTGGTTCCCAAGTGACTCATATGAAGAGGTCCCACCTACTGAATCATTATCATCTCTTCCTGTGCACCTACAGAGTCCAGAGGAGCCCTATCTCTCCTAAAGACTGATCCAATCTGACCTAGGCTCATCTGTATATTCAATAACATCATAAAAATTAATGGCATTAATTTTGATCACCCACATTCTTGATTATTCAGTGAATGTTTCATCAATCCATAAACCAAAAAATTTGTTGAGTGTGGAATGAATGAATGAAAGAGAAATGAATCTTCATCAAGTATCAAATCATTATGGTGAATACAAACAAGCATAAGACATAGGGTTTGTCCTCAAGAAGTCTGCAGTCTAGCTGGAGAGACAAGATGTGTGGATATAGGGGTAGAATGCCATCTTACATCTCATCTCTATGCTAGCTTGGGATAAAGTTTTTATCATTGTTAAGTCATTTTTCAGTCATATTCAACTCTTCATGACCCCATTTGGGGTTTTCTTGGCGAAGATACTAGAGTGGTTTGCCATTTCCTTCTCATTTTGCAGGTAAGGAAACTGAGGCAAACAGGTTATGTGACTTGCCCAGGGTCACACAGCTAGTAAGTGTCTAAGGCCAGGTTTGAACTCATGAAGATGAGCCTTCCTGATTCCAGTCCCAGCATTCTACCCACTGCACCATCTAGCTTCCCCAAGAAAAAGAGAACTTCAAAATTTGCCATTCCATGACATTTGTATGGCCCTATGCTCTGAGATTAGGATGGACATAGATGAGGTGAGCTTTTAGCACCCCCATCTTCCCTTTCTTTGTCCTTCCCTCTCTCCATGATTTAATGCAGGTCAATTCAATAAATATTATTAGCTGTTTAACCCTGGACAAATCAATTAACCTCTTTGAGGCCCAGTTTCTTCTCTAAAATAAAAGAGCTGGGCTCAAAAGCCTGTGGGGTCCCTTCTGGTTCTTAAATCTATGATATTATGATCCTAAGCACCAACTCCATAGGTGCTTGGTATCCTCAAAGACAGAGGTCAAAGTCAAAGATAAAAAGCCCTCAGGTCTCTCATATTCTAATGAGCAGAGGGAGACACAACAGAAGACCAGGCAAGTAAGAATGAGGTTACATGAGCAGAGAGAGAACATTATCAATTGAGGGAATAAGCAGAAGCTTGGTGGAGGAAATAGCCCCTGGGCTGAGCCTTAAAGGAAAAGAGAAGGATTATGAGAAGCTGGGCTAAGGAATAAGTACATCCAAGGGTAGGGATGGCTTCTGTGAATGTAGTGAGGTGAGACATGGAATGTGAAGTGGGAACAGCTTGTAATTCAGGTTGATTGGAGCACAGAGTGTGTGGAGGGAAGTAATATGAATGAAGTAAAACTGGGAAGCCATGTGGTAGAAGGTCTTAAATGCAAGGCTGAGGAATTTAAATTTTACCAAAGAAAAAAGAAACAGTCAGTGAAGATTTTAGAATAAGGGAGTGACAAGGCCACTCCCTTGCAGGTGAAAGGAGATTAGTCATCAATCAGGAGAGAGAGAGAGAGAGAGAGAGAGAGAGAGAGAGAGAGAGAGAGAGAGAGAGAGATTGAACTTGAGAGAGGAAAAAGGAAAGACGTTTAATACCCCATTGCATGGGGGCCCAGAGAGCTAGCAAAACTGAATTAGAGTCAGTGGGAAGGTAACAAAAACACCAGATAGCAGAGTAAAAAACATTGAGATGAATTTTCCACTGAGGGAATTTCCGGGACAGAGGGCACTTTTAAATACCTGATCAGATGATAATGTCACACTGCTTTCAGGGTCCTAGGACCCAGCCTTAGAACACAACACAAACCCCCCTGGTATGTCATTTCTGTATTTCTACTCTCTTCATTTTCCATTTGTTCTGCAAAGCTCTAAGTGGCAGGATGGTAAGGTGATGAAGTCAGAGCTGACAGAGAGGGGAGAAGAGCATTGGATCAGCCATTGGAGTTCTTTCAGAATGGTAAAATGGCTACAACTGTCTTTGGAATCAGAGGACCTGGGTTCAAAACCTGACTTTGCTCTTTCCTGCCCCGTGAACTTGGGTAGGTTGCTTAACCTCTTCTCAAAGCCTCAGTTTTTTCATATGTGAAACAAGTTGGAGTAGATCATATCTAAGATCACTGTCAGCTCTAAATCTGTGATCCCTGTTTTCAATTCCCTCTTTTTTTTTTGGCTAGGCAATGGGGTTAAGTGACTTGCCCCGGGTCACACAGCTAGTGAGTGTTTTGTGTTGGAGGCTGGATTTGAATTTGGTCCTGCTGAGTCCAGGGCCGGTGCTCTATCTGCTGCGCCACCTACCTGCCCCTTTCAATTCCCTCTTACAGTTAATGATAATCATTCTGATCTTCCAGACAAAAAATTTCCCAGTCATTTTGGACTCCTCGTTCTCCTGCAGTGACTACCTCCAAGACATTACAAAATCAGATTTTCTTTCAGGGCCTCTTGGATATGCCTCATATTTCCATTTCTGAACACATTTCCCTGGTTTAGGCCCTCATCAGCTTACACTTAGATTATTCCAACAGCCTTCCAACAAGTCCCTTTACCTCCAGATTCTCCTCTTTCCAATCCACCACCACAGCTGCTAGAATAATCTGCATCAAATACCATTTTTTTTTTATCATGTTACTACCTTTCTCAAGAACGTATAAAGATTTCTCTTCAAATTTGATATGGTACATGAAAGCCAACATCTAACAGTCAAAGTTCTCCAATAAATGAGCCCATTATCAGACCATCTGATTTCTTATTTTCCTCCTACAGACAGCTCACTTGCTTACCTTGCCCAGCACATTCAACAGCAATTATTTAATGCTTACTGTGTACAGAGCACTGTGCTAAAGGAACAGGGAAGCATATGCAAAATAACTACAAAGAAAAAGCCTAGTACATTAACAATAAGGAAGGCTGGAGACCAGGAAAGGGGTTCATGTAGGGAGTAGTGCCTAAGATGTGCTTTGAAGGAAGCTTGGGATTCTAAGAAGTCAAGGTGATAAGGGAGTGTATTCTAGACAAAGGGGAACACTTGTGGAAATACACCAGTCAAGTAAAGGCAACAAGCATTTGTTAAATACTTACCATGTTCCAGACACTGGGGACACAAAGAAAAATAAAAAGCAATGGAATACTATGAACAAGGAACAACTAGCATGACAGATTTGCTGGAATGGAGAGAGCATTAAGAAGAACAATATGATATCACAGGAAAGGATGGCTAGACAGTGGTCATGCCAACCAAGTTATATGTCTTATCATCTTTAATAATTATCTCCTGAAAAGGGGGGGAGGACAACTAGGTGGGGCAATGGATGGAGTGGAAAAGCACCTAGAGTCAGGAGGACCTGCACTCAAGTCCAGTCTCAGACACTTATTAGCTGTGTGACCCTGGGCAAGTCACTTATCCCCAATTGCCCCCTTCCCCTGCCCTCCCCAAAAAACACTTGCCAAAACACTTCCTCCAGGAAGTTTTCCATAATTAACCTCCCCTTCTCATCTCTTCATCTTCTATTTTAGAGGTTTCCAACCTGTAGTACCTATGTTCCCAAGGAATATAAGAAGCTGGTCAAGAAAGTACCAGGAATATTTGAAGAATAATTATAACATCCTATTGAAACATTCTAGAAACTTTGGAATGATTTATAATCAATGAAATCACAATATCATTGGTTTAACCTTGGAGAAGAAAGTGATTAATTTCTTTATTTTTATATCTTATGTATGTGCACAAGGTAAACTCTAGAATGTCTTTCCTTTTATTTTGAATAGGTAGTACAAGAATATTTACTGAAAAATCAAGGAATATGGGGCCTTAAAAAGGCAGGGAACCCGTGGTCCACTTGGTGCTTGCTCAGCATTATACATTCAATTCATACAGTGAACAATATTTCCACTTTACAAATATTTCCTTTGGTTGTCCACGAGATAGGTGTGCAATTCCTCAGCTTCAACATAAATATCCTGAGGGCTCCTGGTTCTTTTATAATCTCCACCTGGTCCAGTGCAGAGTTGGGCATATGCTAAGTACTTGCTAATCACAGCTGACTTTAAAAAAAAAACATTTATTAAGGGCCTACAGTGTACCTAGCACTGTGCTAAGCTCTGGGGATAGAAAAAAAGGCAAAAACAGTCCCTACCAGCAAGGAGTATACATTCTAAGAGGTGAAGGAACACATAAAAAATAAGACTATATAGGAAAAATAAGAAGTAGATGGAAAGTAATCTGAGAGGAGAAAGCACTAGCAACTGAGGGGATGAGGGAAAGCCTCCTGCAACAACAAAAAAAAATTAAGATTTCAGTTAAATCTTGAAGGAATCCAAAGAAATTCAGAGATAGAGGTGATGGAGTATAGAATTCCAAGCATGGGAGACAGCCATTGAAAAGACATAGAGATGGGATATGAAGTGCTGTGTTCAAGGAAAAGCACAGAGGCCACATTTACCACACAGTGCGTGAAGGAAATGAAGTATAGAAAGGCAGGAGCCAGATTATGGAGCTCTCAATACCAAATACAGGACTTTATATTTAATCTTGGAGATAATATTTGATCTTGGAGGATTTTATATCTGATCCAGGAGATTCAGCCATTGAGCAGAAGGTGACGTAGTCAGAGCTAGGTTTTATAAAAATCACTTTAGCAACAAGGCAGAAGATAGATTAGAGTGGGGAGAGACTTGGGACAAGGAGTCCAGTTAAAAGGCTATTGCAATAATCCGGGACAGAAGTGATGAGGACCTGAACTAGGATGGCTATTAATTGTATACTAAGGGTGAATACAAGTCAAGAGTTAAAGATATCACTGGGGGTGCAGGCCTGGGTACCTGGGAGGATGGTGTTGCCCTTGTAGCAATAGAAAAGTTCAGAAAAGGGAAAGACTCGGGGAAAAGGTAGTGAATTCTATTTTGGTTTGTTTGAGTTTGGAAAGGCTACACCAACTGGAGATGTTCAAGAAGCAGGTGGTAATATGGAGCTAAAAAAGAGACTAGGGCTGAATAGATATTGCTGTTTAGTCTATTAGTTGGGTCTGACTTACATCATGACCCCATTTGGTGTTTTCTTAGCAAAGATACTGGACTGATTTGCCATTTCCTTCTCCAGTTCATTTTACAGATGAGGAACTGAGGCAAACAGGGTTAAATGACTTGCCCAGGGTCACACAGTTACTAGGTGTCTGAGGCCGAATTTTAACTCAGGGCCTCCTGACTCCTGGTCCAGCGCTCCATCCACTGTGCCACCTAGCTATAGATAAATAAAGATAGATATGTCTCTATCTCTACCTGCATCTTGAAATCATTTGTATAAAGATGATCATTAAACCCATGAGAGCTGATAAGATCACCAAATGAGATAATATAGAGCAGAAAGGGAATAGGGCTAACGACAGAGTTTTAGAGGATACCCACAGATAGAGAGCATAACATGGATAAAGAACCAGCAAAGGAGTCTAAGGAGGAGCAGTCAGACTGACTGTCCTTTTTGCAGATGACGTGCTGTTTGATTTCATCTAGCCATAGGACATTAATAGAACCTCCTAAGTGAGAACCATAATCACTTAAAAGTGTGGTCTGAAGATCTGCACAAGGCAAATCAAGGGGATGAAGAATGGGTATGGTCCAGATCGTTCTATGCAGTTAGATAGACAGGCAGTAGAGTACATTGTTCAGTACGTGCATCTTAGATAGACATTGCCTTAGTGGTTTCTTATTCATTTACTTTAAATTCCTATAACTGATCTGCTCTTTGCCAGCTTTTACCTAAGATTTCATAGATACTACAGAGGCAGCTGTAGTATGAACAACACTTTATATATTTATATAGCATTTTAGGGTCTGTAAAGAGCTTTTCATATGTTATCTCATTTGCCCCTCACAACAACTCTGTAAGATGGTTGACATTATTATTCTTATTTTACGTATACGGAAATGGAAGCTGAGAAAATTCAAGTGATTACCCCAGAGTCACACAGTTAGGGAATGTCAGAGGCAAGATTTGAATTCAGGTCTTCCTGACTCAAAGTCTACCCATTCTACCACCTAGCTGACTAAGAGGAAGGGAATGGACTGGATTACACGTTCCTTGAAATAGCTCCAAGCTTCTCCTTGAAATAAGCTTCTCCCATCTTTTAACACCAATATTCTACCAGTGATGTTAATGATGAGGTTAAAAAAAAGCGTTTCAGGCAGATGGAGCAAGCAGGAGTTGAGATAGGAAATAAGATGCAGTATGTGACCAGCCAGAAACGTGATCAAAGAAGACTATGCATTGAAGCCCCCATTGTGGACTCATCTGTGTACTTTCACAAAGCACCCTCAATTCCAGAACAACTCTTCCCCTCCCCTTTCCTCTTCTCTTTGCTTATCACTTCTGTACTACCTGATATCCCAGGCATTTTGGAGCCATGCTTGCTCCTCCCATTCTCATGTCACCTTCCCCCTATTTCACAGGATTGTATTTAAACCATACCTTTGACCTAGCTAATCACCTCTGCCTTCTACAGGAAGCAGGGGCCACTCTGCTCTCTTAGAGAAGCAGGGCCTGGGGTCTATGCACTGTCTCCCATGTGGTGTAGAGCCCCACTGGGACTCTGCCTCACGGGTAACAGGCCCACTTGGGTGCATCACCCCAATAAATGCCTTTCTTTAACTTGGAGACTGTCCAAGTGAATTCTGTCAGGACACTAGGACCTGCACATCTATTCATCATAATTTCAGGTAGTACCCCAACATTCTTGGGGTCCACTCCAAACTCATCACTGATGGCTACAGAGAAGGTCTAAGTGAATTCTTTCACACCTGAACTGCTCTCCCAACTCTGACCTCAACACTACATGACTGAAAACCGTGGAATCTGAAGAGTAAAAGAGAAATGCGTAGTGAGGCACTAATAGGCCATAACATATTATGAAATATTGCGCACCAGAGGTGGCATGAAAGATATCATCAAAGAGATTGGGGGGAAAAAAGATGGGCCTTCCTTGATTTCTGATGCTATATAGGATCTCTCCTTCCTCTGGGTCACATGTGTATCTTTTGTGGCACTAATCATAGCCCACTTTATGTTATAGTTACTTGTGGATGTCGGATTCCTCCAAATACTCTGGAAGTTCTCTTGAGGGCTAGGACTGGTCCCTCATCTTTGACTTCTCCATGACAACTACCACATTTCCTTGTGTGCAAAACAAGTACTCAGTAAGTGTTTGTTTAAGTGAATAAAGAAAGGAGTCAACACTGGCTGACTGAATCGGCAGGGACTTTCTCTGGAAAGAATGTATGGAAGGAAGACAATTCCTCATGACTAGAAAGCATAAATGTGACTTCTGAACCAGTGCAACTTAGATTTAGTAAAATTACTTCTATTTTCCTTACACTAAACCCACCAGGCAGAATTATATAAAAATTATTCTGAGAGGCAGCAAGGTGTACCAAAGAGAATTGGCCTCCAGGTCAGAAAGAACTGGTTCAAATCCCACCTTTGATCTGTACTGGCTATGTGACCTCGAGTAAGTCAATTAAGCTCTCACTATTTGAGGCAACTCTCTAGATTGTTGTTGTGATCTTCAGATATTTTTCAGTCTAGTCCGAGCCTTCCTGACCCCATCTAGGGTTTTCTTGGCAAAGATACTGGAGTGCTTCCCTGTTTCCTTCTCCAGCTCATTTTGCCAATGAGGAACTGAGGCAAACAAGGTTACATGACTTGCCCAGGGTCACACAGCTATTAAGTGTCTGAGGCCAGATTTGAACTTACAAAGATGAGTTTTCCTGACTCCAGGCCTGGCATTCTACCCACTGTACCACCTAGCTGCCCTCTAACTCTTTAGATTATAAACTGCAAAAGAATTGTCCTGTAGAGCAAGTTACCTCACTAGGAGTATCCTATACCAATGAATTCATAAATCCCTACCAAAAAATTCTGAGACTCCTCCTACACTTAACAGGGTTTCAAATGCTACAAACATCAGTTTAGGTTCAGATAGAGCTGAAGACACTTGGTTTGCTCCAGTCTATACCAACTCTATACCAAGAAAATTTAGGATTTTGGAAAATAAGAGTCAGAGGATTTAAGGGGCAATGATCTGCCAAAGGAGCAAAGATAATGATGATGCCATTATACCTATGGCTGTGACACAGAGCACGTTACTTCTGCTTCCTATACCTTGGTTTCCTCATCATGCAAAATGAGGAGGCTACACGAGGCTAGACTAGTTTCTGAGGTCCCTTCCAGCTTAAAGTCTATAAGCCTGTGTTCTCCCAGAGACCCAAGTGATTCAATGAGTTATAAAGTTATAAAGTTACAAAACAATTATAAATTATATTTATAATGAAATATTATATATTATAATACATTATTATATATAATACATTATTATATATAATATTATATATAATAAATAAATGATATATAATAATAAATGATATATAATAATAAATTATATTATAAAAACAATAAAACAGTTACCTATCTGCATAGCAGAGTTTCCTTATTAGAGAATTCTCTATGCCTATAAAACCACAGATATGGACCCCCAAAAATGAATGAGTAATTTTTAAACATAGTCCTTCATTTTGTTTCTCATCCGTGGGTTGAATCCTTGCCTATACTTAGATTTGTCTCTGGCTTTCACATACTAGGTATTTAATAAATGTTTGTTGCAGCAAACTAAATCGAATTCAAATGAAAGACTGCATTGGGCTGGTTAGCTGTGTGTTCACAGGACTTGTGAAATCTTCTGTGGAAGATTGGAATCCTTTTTGTGCATCATAGCATTTGTTGTCTAAAGTTGACGGGCTTCATGGCTCCAGTCTGGGTGGATTAAACAGAGCTGATTTCGTTCTAATGCAACGCTATTGCAAAAATTATAGACAGTGGGGGAGAAGGTGAGGGGTGACTGAGGAGGGAGGAGGGAGACACCCCTAATGTTGGAATGGCTCCATCTTCTTTTACTGAGCCCAGATTGTTTTCCTTGCTGAATAAATCCACAGCTGGTCACCTGTGAATTGGACAAGGGCCCACACACACTTTGTAAAAATACTCAAGTGAACCTTTACTATTGGGGGGAAGGGCAAAGAGAGAGGCAGCAAGTGTCATCTGGCTGCAGGGCAAAATGCCAACGCGGGTAGTAGTGGCTGGTTGTTTCTTGATTTATACTATGGTGCTCAGATTGCTCCCTTCTGGTGAGTATGTTTCAAGTGAGCTGACTAAACTCATGTGAGCAATCGTGGCAATCCTGCATAAGATGGAGAAATCTCGTATGAAATTTAGCTGGAATAGAGAGAATATTAATCCTAGCCCATTACTATTTCTATAATTTCACCAGTCAATGCCCTGTCTCTAACCTTTCCTCTCTGGAAAAGGAATTAGGAAGTTAGGCAACTAGGTAGCACATAGTGGATAGAGAGCCTTTGGGTCAGAAAAGACCCGAGTCCAAGTACCACTTTAGGTACTTCTTAGGTTTTCAGCCATAGGCAAGTCACTTAAGCTCTCTCATATAGGTAGGTGGCAATAGATTTGAAATCAGGAAGATGAGTTCAAATACTGCCTCAGACACTTACTAGTTGTGGGACTCTGGACAAGTCACTTAACTTCTCTCATCTTCAGTGTTCTTATCTGTAAAATTGGGATAATATAGTTATCCCTTCCACATCAGGACTTTCCTTACCATGGTTTCAATATGTTACAGGTCAGCATAAGAAATTAAATGGGAATTTGGGAGAAGTTTTGTGGAAGCCACAGATGACACACAAAGGCAGAAAATACAGAAAAAGTTTAGAAACTCAGAACAGCAAGATTGTTATTAAAAAAAAAAAGGCATGGTGGCAGCTAGGTGGTGCAGTAGATAGAGCACCGGCCCTGAAGTCAGGAGGACCTGAATTCAAATCTGCCCTCAGACCAAATACTTGACACTTACTAGTTGTGTGACCCTGGGCAAGTCACTTAACCCCACCTGCTTAACCAAAAAAAAAAAAAAAGAATTCTGGTTAGACTCTGGCATCCTATAAGAAAAAGCTAAGTCCTTATGTGATTTTCTAAAGGAAAATGAAGATGAAGAGTCTAACCCTATGAATTTTATATGGATTTTTCCAGATCATGGGGGCACCATGCCACTAACCTCCACAGTGTGGAAGGGTTAACTGTAATAGCTTCTGCAAGGTTGTTGTGAGGACAAAATGAGATATCATATGTAAAGCACTTTGCAAACTTATATAAATGCTAGCTAGTATTATTAGGAAAAAACTAAGCTACATGTTGATAGTTCTGACTTACAGTTTCATTGTTCTTGTCTCAAGTCCTGGGATGAAAAAGCCATTGTTGAGATTAGTGTCTCGATATAGCAGAAGGAGTGCTGACCTCAGAATCAGACCTGTTTTTGAATCCTAGCTCTCTTGCTTATAACCTATGGGACTTTGTACAAATCATTAATTCTCTAGGCCTTATTCTCCTCATTTGTACCTTGGAGGTGAGGAGGGAGGCAGGTATTGACGAGGTGACTTCTAAATTCTCTTTTGGCTCTAACTCTTATATCCCTTGACTCCTTTTCAGTATGTTTTACACTTTCTATAGGACATTTGTTCTTTATTTGGCCCTAGAAGAACCTTGGGGAACTCATAAGAACCTTTTGTAACTTATTTGCCAATTAGACGTGGTGTCTGGACTTAAAGTTCAGATCATGCTTTGTTTATGAGAAAACTCTGCCTTGGTGGCTAACAAACATTGTTCTCTGCTTACTTCAGTTGACTACAATGGTAGGTCAATTCAATTCAGTCTGATATAACAGATATTTACTGAGCTTCTACCAGTGGGAGCACAATCTGAAACATTGTGCGAGACACAAAGATAAGCAAGACATGGATTTAATTTGATACTTACAATTGGGGAAAGTGTGATTTCCTAAAAACTCTAAAGTCCATATAGAATGGTGGAAGGAGCTCTAGGCTAGGAGCCATGACACCTGGGTTCAAATAATAATTTATATTGACATAGCAATTTAAGGTTTTAAAAGTACTTTCTTTACAAAATCCCAAGAATTAAGTAATATTAATATTCACCATTTTCCAGACACACAAGAAAGGCTTAATAAAATTAAACGATCCACCCATGGTCATGCAACTGGAAAATGATACCAGAGGCCGAATTCAAATTCGGGTTTCCTGATTTCTAATACAGTATTCTTTATACTTTACATTCTGTCTTGCTTTTGCTATTCATTAGCTGGATGGCCCTGGACAACTCACTTCATTTCACATTTCTTGGGCTCCCAACCTACTTATATAATCTTAGAAACATCCTTGTGGGCACCGAGACTTAATGTGACTCATCTAGGGTCCCATCCAGTACGTCAGAGGCAGGATTAGAACCTAAGTCTTTCTGACTCTGAGATAAGCTATCTATTGAGCCAGGTGGCACAATGGATAGAATGTAGGACTCAGTCAAGAAGATCTGAGTTCAAATCCAGCCCCAGGCAGTTATTAGCTATGTAATCCCAGGCAAGTCAGTCAAGTCTCTTGTGCCTCAATTTCTTCATCTCAAAAATGAGGATGATAATAGCACCTTCCTCCTAAGGTTGTGGTAATGATCAGTGAGATAAGATTGGTAAAATGCTTTGGAAAACTTGAAGTACTTTATAAATGCTAGCTATTATTGTGTGTTAGGATTATGAAGACTTAGGATGAACTGAGACTGGTGAGGAAAGTTTTGTTCTCTGATTTTATTCAAATAGACAAAATAAAATTCCAGTTCATCATTTGACTTGAATTCTCATGGTTGATCTTTTCTCTCCCTGTCCTCAGCTGTGAATGCAGAAAGTGCTCTTCTGAAAAAAATCTCCTCCTTGACAGAGACTGTGGATAGATAAGAATGTCTCTTTATAGATACATGTCCAAGGACAGTTAGAGATTTATACTAGAGTTTTGGCCTTTTACTCCACAAACTTCATGGTCTCCGAAGTAGGGAAAATGGCAAAACTGATAGGAAGCTCATGGCTGTCTGGGCCTAATGGCACACACATGTGATCAATCCTAGCTAAGGGGCAGGCTGAGACTGGTGAATCTCTTGAGCTGGGGCGTTCTGAGCTGCAGTGGCTACTACACTAAGTTTGGCATTGATATATTTTGTTTGAGGGGGGTGCATCAGCTTGCCCAAGTCTGAGTAAATTTGTGCAGGTCAGAAATGGAGTATGTCACAGCTTCTGTGCTGATCAAAGTGGGACCAAAGTCATTAGTAACACCTGTACTTCCAGCCTGGGCAAGATAGAGGGATAGTCTTTAAAAAATAAAAATAAATTAAAAAGAAGATCATAACTCATGTGTAGATATAAGACGCTTTTCAGTATAGAGGAAAGAATGGAAGTCCCACCATTGATCAACTGCTTTCTCCAAGGACTTGTATTACAACTATTGGTGTTCACACTGGTGAGATCAGAATCAGACCCTAAACCAGAGACAATGCAGGTCTGGGAGAATAATCCTAATTTGGGGTGCCAATGTTCAAATTGGTAGCTATATTCCTTCATTTTGCTACAAGGCCAAGAGCAACCCACTATACCTCAATAAACTTAACTTCAGACATGAAAACAAATCAGTGACTAATGATTTCGACTTGACTAATGACCTTGACTTTGATTTTTGGGGAAATTCTAACAGACATTAAAGAGATAGTCAGGCAATATCTAGAAAAGGAAGTAGTGAATGCAAAGAAGCAGCATAGAATGATTTCAACAAGAATAAGTCATACACAGACTATTAATAGCTATATGAAAGATTGTTCCATCCAAATCACTAATAATCAAAGACATACAAATTTAAATAACTGTGGGTTTTCTCTATACCCAGAAAATTTGCAGTTATAACAAAAGAGATTGCAAAAAGATAGACATGCTTTGTGTATTGGTCACCAGTTGCTCCACTGTTGGTGGAGATTTAAATTGGTCTAACCATTCTGGAAAGCACTTCGAAACTATTCACAAACTAAACTGCATATACCCTTGGCCTAGAGATTCCATTGCTAGACAAAGATTCCAAAGAGATAAAGAAATAAAAGTATATGCCAAACTATTTATAGCAACACTTTTTTGTGGTAGAAGAGAGCTAGAAACAAAATATGCGCTCATCAGTTGGGGAATGGACCAATGAACCGGTATACAAGAATATAATAGAGTATTGCTGCATAATAAGAAACAACAAATATGAAGAATTCAGAGAAGCACTTATCTGAACTGATGCAGAGTGAAGTGGGTTGAACTGGAAAAATAATATCCATGTGACTAAAATAATGTGAACAGAAAGAACAAAAAACAAAATCGAATGCTAATTATGATGACCAAGCATGGCCTCAGAAAAGAGAGGAGAAAATACCTCTCCCTCCTTTTTGTACAAGGGTGGGGGACTCTGGATGTGAAACATTCCACATACTGTCATCAATTAGTCTTGCTGAATTTTTTCTTTTTCTTTTTATTCTTTGTTAGAAAGGATGGTTTACTAGTGTGTATGGTGGGGGGAGGGATCTATTTGGAAATGAAGATGAAATAAGTCAATAAAATAAAAATAACAACAAAGAAAAACAGAATGAGTCATCTCAGGAAATAGTGGTTCTCCCTCATTGGACGTCTTCAAGCAGAGGCTGAATAACCACTTGGATATATTATAATGCATATTCCTTTAGGGTATAGTTAGATTAAATGGCTTCTGAGATCCCTTCCAAATCTCAAATTCCATAATTCTGTGATGCAAAAGTTTTATGGGTGGGTGTTTTTTCTTTTCTCTGGTTTGGTTGCTGACCTACCTCCAGTATCACCCAATTAGACAAAATTTGCTGCTAAGTTGTTGAAAACCCTGAATCACGGGGAAGAGAGAGAGTCTTTAACTAGTTACCTGAGTGTGTGGAAACTAAGGTGCTATGAATTAGTGCACAGGGGCATAGTAGAGTGATCAAATATATAAGGAGTATGGCTAGTAGGGAACCCCACCATTTGCGAGATGCTGAAATAGGGAGTTTGCTCTTAGACCTGCAGGTGTTTTGGGAGTATGAGCGTCATGGCAGACTCCAAAGGGAAGGCAACTTCTGCCTATCTAGCTAGGTGGAGAGATTGTATACCAGCTTTGGGTTCTAGTGCCCTCTCACGTGATTATCATTATGAAGTAAAGACAAGCCACTGCTAAATAGATTTGAACTCATGCCATTTAATCTGAAAAGGAATTTTCTGAGCTCCCTGTAGTCTCTGAATGGAAAAGATGGCTTGAGTGAAGCCAAATCTCAGTGAGGAATTGAGCTTGTGAGCATAAATGAGTGTGTTCATATTAACCAGCTTTGGCCGCTATTCTTTACTCTTCCAAGTCAGGTGATGAGTTTCCCATGCAACCCAATAATCTCTTCAAAGAGCACCTCTTTTCTATCAAGACAAGATCTCATTGGAATTGTTTGCATTTACATCTTCAAAACTTTATTCCTGACAGCTTTCTATCCATCTCAAGAAGACTTTCTCTAGAGCATTTCAGATGAACTCCTTGCAATCTCTTCTTTCCAGATTTAGGGTGTGTGCTAGGTTTTCCTCTCCACTCTCATGATTTCTATGTTGGTTACATTCTCCCAAGATTTTTGTCTCTCCTATTTCAGTGACCAGCTCCTTTTGGTCAGACTCAGGTCCAGAATAGTAGTATCCTTTTTCATTTCTCCACCTCTTGTAGGATGATATTATCATCACTGAGGAAATTTAAGAATTTATCAGCTGTTTTGCTTTTGGTAGAGACTACCAGATACCCAGTTAGTTGAAGTGTCCCATTACTATTATAAATCAGTCAATGAACATTTATTAAGTCCTACTTTGTGCAAGGCATTGGGTACTAAAGATCAAAGAAAGGCAAAAGACAATTTAATGGGGGAAGACAACATGTAAAGAAAAAAAAAGAAGCTTACGAGAAGGGTGAGGTATGATGAAGCCTTAGAGGAGTTCAGTGAGGTAGGAAATGAAGGGATGGATGTCCTGGGAGCCCTCCTTAAATGGAAAATCTGGGAGGAGCTTTCTACTGTTGACCCTCCACCCTTTCTGATGGAGAGAGGGGACCCATGAGAAGGTGTGAGTTTCAGAGTTTCAGTGTGATGCCATATTGTAGGGCATGATAAAGTTGTTGTTCCTCCATTATTGAAGAGGACCAGTGACATTACAGAGGGTAATGTCTTGATTTGTGCATGAATTGGATTTAAATGAGGCAGAGCTGCTCAAAGTCATCAGCCTCACTCTCTCCCAGTCCAGAGGAGTGTGGCAGGGTGGGACTACACATATCTCCATGCCAAATTTATGACCTACTTCCCAAATTTCTCACACATTTCTTCCCTTGTATAAAGTGGTTTGTGGCATACTTTCATCAAAAGACATCTTGTGCTCTCTTCTTTGATCATTGTCTAAGTGCTACCCATCACCTTCCTTACCAGTACCATCAATTGAGTGGGGCTGGGGAGAGTTGAAAGGCACCATCAAGATAGGGAGGTGATTTGGGAGCTGTTGGGAGTGAAGAAGATGAGTCTGGCTTTGCAAATGCTTGGTTGGAAGTGTTGATGTGACTGACATTCATGGGAGTTCATTGTGACAACAAGTTATATTTTGCTTGAAGTGGTTAAAAAAAAGGAATTGGGATGATCATAAATCATGTTTCTCAATTATTACTGCTCATTCTTTCAGGCTTATTCTTATTGTGTACTATATCAATATGACTTTACCACCTTATATTTCTAGTCTTATCTCATATTACTTCATTCATATACTCCATACTTTAGTCAAAGTAGATTTCTTTCTATCCTCAAAATAACCCTAAACTTCTCTCTCTCTCCATACCTTTTCTCATATATTTTATATATAAGATTATATATATTATTATATATATTATAATATAATAAGATTATACATATAATCTTACATATTATATAGCATATATATGTATGTGTATATATACATATATACACGTGTATATACAATTTTCCCCTTATATATCCCTATGCCTGGAATGCTTTCCCTCATCCTCTTTACCTACTGAATTCCTACTCCTACTTTAAAGCTGAATGAATAAATGAATGAATGGATGAAAAAGCACTAATTAAATTCATACTATGTGCTAAGTACTCTACTAAGCACAGAAAAGCAAGGCAGTCCCTGCTCTTAAGGAACTCACTCTAACTGGGAGAGAGAACAATTATAGGAAGATTCAGTTGTAGGAAAGATGGAAAGGCCAGCAAAACCTATAGTTGAAGCAGTGGGGCATATGGCAAGGCCCAGGAGTCCTTAGGATGCATTGGCAGATCAGATTGCAATGCACAGTAGTGCACAGGATATAGCAGCTGAGTAGATGGTAAATCCTGGTGATCCTTCATTTTACTGTAAGGATTATCACTGATGACTCACAGATTATCCAAGCAGTGTGAGTAGCTACCTCTACTCTATAGGTGGGGAGGGAGGGAGGGCTGAATGGGACCATTTTGCCACCATTGAGAAGTAGGCAGTGTGCCTGAGGCTCCTGGTGGAGCAGAGATTCTGCTCACTACCTCCTCTGCCAAGCCTTCCTTGATCCCCCCTGTCCAAGAGAGAAGGGATAATGCCACTTATCCCCAAACTTATTTCCATAGCTCTTATTGTATCCCTCTTTAATGCACCTATCATGTATTATTATATGCTACAGTTATCTTTATGTATGTTATTTCTCTACAGGAACTAAGAGCTCCCTCAAGGCAGAATCCCCATGAGCACAAGGACACAGTTCTATACATAGTTGGCATTTAACAAAAGTTTGTTGAATATGTGTATTGTTTTGTAGATGGAAGGTTTTTATGGAATATCTCGAATTAGCTGGTGAGCTTATATTCAAAGACTCTGTTTTCTATTTCTTACACATTCCTACTTTGATGCTTTCTTCTAATTCAGGGTTCAGGATGTGGCTGGGGTTTGACAAATATTACTGATGATCTCCAGTATAGGATGGAAGGTAGCATAGAGCAGTTGGGAACTGACTGGATTCAGATTTTGCTGTGTTTATTTGGTTTGTGCTACTATATTTATTTGTTACAAAGAAAAGCTTCTACTGGGGGTGGGAATAAGTTGATGGAAAGAGGAGGAAGAGGAGGAGGAAGAAGAGTAGGAGAAAGAGAAAGAAAAGGGCAAGGAGAATTAAAAATATCTAGAAAGCAACAAAAAGTTTGGGAAGGGTTAGAAGAAAACAGGAAAATGTTACTTCCTTATTAAATTTAATATACACTTCAAAAAAAATTCCAAAGTGTATTGAACAGAAATTTACTTTTTCTTACACAATCTTCTCTTTTGTTCTTTGTGTACTGGAATGCTTGTGCTGGTTGGTAATTGTTAAGTTCATAATAAAAAAGAAATTTGAAAAAAAGAACCACAGGATTTAAAATCAGAAGACCTCTTCTACTTACTATGTGACTTAGCAAGTCACTTAACTACCCTATGCCTCATTTTCCACTTCTGCAAGGTGGTGTTACACTAGTATGTATATCCTACTCACATAGATTGTTGTGAGCCAATGCAAATGTAAGCTTTGTGGCTTGGACCATTTGGCTGGATGGTAATTTACTCCTCTCCTTTAATTCCTTAACTCCAATATGAGTCTACCTTCCCAGCCCTCACACCTGTGAATGCCTTTTTGAGCCCAAAGGCAATGGTTCCCTTACTGAATGTGTGTGTTTGGGGTGGGGTGGGGTGGGGGGAATCGGGGAGAGATGGAAACCAATAAGAGTTCTCCGCAAATTGAATAAAACAAAATGTTTTCCTTCCCAGGTTTTCAGAGATTCGAGATAAATTGATTTCCTCATTTTCCTGCACAGATCTAATATGTCTAATGAGAATGTGAAGTTTACATAAAATTCTGTTAAACTGGATTCAGTTCCTGCTGCTTGCAATGGACTTCAGGGCATCCTGTTTCGGGATCCCAAACGGCATCTCTCAGATTAGATCTTCAAAGCAAGCAGCAGCAGGATTCTGTTACAAACCTCTCCCAGCTGCCAATCAGCTTCTCCCTGAGAACACCACCAGCCAGCCCCGGGACAACGTGCCCCATCTCATCCTACACTGCAGCTTTTTGCAGCCAAAGGCAGGGCACTCAATCAGTCCTAATTAATTATGGGCTGGAATACTTTTCTTTATCTTTTCATAGCTAATGGAGAAGCAAAGGAGGTGTGGTTCCCCCAGCCAGCATAGTCATTTCTACTAAGAGGTGGAAGAGAGGGATGGTTTGGTATTGTTTTTGCTGGGCTCAGGTTGCTTCCCAGGAGCTCTCTCCTGCCCCATCATTAACAAGCTCTTTCCCCCCGGGGAGAGCATTGCATGATACTTCTTTCTAATCAAATCTAGGCATAATATAGTCATTTCCAATTCAAAGTGTACCCTATAGACCAGGGGGCCCCCAGCAAGGGAAGGATCTGAGCTCACATGAACCCAGATTCATCCCAGGGAGGCCTCATTTCAAAGAGAGGAGTTAGGTTCTCTCTCTTTGGTTTTGCCACTTCTCTCCCTCCTTCCCCCAAACCAAGCTTATGTATGATTCATATCTATGGTCTCCTCAAAATGCATGTAAAAGGATTCCCTTTAACTACACATATAATATAGTTATTAGGTAAAAGATAGTTATATTTCTCCTCCACCACAGAAATTATTGTAAAATAAAATAATTCAAATATGAAAGATAAAGAAATGCAAAAAAAATGAAATGTCTCAAATAATTCATTATAGTAAGTCAACATGCATTTATTAAGTGCTTACTATGTGCCATATACTATGTTAAACGGAGGAGATACAAAGGCATCTTCCCTCAAACACTCTCTCTCTCTCTCTCTCTCTCTCTCTCTCTCTCTCTCTCTCTCTCTCACTTATACATAAATACACACATGATCATACACACACACACAGTTCCTATTTTCAGTAGCCATGCATTCCGATAAGGAAGGCAACGTGTATACACCTAGACTGGTCCAAGAATTATTCAGTTTATGAAAGTGATTTGAAAGAGGGAGGCATTTGCAGCTGAGGAACTTAGCCAAGCTGAGTCTTGAAGGAATCCAGGAAAACTAAGAAAAGGAGGTGAAGGGGCAGAGCATTCCAAAAATGGGGGACAGCCGGTATAAACACATAGAGATGTGAGAAATTGTCCTGTTGGCGGAACCACCTTTGGGCCAGTGTAGATAGATCGTAAGAGCGTGTGGGGGAGAGTAAGATAGAAGAAGGCTGGAAAGGTAGAAAGAAATGTAAATGTCAGACTTTATATTTGATCCTAGAGGAATCAGAGTAGTCACTAGAGCTTGCTGAAGGGGTGGGGGCAGTTGATGTGGGCAGACCTATGATTTTGAAAAATTGCCTTGCCAGCTGAGTGGAGAATGGATTAGAGTGAGGACAGTTTTGAGTCAGGGGAATGAATTAGAAGGCTATTGCAGTGGTCTGTGCAAGAGGTGATGAGGGCCTGAACTACTTCCCTCTGAAAGTAAAGACAGCTTCGTGGAACTGCTGAATAGATATTTCGCATTTGTAGTCACCTAAGGCCTGTTTAAGTAACTCATAAGGTCCAGATCTGTTAGCCAGCTGGGCATAACTGCGATTTTCACAATCATACAGATAGCCTGAGACTACCCCCACCCCAGACCAGCCTGGGGGAGATAATTTTAACACTGCAGAGAGCCTTGGGGTAGAGCTGACCTGGCTGGTGAATGGAGGGTAAGTATCTCAAGCATATCTTCTAGAATCAGTCAGTCCACAGCTCTCCCATACACCCTCACCTCCTACACCTCTTTTCTCTGACAACTCATTATCTGCCCTCCCCCTCTCTCCTCTGACACTGTCACCAATCTGGTACAGGTACTCATCCCCCTCCTCCAGGGCTATAGCATTCTGATTCGTCTCCCTGTCTCAAGTCTCTCCTCACTCCATTCCATTCTCCACCCAGCTGTCCAATTGATCTTCCTAAAACACAAATCTGATCATATCTCATGCACAAGTGCCCGCGCGCGCACACACACACACACACACACACACACACACCCTATTCAATCAACTCTAATGGCTTCCTGTTACCTCCAATACTAAATATAAAATCCTCTGTTTAGCTTTCACAGCCCTTTCTAACCTGACCTGATTCTACCTTTCCAGTCTTCTTATACCCTCATGTATTCAAGGACACAGGATGCTGCTCCCAGAAAATTCCATCTCGAAACTCAGAGCATTTTCACAGGTAGCTCTGCTTGCCTGGAACTCTCTCCTTCCTTATCTCCACTCATTAACTTCCCTAGCTTCCTTTAAATCTCAGTTCCATCTTCTAGAGTTGAGGTTCCCAAACTTACTTGGTTTATCACCTGCTTTAAAAAAAAATTACTCAGCATCCCCCTGGAAATTTTCTTTCTTTAACCCTTTAACTTTTTTTTTTGCAATTTGCTTCATTTCAAAAAATATAATTTTTTAAAAATGAAACGTTTAATAATTTATTATAAATTTGTGGCAGTTTTTCCGGCATTGAAATGTTGATAACACAATATAGTCATTACTCGCACATATTCCTGCTGATGCAGATGCATACTAGACTTCCCAAAAATGTGCAACGAGCTTATCTGCCGACACTTGCTTGTTAAGACCTGTTGGTGGACTTGACCACTGATCAGTTATAATTTGCATTTTGTGTGTTTATTTGGAAAATAATGTAATCACTATGATTTTAATTCTGCTTCGAAACAGATGAAACATGTATGAATGGTTTTTCAAATTTTTCTTATCTTCTTTTTTTTCCTTATGCTTCCACTGCCCCCTTATTTTTATTTGATGATCCCCAATTGCACTGGCATTGGTCCAGTGCCCCTCATCCTTGTAAACTTTGGGAACTTCTAAACCTAGAGGAAATCTCTCACAGTCCTGGTTAATCTGAGCACCTTCCCTCTGAGTTTACGCCCAATTAATCCTGTATATGTCTTGTTTATACATAATTGTTTGCATGTGGTCTCCCCCCATACACTGGGAGATCCTTGAGAGAAGGGACTTTCGTTCCCTTTCTTTGTATTGGAATATAATAGGTGCTCTCCTCTCCCCCACTTTCTTTGTTTTTGTTCGAGGATTGCTGATCAGATCAACGTTCATATTGTTTCACATGACACCAGACTATGGCTCCACTCAAAAGTCCTGTGACACTGAGTCTACTGTATAGGACAAAGTTTCCTTCCCCATCCCCTCTCCACCCAAGTCCCTGCCCTTATCCACCCCTACGATCATAGATCTAGAGCCAGAAGAGAAGTCAAATGTAAGGTGATCCATCCCTCTCATTTTATGAGGAAACCTAAATCCAGGGAGGTTGTGACATATCCAAGGTCACACAGGTAGTTAGTGTCTGAGGAAGGATTAGCCCCACCTTTCTCAAGTCTCAGTACTCTTCCCCATCCAAGCTAGTGCCCTCGTGGAACTCCATTCTATTGTTAACATATTGCCCTTTATGTTAGACCTGTGCCCTCCCCTCAGAAATTACTTTGTATACATTTCTTATTAAAGTTTCTCCATACAGTTTTTCCCCAGCAGAATGTAACCTCCTTAGAGGAGAGATGGCTTTATTTTTGTCCTTGTATGCTCAGCAATGTAGCACAGTGTCTAGCACCTATAACATGCCTAACAAATGATTTCTTCAATGAATGAATGAACATGTTTGAAGTACCTACTTTGGACACAGGGTTAGGCACTGTCTATAGTGAACCTAGTAAAATTTCAACGAAGAGGAGAAGATGGAATGTTCTGGTGAATGACTGCTTTGTTTAAGAGTGTTGTTTTCTTAAGCCCTTGTTGTTGACAATCTTTCTGAAATGTATTAGCCCACTCACTGCTTAGTATTTGACACCTTTTAATTCCCTAAAAGCAGCGAAGGTCACTCTCTGAGCCCTGAGTGTAATTGACCCTCTCTTTGACAATGGAGGACTTTGTTCAGTGCTTCCAAAGGGACCACGGTGCCATTGTGGAGCCACTCTTTAGAAACAACCCAACTTCTTTGTAGATTGTGCAGCTTTAGCAAAACCGTTTCCCCAATCACAAACTGAAGTGGAAACCGCTGGTACTTATCGGGTTAATTCGGGTCCCCTGCCACCCACTCTTCTCAAATATCTGGAAGCTTTCAGAGAGAGCCTTAGGTACATTTGGAGCAAAAGCTCTTTGGGTTTTTATCCTTTTATTCTGACTATTAGCTCAAATCTCCACTTCTTGTTACATGTATAGACTCAGCTCAAGTGTTTGTTTGTATTTAGATAATCCCCTCAGGGGAGGGAGGATTGGCCTTGCCCTTTCTGTGTGTGGTTTCCAGACCCTGCCCTTGGAGGGGGAAACAACCCAAGCCCAGGAGCACATGAACACACCGGGACCTGGCAGGGTTTCGAAGGCATTTGTGCTAACCCCTGGGTGACTGCTTCACCAAGAGAAATATTGAACCCTAAACACTCCCCACACTCTTCAATTAAGTGGCAATTTCAACTGGTCTCTTTTAGTACCTATGACCTTCTTTTCTATTCTGTTCATACATTCATCAACCAATATTATTTCTTATAAAAGACTGCATTGGACAAATGGTTTCTGCAGCCTAGAGACTATACATGTCTGGTGGAAACAGAGCATAGCCAGTGAATACAGTCAGGATATAATTGCAAAGAAGAAAATTTCTCAAGAAGGTAAGCTGCCATTGATGGGAGCAAAAGGGAGGGGGGGGAAGTCCGAATTGATATATTTCTCCTAAAAGCAGCTAATAACAATAAAGCATAAAGAGGACTAAATTGAATTAAATGTTTCAAAGGCTGAAAAGAGTCCTAGCAACAAAGATCATTCTATCAGGAAGAGACCTCAAGAAACATCTAGTCCAGCCTTACCATCTCACAAAGGAAGAAAATGGGGCCGAGAAAGGCAAAATAGTCAATAAACATTTATTAAGTGCCTACTGTGTATCTGGCATTGTAGTAAGTGCTGACTTCCACAAAATGACCTGTTAAAGGTCACAGACTAGAACTCAGGCTTCCTGATTCGTTCTTAGATAGACTACATCAGGCTCTTTTGTCCTGTCTCTAGATGATTAGGCAATCTTCACAACAACCCCCTCCCCAGCCATCTCTCTACCTTTTCCTTTCTTCTCTTGCCTTTGTCTCCTCTTCCCATTGCCTTTGAATTTAAAAAATATATATAATATTTATTTTTTCCTGAACTTAAGAAATGAAACAAGCTTTTCTACAACATGGTAAAATAGGAAAAAAGATGATGGTACATGAAACTGCAAATCTATTACATATAACTTGCTATTCCTTTTAAATATATAATAAAGATGCCATATAGCTTTTTTTTCTTCCCCCCTCCCATGGCCATGGCTACCATTAGACACAAATACACACACACACATATGTAAAACCATTCTGTACATGCTTCTATTTATTAGTTCTTTCTCTGCATGCAGATAGTGTCTTCCTTCCTACAGCCTTTGCAGTTAATTTGGGTATTTATAATAGTTAAAATGACTTAGCCACTCAAAGTTGCTCTTAAAACAATATTGTTGTTACTATATACAACATTATTTTGGTTCTGCTCATTCTGCTCTTCGTTTTTCTGTGCAAGATTATCCATGTTTTTCTAAGATCATCACCTTCCTCCAGGACTATTGTTCTGAGCTAGTGTCCCCATTGCCTTTGAAATTTTCATCTTGATCATCCTGATCACATGGGTGATCATAGCCAACCGGATCCTTCTCTTTCTTTGCAGCCCAATGGTATATAGGTGGATCCATTAAGATAGCCTGAGTGAGGACTCCCCTGCCAAAAGCCCCAGGGAAAGTGAAGGCAAACAGCTGAGTTACTGGAGTGGGGAATAATTGGGAAGGAACTCCTAAACTTGTAGAAGAGTTGAATTCCTCTCAGAGGTCTCTTCTACCTGCAGCATGTATCTTCTTCCAGTGCACAATACAGAAGGATTAGGCAAATTTGTGGATAATTTCAGAATAATTCCTACCTCAGAATAATTCTACCTTCCTGAATAACCTAGATTAATCATGGAAAGAACACCTGATTAGGAATCAGCAGATCTGGGTTCTAACTCAGCTCCAGTAGTTAGTGGTGTCATCTTAGACAGTTGGCTTAAGAGTTATCTTTGAACCTTAGTTTTCTTGTATGGGAAATGTCAGTTCCTTAATTTGTTTAACAATTATTTCCTGAGCAGACACTGTGCTGGGGAAGGGGTAAAGGAAAAATAGAGGAAAACAAAGAATGATATAGCCTGAAAAATTCCCTGCCCTCATGCAGCTTACTTTTCTAGTAGAGGAGATAAGACAATTATACAACAAACAAAATCCAGTCCAAACCAAGAAGCATTCAGAAAGTGCCTACTCTGTGTCAGCCAGGGATTGCATTGCCCCACTCATCTCTGAAGTAGTGGTTAGGAAGATACAATGGGATAACTAGCTTCAGAAAATAAGCAGAGCACTAAACTAGCTGGCAATTCAGGCAAAAGTGAATGTTAGTGATTTGGGGGCTTAATTTTCCAGATTTTCCAGATCTGGCATGAGAGTACATAAACAGGGACTGGCCGTCATTCATGGGAGTCTCCATGGCCAGAATGAGGCAGAGAACCGAGCCAAAAGCCCAGAATCCTCTAGGCAGGAGGTAGTTTTTGATCTGGAGCATGCAGATAGTTTCCCTTCAGTCCTCTGCTTTGCTCTGGCCCCTGTGGTGAGTGAAATAAATCTACTTTTAGATCTCCAGGGGACAGAGGAGCAATCAATTACAAATAGCAATGATGGTAGGGGGTGAAACTGTGAGCTTGATGAAAGGAATGATAGTTGCAGGAAATAACCGTCATTAATTGGCATGCCCAGATGAAACAACACAGATGGGACATGGCCTGCCCCACAGCCAGGATGTACAGCCATCAGGAAACTGAAATCAGACAGAAAATACTTAGTCTGTCCATGGTATAAGGGGAGAAGACAGCAGAAAACTAGAATTGTGCCCCCGCGAAGTCCCTCTTTCAACTAGAACTTACTACTAAGAGGCTTGTGTTAATGACTTTTCCAGTTTATCCTGTATGTAACTTGCTTACATGTTGTGTCTCCATTAGACACTGACTAGATGGTGCAATAGATAGAGTGCTGGGGGTGGAATCAGGAAGACATCTTGCTGAGTTCAAATCTTGCCTCACTTACTAGCTGTGTGACCCTGAGCAAGTCACTTAACCCTGTTTACTTCAGTTCCTCATCTGTAAGATTAGCAGGAGATTTTCTTTGCCAAGAAAATCCCAAATGTGGTCACACAGAGTCAGATATGACTGAAAGGACTAAACAGCAATGACCCCATTAGACTGTGAGCTGCTTGAGGGCAGGGATTGTCTTTTGCCTTTCTTTGTATTTAGCACACGGCTTGGCACACAGAAGGCACTTAATAAATGTTTATTGGTTGACTGCCCACAGACAGCCCCCAAACAGTCAGGGACAAGCAGAGGGCAAACCCATTCCAGGTTCAGCAGAGTTTAGCCAAATAGCTAAGATATTCATCCAACAATATTCATTCAAAAACCATTTTTACTGAGCAAACACCTATATACAAGACCTTGTCCTAGGGCCTCAGAGAGGTAAAAAGATGAAAAAAGTTCTGCCCTCAGCCACTGCAATCTAGTAAGGGAGTGAAGACATATATACAAATAAATATAATACAAAGGAGAATCTGTTAGGTGTATAAGAAAAGTAGTGTAAACATGGCCACCTGTGAGTTCCAAGGAGGGAGAGGTCACTGCTAACCGGCAGGATCAGAAAATGCTTCTCAGAGAAGGTAACAATTTAATTGGGCTTTGAAGGATGGATTGGATTTCAGCTGGTTAAGTTGGGAAGGGATGACATTCCAGGTGTAGGGATGGGTGTGAGCAAAGTCATCCAGATAGGAAAGCATGGGATGTGTTATATAGTGTAGATATTGTCCAGACCAATGACATTTCTCATTACCATCATTAATACACTATTGCTAACCCCACCTAAACTGTATGAAGCTGGCCAGTGATGTCCTTTTGGGGATGGTCCAAGCTGTAGATGTAGGGCTGATGGTGCAGTGACTCCCTGAGCCAGGTCTTAACACCCCAGTCGTGATAACTCCTCTGAGCATTAGCCAGCTGAAGGTGTGTTTTTCTGTGGAACTCCCTTTCCCTGTAATGTTGTTTTGCCTGATGCAGAGTTTTCATCAAGCCAATTAGTGGTGTTAGGTGGGGCTTGCCTGTAGTCCAGCTTGGCAGGATTGGGGAGTACAAGAATGGGAACAATGAGAGATAAGGCCAGAAAGGCAGGTTGGACCCAGTTTATACAGGGCTTTGAAAGTCAGGCTGAAGGGTTGGGACTTTGAACACTAAATGGAGGACAGAGGAAGAGTGGCCTTTGGAAACAGAGGAAGAAAGGGAGAGAATGGAGGAAAGGCGAATGGGGGAGAGAAAGAAAGAGGGAAGGATTAAAAAGAGAGGAAAGAGATATTCTGAGGATATTCATTCTTACCACAAATCATGAGAAACTTTACGTTAAGGAAGATCTCACTCCCATTGCACCCTTGAAGACATTTCATTGAGTCCTGCTTTGAGATTTCAGGACTAAAGTTCAGGACAGGCAAGGCTTGCATCAACCTCCCCTTTCCCTCCAATTCTTGGGCAGCTAGGTGGTGCAGTAGACAGAGTGTCCAGACAGGAGTCAGGAAGACTCCTCTTCCTGAGTTTAAATCTGGCCTCAGACACTTACTAGCTGTATGACCCTAGGCAAGTCACTTAAACCTGTTTGCCTCAGTTTCCTCATCTGTAAAATAAGAAGGAAATGGCAAACCACTCCAGTATCTTTGCCAAGAAAACCCTAAATGGGGTCGTGAAGAGTCAAACGTGACTGAACAACTAAACCCCAATAAACTTCTTAACCCTTCTCCTTTTCTTTCTTCTCCTCCTTTTCCTTCTTCTCCTTTCCTCCTGTGTCCTCTTTCCCTTTTCCTCCTGCTTCCCTTCCTTCTCTTTTCTCCTCCTTTCTCCCTCCCTCCCTCCTCTGATTTAACTGCCTAAGGCATTAGGCACAGGGAAGGGAACTCCCACCTGGTGCCTGAGTTGGGGAGGAGCTGGAATGTTTTACAAAGCAGGTGGGTTTCCCCCCAGGTCGGGGGAGGGACCTCTTCAGCATCTGCTAATTGAGATTAACGTGCAGTGTGGTCCCCTAAAGGGGTGTAAAAGTGCCACGGCGTGCCTGTCACACTGAGCAGAACAGATCAGGACTCGGGGTCCTTGATTGATGAGTTTCCTGTCTAAGAACCCATCCAGCTGCTGGCTCCCCTCCGCTACTGTGGAGGAGCAACTCTTTCCTCCAGGGCCCATCAGGGCTGGCCAGGTGCGTCTAAAGGGGAACTTGGAATGGAATGGAATTGAGGCCCCAGACTTTCCCCTCATTTTAGGGACAATCCCAAGGTGCAGCAGGCACTATGAACTTTTCCTTAGTTCTACCTAAGCATTCTGTAGTCACCCAAGTTCCTACCTATCCTTCCTTTTCTCTTTCATATTTGTTTCGTTTATGCACATATTACTTCTTTAACTAGATTGTAGGTAGCCTGAGTTTCTAGGGCTGATGACAGAATTGGCACCAGGAGGTACTTTGGGGATGAGGGTTGAGGTCTCCAATTGTTAAAAATAATAGTTACATGTGATTATTGGTATGGAACTGTTTTATAGTGGGAAGAGCATTGGACATGGAAATCACTTGTGACCTTGGGCAAATCACTTCACCTTTGGGCTGGCTCATCTATTATAATTCACTTCTAAAACAACTCTGAATGTTATCTGAATCCCAATGAAGTTGTGAGAAATACCACCTCTTCTAGCTCTGTCTGTAAAATATGCTTGTGTGCCTACGTAAGATACATATGTGTGTGTATATATATGTATACACACACACACACACACACACACACATATATGTATGTATATAAAATCTCTGAAACCTTGACCACTCCTCTCCAAGGGAAACTACAGTCTTGCCTTGATGGGGAACAGAAGAAGGGCCACAAAGCTGACTACTCTTTCAGTTTCTGAGAAGGCTGCTGGATTAGAATTCCATCTATCTGCCCCACACACTCCACCAAATTTGCCAGTCTATTGGTTTGATTTTTAGGTTCAGAACAAAACTCTGATTGCTTGGTTGCTATTAATCCTATTTTACAGATGAGAAAATTGATACCCTGAAAGGTTAAATGACTTGCACATAAATGTCAGAATTCTGAGAACTCTTAAAAACTGTTTTCTGTATACCTATAGTACGTACCTCATAGGGCTGTTGTAAGAATAAAATGAGAAAATTTATATAAAGTGCTGGACAAGCTCTGAAGTGCTGTAGAAATGTTAGTTATTATTATTCCATTCTCAGACCCAACATAGTACTTTGGCCCTTATTTTGTTCAAGTTTGTATTCTACTTATTTCAATGTTTTTTGCACACACACGCCATAGCTAATCACATATCACATCATATATCTTAGTGTATAAATTCCATGATCATGTCTTAATAAACTTTGTATTCTATGTGTAATAAGTCTATGATAAATGTTTATAAATTTGAAGTTTATCTGTTCAATCCAAAGGACACAGAATTTAATTTTGTGTCCACAAAACATATACCAAGTGCCTTCTACACTGTGCTCTGGCCCTGGAAAAGGACAGAAAGAGGAATAAAACACATTTCCTGTCCTCAAGGAACTTCCAAACTAGGAGGAAGGCTGTGGAGTATGAGTGAATAAGAGGTACAGCTTCTCTAAGGATCCAAAGGAGGGCAGAACTAGATGACTTCTGAGGTCTTTTCTAGGCCCCAAAGCTATGAGAGAGACAGAAAGACAGACAGAGACAGAGAGAGGGACAGAGACAGACAGAGACAGAGACAGAGGGACAGAGGCAGACAGAGAAGGGGGGGACAGAGACAGAGAGACAGAGACAGAGAGAGAGAGAGACAGAGACAGAGAGAGAGGGACAAAGACAGAGAAACAGAGACAGAAACAGAGAGACAGAAACACAAAGACAGAGACAGAAAGAGAAAGACAGAGAGACAGAAACAGAGAGACAGAGAGAGAGAGAGAGAGAGAGAAGAGAGAGAGAGAGAGAGAGAGAGAGAGAGAGAGAGAGAGAGAGAGAGAGATCACTTCTGGGTGGGGGAGCAAGATATGTAAGATTCCACCATCAATTACCCTATGCAGAGCATAGTGCTAGTCATTGGGGTAGGCAGTAAGATTACATAAAGCAATCCCTAGATTTATAATCTATTGATGAGGTTTGATACAAAGAGCTACAGGACTGAGGGAGAAGTGAGAAGTGTGCACAGACCAAGAAAGGGTTGTACAAGCTTAGTAGGAGTAAGAGGGTGGGGGAGGTGAAGATCTTACTGAATAAGAGGATCACTTAAGTAGGATACTGAAGAATTAGTAGGATTTCCCTAGCAAGGATAAGAGCAAAGGGCACGGAAGTGGGAAAGCAAGGACAAGTTGAGTGACTAGGGAACCATGGGGCTTGGCTGAAGCTAAGGTAGGTAAAACTAAGTTGGTCCTGACATCTAGCAGCAATGTCAGATGGATTTCACTGTACAATAAAACCACTCATTGACTCACTAAGTGGAGGGAAAGTGAATCTAAATTAGTTAAAAGCTTGGGTTAAAAAAATTTATCTTCTTTTTGTTACTTTAAAGAACATGAAGTTACTGAAACCAGCTAAAGTATTTCTCAGTACAGGTCATACTGTGACTGCTTATAATGAGGAGTAGGTATGAGTCATTTTTGATTAGAAGGCTCCATTTGCATGTGAACAATGTGCTAGAATCTTTATAAACAATTTGTTCTTCCAAGTAGGTTAAACATGTCCCCTGTACTGGGATATTTGCCTTCACCCTTCCCTTTGCCATTTGAGTAAGTGGGGAAAGTGAAGTGAGTTCACTCGAGTTATTTGCATAGTGGGGCTGGTAACTGAGAGAGGAGAAAGAAAGCAGAGTAGGGAAGATGCCTGTAAGGAAAAAGCAATGGTGATTCTGGGAGAAGAGGATGAATCTGGCTGTTATGTGTGCGTGTTGAGAGGTAGGGGTGCAGCTCTCATCTTGCAGTGAGGGACAGGGCAAAAGGAAGGAGAGAGAACAAGAAAACAATGGAAAGATGGAGAAGAAATGGGAGAGGGAAAAAGGCAATGTAAGATAAGACTTTCAGGGAAGATTCCTTTCAGGGAAGATTCCTTTCAAGAAAAGTCCTCTAAAGGTTGCTCATTAAGGGATTGATTTCTGGTTTTGTTGTTATAGTTTTCTTTTAAAAAAAAAACCAACTGATTCTATAATAACATGAACTGCATTGTTTATAAATGGGTAGTCAGTCTCAATATACTGAAGGTACCATACAAACACCATCCCAGCTTTCCTGGGTGGGGTCTAGGAGCCAAGAGATTGGGAAAATCCTCCAAATGCACCTGGTCTGCCTTGCCAGGAAGGAGTCACACAGTGTGAATTTGTTCTGCTGATCCTTTCTTCATAGGCGGTGCAAAGGCAAACTTCAGCCCATCTCATATAAGTCATCCCCAGCTCCATACTTGGGGTAACCAAGTTAAGAAGGTCTTGCTGTGCAGGAGAGCACAGATATCAGAAGCCTTGATGATAAGTCCCGCCCTTTGCTAGTCTGATTCCTGGTTGGAAAACCAAGCACATTCTTAATCACATAGGACCAGTCTCTTGCTCCCTGTCATTTGGGATGAGATTAATATCTCAGTTTCCTCTCGCTGTTGTGTTTGAAAGGCAGCAGGCTGGAAGCTTCACTAATTGTTTGGAGATTCCTGAAGGCCTTATCCCAATGAGAACGCCTGTCTATGCAGCAGGACAAAACATCGAGGACAACACAATAAAATAATCAGCACAGATTTCCTGTCAGGATGACGACAGTGACACCAGAGCTGAGGGGGGAAGATTCCCACAGCACATGAAAACTGATACATTTTAGCTGTTTTTGATGCTTTTGCAAAAACTGTGAAAAATCCTGGCTCTTTACCAGAATTGCTTTGTTATTCCTCCAGGTAAAAAGGAGTCTTGGCAGCTAGAACTGTTTTTCAGCCTCTGTTTGACATTTCCCTTTCCGACTAAAATTGTATAAGGCCTCAAGGCCTTTACCAGGTGATCTGGGACTGCTCCGGTGGCTAGACAGATAAATTTTTTTTTGAGTGCTATTATCAGCCAGCTTACAGAATATAAATATTGACAAAATGTAGAATGGCTGTGGTAGGGACTGGAATTTCACAGAATCACAGTATCTCGTTGGAAAGGGTTCACCTATCTAGTCCAGCCCACACCCGAACAAGACCCCTCTGCACTATGCACCTGACAGGTTGTCATCCATCTGGTCTTTGCTTGAAGACCTCCAAAGTAAGGGGGAAATCACGACTTTCCCCCAGATGTTCACTAATAAGATGTTTTATTTAATATTGGTTTGTTTATTAATATTTTATTTTTAAATTATTATTTATTAATATTTTATTTTTAAAGCAAAAACTGTTTCCTAAAAATCAGTCCTATTCCCTGATCCATAGTTTGCAATCTCTATTCTAGTCTCTGTCAAGCTCAATGACAGTTGCTCAGGAATCACATTTGTTGGTTCTTTCAGATCCGTAAAATGCAATGCATCTAGACCTGGTGACTTGGACTTAGAAAGGGCAGATTTCTCTACTTTTCTTCAATTTTAACTTCTTATTAAATATTTTTTCTTTCCTTTCCAAGCCAAGGTCCATTTTTATTTGTGGGAAAAAACCCAGCAAAGTATGAGTTAAGTAACTCTGCCATCTTTCTTTTATCCATTAATCCCAAGGTCCCCTTCTAACTAACCAC
Organism: Phascolarctos cinereus; assembly: GCF_003287225.1. Classification (NCBI taxonomy): domain Eukaryota; kingdom Metazoa; phylum Chordata; class Mammalia; order Diprotodontia; family Phascolarctidae; genus Phascolarctos; species Phascolarctos cinereus. The sequence goes on along the minus strand of NW_027555847.1, from coordinate 544,971,114 downwards.
TTAAAAAAAGCCAAATAAATGAAGAATGCCCATTGTCTCAACTAAGAAATGCGGCTGAACAGACACCACATGGAGCTAATCCCTCAATACACACATCTTGGACAGACTTTGAACATGAGCTGATCTCAGAATTAAACAGGGGAAAGAAAAGAGGTTGAATACTTTTGAAAAATTACATAGAGCTTTCAATGATTCTGAGCTTTTCCCTGGATCAGAGAAGATGTAATCCTTGTAATCTTTGTTCCAGGGAAAAGAAGGAGTATTTCTTCTTTGTTCCAGGAAAAAGCTCAGAATCATTGAAAGTTCTGTAATTTTTTGAAAGTATTCAATCTCGTTTCCTGCTTTTAAATAACAATTGATGCTACAGGGCTTACGAGTCATGGAATATCACAGTCTTCCAAGGATTAAAGTTGAGTATCACAAATAGACAATACAGAGCACAGTGGTGTCAAACTCTAATAGAAATGGGGTCACTAAACCAGACATAAGCATATTAACTTTTAAAACCACATATTAATATTAACTATATTTTATTGTATTTTAATTATCTTTAAAAAATATTCCCAAATCATACTTTAATCTGACCCAGGATGCATTCAGGAGTGTCATGGGCTGCATGTAGCCTGTGGGTTTTGTATTTGACACCTCTGATACAGTGGCCAGGAATAGATTGCGACATACAACCAACCAAAAATTATGGAAGCAGCATAAGAAATGCCAATAAGGAGATTATTAATCACCTACACAAATTAATGAGCAATGAGATGAGAATGTGAAGGATAACCACTGGGCAATCGGAAGACCTAGTTTCACATTCCTCCTCTGTCACTACCTGTGTGACCCTGGGCAAATTATTTCACCTCTCGGGTCTTCAGTTTCCTTATCTATAAAGTGAGACAGTTGAACTACATGGCCTTCCTGCTCTAAAGCTATGATCTTGTGACACTCTTCATAGTAACTCAAAGCCAAGAGAAAGGTCCCTAACATGTTGAATGGATCCCATTGTAGATAATTTATGGCAGGAAATAGACAACAATGGCCTCTACAATCCCTTCAAACTTTGAATCTATGATCCTCTAATGTTCTTACTATATATACTATTGCATAGCTGTTTAAAGCCAGGAAGAGCTGGCTTCAAATCCTTCCTCTGCCAAATACTGACTACCTTAGGCAAGTTACTTAACTGCCTAGTTTTTAAGACACTCTCCAAGACTATAAATTACAAACAAGGTGATAACTTGCCCTGAAGAAGGATTTTCCTCACTTGAAAAGTTCTCTATACTGATGAAATCACTAGTTTCAATATCTTTTCCTATGATACTCTCAGTATTCTGTTCAGTTGTTTCAGTTGTTTCTGACTTTTTTGTGACCCCACTTGGGGTTTTCATGGCAAAGATACTAGAGAGGTTTGCCATTTCCTTCTCCAGCTCATTTTACAATGAGAAAACTGAGACAAACAGGGTGAAGTGACTTGCCCAAGGTCACCCAGCTATTAAGTGTCTGCGGCCAGATTTGAACTCAGGAAGCACCCCCCCCAGTGCTGGATTTTTGAGAGAACATGGATAAGATTTGAGAGAACAGTCACAGAGTATAGGTGTCAATCTGCATCATTGGAAGGGGAACAGGAAGAAGGAACCAAGAATGTAGTAAATGCCTACTATATACCAGGCATTGTGCTAAGTACTTTATTAATATTATCTTATTTTATCCTCACAACAATCCCGAGAGGCTATTATTATCCCCATTTTATAGTTGAGGAAACTAAGGCAGACACAGGTTAAATAACTTCCCTACACAGCTACTAAGTTTCTGAGGCCAAATTAGAACCTGTATCATTTTGATTCTAAGCCCAGAGCTCTATCTACTGCTCCACATAGCTGTCCCTGGAAGAGGGGTGGGGTGAGCAGGAAAGGGAAAGGATGACCTACATCAGTAGTCATTAGATTTCCTTGCTAGTCTCAGCTCATTCTGAGTTTTAGCACTGCTGACACTCTTAGATGTCTATGTCATGCTATTGTATTTATTTCTATTACCTGTACTTGCTGCCTTCTTCTCTATGTATCTTTTCTGACATCCAAGTTGGCCAATAAATACTCAGACCTTTGCACAACTCTTCATTTTTTGTCCTCACTAAAATATTTTCCTTTTGTGGCTTCAGAATTTCACTTTTGAGATACCCATTGCTCTTGGGCTTAGGAAAATTTTAGGCCATGGGATTTCACCTGCAATTTCTTCAAAGGCTTTGAAATCTGTTCTCCAAAAGTCACGTCAGACTGTCAAAATGAACCTTCTCTATCACAAATTCTAAGACAAAATAATCATTTCCTCTCATTTTGATATCAGTAACCAGTTTTTCCTCATTGCTGAGAATCATGTCAATGATGCAGTTTCCCCTCATTATCTCCTTCACTTTTTGAAAGATGAAATTACTATTTAGGCAAGTCAAGACATTATTAGCAACTCCTGTTAATTGCATTCAACCCCCAGCCAGGATTGTGGCTGCGACCAGGAAACCAAAATCCTCTTCTCAGGTGTCACCTTCTTAACCAATTGTTCACTTTCCAGATACACTTTTCTCTTTTCAAGCCCATGCCCCCAATTAGTGATGATGAAAACACTACCTGTGCCCCTAAGGTCTTCAGTTTCTTGCCCAAATCTCCTTTGTCCTTAGTGGTATATTCTATGTCTTTTTCAGAAGCATCATTTGTACCTACACAATCACTCAAAGTGTTGGGAGTCTTTGGGTCTGACCAAGAGGTTTTCTGTACTATTCCACAATATTATTGTGAGCTGCTTCAGTACCCATCAGCAAGGAAGTGTCAGCAACCACTTCCTGTCTCTTTTTCCTCTAACCCTTACTGGATAAGCCAATGCCTGAGGATCTACATCCTCATCTCTAGCAGGAAAAGTGTTGGCTGCTTCTTCACAGGGGCCAGTTTTCTCTTCTTCAGGAAGAATCTTTTGTCTATTACCTAGCTACAATATTTAGTGACCTTTCTCCTCTATGTCATGTTTTTCTATCTGCTGACCTACTAATGCAAGTAAAGATTCCCCTCTTCTTTAGAACTTTTTTCTTCTGGTTTTGTTTTGTTTTGTTTTAACATTTAAGCCCTTTTCTTCCTGTTCTTTTTTTAAAGAAGCACTTTGTTCTTCCTTATAATCTACACACAATGGTGCTCTTTGGGAACTTTTACCTTTTCTTCTGGGAAGGCGAACAGCTTGAACTTTGAACATAAATAAAATTTACTTGGCTGTGGCAGAAACACTAATAACGTGCATCTTATGTAGGTTGCTGCAAAATCATCTCTGCTTATACTTAATAGAAGTAAAATATTTAGTCCTGTCATTTTTCCTAGTTGCTTCATGCTTGCCCAAGAAATATAAAGCATTCCAAAGTATCTGAGTGTGTATGTGTGTGTGTATTATGTGTGGTGTGAAAGAGGAGAGAGAGAGAGAGAGAGAGAGAGAGAGAGAGAGAGAGAGAGAGAGAGAGAGAGAGAGAGATAAGACAGAGAGAGAGAGACAGAGACAGAGAGAGAGAGAGAGAGAGAGACAGACAGACAGACAGACAGAGACAGACAGAGAGAGAAGACAGAGAGAAGACAGAGAGAGAGAGAGAGAGAGAGAGAGAGAGAAGAGAATTTCTTAAGTGCTTGCTATGTGGCAGTCACTGTGCTAAGTGCTGAGGATACAAATAAAAGAAAAAAGACAGTCCCTGCCCTCATTTCTAATGGGGCTAATAATATAAAGAAGTGCTGGAAAGCAGAGGGATAGAGGCTACCTAAGTAGGATCATGGCAAGGAGACTGACTATAAGTAATGGTAACTGTGGTTGGTTTGGTTGTTGTTAAGATAAGGCAAAAGGGGGAACCAGGGGTGATGGTCAGAGAGCAGAGGCATGGTGAGGAGACTGCAGGAAGTAGTAGTGTCCCATAACAAATTGCTTCAAGAATCTACCAGTGAAAATCTTCAATGCCACAACCCTAATGAAATAAGTGGAGAAAACTGGGGAAGATGGTAGGGGAGGGTATGAGTCATTTTCTGTTTTGATAAATACTATGCTTTGTTAGTTTGGCTTTTATGTTTGAAACCAAAATAATGAATTGCTTTTAATGACCACATGTGAATGCTTATTTTTTCCTGTGTTGATTACAAATCTAATCCATTACCTGGGCATGAATCTCACTGAGGAAGTCCTGTAGTATCTCAAGACTGAGTACAATTAATATTATATCATATGCAAATAAGAATATCTGAACAACCTCAGTCTTTACAGGTAATCCTTTCATTTGGCTCTTGCATCCTCCATTATGGTGGCAAACATCTTTGTCAAAGCTATTCTTTCTGTTTTATGCCATGCTTTTAATACTGATAGAGGGTCATTGAAAAAAAAAGTTAATTCTATGGTTATATCCATCAAGGAATCTTGCATGGTTCTAACATAATTAGTGACTACTTATTGGAGGAGCAACTTTAAGCCTGCTCTACATATCAAAAAAAATTGTAATTAAAAAAATAATAATAAACATATCAGGTATTGTGGTAATACAGGCAGGAAAAACAAAGTTGATGCATTATGAGTATTACTCAGATTATGATATACAGTGGGACAAGCAATCAACTGGAGTTGTCCACTGTTTACCTGTATCTTGTATGAGTATTGTGGAGATGGACAATGAGCGAAGTCCAGAACTGAAAAGGCAGAAGAGAGCAAGCTATAGTATGCAGCCTTCCCTGTACTGGCAAAACCTGCCTTCTTAGCACTAATGCTCTTCCAAAGATGCTATATGGGGGCAGCTAGGTGGCTCAATGGATAGAGCACTGGCCCTGGATTCAGGAGGACCTAAGTTCAAATCCTGTCTCAGACACATAACACTTACTAGCTGTGTGACCCTGGGCAAGTCACTTAACCCCATCGCCTGGCCAAAAACAAAACAAAACAAAGATGCTATATGGCCATGAGTCATGGACCATCACGATCTCCAATGAAACAAAACTGCAGATGATTCAAGAAAAGGGAATGGAAAGGGGCACAATGGGTTTAAATAGACTTGAGTACATGTCCAAAGATTACCCATAAATAAAATATATTGTCTATGATAATGTAAGCCCAGAAAAGGAGATGGGTCAGTCATTTAATGGCATGGAAAAATTACTATCTTGGAGAAATGGATATGGATTGGAGAAATGGAGAAAATGGATTGAGGGTTGCACTAGTATCTGCAAAATACTAAATAATCCAAAGAATACTCCAAGGTTGTTGGAAAGATCCTTTATGGAGTTTCCTTCCTTAGGAAAGAACATGGACAAGAATTACACAGAATGAGACCACGTGTAAGGGTTTCGATCTGCACCAGGGAAAGACATACCCACTTCAGTGAAATCCTGGATCCGTTGAAATATGTATGTACATAATGCAAGTTGATCTGAATTTCCTATTCCTTTCAGGTGTAGCTATGTTTGTGTGATTATTCTAACCATAGCAACTGATGGTGGCCTACACGTCCAGGGTATGGAGCATGGAGTGTATGGGGTGTTGAGGGAGGACTAGCACCTCCAGTGTGAAGGCTTGCTGAGCCCTTTTCAGGGCTGCTCATTCCCCTTTGGTGTCTACCTTTCACACGATTCTCACCTGTGACTCCAAGAAGCTGTAGTATGTGCTGCAGCCACATCTTGATAAAACCATCTCAGCAGAGAGGCTAAACTAGGTTGAGGGTAACCGATAAGCCTCAAACCCATTGGTGACTTAGGGGGATATTTACCTAAGGCATGTGCAGACTTGGTGGATGAGAACAATTTGTTCCAATGGCCATGAAGGCAATTGAAGCAGGTGCTGTACAGCACTTAGAGTGTGGTCAGACACTGCAGATGCCAAGGTCATCCACTGCATCCCAAGCCATTGCCAATTGTCTTGACTTTTGTCCTGCCACTGAACTTTGATGACTCTGGAAGAGAGAGTGAAGCTGACACCTTTGTGCAATTCTGCCTTACTTAAATCCAATTCACACACAAGTCAAGGCATCACCCATGGTGTCATTGGTCTTCTTTGAACATGAAGGACAAACAACAGGAACAGCATGCCCAGAGCCCAAAATAAAATAGGCACATAATAAGAAATCTGCTATCAGCAAATTAGGTGTTTCGGTAAATAACACTGCAAGCTACATTTCACAGTGTGGACAGGGTACTTCTATAGGCTTTCCATTCTTGAGTAACATCATGATGACATGAGGAAGTGTGGGAAGCCCTGGTGAAAAAGTCCGTTTGCTAAAGCTGCTGTGGGCTGAGGGACTTTTGGGAACCTATTTACAAGACCAGGTTATATGTATGTAGAAGCCTCCCTTGAAGTGCCATGATTGTAGGCTCATTAGTGGTCTCTAGTCTTCAACTTGGGCAAGTCTTAGGCAAGTATGTTTGTTATCTTTGAAAGACATAGGAACTCTGGTCAACACAGTGGGAGCAACTCCAGGACTCATGATGACACATGCTGTTTCCCCTCTCCCCTGGTAGAGAAGGGACATACTCAGAATGCAAATCGAAATGTACATGCATGCAAACACACACATGTATGCATGTTATATATTGCATATATCACATGTGTAAATATGCATGTGTAAATATACATATATACATACATAGAAGGTGATGATTGAGCTGTGTTTGGAAGAAAGAGAAGGATTCTATGGGGTGGAGATGAGAAGACAGTAGGAGTACATCCTAGTCATCAGGGGTGTACAAAGATAGAGAATGAAGCATCATATGAGGAATAGGAAGAAAGCCAGTTACTAATGAACTGAACTTAATGGAATAAGAGAAGGGGTTGTTTCATGTTGGGGTTTGAAAGAATATGTATGCAACTATTTGTTTATATGTGCGGGTATAGGTGTGTTCCTAGGTTTTGTCCCTGTGTGACCTTGAATAGGTGAGTTCACCTTTTGGGCTTTTGATTTCTTCATCTATAAAATGAAATTGGATTAGATGACCTCTATGGGGCTTCCAGCTCTAGAATTCCATAATCCCATGTATTCTTGGTGGCAAAGAACAGAAAGGCTTTGGCCATGTGGATAGTAACACAGAGGTCAGTTTGCAAACTAAGAATACACAGACACAGACACACAGACACACAGACACACACACACACACACACACACACACACACACACAGAGAATTCTCTTCTAGCTCTCTCAAAAGCCAACTCAAAAAGGTTCCTTTTTTTCTTAACTTGTAGTATGTTTCCATTGGTGCCACCATGAGAAATAGAAGGCTGCACTTACAGACCTTTTGTATGACCCAGTCTGGTTTCAGACTTCATGCCCAAGAGAAAAGGGGATTCCAGGAAAGGGATGAGTGCAGTGTATCAGCTGTCTTGTGACATCAGAGACTGCATCTTGTCAAGTGGAAAACCTCAGCCAAGAATTTTGTCACTGGAACATCACCTAGAACTCAGTCATGCTCACAGTTCTAGGATTAGCCAACCCCTTAGTGCATTTCTTGTCAGGGAATACAGTAAATACTGCCATCCACATCCACACCAGATTAATGAAAACAAAAACTTGGAACCTAGTTTTTGACTAGTCAATCTCATTGGTCCCAGTTAAAGAGCATCTAAGGGCTGATCCTAATCAACAATTTTAAATTTCTTTTTGTTACTTCCACCTTCCCAATTACATATCCTCTTTTTCCTTCAGAAAAAAAAAAGTACTCTTCTTTCTTTTCTCTATTAAAATCTGCTTTCAAGAAAGAATGAACTTATTCACACTGAAGTATAAATGACTACTAATAATTTGTGTTATCCCTCGTAAGGGCAGTTACATTTTGGTAGGCATCAAAGTTTTCAGGGTAGAATTTCATGCATCAACTAGGAAGTGAGAAAGATACATTTTGTGACAACCAACCTACATACTGCTAATATCACACCATATAGATGGTTGTCCACTCAACCTATGTGAAAGTCCAGCCCTACCGCTCAGGTTTTGACAGTTGTGAAGAATTCTGGTGTGTGCTATATTTCTGATAAAATTTGAGATGAGACAGGAATAAGTCTCTGTAAAGGCTGCCACTGAGAGCCTTCAGAAACAAAATACATATCCCCTGTGACTGTTAAGTCAGAAAATCTTTTGAAATAAAAAAAAAGAAATTTATGAGGGGCTCTGAAAAATGTACATTCTCCAAATGATAGCCATAGTGTTTGTAATGAGCTATAAGATTCTGAGTGTCCCAGTTCCATAGCTCTTACTTAGGTTTCTGATATCAAAAGTATTGTATAAATTCACTTCAAATCCCCAAAGCATTTATTAGGTACATGAAAGAAAAATGTGTGTTTATACACACATATATATACACAAAAACATATATGTATATATGTATGTGTATGTATAGACAGGTGTAGATATATATTCCTGTCTGTCTGTCTGTCTATCCATCCATCCATCTATCTATCTATCTATCTATCTATCTATCTATCTATCTATCTATCTGTCTATCTATCTATTATCTATCTATCTCTATATCTCTGGAAAGAGAGAAGGGCAATTACTAATGGAGTGAATTGAGCTGAGTATGAGAGGGGGCATTTCATATTGTGGTTTGAAAGTGTGTGTGTGTGTGTGTGTGTGTGTGTGTGTGTGTGTGTGTGTGTGTGTGTGTGTGATATCTATCGATCCATCTATCCAATATGTCTAATGGGAGTAAATCTGCCTGGTCATTCTCTACCCCCCCCAATCACCCCACATCATCCAAGGCTGAGCAACCAGAATTCACTCAACTGACTCACTACGATGTCTCTTCTAAGGATTTCCTACTACATAAATGAACTGTGCTATGAATGAGATAAAGCACAACATTTGAGATGACTGAATTGGCATTTCCATGGCCTTCATAACTATCAGAAATCAGCTCTACAGTCCTATGATTTCATGTATTACAGGAACTCCAAGTAAGGAAATTTCCAAACCCCATGTAGATCAAGACCTTTTCTGGGGCAATTAGGTGGTAGAGTGGATAGAGTGCCGGCCCTAGAGACAAGAGGACCTGAATTCAAATCTGGCCACAGTTATGTACTAGCTGTGTGCCCCTAGGCAAGACATTTAACCCCAATGCCTAAAAAAATAGATAAATAAAAACACTTGCTCTTAGATTGTTAAATAATTGCTCAAGGTATTTTGATGTTGTAACTTGGCCAGAGTTGGACAATCAATACGTGTCAGAGGTAGGGCTTTGGCCTAGGTCTTAGGCCAGGTCTCTGTCTACCATATCATGCTGCCTTTCATATCTACATATAGGGATAAGAATAGGGAATTGACATATGATTTCTTTTGAAAGAATTATTCTGAACTTAACACCCCTTCCCCGAACATTTCCTTATACAAAGTACAATTAGAAGAGAGAGGATTATACATGATACATAGTCAAGGGGAAAAAAAATTCCCTAATTGGCCATATCTGAAAATGTATATTTCATTCTGTACTGTGACTCTTCTCTGTCAGGAGGTGGCTAGCATGTTTCATCATTGTTCCACTGGAATCATGGTTGGTCATTGCATTGACTGGAGTTTTTAAATCTTTCAATGTTGTCGTTTTTTCCTGCTTGAGGAGTTATTATTACTGTATACTATTTCTGCTCAGTTCTCTCTGCATTAGTTCATATAAGTGCTCCCAGCTTTCTCTGAAATCATCTTTTTGTCATTTCTTACAATATAATAATATTCTATTACATTTAAATGCCATAACTTGTCTAACCATTCCCCTATAGAGCCCTCTTTAATTTCCAGTTTGTTGCTATAAGAAAAAAGAGCTGCCGTAAGTATTTTTGTACATGTGGGTGTTTTTCCTCTTTCTTTGATCTCTTTGGGAATATAGATCTAGCAGTGGTTTTACTGGGTCAAACAGTATTTTAGTGAATTTTTATGTATGGTTACAAATTACTTTCAAGAATGGCTGGATCAGTTTATAAATCAACCAAAAGTATATGAGTATAGCCCTGAATTTACTGAAAATACTTCTAACCTGTTATCATTACATCTGATATTAGCTCTTGGTTTGGGCAGATACTATTTAACCATATTAAGGAACAATCCATTTATTCCTATTCATTTTAATGTTTGATTTTTAATGGAAATGAGTGTTGAATTTTATCAAAAGCTCTGGGTTAGCATTTGTTCTCAAGTCAACCTCTATTCCCTTGCATCCTCTTGGATGGTGAAAACAGTCCCTACTTGATAACACCTGCTCTAGGTAAGACTAAACCTTTCTCTTCTGTGGGAATTCCTAGATTTTCACACAATCTCCTGGTGGTTCAACTTAGGTTTTGGCTTCTACCACTTTTCTGTTTTCCCTCTTAAATAGGAGCCAATGCTCCATTCCTTGTGACCCTGACAGGACACAATGAGGAAGAAAGGAGAGATTAATGACTTGTCCATGGGAGAACAAGAAATGGGGCAGAAAGAGAAGAACATGGGAAGGTCACACCAGTTCTTTCTGATAGTAGACAAAGTCAGAGACTGAAATTCACCTGTAAGACAAGAAATGGGCCCTGCAGTTGCTATAAGCATTATTTAAATCTTGAATCTTTGTCCAATCAATCAATCACACAGATAGCAAATTCCTGAGTTTGAACGCAGGTCTTCCTTACTTCAAGCCCAGCACTCTATCCGTTGCACCATATAGCTACTCAGTAAGGTGTTCTTGATTCTGCTGGTAGCAGTCCCCCTGTAAGATCCTAGGTGCTTTGTTTCCCAGGTCCTGTCCTGATTCTTTTTCCTTCTGGGTCTTCAGCCTGGGCTGCTTGTGTCTTATGCTGGGAGCTAGTTTGGTCCTGTCTCTTGCTACAGATCCAGAATGTTTGAGCATTGAGCCTTTTGACTTGTCCTTACTTAGAACCTTCTCAGCTTTCTGTTGGTCTTCTTGTGTAGTCCTGGACTGGATGGAGGAGCTTATAATCATGTCTCTGGTTTTCTTTGATCAGTGTTCTTTCTGGTGCATGTTTTAGAACTTCACTGGGACATTTCTTGGGAATCTGGGTTCCCTTACAATTCAGGAGTGGAGAATGTGTAGCCTCGAGGCCACACATGGCCCTCTAGGTCCTCAAATGTGGCCCTTTGACTAAATCCAAACTTCACAGAACAAATCCCCTTAATAAAAAGATCTGTTTTGTAAAACTTGTATTGTCAAAAGGCCACACCCAAAGACCTAGAAGGCCATAAGTTCCCCACCTACATCCTAACTACATCCTAACATCCTACCATCTTAGTTGGAAGTCATTATACATGTGATTTCATTGATAGAGGGAACTCCCAGCTGAGGAAGATTCTTCTAGTAATGCTGATCATTGCTTTTCTGTACCTTATAGCTTTAGAGAACCAAGATAGGTGACTTACCCAGGGTTACACAGCCAGGATGTCTTATAGGTGAGGCTTTACATACATACATCAATGTGTGTGTGTGTGTGTGTGTATATATATATATATATATATATATATATATATATATATATATATATGTGTGTGTGTGTGTGTGTGTGTGTGTGTGTGTGTGTGTGTGTGTGTGCATATGTATGCATGCATGTAATATAAGCACAATGTAGCATTGGAAATCTACCATTACAAGGATGAGTTTTTAGTGAAAGAACAGAAATGAAAGGCTATTTCTCCCATGGAGTTTTAAGATTGGATATTCTTGCTTTGGGGACAATGGTTTCTCAGATTCTTAGCTGAAATGCCTGTACTTATCCCAGATTCTAATTTGCCTGTTCCTGGAGCTGTAGTCAGCTTTGAATTGGTTGGATTGTAAGGGGAAGTACCAAAAACGCCAGTGATCCCTGACCGAGCAGCTCAACCTACAACTGTAGAGCTGATTTCTGATAGCTCTGAAGGCTATGAAAATGCCAATTCAGTCTTTTCAGTTTTTTTGCTAGGCAATGAGATTAAGTGACTTGCCCAGGGTCACACAGCTGGTAAGTACTATGTGTCTGAGGCCAGATTTGAACTCAGGTCCTCCTGAATCCAGGGCTGGTGCTCTATCCACTGTACCACCTTGCTGCCCCCAATTCAGTCATCTCAAATGTTGTGCTTTATCTCATTCATAGCACAGTTCATTTATGTAGTAGGAAATCCTTAGAAGAGACATTGTAGTGAGTCAGTAGAGTGAATTCTGGTTGATCAGCCTTGGATGATGTAGGGTGATTGGGGGGGGTAGAGAATGACCAGGCAGATATCCCCATTAGACATATTAAATATTTTAATGTTGCAAGCTCAGCAGCTGCAGAATATGTGGTGAAGGCTGAGCATATCAGAATCACTTAATTTTGTTTATCCCATATATCTGGTTAGTTGTTGTCCTTTGAGCTCAAAGATGACCGAAGTGACATTACTATATTTGGTTCAAGGTACAGCGTGTCCAAATGTGACTGATGAGACCAATATGAGCTCAAAAGTCTCTACTATAGGTTGGGCATAAATAGCCCATATGAACATTTGGAGTGCTGATGTCTCTAAATTTGTGCATTTCACATTTCCGTTGATTTACTTCATTTCTGCTTTGCTCATAGAGCACAGTGCCTTCTTTAATGCAGGCATGCCATGCTAGGCAGTTCTTTGCCAATGTCTCCTATGTCATGAAATTGATTCCAAAGTTCTTCAGAAAAATCTTGACAGTGTCATTATATCACTTCTTCTGTCCTCCCCGTGAGTGCTTGCCTTGTGTGAGCTCTCTGTAGAATTGTCTTTTAGGCAAACGCACTTTTGGCATTCAAACCGTGGCCAGCCCATTGCAGTTGCACTTTCTGGAGTGGAGTTTGAATGCTTGGCAGTTTAGTTTGAGAAAGGACCTCAGTGTCTGGTAGCTTATCCTGCCAGGTGATCTTTAGAATCTTCCTAAGACAATTTAAATGAAAGTTATTTAGTTCCCTGACGTGGCACTAATATACTGTCCAGGTTTCAGAGGCCTACAACAATGAGGTCAGCAAACGGCTCTGTATGCTTTCAGTTTGGTAGGCAGCCTAATACCTCTTCTCTCCCACACTTTCCTTGGGAGCCTCTCAAACAATGGGCTAGTTCTGGCAATGCATGTGTCAACCTTATTATCAATGTGTACATCCCTGGGAAGTATCCTGCCAAGGTACTTATCCATAGCATTCAGAATATACCTAGCAGGTTTGGTAATAATAATAATTCTGTAATGAAGACAGAACCATTTGGAAAACTGATGAGACAGAAATTGGGGAGAAAAAGAAGAGTATTGGAGAGTCACCCCAATTCTTTCTATAATGGTCAAAATCAGGGTCTGTAATTCACCTGTGAAACTAGAAATAACGGTTACCATGAGCAAGTTTTAAATCTTGAGTCCTCATCCAATCCATCAATAAGTAAACATTTATTACATGCCTACAGTGCACCAGGCACTGTGCACTGGGGACACAAAAAGAGACAAGACATTGCCTCCCCTCAAGGAGCTTACAATCTAATGGTGGAAATAATATGCAGACAAACGTATACAAAGCAAGCTATATACGGGATAAACAGGAAATAATTAAGAGAGAGAAGGCATTGCAATTAAGAGGGGTTGGAGAAGGCTGCCTCTAAAAGTGGGGTTTTAGTTGGGGCTTAAGGGAAGCTAGAGAGGTCAATGGTCAGAGCAGAAGAGGGAGGCTGTTCCAGGCATGGGCTACGATCAGAGAAAATGTCAGGAGCTGAGAAATGAAGTGTCTTGTTCCACTTACAGATGGGATATCTGCTCATTTAAACAACACCAAAACATGATCTTACTGTGCCTCACCTTTTTTCTGTGGTTGTTGTTAGAGCCTAGAGTAGTTTAATAAATAAATCCATCAACCTGAGACTGTAGCTGATTTGAGGTCATAGGAGCTGGGTTCAAGACCTTGGGCAAATCACCTAATTTCATTGGGGCTCTGGTTCCTCTTCTGCAAAATGGGGTTGGACCAGACAGTCTCTTCCAGCTCTAGAATTATGATTTAATGTTGTACAAGAGAACACTTAGCCATCTACAAAAGCAAAGCCTGAATTAGCCCTTTTCAGAGAGGACCTTAAAAAGTTCAGATCTGAAAACTGCTGCGTTCGAAGAGAGTGAGGGAGACAAGGCAAATTTACTAACAACTTCCCCAGTGCAGCCACAGTCAGACAGTAGGGTGAAAAAACCCAGTGACTATGAATCTGGGAACCAGGGTTGTAATCTCCACTCTGCCACTAACTAGTTAGCTTTCTTACTTTGGGCAAATCACACAACCACGTTCTGAATCTGTTTCCTCATGTGTACAGAGAGGACCCTAATGGATTCTCAGCTTTTTGTGGGGCCTGGGGAAGAAGGGGAATGGAGGAAATGCCAGGCTGATGATCTTTTTCCAAAGTAAAGAAATCACCCTGTGTGAAAGGTCCACAGTGTAATTTGTGTGAAAAGTGTTTCACACATAGGTGAACCTGGCATCCCTTGTTTGAATTCAATGAGGAGTTGATTTCTTTTTCTGCCAAAGTATTTTCCAGTTATTTAACTGTGCTATATGTGGGATAATCTAACAGGCTGTCATGTGGGAGCTCCATTGGCACCTTCCAAGTGACTGAAACTGCAGATTTCCTCAAAGGTTTCATCTTGATGAGGGAATCCAGGACAGTGTGTATGTGTGTGTGTGTGTGTGTGTGTGTGTGTGTGTGTGTGTGTGTGTGAGAGAGAGAGAGAGAGAGAGAGAGAGAGAGAGAGAGAGAGAACATGGGGGATTTGCTTTTGGTTTTCACTGAGTGAATATTAAGTAATTCTGGAATTCATTGATTTTCCTTTGACATAAACAACTGTCTCTGAACAAAAGGTGTTTCTTGTAGTTTCGTAGGGATTCAGATAACAACCCAGTTGTTATTGTTATTCAGTTGTGACTCCGTTTAGGGTTTTGGGCGGAGATACTGGACCAGTTTGCATTTCCTTCTCCAGCTCAATCCTCATACAGATGAGGAAATTGAGACAAAGTGACTTGCCCAGGGTCACACAATGTCTGAGACTGGATTTGAACTCAGGTCCTCTTGACTCCAGGCCCAGCACTTTATCCACCATGCCACTTAGCTGCCCTAACAACCCAGAGTTGTCTCTATTAAGATGCATCAAGGATTCCACCCAACAGCCATCCCAACATACCCATCTTAACTTACTGCTTCCTTCTTCTAGGTAATAACCTTCTTCTACCTATTATTGTCTTTAGCCTCTCTCAACCCAATGTAGAACTATTTCTCTTTTTTAATCTTTAATTAAAGATGAAGAGAGACCCTCTCCTTCTAGACAGTCCCTTAGTACTTTTTAGTGTATAGCACTGAGCTGGCCTAAATGGAAGCCACCATTGGCTTAGAGTATTGCAGAGTACAGATGCATCTTGGAGAAGACAACAGTGGTCTGTGTGTGGAGAGAGGATGAGAAAGGGCCCTCCAGAATCCTGGCAACAAGGGATTTTGCAGGTCTGCTTGAGATTCAAAGAGTCCAGTTTCCAGAAGATCTCAAGCAGGGAAATCCTGAACTCTTATGGTTACAGCCCTGGACTTGGGCTGGTTACTGGGCCAAGTTTGGTATTTATCAAGCAAGCGCTTTTCAGACTGATATTTGTCCAACTCAGGTAGACTCAGAATCACAGTTTCATCTCTTGGGCCAAATGGGAGCAAAATGGAAGAAAACCAGGTTAGCAACTGTGGTCTTGTAGTGTGACAGGCTGCTTCCTGGTTTGTCAAGGTGTTGAACAAATTCTAAGAACCTATATCTTTGAGGTTTCCCAATGGATCATTTAGTGGAAAGAGCTATTGCAAACAAACGCAGTAGTTCATGAAATGACTCCAAAAGTTCAACCAGATTAGGTTAAACCAATACTTTCTTTTTGCTGAAGGGGGAAAAAAAAACCCAAAGCCAAAACAAAACCAACACATAGTATTGTATCTCAAATTCAGATCACTCACTTTTCCCCCGATGGGCAGACTGATCTTGCTAAAAGTGATTTCCTTGGAGACAACTGCTACAGAGGAGGAGGTAAAGTGCTTTGGAGTCAGAATATGTATTTAAATCCCACCTCTGACACTATTTGGGTAATTCGCTTAACCTCCATATATACAGGTAGAATTTTAGTTGGGACTTAACAGAATCCTTTGACTTTGCCAGAATTCCTTTAATCTGCATATAAAGATATAGACAAGAGCTCATGAAAATGCATTGTTATACCCTGCCCTCTACATGGTATCCTCTCCTCTGAGTCTTCTCTGTTGATGAATTCTTCCCTTTGTCATGCTGAGGACCAGACCTTCCAAAGAGTTGCTGATTTTGCTTTACATAGCAGTAAATACAGGGATAGCTCAGTGAATATTTGTGATTTCATTGGATCTCTGTGGCCAAAAATGACCCTGAGCTGCTTGTTGCCACAGAATCTCTTCTCTAACAGCAGTATTCTCCTGGTGCTGCCTGTGAATCTTGGAGCACCATCCACCATCTCAGAGGACTCAAAATTGGAGGGTAGCCCAAAGAGCAATGGAAAAGACAAATGACTTACTAGCTTTGTGACCCTGGGCAAGTCACTTAACCCCAATTGCCTCACTGAAAAAAGCAAAAACAAACAAAAAGACAAATGGCAGACATAAGTAAGCTGCTGCATGTGGCCAAATAACTGGGGAATCAAGAAGGGGTGTCAAAGACATCATTTAAGACTTGTATGATGAGTACTACGTGAATAACTCTGAGGTACTAGAAGAAACAGAGGAGGACTTCCAGTACTTTGGGTGTATCCTCTGTGGAGAATTTATATAAAGATATAGAGAAGAATAGCCCAGGATCAAGTATGGAGGGTTCATGATCCACACTGGTGGGGAGATTACACACGACAGTTTAGAATCCTCAGGCTCCCTTGTGACTGGTTCCTGGGATGCTTGGCTTTCGCTAAAAAAGTGAGAGTGAAGAAGTGAAATCTTGGTAGTGGTGAGGAGTTCGCATTTCATATTTCACTTGGGAACAGCCATGTACTATCTGCCCACCCAAAGTTTTAAGGTGGAGGAAGCATGGGGGATGGGGAGGTGAGGCTAGCTTCAGGAAGCAGAGAAGTATCTGACAAAGAAGAAGTGATATTTTTAAGCCTGAGAGTGATGTTGTGAAAGGATTGCTGGCTTGCATGTGTGCATGTGTGTGGTCAAAGCCTCACCCAGCACACTCCTGAAAGGAATAATACTTGGCATAAGTGAAAGTTCTGCTATTCCTTTACCAATGTTTCTGAAGCCCCCAGTGGATCACATCTGAGAACTGTATCATACATACATTTCTGTCCTTGGCAGCAATTTCTTCTCAACATAGAGAGAAGAGAAAGGCAACGAATCCTTTGGCAAAGGCCATTCAAGTCCATATTAAAATGATCATATTAGCAGATTGCAGTAGGTTGCAAACAACTATGGGGTTTTTGAAAGGACTTCTGAAATAGATATATAGCTTCTTTCCAGGATTCTAGAAGGAAAAAAAGTAGAATTTTTCAAGAGAAAATGAACCACTCTTAGACTGATGTCCAGCAAAAAATAATAATATATATAATAGATTGCTTTATTTTGATCTAATTTCTAACTACAAAGATAGCTTACACAACTATCCAAGTTTTCACTTTAAAATGGCAGTCTACAGAACATGTTTCATGCAACTCTTATGATGCTAAGTACTAGGTAAATAACTGGGAATAAACAGTTAAGGAATAATATAGCTTGCTAGCAGGTGCAGTAACTGCCCAATATGTACAAACAGCCATATTCTATTCTCAGCTCTTCACAGTTATGTGCAAATGTTACAAATATGGCTTTTGGGTTCTCCATTTTTTTTAAGAAAAGTAAGACATAATTATACAGAAGAATATGTGAAAAGGTCTGCAAGAAAGTTCTTCCACTTGATGACACTACATTTAAGTAGTAATTTACAACCTCCACCTGAGGGTGTAATACAGGCATGTTCCATAAGGGGGCATCGATTCCTAAGGCACAATATTAAGGTTAAACATTCGTTAATTAAGCCATGCTTTTTTTTTTTCTTTTTTCTTTTTGGAGTTATATGAAGTAATAGGTCACTGCTAGTAATAATGTGAAATAAGCTGTTCATTGTACAAAATGCAGTAATAATAAAGGCTAAGCTAACCTATTAGGTGCACCATTAACATGAACTAATTTGAAAATATCCTATACAGTGCTGCATATTAAAACATTGTTTTTTGGTAATATCTTTCTTTCATGAAGCAGAGAGTTATAAGGCTTCTGTGGAATAATAATCTTATAATTGAACAAATATTTTACACTCTTTTGTAATGGTATTTACACTTATTTTCATCTTTTGCCGTTTGGTAAAGAACATGTTCTTGGTATGCATCTTTCCTGGCTTTCTAAAGTGCTTGTTTAACTGCATGAGGCAAGAAAAATGCATATCTGTTGGTGGGCTGATGGCCCCTTACAGACTTAGTTGAAAAGTCATATCTGGACTCTGAAATGCATTTCTTAAAATGGATACTGATTATTGCTAAACGTGTTGCCCTTGCTGGGCTGAAGGCTGACAATCACCAACTCGATTATTTGTTATACATAAATATATGTCCTATAGATGTATGTACATGCAAATGCAAGATCTATCATGTAATAGATAGATACAAATGTTTTGTCTGTCAATCTATTTTGTGCTATTTAACTGACTTGTGCTATGTTTGAAGCTAGATTAAAATAAAAAATCTTAGCATGCTATGATTAACAATCCTATGGTTTACTAGCACAGGAAAAAAAAGGCTATGATAAAAGAGTTGAGATGACAAACTGGAAGGATTCTGAAATGCACTGAATAAGGCAAGAAATCATCAATTACAGCAGAGGAAAAGTCTGAAGTACATTCAGGAAACTTCATAGGCTCTCCCCCCACCACCCTTCACGGGCAGTATTCTTTTGATTTAGAAAAGGATTAAGCATAAGAGTGAAATCTTTGATAGTTTTTACTCCTACAAATACTCATATGGCAGCAAATTCAAAGCCTACTAAGATGCTCTGATGCCATGATCTGGTAAAATAAGGCACTTCCAGTATCGAATTCCAGCCGTGCCGAAAAGATTAAGCCTGGGTCCAACCTATCATTCTCTTGTATCCCCATTTCCTCCCATAAAAGGTGTCACCACACAGTTTTTTCCTCCACATGTATCCTCCCCCTTTTTTCTTGAGATGACTTTGTTTTTCTCCAGAATATTTTTTTCTGATGACTTTTTTTTTAACACATGATAGAAATCTTCAGCTCCCAGCTTCAGTAAAGTCGGAAGATCCAAGTGGTACCAGGTAATGAATTCAGTTCATTCAGTTAAAAGTCTCTTGATACAGAAGCTGACCTGCCAGCTGCAGAGAAACCATGCGGCTTCTGAACTAGTTCCAATATTGCAAAGCAAGCTATGCATGGACGTTGGTGCTGGAGAGGTCGTTTCTTATTATTTCATTTACTACAAGAGAAAAAAAAATGGAGAAGAATTATTAAGATGAAGTGGTTAACAACTAATATAGATTGAAATGCCAAAGGAACACATCTCCCATACTTTTGAAATATGCTCAGGGTGTGAAATGTATGTCACAGAGTTAATGAAAACAACACGTTTCTGACTTCTTAAAGTCCATTTACTCTGTTTAGCCAGAACATGCAAAACATTCAACTTGTTGGAGATTCAGCTCAGCAGATTAAAGTTAGAAATGGATACTTATCCTAGAACTGGAGCCCTTAAGCTTATCTAGTTTTCCCAATCCTCCCCCATAACCCTCCACCGATCAATTCCCTTTGCCCCTGTAGAATGTAAGTCTCTTTTCGGGGTTAGAGATGTTCTCAACTTTTGCCTTTCTATCCCCCAGCACCTAACAGAGTGTCCAATCAGGAGTAAGTATATAATGTTTATGAAATTGAATAGTCCATAACTCAGTTATTAATTGGACCTTTTGACAATACAATGGCACGTACAAAGTAGAGGTGCCGGGTGCTAAGCTTGACGCTTGGAAGATGAAATGCTACTTCTCCAGGACAGGAACACACGTGTTGATTTTCCACTGTGTAATATAGAGGTTTCATAAAGCATGGTGATGGCACGTGTGTGTGTAAGTTTCAAACTTTCAACTTCTTTGCTAGCTCTGTCAGCCCATTAATTGTATTTATAAACAAGGGCTCTCTCATCTTCTTTACATGTCATATCACGTAGGCCAGGCGCGTTGTGCCCCTTTCCTTGTTCCTGAAGACTGAGGTTAAAAGGAGCCAAAGAGTCATCTTGTCAGCATTTGAAGAAAAAGAAAACATTCATCTCTTTCTCAGCACCAGGCAGTGTGATGGTCACACTGACACTAAGCGGCTTTCCTTACTCCCGCCTCTTCTTTCATTCTCTTATTTCCCTGTAGATTGTCAAGCTGCACAGTTTCCCACACTCAAATGATGTCCATTTATCAGCTTGTGATTTTTGGCAGATGGACAGGAAATGACTGAACCTGGCAAAGGCCAGCTCCAGTGAACTGCACAACATCCCCTCTCTTTCCACCCCACCTCCAGTTACCACCACAGTCAGGCGATTTGCTCTAAGATAGGGAAAATGCCATCACTGCCACTGTCATTGCTTCTCATTTTCCTAACATTATTTGGAGGTGGGGAGCCTTTGTGTACGTCATGGAACTGCCCAAATTTCCCTTTGCCCATGGGCTGGAGCACACGGCAGTCCAGATAAACCTCATGTGTTTTCTGCAGAGGCCCTGGGCTGTCTAAAGTCAACTTCCTGAAGCAATTAGTTGCTGAATACTTCATCACCACCACCCCCAATACTCCCTCCCTATCCCTTTCAACTCCCTGCCACTTGTGAAAGAATAACAATAATAATATGTGTCCAGGAGAGTCAGGAATTGTATCAAGTGCGTCTGTGGCAGTTAGCTGGCACCATTTTGTAGTTCTGAATTCCTCCTAGAAATAGAGCTGAACTCCACTGATTCATTTACAAGCTGATAAGAATCAATGAAGCCAACCTTCTTAGCTACTTGCCTACCCTAAATGCTTACTATGAGCAAACTCTTGTTTTGAAGAATGTATTCGAGTAGCAATCTACTTTGTTAAGAACAGCAGATCTCTGTTTCATAGACTAGGGATCTGAAACACAACAAGTCAGTGAACAGATCAAGGCTTGTGGGTCCCAATCTCTAGCCACCAGAGCTCCTCTTTAAGAATCACTTATTCATTGATTTGTTCATTCTGCCTAACCACCAGATCTATCCTAGGGACATCTTAGAGACCTAGTTACTTCCAGAAATACTAAAGGTGACAAAGAAATGCAGATGGAAATAGGTGAATGAAACCACAAGTTCTCCAAGGATGACGTGAAGATAATTTCTTCAGAGTACAATCCACTAGAAAAGATTCAGGCCAGCAACCTTCACTCTGGGCCACTTCTCATACTCTGATGAAAAGGCTAAAGAACTCACAGCTTAGTGTTCAACTTCAATGCATCCATGTGAAAGCAAAAATAAAAGCAATCCACCTCACCTCTTCTTCTGTGCAACACATGTCTGCATGTATTTACTTGAAAACTATCCCCTGCATAATCATTCTCTTAACTAACTAACCACCTCTGATTATGTTCACCAAATTCTTCTTTTTAGTAGTCTGCTACACGATTCAGGAATGTAATAAACGCTAAAAATACAATTTGAGATCATTTTTGAAATGTTACTTCATTTTTCTTCCTCTGTCTTGCTTCTATTTACATATAAATGTGTCCTGTTTATGTTTGATGAGTAATTTATATGGCCAAAGACTGCCATTTCTGGGGTTCGACTCCCAAATCCCTGGAGTTCACATCTGGGGTATTTTCTCAGTAAACAAAAGCTTTATCTGTTTGGGGCAGGGAGATGAGGTGCAATAATACAATGTAACTAGGATTTCTCTGTATCAATACCCACGTATTTGCTGCATTTGGCAAAGGTCTATTCTTTATCAGCAGAAAAGCTAGGTTTTTGATGATGGGGAACATAGTTAGTGAGAAAAGAAGAATTAGAACTACAGGTAGGGAAATTACCTTATCATAAATAAGCCTGTATCTATGAAAGTGTTAAGAACCCCTGGGAAATCCTATCAATCCATAAAGTGACTTTCAATGAAAATTCTTTTAACGAAATTTTCACTTGTTTGGGATGGCTTCAGGATCCAAATCTTGTCTGAAAGTGCCAGAACAAACTTTTGAGGTCTCTTCCAATTCTTTCACTCTAGGAATCTGTGCCATCTTTCCCTTTCATGATTTAGGACAATTTAATTTCAAATTGAAACCTTATTCTAGTAAGATCAGAGGTTGAAAGAAGAGAGAGGCATGCTGTAGTGAATGACATGGGAGATGGAAAGAAAGCAGTTGGCAGATCAGATGCCAAAAGTTTAGTCTTGTTAACTAACTAAGCAGTGATGTACATACTGTGGGGAGTGGGGAGCGGGAATAACATCTGCTTGAAAAGATGAAAGGGGAAGAACCATCAGAAGTGGGCTTCCCCTTGCTGCCCACTGAAGCACCTGACGCTAGAAGGGAATACCCTTAAGTGGGTGTGAGCGGGGAAAAATCATTCAGCATGTCACTGTGCAGTCTAGGTCCTCTCTGAACCAGGTACTGTGACATGCCTCAGTGTGGGATCCTCTAAGACTAGGGACTGAACCCATTTTTTCGCCATCCATCTCTGTCCAGTAGTATTCCCACTGAGAATCCTAGGAAGGCAAGGGCTCCTTGGAAGAAGGATGGCATATGGTTTCCAAAGCCTTTCAATACTGATGGAATGAGGTCAAAAGCCACTTCTGCCCAGAACTGCTTAACTCCTCACCATCACAATCTGGATTCAAAATTCCAGCCTGGACATGGCCAACCTGTTTGAGCAACAGTACCACAGAAGACCCACAAGATATGTTTGTCCTCGATTCTTTTTACCGTTATTTCTAATTTACTTCATGAGATCAAGGGGCACATCTGGAGCTGGCATCAGTCACTACAAACTGAGTGCCAAACACATTTGATGAGCATGGCCTCAGCAAGCCTCTGATCTTCTCCAGAACCATAAGCCTTAATAAGTGCATGGTGACTGATTGATTGATGATGGAGTGATAAGCCTACTAACATCCTCAGAAGGAAAGTATGATCATGAACACCTTTCACAGACGGAATAAAGACAGAAACAGACAACTGAGGGATGAGATCACTGCTAAACTGAGAGGAAAGCCCACGGTTCCCATAATTCTGAATGCTTGCTCTGAAAGCTGGTATGGATTAATTACCCTTCTGTTAGAGGACCGTTCAGCTTCCATGCATGTAATTGCCACTGGGTGTTCTTATTTAGTTTTGTTGTGTCTTCGGGGGGAGAAGGGGAAAGGAGGGTGGTGGGTGGTGGGGGAGGAGGTGGTTTTCTCTTTTTTGATATGGTTGCTTTTGTAGATGACACCTACAGTTTCCCACAATGCCTACTATCTACTGATACTTTCCACCTTATTATTCAGCCTTTCCACTGACACAAAATAAAAATACATAGTACTGAGAATTGCAGGTAACATGTGACCCTCTGTACCTGTCAGAAGCCTGAAAGAGGAACCTTTCCTTTGCTTAACATCAGATGCCACTGCAACAGGATGTGGTGAGCTGTTATACCACAATTTAATTTAATAAGGAGGATCTTTTTTCCTTATATTTAACTTTTCTCTAAAATACCCTTGCAATGGAAACTTTTTTTTCTTTCTAAAAACTAAGGTCACTGTGTGGGGTGGTTTGAATTCCCACTTTAAACTGGGACATTACAGGCACACAGAGTCCATACACATATGTATGATTTCTCAACCTATGAAGATGTGTACTTTATGAGGCATTTTGGTTATTTCTTTTAATAGTTTTGGGGGAAAAAAAGCAGAATCCTACCTTTCTTAATTTACCTCTCTTTGCTATATATTTGTACTTACCAGGTAGATTTTTTTAAATGTTTCTTTTTTTTTTCCTTCACTATACATAGAGCTTTTAGCCATGCAGAAAAAGGTGCTGTCCAAGCCTACCAACTAGTTGTTCATGAACTAACCATCTCTCTCTCCTTCCACAGAATTTTTATTTTAAATTGACTGCTTTTCCTTCAAATTGATGGCCATTTTGAAAAGGTCCTATTATAACCCTGTGTTTTAATGAAATATCCATAATTCATCTTGTGGATTTTTACTCTGCTGTCTTTTTCTTATCACTATACAGAAATCCAAAGGCAGCTTTAGAGTTCAATATTCATTAGAAATATTTTGCTGACTAATGTCTCTCTCAGTACTTACCTTTTCCACAAAGGCTCTCCTATTTCTCTAAATTCTTGGTTATGGAAAATGATTTAATGGCTCCCATTTTATTTATACAACTAAGGTATGGCTGTATTATTTATTTATTAACATTTACAAAGCCTTTGTTTGGAAGTAATAACAGCTGACATTTATATTATGCTTTGCACAGTACTTTATGTGCATTATATCACTTGAGCTTTATAACAGCCCTGTGAGGTAGGTAGTGTAAGAATTATTATCCTCCTCATACAGACGTGGAAACTGAGGCTCAGAGTGGTCAACTGCCCATGGTCACATAGCTCATAGTTGCCAAGGGCAAGATTCAAACCCAGATTTTCCTGATTCCAAGTCTATCCCTCTATACTATGCTTTCTCCCCTTTACCTTTTTCAAAATGATTTCATTTACCTCTCATGAGATCTTTACAGTAGCTCGATGAAATCAACATTGCAGGTATTACTCTTCCTAGTAATGATTACTCTTCCTAGATGATGAAACTGAGTTCAGGATGGTAAGTGGCTCCCCAGCTAGTAAGTGAAAATCAGGTCTAGAACCCAAGCCATCTGCCTCCTGCTCGAATGTTCTATCTACTATATCATACTACCATCAGTCTCATTAGTACTTGCTGTTCTAAGTATCTTTAAAGGAAGGGTTCTTAATCTGGGGACCATGAACTTGTTTAAAAAAATTGAGGACCATATTCCAGTGTAATTTCTTTCCTTTGAGATCTTATGTCCTTTATTTTATGCATTTAAAAACTTGATTCCAAGAAGGGGTCCACCAGACTGCCAAAGGGTCCAGGGACACAAACAAAGGTTAAGAACCCCTAGTTTAAAGACAGTCCACTGGCAAGTACAGTCACTATACTGGATTAGAAATATTAAGTGTTTTGATTTTTCTTTTTACAAGGCTAATAAAAAAAGTTGTAAAGCTTAGCCCGAACTGGTCTCTTTAACAGTAAATAATGACATATCAATAGATGGTGTTATGAAAGAGATATGTGAATAACACTGATTACTCCTACACATGGCATTTAGTGCTTCCTCATCCTTCTGTCCCTAATCACATCCATCACCTCCTCACATTCAGCCTCCAGAAGTTTTTTTGTCTCCCTGGTCCTTGCTATTTTTACCTATAGGTCATTCAAGACAACATTGAGAGTTTGGCGTCTCTGGAGTGAAACTAAAAAGAGTTGTAGGATTATATTTATTGTTACATTCCTTTCCTATTGCACATACCAATTCTTTCTTTCCTTAAAAAAAAAATGTTATCCTCCTGCTCCGTCCAGCCAATCCACCTGCACAAGCTTGGTGCATTTATAGGAGATTCCTTTATAAGGCTTAAAATAAGAGAGGTAAAGAGAGAGAGAGAGAGAGAGAGAGAGAGAGAGAGAGAGAGAGAGAGAGAGAGAAAGAGGAAAAGAAAAAGGACAAACAACCAAAGAAACCACACAAACCCACGCACTGATCATTTATTTTCCATTTTACACACGCACACACACACACACACACACACACACACAAGAAATGTCAGCATTTCTCTTGCTTTAAAAATAGTGAAATGAGTTGTGAGCTCGTCAAAGATATCACTACAGATAAAGATGCCAGAGAACTGCTGACAAGGTAGGTCAGCTGTTCCCACACAAAGCCAGCTTTTTTTTTTCAGCTAAAGAATCATAGATCGAGAACTGGAAAGAGATCATCAAGTCCAAAGCCCTTATCTTATAGACAAGCAAACTGAGTCCCACAGAGGTGAAATAGATTGTCTGAAGGTGATACAGGTGGGAAACACTAGTCCTTCGGCTCTGTTAGAATTCAGTGCTTCCCAATTAGGTTGTTTCATCCAGAAATCTCCAGTGCACTAAGGCAATTGTAATTGTCTTATATCAAGAAGTTTGGGGCGGGGGAGCAGGGAGGAAGGGACAGTAATATTTCTGAAGGAATGCTTCTCACCCAGAGGTAGCATGCTACAACAGAAAGAATACTGGCTCCAGAGTGTGAGGACTGCGTGTGGCCTTGGCCAAGTCACTTAACCCCCTTCAGGCCTTGTTTCATCCACTGTAAAATGAGAAAGTTAGACCAAAAAGTCAACACTAATTCTGTGGCTACATCCCAGCTCTAGCACTATGATTCTGTGACATGGACTTCCCATGCCATGTTTTTTTCCAATGCATTTGATCTGCATTTAAAAGTGAGATTCCAAAGCAATATCTTTGGTACTATTCATGGAGCAAATGACATGTGAAATATCATCCTGTTAGGATTTCTGGACCCAGTTTATTGTGCTTTCTATTGTATATAGCTTATCTTTCCAGTTTCAAGTAAACCTTTATCATCAACTGTTCCACTTCCAACTGTAAGTCAATAAGATGGTAGTGTATGCTTTTATGTTAAAGGAGAAATACTATGGACTATTAACTTCAATTGAGATAGGAAAGAATTACCATAGAAAAAACACCCAACTTAGATTAAATTATATCTCTCAAACATAAATAAGAAACAGGATGTTATGTTAACTACTATAAAAAATTTAAAAGGTGTAAGAAACAGTAACCACTAAGAATGGAAGAAACCATAGCATTAAATACATACTTTTATAGAATATACTTTCTGAGTTATAAGCAGAAACCAGACTGAATGCTTATGGAGAACACAGCAACCCTGTATAACACTAAATCAATTTTATCTTCTATTTACCTCCCTGCCACATCACCTAAATCCTCCTTAAATGAAGGCTAAAACGAATCAAGTTCTAAGATGGGAGAATAAAGCTAGGTGACCCTAGACATCCTGGAATCTCACTTTGGGAAACCTGACCTGGCTAGATCCAGAGTTCCAAAGGCAAAAGGCAAGAAGTTGGCATTAACTGATGAATTTAGAGAATGCCTACCTTTTCTAGATTATATTGAAATCTCAAGGGCTACAAGCAAGGAGAGGTGAACCCTGAGTGCTGTGACATGCACAATTTCCCTGCCTAATATGTGCATGTATGTGCTCAGGCAGTTCTACAACTTTCAGTGGTGAATATGTGTCAGGAAGATGCTTACAGGGACAGTGTCAGCACAAAGTGTTGACTGACAAAGAGGGGTTTGAGATCTTTCCACCTTTAAAAAAAGAAACACACAGCACAGCTGTAAAGCATAGAGGGAACATTCAGGCTATCAAAAAACTTGAATGTTCTGACAATTTTGCTTTAAAAAAAAGATTGAGATTCATGTACCAGCATGACTAGTGGAGGAGAAAACACAAGTCAAAAAAAAAAAATGTGTTCAGTGGAAGGGATGATGCAGGTTTAGATATGGTTGTCTGTTAATTTTGGTCAAAAGACATTTTTTAAAAGTAGCCTGGACTTCCTGTGGATGTTTCCTGACAGCATTAAATGTGTGGCTTTAGAATGTAAGCTGTCCCATTAGACTGTAAGCTCCCTTAAGGCAGGGACTGTTCCTGCCATTCTTTGTATCCCTAGAGCTTAGAACAGAGCCTAAGCACATAGTATATGCTTAACAAATGTTTGTTGACCAATTAGTAAATGACAAGTTAGTTGAGTTCAGGTGGATCGGTGCTTATGTTGTTACACACGCAGCTGTGTGCACAAGTTGTGCATTCAGTCCAGGTTTAATTGGAGGCAGCTTACATGAGAGTAAGTAGGAGTTGCTTTTGTGTAAGAAAGGAACATGATTCAGCCTGCTTCATACTCAGAGCAAAACTACCTTTTCCAAACACACACACACACACACACACACACACACACACACACACACACACACACACACACACACACACACTCTCCATTCCCAATCCGTAATCAATGAAAAAACATATATACATAATGTGAGTGTCAAAAGTATAATAAAAAGCATTAGCTAGAACCTTTTCTGACAGCTAATCTTGGCCAGGGATGCAGACTTACAGGGAAAATGGAAACTAGGGGCTTCTAAGCAACAGAATAAGGCATCTGATTCAGAAGTATTAATCTAGTCACACTGTATAGTCAAAGGTTTTCATAGGTCATCCAGAAGTCAAAGAGACCTAGAGATAATTTAGTCCAACTCCCCAACTTCACACACATGAAGAAACTAGGGTTTTGTTACAAGGGAAAGTTTTGGGGGGTGAAGAAGCATTAGAAAGTGATAGCAAGTTAAAGAGCATTACAAAAATATTATTTTTTAAAGCATAGGAAAACAAAAACTGTAAAGCATCATTTGTCTCAGTTTCCTGTTCTGTATAATTATGGGCCTCTACTAGAGTTCTTCTGGCTCTAAATCCTAGGATCCTGTAATAGCAGAGTTAATGAATGTCTTTGAGATTGATCTTCATATCCAATCCTTTCATTTTGCAGATGAGTTAAAATGGCAAGCGTTTCTACATCTCCTTCTCCAACTCCATCCCCTCCTACCCCCACCCCTCCACTGCCACTCCTGGCTTTCCAACATTTGGTTTTATATTCTAGCATATTCCAGTGCTTTGTTTTTTAAATAAAAGCACTAAAAGGCAAACAGCACATTTTCTAATTATGCCACATTAGGGCTCCAAACCTGAAGGTTCTTACTTTATGCCACTCTATTGTGGCAGAGATTCCAAACACTGGGGAGTTTTATGTCACATCCTGAAGAATTTTGTTCTGGCAATGTCTGTGGTGTATTTAAATACTGCGCAAAAAGAAATATAGGCACAAAAGAAAATTTAAAAATGTTTACTCCATTTTCTTTTCAATAAGAAAAATACATATTGTGTACAGAAAACCTGTCATTGAATAAGGAAAAAAAAAAAATTTTTAGAAGAGTGCATCAGAGGAGAGTCATTTTTCTTCTTTTCTGCAACTAAAATATAATTATAAACAGATTTACTTTGTCTTTTCAAAAAAGCTGACCTCCAGGTAAGTCAGTGCTATAACTCAAAGGAAGGGAACAATTAGGTGACCAGGTGACATGGTGTATGGGGAAAGAATGTTAGATTTAGAGACAAAGGATTTGGGTTTGATTCCTGGCTCTGGTTTCTACCTGTGTGACCTTGGTCTAGTCTTCTCTATCTCTCAATTTCCTCAGCACTAAAATGAAGGGTTTGGCCTAGTTCTATGTCTATTATATATATATTATATATATATATATATATATACACACACATACACACATATATATAACACACACACATACACACACATAGATACACACATAGATACATATACATATATACATACACATATACACATATGTGTGTATATGTATATGTAAGATATATGTAAACACAATACATATATACATGTATGCATGTATGTGTACATATGTATGTGAGTTTGTATATATAGAGACACATACATACACACATACATACATATAAACAGAGAGAGAGGGAGAGAGACATGCACACACAAGTAAAAATCAGAAGTCTGTATTTTATTTTATTTTTCAATTATCATTATAAGTAAAATTCCATTACAATGAATCTAAGGCAGTGTTCAAATTATTTTTGCTGAATTGGAATGTTATTGTATATCATCATTCTTGGAATAAAGGGTACAGTGGATGGTAGCTAAAAATCATTTTGTTAAAGATACATTTTTCACCACAAATATATTTGCGTCATAAGATGTGATCTATATTTTGACAAATTTACCTTTTCCATTTCTTGAATATCCGGTTCCCCTTTCCCCAACATATTGTTGACTACATGGCTTTGAATGTTTCCATTTGAGGTTATATATTTAGATTAACCAGGACCTTATTTAAGAGATTACTGTAAAAGTACAGTAAGCTTATTGATATATCTTTATGAGGAATTCAAAATTGTAAATGAGAAAGAAATAAATAGAAGAAAAATGTTTTTTCTTTGTTCTAAGCATACATTCAATTTTTAATACAAAGATATCTGCTAGGGTCCCTCTTTCCCTCCCTTCAAAAAAAGAGGTGAATTTTTCTCACCCTTATAGGAAGCTTACCTTAAACATTCTCCCCACGATTTACAGCTCAACTTGAAATATGCACTAGATAATATCAGTCACAATATTATACAGCAAAAACAGTTTCATTTCTTTCATTCACTCCTTCATTCATTCATTCAGCAAATATTTATCAAGTACCTCTTATACATGTAGAAGGCACCATGGTAGGTGCTGGAGATTTGAAATGCTCTTGTTAAAAAGGAAGGACCATTTGGTCCTGAGAACATGAACGGCACTGGTCTTCTGAAAACACAAAGTTCACACATGAAACAGGAGCTCAGTACATATCGGAAAAAAAAATAGTTTTATGAAGCAATGGAAAATGCACTTTCACAAGTTTCATTAGAAAATCAGATCTTGTATTACCTTGAGTGTCCCGGATCTATTGGAAACCTACTTATTTTTATCTTTTTAATCACAATAAGCCACAGTCGTTGGGCCTTCTATTTTTGGAAAGAGAGCAGGACAGTGGAGCAACTGAGTGACAACAAGTATCAGATTTTTAATAAAACATGATCCTCCCATCTGCATTTTTGGCACTGATGAATAGTATTGTTATACAGGAGTATCAGCCACTGAGACAGAATAATTTTCCTACCTTCAGCGTCCATTTCCTTATTTAGCCTGACAATTCCAAATAATGCAAAAATCACGTCGTTAGAAACGTTTTGGACAGTTAATGGGGAAAAGGATGACACTGAAGATCTCTTCCCAAATGGTATGACAACAGCACACTGTGGGAGGGCCTATCCCAGGATGCCCAATTCCCCGGGTAAATTGGATCCTTGACCCCCTCAAATCACATGTGACAAGCAGGGTTATGTTTTCCATCTTTTCACATTGGTAAAATAGGAGGATTTTATTCTCACCAATACGAATCCATTCCTCCTCGTCTGACTGATGAATCAAACCAACCAATCAGTTAATTAGCAGATACTTTCTTGAGTGTCTATTGTTAATCACCAAAAAAAAAAAGTCTTTAAAATTTGAAATCCCTTCCTGACTCACCCACAAAATTTTAAAAGTGCACAGGAAAATCACTTTCACTAAAATGATCTGAACAAGAGCACAGAGAATGCTGATGGACATATGCTCTGTGAGATACTGTATGGAAAGTGATTTGTAAACTTTAAAGTACTCTATACATATGAGTTATTGCTATTGTTGTTGTTGTTAGCTTCTAAATTAAGCCTCCAACGATTTCTATAGTACCACGATGCTAAACTCTTTTTAGGGTTGCTGAATCATAGCATTAAGGACACCTGGAAAAGAAAGGAATTAAGAAACCTGCCTGTACGGATCACCTAGGAAAGGTAAAGACAGTTGGAGTCCCATGCCTTAAAATTTAAATCAGTGACTCAAAACATCCATCTCTGGGGGTAGGGTGAGGAGAGAAGTTTGTCTAGCTAATTTTAGCAGAATGGCACTAGCCTAGCACTTGTCATCAAGGAGTCAGGAAGTCAATTATTAAGTATTATTTTGACCATCTACTAGGTGTCCAGGACTGTGCTAGGCTCTGCTAAACCATGTCACACAACCAGAGAGTAAAGGAATTGATTCACCCTCCTCCCCCCCCAATTCTGGAGCTCAGGGACTTTAGAGATCATCTAGTCTAAACCCCTCATATTACAAGTGTCTTGACATAGCTAATTAGTGTCAAAGCTGTGCTCAGAGCTTTGGCTTCCATCCCTACCCCCTATTCCAGGGCTCTTTCCACTACCCAAACATGATCCATCATTGTCCTTGACAAAATAAGCTTTAAAAAATTTGATTTATCCACAGTCTAAAGCAAGGCAACATTAAAAAGTTGTTACTCCACTCTAAAGGTTGGACAAGGTATAATATGGTACAAGGAAAAAAGTACAGGATTTGGAGTCAGAAGACTTAGTTTGAATCCCACCTCTGTCCCTTACCACCTGTAAGACCTTGGCAAGTCCCTTAAGCTCTGTGGGTCTCAGTTTCTCCTGTCTGTAAAATGAGTGGGCTTTGGAAAGGATGATACCTAAGATCTTCCAGTCCTCGAATCCATAAAGACACATGACATAGCTAGGTCTTGTTTCTTTAAGTACCATACATACAAGTAAGTGGCAAAGTCTAGTTCTCATTAGAAATCATTCTCCCTGACTTGTCCATGAACCAAAGTAAGTCATAACAGTGTCCAAAGCTATTTGTTTTAAATCCTAACGTACATGCATGTGAGCACACATATGAAAGTATACCCAGTTGTTTCCTGAGTTTTAAAATGGTGCTCTACAGACCCTTGAGAGAAGCAGTCTTTAGCCCTTCAGAAGTAATTACCTCACACACACACACATTCGTATATACATACACACACACACACATATATATATATATATATATATATATATATATATATATATACATAGATATGCATATTTAGATGTATGATACATGATGTTTAAGGAAATAAAGTATGACTGTCATATGTCTTCATGGGTTTGAGGACTAGAAGACCTTAGATGTCACCCATGATATATAAATAAATATAATCTTTATGTATATATAGAGGGCAGCTAGGTAGATACAGTAGATAGAATACTGGACCTGGAGTCAGGAAGACTCATCTTTGTGAGTTCAAATCTGGCCTCAGATGTTTACCAGCTGTGTGACACTGGGTAAGTTACTTAACCCTGTTTGTCTCAGTTTCCTCATCTATAAAATGAGGTAGAGAAGGAAATGGCAAACCACTCCAGTATCCTTGCCAAGAAAACCCCGAATGAGGTCATGAAGAGTTGGACACACCTGAAACAACTGAATGTCATCATCATCTTCATCTGTATTTACTATATTTATACATATACATATATATATATGATATATACATACAGATTATATTTATTTATATATTGTGGATGACATGATTATAGGTTGGCTATATATCAGCTGCTAGATCACTAGCAGCTGATTTATTTTGTATGTGTATTCTGTATATACATGTGTGTATATATGTATATGTGTGTATATATGTACATGTATACATGTGTATATACATGTATTGTGTATGTGTGTTAGAACATAAGCTCTTTGGGTACATGGACTTTTCATTTTGGCTTTGTGTCTCCAATCAGTAAACAAGCATTTATCAAGCTCTTCCTTTGTGCCAGAAATTGTGTTAAGCATTGGGGAAATAAAGGTAGGGGAAAAAAGTTCATGTTCAAGGAGTTTAAACTGCCTGGCATATAGTAGTTGCTTAACAAAAGCTCAAGATATATACATATATATACAAACACATGCATAACATATTTATATTAATCCTAACCCTGATAGATATAACATTCATACAAATATACACATATAATATGCAAACATGTTATCTCTATGTATGACATAACAGGTAAAATACATGTGTATATATACATATGTGTATACATAATATAACTTTTTGTGACATGGATCCCTTTAACAGTCTGGAGCCATATATAGTGCTGCCTACATTCATAATTGAAGGAAATGCTAAATTTCAATGAAAAGTTAGTGAAAATAAAGATGTAATTTTTTTCCTATATAAGTTCATGGACCTCCTGAAATTTATTGCAGGACCTCTTGGTGGTCCTTCCACCCCAGTTTAAGAGCCCCTGGACTAGTACTTCTTAGTATCACTAACAGTAATTTCCATTCTTCTAGAGATGCATGAAGACATGCCTTCTTATTCACTATTAAAGACCTCTCACTTGCATTTGAACACTCAAATACCTCTGAAAACTACAACTTGTATTAGGCTTGAAGTTCTGAGAGCCAAAGGTTCTAAGGTCTGTGGGTGGAGAAGGGCTTGTACCTTTGGGAGAATCAGATCCTAAGTGGGTGTGGTGCTCCCTGGGAGGGTAGGAAAAGGAAAACAAGGAGACCGGGGTTGGGAGGAACTTAATAAGGAAAATTCATTAGAAAGCTTTGTTATTACCTTGGCATCTGAAATCACACAGCTCACAAACTTTAATCCCCAGACACAGGGAAGAGTAGCAATCTTCCCAACACTTTAATCCTCTGTTTTAGCTTGCAACCTGGCTGCTTGGGGAAGGCCACAATTTGCATGGGTTGTCACTGACATTTCTGTAAGAAAACAGCCGGAAGCAATCACCAGCAAACACCTGCCTGCAGGCATGGGTTTGTCTACTTTGCCTGCATGAAGCAACACTACTGGGGAGTGTGTCGGCTTCATTTGATTATTCCGATACAAAATGTTGCCATGATGTAGAGGGGAATAAATTAAAATGATAACTCAAAGAACATTTGATTTTTATGGGTATTTAGCATTTTCAAAGTGACATTTTAATCAAGTGCTTCCCAAGTTTTTTAAAACATACAAATGCTAGATCTGGAATCCATAGAGGCCTGACTTTGAATCCAACCTCAGATGCTTACTATAGCTGTGTGATCACCAGTGAGTGATTTAATCTCTCTGAGCCTCAGTGTCCTCACTTTTGCAATGGGAATCCTTATAGATTTAAAACCCACTTCCCCAGGCTTATTTATCCTAAAGTGCTATGTAAACACGATCTTTTTGTCATTGTTGTTGGTTCAGTCGTTTTTTCAGTCATGTCTGACTCTTCCCGACCACATTTGGGGTTTTCTTGGCAAAGACATTGGAATGGTTTGCCATTTATTTCTCTGGATATTATTATGCAAGAACTAGTTGTGTGAATGAACTAAATCCCTCATTCCTACTCCCATTTTACAGAGAAGAACTGAAGCCAGCAAACGATAGCATCTAAGCGTAAAAGTTGAGATTAGAGCTAGCATTCCTAGGATCCTTGAAAAAAAATATATATATATACACACATATACATATACACACATATACACATACATACATATATGTGTATATGTATCATACATCTTTGAACATATATACACACATACACATTTAAATATGTATATGTATACATATATATAATAGAGATCATTTTTGGTTTTTGTTCAATTGTTTTTTA
The DNA here is from genome assembly GCF_003287225.1 of Phascolarctos cinereus. Lineage (NCBI taxonomy): Eukaryota > Metazoa > Chordata > Mammalia > Diprotodontia > Phascolarctidae > Phascolarctos > Phascolarctos cinereus. Next base: position 544,935,923 of record NW_027555847.1, on the reverse strand, counting down.
ATTTATTAATCCATTCAAATGCTATTTTAAGTCTAACCAAACTCTATGTTTAATTTCATTAGTATCAAGGGAACCCTCATCCCTGTAATTCTTCTTGAGTCCAAGAGAGGGACAAATGACTAATTACAGGCACAGAAGTAGAAACAATGACTTTATTCTCATGAGCACAGGTGACTTCTTTGGCATTTCCAGAAAGTCTAAGTTCCTTCACTCTGGGTGCTCTAGATCTATGGCCCTTCCAAGGAAAACAAATGAAGATACAATTGAATTGGCTAAGGACCAGAAATTTTCCCCTTTTTCCCTCCTCTTATAATGATCTAATCAAATGTCAATAGCTTAAAAGAACGAATGGCACTAGCATTTGAGCCATTCATTCATTCATTGAATTTGGAGATAGAACCTTAGAGGTCATCTATTAAAATAGCTTTACTGTGTAGATAGGGGCAGCTATGTGGTGCAGTGAATAGAGTGCTGTTATTCAAATCCAGCCTCAGATACATAATAGCTGTGTGACCCTAGGCAAGTCATTTTACCCTGTTTGCATCCGTTTTCCCATCTGTAAAATGATCTGCAGAAGAAAATGGCAAACCATCCTAGCATCTTTGTCAAGAAAACCCCAAATGGGGTCAGGAAGTGTTGGATATGACTGAAAAATGACTCTACAATGACAACAACAACAACAAAAACACATAGATGAAATTCATGGTCAGAAAAGTTGAATAACATGCCCTTGAATAACATGTGATAATACATCTCTTATTGAGGGATTAACTCCTACCTGGGTTTCCAACATACTAAAATTCCAATATTATATACAATTGCAAGAAACTTAGTAGTCCCTTTACATCTAATACAATGTCTATGGCACCTAATATATTTTGATATCTATAAGTTTATACACACAAGTATATTAATATACATACATATGTACTTATGTTTCTTTTAATTGGGATTTTAATTAGTTTTAAATCAAATCAGCAGGACATGCCTATGTGCACTCATATTGCCTTTATGTAATAGCAGTATGCTCCCCAGTGATTAGTAGGGATGTTCCAAAATGAACAGTTAGTAGCAAAACTAGGATAAGAACTCAGACTTCCTTATTCACAGCAATGTAATTCCAGGCCGAATTATTTATCCTATGTAGAAAAATCTAAGTGTTAACTGCAAGTGGAAGGAAGTATGTATATACATGCATATGTGTGCAATATAATAAGTGCAGGGTTTTTCCATTCAAAAGAGAAGAAAAGGAATCAACCAAATTTGGAATGACAACTCTCTCTCATTTAGTTATACTCTTTGTTCACCTTCCGTGAAAGTTAAAAGTTACCTCAGATGAACAAAGTTTTTTCTTTCATTCTTAATGACATCTCAAGGAATATCTCAGTTTCCTTTCCCCAAACCTATCCCAATTTGTTTCATTTTTTCAATCCAACAAACCACGTCTAGCCTATAGCTATTCTGATGACTAGATAAAGCTATCCAATAGGCAGAGTTGTGGGATAAAGCATTGAATATTCAGAAAATAAATACTTTTAACACAGGGTGTGATTCAAAACACTACACCATTTTTAATTATAGCTAGGTACTTCAAAAGTTCTGTGCATTCATCATAGTTTACCTTCCCCTAGTACAAATTGGAAGGACTACCCATCACCTTCCGAGGCAGTTCCTATGCCTCCCCCCAAATAATCAGTCATCCAGCAACCAATAGTCTGGTGATGAACTTCTCTGAACTTAGCTAGGCTGGTTCTTGAACAATAGATACCCATTTGCTGAATCTCTAATTAAAGCCTTTCCAGCTTGATAAGACCCATCAGATGTTTTACTCTATTGATGTAGTTTTTTGGAGCCCAGAATCACTTCACACCACCATGAAACATCAAAGTAGGAGCATAGCTATACATAGAGCATGGGCACTGTGTGCTGGCAGAGCTTGTGGCAAAAATTACCTACCATATAGCCTTCCTCATTCTTTCAAGGGAAAGACCAACAATGCTGATCTCCAGGGCCTGATCACAAACCCAGGCCTACTCTCTTATGAACAGGCTGTTACTGGAGATCTAGTTGGGGAAAGTTGACCTTTTATTGGGAGAATCTTGGTACTACCAAGGGACTGAAAGCATTGGCTATAACAGAACATTTATTTTGTATCTTCTTTTTCTCATTTCAACTACCAGAACACATACAACCCATCAGAAAAAAAAAATTTTTGAATCTGAGATCTGGAAGGACTTAGCTCCCTTCAAATCCTAGGCAAAAGATGACTATATTGGTTAAACTAAAATATAGCCAACTCCAGGTTTTCACAGTGAAGCAAAAACAAAAAACCTGGAAAACCTAGAACAACTTCATTCAGAATATGAAAACACCTTGGGTCTGGAATTCTGTGAGAAGGCATGAGGAAGAATTTGCACATCAGTCAAGCTGATGGGCTACCCTTAGAAAATAACACATTGAGGGGCAAAAGAGAGAGGGAGAAGAGCAGTTAGACAAATATAGGCAAATAAGATAGGTTCCATAATCTTTATGACTTATTGATTTCAGAATGGAAAAAACCTCAAGATTTAATTTCTATATTGATTATGCAATTATTCATCTTTATAGAAGCTTTTCTAACATTACACATAATGAGCAATTCATCACAGTATATTAGGTGCCATGGACGTTGCATTCGATATAAAGGGGTCATTAAGTTTCTTGTAATTGCACATTACTAGAGCTTTAGTTAGTTCTAAATCAAATCAGCAGGACGTGCACGTATGCGCTCTAATTGACTTTATGTAATAAGAGTGTGCCCTTGGTGATTACCAGGGATACTCCAAAATGAGCAGTCTTGTTGAAGCAAATTGCCAGGGATTTCAGAGACTATTTCTCAGTCCACACTATGGAGCAGGTCATTTCAAACAATAACCAAGGGGAAAAGTAAGAAGAAATCACCTGAAATTTCTTAATGAAAATGGAAAGGATTCATGGGTGAGTATATGCTAAGTGAGCTCTATTCAAAACCCCAATTAAAGATTAACCCTGACAATAAAGTGAAATGAGAAAGAAAGAAAACACACAAAATTTATATGTCATGCTAAAGTAAAAAGGACCTTATGGAGCTCACATGGTATAGAGGCTAAAGTGCTGAACTTGGAGGAAAAATTGGACTTATGTTCTGCCTTATTAGCAATGTGACTCTGGACTTGTCCCTTAACTTTGCTTAGTCTTGATTTCCTCATCTGTAAAATGGCTACAAAAATAACATCTATAGCAAGGGTCACTGTGACAATCAAATGAACTAATTTATTTAAAGTGCTTTGCAAACACTAGATGCATGACTCTGGGCAAGTCACTTAACCCTGTTTGCTTCAGTTTCCCCATATGTAAAATGAGCTGGAGGAGGAAATGGCAAACCACTTCAGTATATTTGCCAAGAAAACCCCAAATGGGGTCATGAAGAGTTGGACATGACCAAAATGACTGAATGACAACAACAAAAGCAAATATTAAGGAGTTATATAAATGTGAGAGCTATTGTTATTATTAATATTATTATCTGTTTATTAATTGTTACTGAAGGAAGTTTTTGCATTATCTTCCTTTCCTACATTCTACTTACGTGAAAGCTAAATCTGGGACATTGTCATTTTTCCTGGGGAGTCAATGTCAGGGAACAAGATGAGAAACAAAGCTTACTTTTTCTAGAAGGACAATATTTCCCTGGCATCTCCAGACTGAAAGGATCTTTCTCTCTCTCTCTCTCTATCTCTCTTTTGACAGAATTTATGGATGCATCATTCATTTGATAATTACTTATCTTCTGATAGAAGGCAGAGTGATACCGTGTCTAGAATGTTGGGCTTGGAATCAGGAAGGCCTGGGTTTTCCGCTCTGTTACTGTGTGACCTTGGACAAGTCTTAACCTCTAATTGCTCCTTGGAATTCCTGAGTACTTATTTATTTAAGTCATAGGCAAGTTCCTATACTTAGAGTTATCCAAAATGATGAAATAACAGATCTTCCTTATCTTTAGGTACCTGGAGATATAGGATCATAGACTTAGCTGAAAAGGAACTCAGGGAACATCTAATCAAATCCCCTCATTGTGCAGATGAGGAAAATGGGGCTGAGAAAGGTGAGGTGACTTGTCCAAGGTCACATAGTAAGTTCCAGAGTAAAATTTGAATGCAGGTCCATTGACTGCAAATTCAGTATTTTTCCACTTTTCTTTCTCTTTTATTCTTGTCTTGAAGGGTTTAAATCTTTTAGTGTGTGTGTGCATGTGCGCACATGCTCATGCACATGTGCACTTGTGTATTCATACATATATACACACACACACATATCTCCAATCCTAGCTATGCTTCATTTTTAAGCTCCTTCCATTTTATTTCCTACTGCCCAATTAATTAAATTAAATTAATTAAATCAGCACTGGAAAGGGTGTATCAGTCTATTTCTTGATGGCTCTACTTGTCATCTCTATAACTTGCAAGACCAAAACATACCTCCTTTCTATGTGTAGTCTTCCCTATATCAGAATGTAAGCTGTGGGAGGGTAGGAGCTGTTTTGCTTTTGTATTTGCATCCCAATCACTTAGCACATACATGTTTAATAAATGTGTTTTTTTTATTCATTCATTTATTCATTCATTCATTCCCTTTACAAGACAACTCCTTGAGATCAGGAACCAGGGCTCATACTTTGTACCCCCAAAGCATTTACCAAAAGGAGGTGTTCAAAACATATTTCTTGATGTGAGAGCTGCATTTATTCTTTCTATGAGTCTCACTCTCATATACTACCTGAGAGCAGTCTAACCTTCTAAACTTCCTAAAAGTTTTAGTGTGCTCAGACTTCAGTGCATTTCCTCCTCTCATGCTGGGATTGGGCTATCATTTCAAAGCTTCAAGCATCTTTATCTGTTAAGTAAAATCTGACCTCTGGAGCAGACCTCATGTGTAGTGGAAAGATTATTTAGAGATACTGATCCACAGTAAATGCCAACTCAACCATGGCTGAGAAAAACAACAACAAAGTATTATTGTTATTATTATGAGTGGCTAATTTTAAAAAGAGGAAATCAGCTAGATTTACATAGGGGCCACAGACCAGTCCAGTACACGCTTCTGCTCAGGGAACAGAGGTTTATCCCCCAAATGGCAATGAGCAGTGGTGTGCCTAATGCATGGTCTCCATCACTACCCAGCTGTGTTGGGAATGCCAGCATGCCAGGGGGTTCCAAAGGCACTTGATGAGCCAGAACATTCACATTTTGCCCTTCAGTGTTAAATCTGTCCCCTCTATCTTCCTCATTATTTTTCCTGCTGCTACTGAAATACCTTTAAATGCTTAGAATATTTAAAAGTGTCAATATGTAGAAATTTGCAAAATGTTTCCATGGGAAAATATTTCAATCTGACATAAAATTTAAAAGTTGCTGAGAATTCAACAAGTGCTCCAGTCATCTAGAAGACAATTATAGTAGAAAAACTCATCTTAATGCTATTTTTAAAAACTGACAAGTAACAGCCAAATTTCTCAGTGCACTCTGCGAGAACATTAGTATAATCACTCTGAGTTGACAAAAGAATACAAATACTTGAAAAAAGGTTTGAATCAGAAACTGAAAGATCAGCATTTCCCGAACACATTCAGAAAACATTTAAGTGCCTACTATGTACAATGTTGTGCTAAGCATTGGGCATGCAAGCTAAAACAGAACATAGTCCCTTGATTTAAAGAGCTTATGATTGGAGGAGAGGTGGAAAAAGACAAGTACACAGATAATTATAATACAAGTGAAGTAGTATAGGGGTATAAGAGAAGTCAAATGAATGACAAAAATAGGGAAGGAGAGGTTACTTGTATTTGGGAGTTGGGGGAGGGGAGGGACAAACAAGAGGTTAAGCAAAGCTTTATGGAATGTATGACATCAGAGCACAGGCCTTTAAAAAAAGGGAAGGATTTCAATAGGCAGTGATGTGAGGTGATATACAGAGGTGGGGAATAGCATAAGCAAAAGATCTCCAGGGTAGAAGAGGGTAGGATGATATTGGAGAATATTCTGCTTAGCAATTTGGATTGACCATAGAATTCACAAAAAAAAAAAGTAGAGTAATATACAATGAGACTGAAAAAAAAAAGTTGAAGAAGGCCTGAGGAGGGTCTTGAATTACAGGCTAAGGAGTTTGTCTTTTATTTGGTAAGCAATGTAGAACCACTGAAAGTCTCTGAACAGGAGGGACAAGATCAGACCTGTACATCAGAAAGATTACTTTGGCAGAGGTGTGAAGAATGGTTTTGGAGACTATCAAGAGGCAGGGAGACCAATTCTGGGGGCTACTGGTAGTCTATATCGTAACCAGGATGGGGTAGCAAGAGCCCAAAGAACAGATCTTATGGAAGTAATACTTTGGATGCAGAATCCACAGCCTTTGCCAATGAATTGGTAGGTGATGGAGAGGGAAGTCAAAGATGCCTCCAAGGCTCACAGAATTACTGATTTAGAACAGAGAAGGAGACCATTGAGATCATTTAGTAAAATCTCTCATTTTATAGATAAGGAAACTAAGGCTAAAAGAGATTAAAAGAAATGACCCCAAAAAATTACCTGTCTAGGGTCAAAGAGGCAGTAAGTGATAGAGTCAAGATTTGAAGCAAGGTCATTTGACATCAAACCCAGCCTCGCACTTTTTTTTAATTGTTTTTTTTAAAATAATTTATTTATTTTTAGTTTTCAACATTCGCTTCCATAAGATTTTGAGTTTTAAATTTTCTTCTCCCCTTCTCCTCTCCCCCTGACCAAGACACCAGCCCAATGCTTTTGCTGCTACCTTTTCTTGAGCCTGAGTAAGTAGGAGTTTGGTGGCATCAGCAAATAGGAATAGAGGAGGTAGGGGCAAGGGCAGATTTTGGAGGGAAGGATAATGAATTCAATTTTAAATGCATAATGTTTAAAGTGACAGCAAGGCCTCTGTGTGGAGATGTTGAGCAAAGGACAACTATGCTCTTTCTTGACTTTCTTACCATTTAATAAATATAGCAATATGGCAGATGAATTGAATGCTGTTATTTGTATGACAAAATCAATTCTAAGTTCATGTTTTGACCTCTCATCCACTTAAACAGTTTTTGTTTGGGGCAAATACTGGGTATGAAGTCCAGATCAGAAGAATCACATTTCTTTAGACATCAACAGACAATTCTGAAAACAACCTCATCTATAATTTTTGGTTAAAGTAATCCATATGGTTTGTCTACATAGCAACAGGTGGTACTTTGCACCTTCCATGTATTGTATTGCTGCTAGATAGATAGATTTTGCTGATCTGTTTGATTAAAAGTTATGTTTTAGAACTATTTTCTAGCAGCAGCTCTGTCAGACCATGTCTGACAGAAGCTGTTTTGGCAATGGCCATGATACCATGATGATTTTCAGTGTATTTATGGTGGACATCAGCGTATTTATTCTCCAAAGGTCACGAACCTGGCTGCCAACTTGGCCTTGAAAACTGAAGAGAAAAGGAAGTAGAAGAGAACAGGAAACTGAATAGAAAAGGAAAAGGAACACTTTATAGTATAATTTTAAAAGCTCCTGCCAAAATGAACTTGATCAAAGCCTGTCATAGCTAAGTTCCAAACTCATCTCCCCATAATGGGCAGCCCAGCTAGTTGGTGAAACCAACCACACCTTTGGTGAAACACTATTTAACTTTATAAATTATTATCTAGTTTCCATCTACACATATTTCTAAAAGACTTTGATTCTACATTATCATGGGAGGAAACATTAAAAAGGATGGAAATCTGGCATTTAATCCAATGGAAATCACCATTTCCATTTCAGTGAGTGAAAAGGATTTATATATATATATTTTTAAAAGTACCAAACATTGCTATTAATATGGAGACAAAAGATAGGTAGAGATGAGAGATGAAGTCAAAATACTGTATGCATTTACCTGTATTTGGACAAAATTCTGAAAGATGGGTCAGACTCATGCTTGTAGTTTTCTTTCAATAGCATGTAAACACCTAGTTAAAAGCCAGGTTTTGATAGAAGAACATTTTTCAACTCTTTTCTTCAAATACAAACACACACACATACACGCACACAGAACTCATACACATACATCTAAAAAACAGCTTTAGTTGTGCTTTCCCCCCCCCTTTTTTTTAAAGTGCAGATGACAGAATCTTGGTCAAGACAAAGTGCAAATATTTACAGGTGATGGGGAGACACCATTTCCTCCCTCCAGACTTCAACTTGGTGTCTGCCACATCATTTTATCCATTCAACAATATCTCTCTCTCTCTCTCTCTCTCTCTCTCTCTCTCTCTCTCTCTCTCTCTCTCTCTCTTTCTCTTTTTTCTTCAGCCATCTGCCAAGAGGAAATAACTTTGCTGTATTGGGAGTCTGGGAATCCTAGAAAACAATCTTAAATCCATAAAATAATTGAAGTGCACGTTTACTGAGCTGTTCAGTTCGATTCTGATTTTTATTACAATGTCAACAAGAGTTTAATTTGTTTTAAAGTTTAGGTTCTTAAATCTGAATGATATACGGTAGTTTACGGCTTGCTGGCAACAGCTACTGTGGAAAAAAAATGGAAAGTGCATATAAAGGCGATTCTAAGTTTGACATTGTGAAAGCAGGGAGATGAGCCAAGAGCAGCAAACAGCATGGCTTTCCCCAGCCTGGCTGACTTTAGGGACTGCTCGCTATTGACATCAGTCACTATGGGATACATTTCCCTGCTCTAACAAATCTCATCTGGAGACTGTAATTAAAAAGAAATGTCTTAAAATGCAATTTCTCTCCCTAAAACATTTACAGATGTTAACTAGATTGTTAATGGTGTAAAATGTCCGTGGGCGGACTTCTTCCTTCTTATCTCGTGTGTCAAAAATGAAGGCTTCTCTCTAAAAACCAACTTTAGTGGGGGAGGGAGAGGAAGAAGGAAGAGGAGTATTGGTTTTTTCCAGTGGATTTTACTGACTGGCTTACAAGAATTTTTTTCTTTTCTTTTCTTTTTTTTTTGCTTTGTCTTTTTTGCTTATCAGTAAAATAAGAAAGTGCCCAGAAAACAGAATAGTGTGTGTTATCATTTCAGACACCTTCTAGAGACAGTTTCATTGTAGTCTGAATGAATGTATTCAATGCTGCTGCAAATTTCTATGCATAGAAGAGTTTGAGTAATACATACTATTCTGAAATTTAAAAAAAAAAGTCACACAAAAAGTTCAGCTTTGGTAACCCTGTCATATATTTTCTGACAATAGCTTTGGCTGAGCTGTACTTCTAAGCCCTGGTAAAAACATTTATAGAGACATACTAGACAGACCTGCAAACCAATCCATTTTATATGTACACTGGACAGGAGAGAGGCTATTTGCAAAAAATGGGTGAACAGGGAGAACCAGTTGTCCCTGGAGATGCAAAAGGGGTTTTCTCAGCTTGGCTAAAGACTGTGCAAGAAGAAGTCTCTGCTTGAACGGACTGCACACGTGTCAGTTCCACCCCTGTAGGACAAGTGAAGTGGAACTTTTCTTAGAGCCAAGTACTTCATGATTTATATAGCCGTATCAAATAACTCCCGAGGACCCTGCACAAGGTGATGGCTAAAACCTCAGTACTGACATATGCAGCTGCCCAGACACAGTTGTCTGCTTGCCTCTTGCCTTCCTCCCTGCAACTGGCTTTGATTGGAGCCAGAGCCTTGGGTAAATCACAGGCATCTCTCGATTTTTCTGAAGGCTGAGCTCTCGCTGTTTTCCGGTACCTACTTCCTGCCATATCTAAAACAACAGCAGCTGCAAGGGCCTGATAGAGGGGAGCTCCAGGGCAAAGACTTGCAAAAAAAAAAACAGGCTGGGAAAAGAGGACAGTTATTAGAAGCTGATAACACATACACACATATATTCTGCGGCCTCAGATTCACTGTCACTAGTGATAGCATGCGGTAATGTCAGCCCCACTTTCAGAACAAAACAAAATATTGCAATATGGTTATGGGAAAGATAATTCTCAGTGCCTGTGTTGGGATAAAAGAAGGCGCTTGACTGTATTTGTCCTATTGTATGAATATCAGACTTTGATTAGCTAGAGTCTCCCAGGACCTGATAAGAAAGAATGTTCTGGGTTATTATCTTGAATTCATTTTCTTTGTCCTTCATTGTGTGGGAGAAGTCTAAGTGTGATTTGGCTGGAAGTAAGAACCCTTGTTTGGGATCTAAGAAGTTAAAAGCATAAGACAACTGGGGTGGGGGGAAGAGGGAGGAAAGAACTCCTTCAAATCAAGGACAAAATCTCATATTGATAGAGTGAAGAAATCATATCTAGGACCAGGAAATTCAAATCTAACATTCCCACTGAAATTATGTCATTCTCATCATCAGAGCTTTCAACTCTTGCTATGCTTTTAAATTAAGAGTTAATATCAGCAACTCACAGAACTAAGTTGTAGGTAATAACAAAATGCTTGTTTTCTGACCATGAGTAATTTTTACATGAAGCAGCTAGGTGGCACAGTGGATAGAGTACCAAGCCTTGAGTCAGGAAGACATGAGTTCAAATCCAGGCTCAGATCCTTATCAGCTCTGAGACCTTTGGCAAGTGGTTTAATCATTAGGTTGTGAGCTCCTTGAGGGCAGGGACTGTTTTTTACCTTTCCTTATATCATCAGGGCTTAGCACAATGCCTGGTATATAGTATATGGTGCCTAATAAATAAACTCCATTAATAAATATATGCTTAAAATATGGTATATAGTGCTTAATAAATTCTTACTTACTGACTGATATAATATAGAGAAATAATAGCACCTACCTCCCAGGGTTGTTGTAAGGATAAAATGAGATAATATTTGTAAAGTACTTCGAGAAACTTAAAGCATATATAAATATTAGTTGTTGATATTAATATGCAAATAGCAAGTCTATCTCCCATGTATATAAGACAGATAGGTCTATATGCTCATCATATATTAAAAAGAAAAGATCTTCTTGAGGAAGGAATATCTTATCAAGGGTCTGTGACTCTACCAGAGTAGAGACTCCTTCCACCTATGTGGATTATAAACCCTCCATACCTTAATAAATTGTTTAACGAATTTCTATAACAAAAAAAATTATCATCTGGAGGCCATCTTTATGGTGATGATCCTCTCTGAACTTGGATGGTTCCTTTTTTTGTATTTGCATCCCCAGTACCTAGCACAGTGTCCAGCAAATAGTAGGTGCTTAGCAGCTGCTTACTGATTGACGTTGAATAGTGAAGAAGTTAAAGAGAGAAAATTGGAATAGCTCATGTAGAAATAGGAAACATCAAAGAGAAGGCTCTTCCATCACCCACTAACTTTTGCTTTCTTCTATAATTCCTCCATCTTCACTTCCACTAACCAAAGTTAGTTTCATTAATGAACAAGACTAGCAAAGGACCTGGCATATTGAGAGTTCCTATTTTTATCCATTAAGTGCCACTACTATTAAGAAACATTACAATGAGATAATTTTTATCAAATCATTATTATCATTAATGGAAGAGAAGCAGACAATAGGCTCACTGCCTCTAGGACTTATAAGGTTTCCAATGTCATGGTAGGTGATGATGACTGATGAAGAAATATAAACATTATTCCTCCTTGTATGAATGAATCTGTGGTTGACAAAAAGTTCTTCATAATTTTGTTTTTGCATTTAGGGAGGGCTCAAAGCTAACTTTATATGACAAGACAAAGATTATCCAAGTTCATAAATACATGGAAGTCATTTAGGTTGGAGGCTAGTTATGGATTAAAAACATTTCAGATGTTAAGTTTTTGCTTTTGACCATTTTTTTCAACTCTGAGTTGTTTTCAAAAATGTAGTCTTTGGGTACAACATAAATAAGGTGATGAATCCAAGCTTCCCTTCTGGCTCCAAGAAAACAATGTCAACTGGCTTCACTGAAAACAAACCTTGTCTATCTGCACTTTTATAGCCTTTCTTAAATCTCCAAGACACATAATTCTTTGAATTTTAATAATAGTGAGCATACTGTGCTAAGGTGAAAAGCTTCACTGGTTCATTACCCATCACTCCCTGGCTTGAAATGCAAAATTTGTCATTAAAAGTTACACTGGGGAGCCCATATCTTTGTTCAATCACTGTTATTGGTGAGAAAGAATTATCCACGGGTGATAATGGCTCCCGGTGTAAGAGAAACAACAGCGCACTGGGATGCAGGAGACTTGGGCTCTACTTTCAGGTCCATCCCAAACCAATTCTGTGACCACATGGGGAAATCACTTCATCTCTCTGTTTTGTTTTCTGAAAAATAGTGATAATAATACTTGCCCCCATTAGAGGGTTGTGAGGACCAACTGATAAAAAAGGAAAGTGAAAGCACTTTGAAAAGTAGAAAACATTTCTGTGGCATGATAATGATGGTGATGATGTTTCCTAATTTATTGCTTGTTGGGGATGCCTTCTAAAAATAGGAGGGTCCCTTTTTCTAAACTATAGATAAGGTCAAGATCAGTCCATACCTTATAGCCGCTACATGCCAATGTGCTGTCCAGGAACCTTACTGGATTTCTATAAGCAGACCATTTACTGTCCCAGAGGAATTCAGAAAAAAAGATATGCTTCCCTATTGAAGTGCCTTGGGGGCCTGGCTGCTTTTTAACCTAGCCCTCCTGACCAGAGCAAGGGCAAGGAGGTGGAATGAAGAACACCCAGCTTGTGTTACAATGGCTAGTTGTGCTTTCTGTTGCAGAAATACTATTTCAAAGATGTAGAAAGAATAGTCAACTGCCCTGGACACCATTCTCCCCAAAGAGACTCCAATCTTTGATTGTCTATCAACAGCAGGATTTTGCTGAATGCTACTATTACGTATTTCAACGCCTTGCTTTATTGCATTCTTTTGCAAGAATGACACAGCACAGTAGCTTGCAACTAAATAATACTGGGTGCTGAATGCATCTGTGGAGAGCAATCTTAGTTCAGAGAACTCTTTGAAAAGTATAAAGACTAGAGAAAATTAAAGCATATGGAGTTTAAGAATAATAATGTAAAAGCTGTTTTGAAATGAAGATAATGCCCTTTTAAAACTGACTTTAGAAAAGAGACAGAAAAGGGAAAACTCAACTGTTGTAGCTACAAAGGCATTACAATAATGTGAGGTCAAGGACCTCATACACTAATGCTTGACCAATGACTATTATTACATGGTTTGCCCATGACAAATGTTAAAAATATTTCAGGCAAATCTCACATTGCTTAGATGAGGAGTCATATCTGAACAATATTTCTTAGGTCTGTCTTTGCTTTTGCTGGTCACAAGTTTTCTTTGGCACAAAACCAGGATTATGAATGGACTTAAATGGTACTGAATCACCCAAACTCCATCAAAACCTTCTTTCTAATTCTTTATCCCTCTTGTTCCCCATCCCTACCAAAAATGAATGATTCTAAACAACTTTCAATTTGAAGAAGAAAGTAATAGGAGAAACAATAAAATATGGCAGCAAGATGATTAATTTTGGCTCCCATTCAACTGTATCCAAGCTATAGGATTTGTGGCTGACATTTCTATTGGAAAGATGAAAGCAAGTAGGTCAAAGCTTAAAATGTTTAACACAAATCACCATACAATGCCAACTCCCAAAGTTTACAGAACTCCTTTCAACCCCATCACCAACAAGATCACAATTATATCCATCCAATTGCCTTCTTTTCTTATCCTTCAACTTATAGAAGAAAAAAGATACTGGAAGTAAAATCCTAACTCAAGTGTTACAGAATAGAAATCCCTGAGCAACTTCAGTATATATCTACAGTGGCCACCCTCTGTAGTGAATCCTGACTCAGATGATATCTTCAGTTGTTCCATAGCTTTTTGAATTTCATTCTTCTAACTAATGGGGCAACCACTGCCCCTATTTATTTCATGACAAACAACTGGCCTGGCAAATTCGCCTATTTTTAAAAATACTAGAGAAAAATGTTGCTATGGCTACTGACTCAGTGTAGACACTGCAGCTAATAGAATTTGCAACTGGTTTTCCATTTTCTAGTAGCCTGCTTACAACAGAACTAGAATGTAGCTAGGCCTCTGAAAATTTATTGGTTAATATTTTAGCTCTCTCTATTTGATTTTAATTTGATTCATTTCAACAAGCATTTCCTGAGTGAGTGTACTTTATACAAAGCACTTTCACATACATGACCTTATTTGATCTTGACAATAACTCATAAAAGTTCAGTAAGTACATACTCTCTCTGTCGTTTGATTGAATAGAAATTCAGCCTGGGAACTAAAGTATCTTGCTTAAGGTCGCAGGATGAATTTGGAGTCTGAAGATGTGTGTTAGAACCTTGGCTCTGACATTTATTTTCTATATGAAGTTAGGTAGGTCATTTGCTTTCCCTTGGTCTTAGTTTCCTCATCTGCAAAATGAGGTGGTAGGACCTCTATGGTTTCTGAATTTCTTCCTAGTTCTAGAACTATGATCTTATGATCTATGACTAGTGAGTGAAATACCTAGGGCTTAAACCTACATTTTCTGACTTCAAGTCCAATGTTCTTTCTACTATGTCAAACCATCCCCAAACAGACTAACTCCAATTTTATGAAGCATTTTTTAATTAAACATACACCAACTCTCCCAATATAAGCTGAAATATCATTTAATAATCTGGAACTTTGTTTGTCAGCATGCCAATGATATGAATATTTGGAGATTTGGAGATCATCTTCTACATGCATCGGTTCTCACCTGTGGCTTTGGTTCTAACACATCCAAGTGTCCTGTGTGAGAACAGATATAAGGTAGTGTACCAGTATACATTGTGGCACTAATCTCCTAGGAAGTTAGTAATTATGGCTTCTCCTCCATTGAGAAGCTTCATGCCTTGGGCTGGATGTACTCATATATTGGGACTGGGTTTCTTCATGGGTCTCCACAGTCTATTTACAAAGATTGCTGGTTTCTCATTGAAACAACAATATCAATACCTGGGTGGTGTGTGGTTTAATTTTTATGCCCTGCCATTTAAAGATAGACCCTCAAGTCCATTAAACAATTGACCCTAATGAATTATTTACATTCTCAGATTCTTTTTTCTATCCATCACTAGTAACCTACAACCCTAATGTTAAGGACTCAGCATGTTTGATCACAGTAATAGGTATTCTTTCAATCATCATTAGAAATGTGGAAGGTTCGAGACATGGGCACAGGGCCAGATTAGTAAAACTTTCCATGAGGAAAGCTTTTTGTTTTCTCCCAGAGCTGCTCAACCCAGAAGAAAGAGAATGAAAAGGAAGGGAAAATTCACTATCCAGACTAAGGAATAGACAGTGTTCCTGGACTTCCTGGTCTACTTGCATGTTGTCTAGTGGCATCTGGACCCCATGGAAATCAGGGAGCTCACTGAGGAGTATTCAAAGACTTTATTGTCAAAGTCTGGGGGAAGGGAGAGGGAGACAAGAAGTAGGGAGGACCGCAGAATAGGCTGACTGCCTTGAGAGCTAGTCACCTTAATCATAAAGCGGAGATGTGTGAAAGGGGATCCATTTCAACAAAACAAGAATCCTGTCTCCACCATCTCCATTCAAATAAACACTAGAGCTAAACTCCACAGAACCTCAAAGATACACCACAATACATATTTTTGCCAAATGGTTTAAGCATGACTATCTTGATGAACATAGATGCCCATAGACATGTGAACTGCCCAAATCTAAACTTGAGTAATCCAATTCAATTCAAGAAACATTATAATAAATGCCTACTATGTGCAAGACAGTCTATACACAAGAAGATTTATGTTGCCATATGGTTAAGACAGTAGACTGGAACATTAACATTCAAAACACTAGCAAAAGAACTCATGGTCTGTGAATTGCTGCTTTTAAGGCATAATTTCAAAAACATACATTTAAAATGAAGGCATCAATGGGGCCAATCTTTTTAATAATGAATTTCTGTGGTTTTCCCATATTTTGTTTATTGAGAAGTCTAAACTGGGAGCTTGGAGTTTATGAAGCTCTTTGAAAAGAACAAAATATCAACTGAAATGCACATTTTTACATGTTTATAAGCTCTTTAGAAATCCATACCTATAGAAGAGATGATTAAAATTTGTTTTTAATTCTAAATAAGGTGGAAATACAGGGTCTACATAATAGAGTCTCCCACAGCCCAGGGTTTTCTCTGGGAAACAGTGGCTCTTTTGGAAAATGTGTTATTAAGGCTTTCAGGGACCAGTGCATTACTGCCATGGACAGATGTCATTTTGGATAGATCCTTAAAAGCCAAAATATTACGATAAGTTACTATATGACACAAATTAAGAAAGCCTAACAAACAAAAAACAGTCCCCAGATGTTTGAACACCGCAAATAACAACTCATGGCCTCCCTGTTTCAGTGAACTTTTTGGAAAATAATAGTAAATGACCAAATTCAAAATCATATAGAAGCTTCAGCACCAAGAGGTCCATAGTGGCCTGAAACGCTCTTCCTTCACTAATCCATATCAATCACAACAATCACCTATGTAAGCAAAAATATCTTTCCATTGCTATCTCTCTTTCCTATCCAGTTTTACACTATTCTTCTATTGTATCTTTCCTTGATAGCTATATCTCTGATATGTCATGATAGATAAATTCTCTGAAATCCCTGCTCTTCTGTTACAGATCTACCTTTTATCCTTAATCTCTTCCTGCTATGTTCCTTCTCTCTCCTGGCACTAAAAATACTTGGCTTTCACTTGTAAATAGCATTTTCCTCGCCATTGTCTCCAGTTCTAGCCACTTTGTTCCTTGTTCTAGGAAAGGGTGGTGGTACTTGCTTCCAATTCTCACTTTTAGACCCTTCATCTGGTACCAGTACCCACCACTCCCCTGAGATATTAACCTTTCCTGATACTTGTTGAGGCCATCTATTGACCTTCTGGACAATATGCCACCTCCCTGGGTGAGTTCAGCCCCTGGCCTGGAGTCTTTCCTTCCCAAGCTGTGCCATCACTTTCAGGGATTTTTATGTTCACACTGATGGTCCTTTTAATAACATGGCTTCTTCAGTCTTCAATCAATTCTTATGAACTCTGTATTTATTTCATGTTAGTCACTCACAGGAATGGTCACTATTTAGATCCTATCATACTCAAAAATGTCCAATTTCCAATATTCTTCTAAAATTCCTTACTGTAATCACAATGCCCCAAGCTAAAATATTACCCAATGCTTTACTCCTCCTAAATCTGTTCTCTGTCCTTATCATAACCCATTTTCATCAGACTCCTTTACTTGGACATTTGATCTCATCCCCTCTTTGCTTTTTTTGTCATCTTTTTCCATCATTTCCTTGCTTACTCAGCTTCAGTCTTTTCTTCTTCATCAGCTCCTTCCCCTGTATTTACAAACATGTTCAGGCCACTCTAAATGATTTTTAAAATAAATCATTTCATGTGATCCTGCCTTAACCTCAGTTCCATCAGTCTCACCCAATTCTCCCAGCCAAGTACCTAAGCTTTGGTTTTACTTCCTCCCTTCACAGTCTTGAAAATATACTCAACCATTTCAATGACATCTTATCTTTTGCCCTTGAATGCCTTATTCTCTTGCCCTTGTTCCATAACCTGAATTAACCCTACCATCTGCATTCTCTTCTCCTCCTCCTGAGCCACCAAGCACCACTGGAGGAAAACACAAAACCATAATGACTGGGCTTAACTAATCCCAAATGGGTCCTCACTTCATCACAGCAACCTCTCTCTCTATCACAATCTATAGAGAAATGAATCTTTCCTCAAGATTCCACCTGCATCCCTACTTCCCTCTGTCTTCACAGAAAAATTCACTTCATATTTTGCTGAGTACTGACACTTTCCATCATGAAATACTTTATTCTCCCCTCCATGCCTCAAAACTGCTTAATGTCTCCCTATATCATTTTTTTCCTTCTTTCAGGTCTCTGAAGTAGCCCTCTTCCTTGCCAATGCTACTTCACTTAGGCCCTTAATCCCATACCCTCTCATCTGCTCTAGGACCTTGCTCAATCAATCCTTCCCTTTATCTCTTACCATCAATCACTTCCTTTCTATTGGAAGACAGAAAGCAGTCTCCTCATTCAGAGAGAGAGAGAGAGAGAGAGAGAGAGAGAGAGAGAAGAGAGAGAGAGAGAGAGAAAGAAAGAAAGAAAGAAAGAAAGAAAGAAAGAAAGAAAGAAAGAAAGAAAGAAAGAAAGAAAGAAAGAAAAGAAAGATAAAATCTTTCCTTGATCCTTCTGCCCTAAAAACTTGTTTGGCTTTCATAACGTTACTCCTGCCTGGCTTCTGTTTTATGTAATGATTCCTTTTCATTCTCCTTCTCTAGTATATCTTCATTCTGGTGTCCCATTGTGTCCTCCCAAAACCTCTCTCCTCATACCTCTTTTCTCTCAATACTGTCTCCATTAGCATTTTATTTCCATGGCTTCAATTAGCACCTTGATGCAAATAATATGTGTCTGTGTGTGTATGATGTATGAATGCATATATTTACACACACACACATACACATCGGTATGCATATAACACTTATATCATGTATGTACATGAGGCTTGAAACCTCATGATAATTTTTGATACTCCGTCTTCTTCAGCCCCCCCACCACATCCAATCCATTGACAATTCTTGTCGATTCTACTTTCTTAACATTTTTTGCACATGTCCTTTCTTCTATATTCACACAGCCACTCTCTGAGCTCAGGCCCTGATTACTTCTCATCTATTGGAATTGTAATGGCTTCCTAGACTATTGTCATAGCCTCCTAATTCATCTCTTTGACTCATCTTTTCCCTCTCCAATCTTGCATTTCTGCTACCACCAAATAGAATCTTTCTAATGGACAGGTTTGAGCATGTCCTGCGCCAATCAAAAATCAACAATGTAGCTCCACTTACCACAGGATAAAATACAACCTTGTTAGCCTGGTAGTTAAGGCTCCAAACTACCTGCCATACCTTACTTCTAGCAGTTTTCATACAATTTACATTTCAGACAAACAGAAGGGCTCTTTCATCCTGGTTTCTCTTACCTCTGTGCAAGATATGAATATGTATATCTATGCAAGTTACCATCCACTCTTCCAAGCTACTTTTTTGAAGAGGTGGAAAATGACGTGCACAAAAGTGAAGTGAATTTCTCAAGGTCATTCGTACCTTCCTTCCATCATCAGATATACCCTTGTTTCCCCTCTTTTCACACTTTTTATCATATGGCTCATCACTCTCCACCTAAACTTTGTAATTTAAGTCTAATTCTATACCAAAAGCTTATAAAGATAAAATACTTATTTCAATTTTTAATATCCAAACTTACATAAAAATAGGAGGACTCCAGTCTTAATTTTAAAAAGATTTGCTTCACTGGGTTTTTTGTAAGAATATCCTTTTTAAGTAGGTTGTAAATTTAAGTTGAGCTAAAATTTGAGAATACTCCTTGATGCCCCCAGTTAACTCAAGGGATGAAATGTGAAATTTAAAAAAAATTCTCAGAATAAAATTAATTCTATTTCACTTCAATTAGAAATAAAAACAAAACAAAACAAAAAGTCTTACATGGAACAATCCAGTTTTCACAACTCAGATTGGAACACACTATCTGACAAAGGATAGTCCCTATTAAAAGCACACATTTCTTTCTTTAAATCAGGACTGTCCTGGAAAATCTGGGACATACACTCACCGTAGTCATAGAATTCATTTTTTATTTTGGTTGGGGAAGGAGGGGTGGCGGGGGATGAAGGTATTGAGAAATCAAACAAATAACAATAGGATGTTGCAACTCCAAAAGTTTGGCAAGCTCTTCTATCTAGAGAATGTTCTAGATGGATTTGAAGGAGTCCATGGGGAAGGTAAAGCCTCGCCATGTTGGAGATTCCATTCTGATAACCCTGTCACTCCCAAAGCTTAATTTACCCAACTAATCCTCTTTCAGCAACTAAAAAGTGCTGAACATATGATGAGATCAGCTTTACCTGAGGCATTTCTGGTTGGGCCAGAGACACTACAAGCTTATTTGTCTCCAAATCTTCAGGCACTACTTCTTAAACTGACAGAAATGTATATGTTCTGTAAGACTCCACTTTTGTATGCAAGCATTAATCAAGCTTTCTTGCACTTGAACGGCTGGATTTTTGTATCAGGGCTACCATGAAAATTGGGGTAGCCCTTGGTCACATACTACCCACATCAGCCTACAAGAACCTCTGTTCTAGAATCGCAGAACCCCAGAAGCTCAGAGCTAGAAAAGACCTCAAGGTCTAGTCCAATCCGTACTTGATTAAAAATGTCCTCTAAAACATACCTGACAAGTGCTTGAAAACTTCCACTGGTCTTCAAGGGAACATACTTCCTCCTGAGGCAGCCTATTAGACTTTTGAATTACTCTGTTAAAAATTTTTCCATAATTACATTAAGCTTAAATTTTGTCTCCTTGAAATTTCTCTCTCTATCTCTCTCTGTCTCTGTCTGTCTCTGTCTCTGTCTCTGTCTGTCTCTTCTCTTTTCTGGAGTAAACATTTCCAGTTCTTTTAACTAATCTTCATACTTTAAGATCTTGAGACTTTTAACCATCCTGATTGATAACTCTTTTCCCTCTTTTCTGGATGCTTGCCAGGTGATTAATGTTCTTTCTAAAATGTAGTGCCCAGAATTGAATATATTATACCATATATAACCTTAGACTTGTAGAGTATGTCCCCTTTTATGCACCTTTAGATCAACTGGGCTATTTTTTTTTGGCTGCCATATTACCCTGTTGACTCATCTTAAGCTTGAAGTCTACTAAAACTCTCAGATCTTTTTTCTGACAATGATATGGGCAGTCTTCTAAAATTCTCGGGTCTTTTTTCTGATAATCATCTAGGCATGCCTGCCATTATTTTGTATTTGTAGAATTGATTTGTAGAACCCAAATGTAAGATTTCATATTTATCCTTATTGAATTTCATCTTAATATGATCCAGTATTCTAGCCTAACAAAATCTTTATGAACCTTGACTTGGTCATCCAATGTTTTATCTATCCATCTTAGATTTGTACCATCTACAAATTGGATAAGCATGCAATCAATGCCATTACGTAAGTCATTGATAAAAATTTACAAGACCATACAGAAATCACTGAGGCCTTCCAATGGATACCCCCTTTTCAAGTTTACAATGAGCCCTATTAGGCTACTCCAGATCTGACCACTCAGCCAGCGCTATTGTTTCTCTGTCTTGTCCAGAAGAATAGACTGAGAGACTCTGTCAAATGTTCTGGTAAATTCAAGGTAGATTGAATCTACAGTATTTTCTCCTTTTACCAAACTAGTCATCCTTTCAAAAAAAGTGTCATTGAAAAAAATTTTCATTTGAAGCTAATCTAGCTTGAACTCTGATGAAGTCATACTAACTTTCCATGATCATTGCTTCCTTTTCTAAATATTCACTTATCACTTTAATAATGCATCCTATAATTTTGATAAGAATCAAAGCTAAGCTCACTAGCCTATTAGTTGCAAACGTTATTCTTTTTCCTTTTTATGAAAATCACAACATTTATCTTTTTTCAGTCCTAAAGTAACTCTCTTTCCCCATAATTATGCTTTTGTTAATGTTTTTTTAAACATTGCTGTCACTTCCTCATGACTCCTCTCCTCATTCAAACAGAGCCCTTTCTTGTAACAAATAAGGACAATTAAGAAAAAGAAATCTACATGTTGGCCATATCTGAAAAAATATATACCTCATTCTGTATCTATTATATAGGTAGAATTATATATTATTTAGATATTATGTAGGTAAAGCAAGAGAAGCTTGCTTTACCATCAAGTACTCCAAAGTCATAAATGGTCATTCATCACCCAAATTCTGAAATCTTTTAATGTTGCCTTCCTTTATATAATTGTGGTCATTTCTCCATGGTCTTTCAAAATCACTGATAGTGGTACAACAATCACATTTTCTAATTCTTTCTGATGATATAGTTCAACTGTGTCATCAAGGAAATCTACATGCTTTCTATTTTTCTACTTATCATGGGTTTTGACGTGCTGTTAGTCATTTTTGTTCTGTCATTTTTACTCTAAAAATCATTCTCCTTGTCTAAGAAGCAGGAGAAGAATTAGAATTGAGAAGTTCTGCCTTCTCTCTATCACATTGTTATTATTATACCACCTCCCTATGTAGGAGTCCCAGCCTGTCTCTGATAATTCTCTGAATTAACTACTGAAAACCACTTTTTGTTTTCTTTAGCTCTCTTTGCAAGTCTCAGTTCATTCTGAGGTTTGGCACTCCTGACATTATTCTTATGGAGAATGTTATATTGTATTCATCATCTGTTAATTGGCCTTACTTTCAGCTTCCCTACATATAAAAAAATTCTAGCTGGTTGGTGAATTCCCTATGTGTCCACACCAGTCTCTCCCTTTTTCTCATCCAAATTATTTTTCCTTTCATTTTCAGAATTTTATTCCTTTGTGGGCTGACTTGCCCTGTAGAATTGTAGGACATGTAGTATACCCACCTTTTCTCTGAGATCTAGGATTTATACATATGGGGGTGGCCAGGAGGACTCTAATAAGGACAAAAAGTAAAAGACTAGTAAGCTCCTCAAATATGTAGTCCCTGACTTGTAATCATAAGGGAGATAACTGTACATAGGAACTCTCCCTTATCTCCCCTCCTTTACGTGCCCTTCTGCTCTCTCTTCTTATATCCTTCTTTCCCCATCCCCTCAGACTGGTGTCTTCTCCATGCTTCTATAGAAGCTGCCCTGGCTCTTTGAACCCATACATAGTCTCCTGGGTTTTGTGGGATGGGATGAGACACAGAATTCAGGGGATCTCAGGGGTCTAGGCTTCCATTAGTGTATTTCACTATATTACATTTTAAGGATGCTTTTGGAAAGATAATTTGTCCATTTTATATTATAATTTTACTTTAGGAACATACTTTAACAATCTGTTCATATAGGAAAATGAATTGAGTTCTAATCTGCTATCTAAAAACAAATACGTAGAACCCAAAGCATTCATAAGCTGGGGGCTGCCTGCAAATACGAACTGTGAATGAAAGGCTGAAACAGTAAGTTCTTCCACGAGCTTGATGTCCCTGTGTCACAAATACTCAGTTGATAATGTAACAGCTTGCTCTTTTCAACACTCATTAGAAGGGGAAATGCTTTTCTAAAGCCCCTGTTGAATTTACTGTATCTCAAGATGCTTTAGATGCTGTTAGACAAGACTAATATACTAAATGACTAAACAAATGGTGAAGCCATTAGCCACTTGGTAATGGCTTAGGGAGAGAAAAGAGTATTAGAATTTGCTTTCCTGATGAGAGACTAAAGGATATTTTTACTGGGAATGGGCAATTTATATAGTACAATCACTTAGAAAAGATGTGTGAAGTTCTTCACTTTCACCTGTTTTGCCACTAAGGATGGTTAGCAATCCTTATTTAACTCTTTAGAAAAAGTGGTTCATTTCTTACTTTACACTAAAGCACCAAACTTAAGAGTCAGGAACACTGGGATTTGACTCCTGCCTCTTAACTAACTGTGTGATCTGGACAAATATCTTAATCTCTCTGAGCCTCAGTTTTCTCATCTGTAAAATAATTGGGATAATAACTGCATTTAACTCACAGGGTTGTTGTGAAGATAAAACAAGAACATATTGGTAAAGTACTCACAATCATTAAAGTGTGAGATAAATCATCATTATTAATGTTATTCTTTTCCTAGCTATTTAAGTTTCTTGGCTGACAGCCTCTAGTCTTGTGTACAACTTAGACCCATTATTTTGTTGTCTAGAAACCTGGTGTGCCATAAAGCCTCCAGCACCTCATGCTAATAATGTATTTCAGTGTCCATGTCAGGATTATTACAGACGTCTTTAACTTAGAAAGGATTTTTTTCACAGTGTATACAAATACAACTCTATTTTCAAACTCTGGTGTAGACGTTTTGTCCATACAGGAGGATAAGAAACATTGCTTATTCTGCAAAGAAAACATTTAAATCAAACATTTACTTTTCATCTTGTTAAGGTTTTAATTTTCGAGGCTTCAGCTAAATACAGCTGGCACAGTGGTGAAAGATCAAATATGGTGTGCATGCATATAAGTAGATATATTTTTATATACATGATATTTACATAACTCTGTTAGCTGCTTCTTAGGGAGTTCTTTAGAATATTTGGCCTAATCTTGGACTTGATCCAGACTAAAAGGCATGAACAGCACAGTGATCTATCTCATAGATTGAAACTGAAACAAAGAAAAATGAAAAATGAAAAAAAAAACCCTTGTATTTATAAGTAGGTAGAGAATTATTTAAAAGCTAATGGAAATAGGAAACTATAATTCAAGCCTAAAAACAATTTAAAAGGGAAAGAATTATCTGCAAGATCACAAACTAAACTTCATTGGGCTTATCTTTGATTTCCATTTCTTCATCCTCAAAAAAAATCCATATATCCACAAGGAGGGGTTTAGGAAAGAAAGAGAATGAGCAATGAATAGTTTTAAGAAACTTTTGAGATGAAATCTATATTCTCTGAACACAAGAGAGTAACTTTTAAAAGGTATTGTGGTACAACAGAAAGACCATTGAATTTGGAGTCAAAGAACTTGGGTTTGAATCCAGATTTTGCTACTTATTTACCTGTGTGACCTTGGGCAAGTCACTTCAACTCACTGAGTCTCAGTTTGTTTATCCATAAAATGAGCGGGTTAGATTAGGAGACCTCAAAGTTTCCTTCCAACTAGTGATCAATGATCCTACCAATTGTGGTGCTCATATAAATCCTCTGACTATTAAGGTCTATTTCAGCTCTAAAGCTATTATCCTAGACCTATATATGTTTTCCCTTTTAGAGAGCTCTTATTTTAGGGATATAATCTGTAGCTGGGTAATTCAAACATTGGAAAAATTGATGAAGTTTAACTGGTTTTCCTTTTGAACTCCTTGGAAAAAGCTGAATGTTATTTCTTGATCTTTAAGTCAGTGTTGCAAATAACATATACAAGATCCTTTGCTGGAATCAGCACCAGAAGACACATTGAGGGATGAGGCAGAGGCTACTAAAATTCAAGGGAGTTATTCAACCTAATTGTGTTCCCCTTTCCACCACCCTGGGTTTACACAAAAAGAGGGTGAAAATCTCTACGTAACTACGATCACAAACTCATAAGTATCTGCGTAGCCTTGAAAGGGTGCAGAAAATTAGAATCATGGAATGCTAAATCTAGAAGCAATCTTAGAAATCCACTGGTCTTAATGTCACAGATTTAGAAGGGCCATGTAATCCATCCCTTGATTTTACAGATGAGGAAACTAAGGTCCACAGAGGTTATATGACTTGCCTGAGGTCTTAGCAGTAGTGAAATAGCAGAGCCAGGATCCAAACCTATGTCCTCTGACTCCAAGTCCAATATTCTTTCCATTGTTCAACATCCTCATCTTACAGATGACAAGTAAAGTGACCTGCACATAACTGCTTAATAGCAGAATGGATACTAGAACCTAGGTGTCTCAACGCCCTGGCAGTGCTACACGGGTGGAGCAAGGCCCAGGAATGCCTAGCACAGCCCTTTCTACATAGCAGGCACTGTATAAATATTTTGGGAACAAATAAATGAATGACTGAGTACATGAGAATAGTTGAATGGTGGCTTTCACTTCACTTCCCTGAAGGCAGCTTTCCTATGCCATTTAAAAAAAAAGCTCCAAGAAAGTCACACATGCTTCCTAGTGGTTGCAGAGACTGATATCCTGCAGGGAAAAATCCAAAAGTCATCAGAAAATGCCATGGAAAAAGACAAGCTATCTTTTCTGGAATTTGGACAGGACATTTATACCTACATGCTTGGTAGCATAAAGCTGGCTAGCATCAAGTTGCAAATCTAGCGTTTCATAAAAATCAAGCCCTATTGGAAAAGACAAACAGAATAAGTTTAGGATGAAAGCCAGGGTCTCTTGCCTATGGCAAAGCTCAGTTTCACTGAGATGTCAGGTATAGTCATGTTTATCACTGATGAGTGTAAGTGCTAAGGCGCCACAGGGATAAGCAAATGGGTCATGATTGACATGGCCACTTTGAGCCCCACTCACCTTTGTGGGGCCTGAAGGTAGTTATGTAGGACAAGTTGAATGAAAAATAAATAAAATAGTATGTTCATACATAGATAAATCAAAACATTTTTACTGTACCAACTTGTAGGTAGCAGAAAATTGTTAAACACAATTCTGGAACTAAGTGCAGCTGATAGAAAAGGAATGTGGGCAGGAGGTAGGGTGTTAATCTTCCCTGTGGCTTCCTCTTCAGGGGATCATCACTTGTCTTCTATATTTCTTGGGATGGGGTTGGAATATGACTCTGATATTATAGAAACACTCATTAGACATTCTTTAAAAACACACCTAATTCACACGGTAAAAGAAGTCATCTGACTAGTTCCTTTCACACCAAACTATATGATTTGGGGCAAAATATTTTTATTTGATAATGCAGCCATGAAGCTCACCTTATGGAGTTAGGAATTCGTAGGACAAAGACTTCACAGGGTTCTATTTTTCACCCGAATGAGTAAATCATCTATATCTCTTTTATAAGCAGCATGTATCTGCTGTGGCTCATTTACTCACTGGCCAAAATCAAGCACCATGAGGTCTCTTATAATAGAGGCAGCTAGGTAGAAAAGTGAATAGAGTGCTGGAGTTGGAGTAAGGAAGATCAGAGTTCAAATGCAGCCTGAGACACTTACCAGTTTAAACCGCTGTCTGCCTCAGTTTCCTCATCTCTAAAATGAGCATAATAGTAGCACCTGCCTCCCAGGGTTGTCATGAGGATAAAATAAAATAATTGTAAAAGCTCTCTGCCAACCTTAAAGTACTATGTAAATACTAGCCATTAATAATTACTTTTAAGACTCAGTTCCAGATATCATCTCCAATTTGAAGTCTTTCTTGATCCCCTGAATTGTTGATGTATTCTCCCACCTGAATTTATTTTATGTCTACTTATCTGTGCAGGTGTCAATAGAATAGAAATTAACAGTCAGTAGAATAGAATTTTCACGCAGTCAGTGGCTATTTGTGGCCTGCACAGCGTTGGTGTTTAATAAATGTTTGCTGAATTGAGTAAAACTATGGTTTAGGATCCAGTTCCTATGAAGGATAGCTAGCTTCTCTCTATTCCAAGCCTTGATTGCACACTCCTACCCTGCCAAATATAGCCCCTCCAAAATGAAGAGTATTGGATAAAATGTGAATGAGATGAATATGAATAGATCAATGTGATTCTATCATCATTAATAGAAAAACAATTCAAGAAGCACCTTGTCTCCTGATAGTGCCCTCTGTAGATCCCTCCCCTCCACCGAAAAAAAAAAAAGAGGAGCTACATAGAAGGAGAGGGGACAATTTCTGAAACAGAAGGAAAACAATCATCACCAGTGACTATTTTTCTGGAAGGGCAATTAGAAGGCACTTTTACTCTCTGGCTAAGGGAATGAATGCAAATGGCTCAATCACATAAGCTATCTTTCTCCTGTGAGGGATTTCTTTCTTCTCCTGGTATGTGAGTTTTTGGTTTTTCAGTGTGGTTGATAGTGGGGTTTGTAGGAGGTAGAGGGGTAAGGGAGCAATGGGAGGGTAGAGAAAGGGGTTTACATTTTCCAGATGTGACTAGTTTTTGGTTTGTGAAACAATTCGCATTCTAGATAAACTGGAATTATTCCTTTATGAATAACCCCGCAACTCCCACACAAGCAACTGGCAGCAGAGTTGTGCAAGTCACATAAAAGCATTAATGAATTGGACTCTTAATGAGCAAAACACCTCAGGCTTTTTGGTCATGTGACTGATTAGTACCTCAATTAGAGTTTTCCCAGAACCAAATAAGAGAATGCTGTTATTACAAGTCAACAATGCTTCTGTTTTCATTCAAATTCAGTGTCATGTTGCTTCAAATAGAAAAAAAAAGTCTTTCTAAAAAGAATAAAATAAAATGAGGCACAATGAATTAGTTGTCTGATGTTATTTCTCCCTGAAAGACAATCAAATTCAGATGTTCTTGGGCACCAATTAGTTTGTCTACAGTAGTTACAAAACTTCTCCCTTTTAAAATAACCTTTAATATGTGACATTCAATTCAATTTCTATTCTGAAGACTCTTACATGTTGAGTTGAAGGGGATGGTTAAGAATGCTATGGGGATACTCAGTGGTGAGCACTAAATCATAGCTCAGAAAGGCTGTTTAATCATAATTCTTATTATGCCTTCATTCTATTCACATAATAAATCTTCGGTAGCCAAGGTCTGACAAGTTCACCACAGCATTTTAATGTTGTGGAGGTTTTTTTGGTTTTGTTTTAGATAGCTTCGAGAAAGAGTCACTAAATGAAATGTAGTTTTTTAAATGCCAAGGGGCTAAAGAGCTGGGCCAAAAGCCATGCTTATGGATAGGTCTCAGTCCTAATTGGAACTTGCCTAGCTAAAGTTCAGCAGTTAATATTTTGTTTCAGCCAGCAGATTTGGCCATTCTGAGTTTTAATGCATTACCACTGGGACAATGGTCCAGCAGTTAGACAGGTGTGCAGGTCACTGGCAGAGGTGTAAGCCAAGACTAAGTGGTTAAGCTCACTGCAATGTAATTGTTGGTCATGCGGCTAGCTCCATGGTGACTCACAGCAAAGAATATCTTTTTGTTACTGCAAACGAAACTAAAATTAACTAGTTTTCATACGAAGACTATCAGAGCAACTCAGTGCATAGTTCCACAAGTCAGTTAATGGACACACTCCTCCTGTCAGAATTCTGGTATGGTTAAAAAAAAAAACTCACTGATACTGCAACATGGTGGAATGCAAGCCTCTACAGCTGTGGAGGACTTACCGTCGTCCAGGTACAACTGGTCCAATTCCTCAGGTTCTCGCTTGATCGTTACGGGAATAGGGGCCAAATTATGATTACTGTCCTCATGCAACTCTGGCAATGACAGTGGCTGATTGGTTGGAGATTCATTTCTTTGAACTTTCGGCAGTTGGTGCTGCTGTTGACCCATTATGGATGAGTGAGTTGGACTGCAGGACTGCAAATAGGTTGACTCTTGGGTAACGGATGGAACTGGAGAAGAGGGACTGTTGGGATAGAGTGTTTGTTGGTAACCAAGGGAACAGCTACTGCTCAGATGTTGACTCACCTGCGGCTGCAGCATGATGTGAGATGACTGATCAGGAGAGCTTGGGTGTACAACTATAGACCTTGGCACTTCCTGGATAGTGGGGACACCTCCAGCGGGCTGTTGAAGTCCTAGGTGGCTGTGGCCTGGATTCGTGATACACTTGTTGTAAGCAGAAGAGGAAAGGTCATGAAGCTTGGGGCTTGAGTTGGGAGAAGATGACATCACAGTGTTTCTCTGCTGACAGGAAGTGAAGCCAGCCACAAGGCAAGAACCAGGATCAGGAGGCATCATGATCTGCTGACTGTAGTATGGCTTAGAGAGAGGGTTTAATCCTGGGTTCATTGGTCCACAGGTTTGAGCAGGCTCATAGTCATCGGTGGGTTCTGTTTTTATAATTGGAACTGTTAAAAGAGAAAAAAAAAGTTATATAAACATGAGTTGCATATTGGAATGACCAAGTTGGCTTGTGGCTAGGATACCTTTTGCAAAACAAACAATGTTTTGAATAAGTCTCTGTGTGTCTTTTGCCTCATTCTCCCACCCAATAAAAAAAGAGGGAGGGAGGGAGGGAGGGAGAAGGGGAGGAGAGGGGGAGAGAGAGAGAGAGAGAGAGAGAGAGAGAGAGAGAGAGAGAGAGAGAGAGAGAGAGAGAGAATGAGTCATCAGCACAAGAAAGTCACAGCTGGTTCTAATATTGAAAAGGACTATTTTCTTTGGAATCTCCTCCAGCACTAATGTGCTATAAAAATCTATTTGCAAATAGCTACACTGCAGTAGAAGCTCTGGACCCAAGGGCTCCATGGATTTGTAGTAATCAAAGCAAAAATTTTAACTTGGATGTACTACTGCATTTCTCCAGCTACTGATGGTCCATTTGATAAATGTCTGCACATTTGGTAAACTTGAGCATAATAAGATGGCTTTTAGAGGTCAGTAAAAATGCAATTGCAAAGATATTTGTCATTACAACTAGCTATGCAAAAGCATTTAATCGATATGATTTTTTCAAAAGAAGAAAGGAAAACTTTAAAACATTTTTATTTCTCTCCCCACCCTTTCACCTTCCAAATAGTTTTCCAAAAGTCCATTCTACTGGAACAGACAGGGTCTGGACTATCAAGTGGCCAGTGTATTAGTGATAAGGATAGTTCACCATGGCTTTCTCCACCTGCCCATTTTCCTGCCCAAGATTGACAATACAGAAGCACTGTACCAGAAGAGAAATAATTCTAAAGCCATGTAAATAGTGTGGGGGTATACTTGAAGGTCTAGTGTATAATGGCCACACTGTGATTTTGAGACTGTATTCTACTAATGCTCATATTCTTTAACCATATACTTAACTGCTGAATCAGTATCACATTTGGATTTGGTGTCAAATGAACCCTCAGGTTACAACAAGTATTTATATATAAGATACTTCTGGGTAATATAACCTCATTGGCTAAGTGTTTTGAGGTAGAAACAGGGGAGAAGTGACCAGCAGAAGTGGAATCAGGTTGCACACACAAATCTATGAGTATTAGAGACCTTGCCACCTCAAGAAGGACTTAGAATATGCACAAATATTATCTCCCTTTTGCAAAGTACACTTCTCAACTTTCTTTTTCCTAGTCAGAATTTAAAAAAAAAACATATATGCAGAAGAGGGAAGCAAGGGAAAGTAATAAAGGATGAATATAAATGTGTGTAGCATGGTTCTGTAAGAACAGTATCAAGTGTGCTCAAGTGAGAATGAGTTGAGGCTGGCAAGATGAGCAAAAGACAGTAAAAAAGGGGGTTTAAAGGCTATTTGGAGAAAGTGGATGATTAAAGAAAGTATATGAGTGCTATTCTGAGTGGATGGTACAATGATCACAGAGAAGATAAAGCTGTTCAATTCGTATTTTGCTTTTGTGGGTTTTCTTTTCTGCCAAGAAGATAGCACTGGATCAGAGAAAATGGAATAAAATTGGCAAATACGGAATTGAAAACCAAGTAAACAGAGAGACACTAAGAAAAGAAATATTTGTAAAGTGCTTAGCATGGTGCCTGGCACACAGCAGGTGCTTAATAAATGCTTGTTTTCCTTCCTTCCTTTCCTTGATAAGTTCAGGTCATCAGATCCATAAATGCTTCATCCTAGAGTACTGAAAAGACTGGTAGATATTTTAGTTTTGACTCTGTATCCCTAGTGCCCACCATAAAACTTTGTGCACAATAGTGCTTATCAAATGCTTATTGAATTGAAATGAATGTAATTATTGATATGCTAACAAAAATTTCTGGAAGACTGTGGAGACAGAGAGGGTGCTACAAGGTTGGGGGGAAATGAGTGTTTGCCTCATTTTTTTTTAAAGGAGAAGAATGGCATCTACAAACTATAGGCCAGTGAACTAAACTTAATTCTTGGGGAAATTACAGAAAGTGTTATCAAAGAGATAGCATATAAACATTTAGAAAAGGAAGTGGTCAGTTCCCATAAAGATTTAGTGTGAGTTCATCAAGGAGGAGTAATAACAGACTAACCTCATTTTAATTTTTGAAAGGGTTGCTAGATTTGTAGATCAGGAGAATACTGTAGACAGAATTTATGAAGCTATTCTTATGAACAAAATGTAGAGATGAAGGTGGCCAAGAGCATACATTTATGGTTCAATGTCAGCTTGGAAGGACATCTCTGGTGGGATTGCTCCTGGGATCTGAGCTTGACCCCATAGTGTTGAAAACTTTTACCAGTGACTTGGACAAAAGTATAGATAACATGCATATAAAGATTGCAGATAACATAAAATGAGGCAGGATAGCTAACATTTATAGCATAGTCAGTATCCAGAAAGACATCATCAGGTTAGAATATTGGGTTGAATCTGAGGATGAACTCTAATAGGGATTAATGTAAAATTTTATACTTGGGTTCAAAGAGACAACTTCATGAGGAGAAAACAGGGAAGGCATGGCTGCAGAAGTTTGTCTGAAAAAGATCAGGGGGTTTTAGTACCCCAGAAGCACAATATGAGTCAATAACATCATATGGCAGGGGCAGCTAGGTGGCGCAGTGGATAGAGCACTGGCCCTGAAGTCAGGAGGACCTGAGTTCAAATCTGACCTCAGACCAAACACTTGACACTTAACTAGCTGTGTGACCCTGGGCAAGTCACTTAACCCCAATTGCCTAAAAATAAATAAATAAAAAATAACATCATATGGCAGCCAAAACAAAAAAACCAAAGGAATTTTGGACAGTGCTAAAAGATATATGTTGTTCAATACTAGGGAGGTTAATAGTCCTGATGTATTTTGCCCTTGTCAGATCATGCCTGGGATACAGTGTTCAATTTGGAGTGCCACATTTTAGGAATGATAATGAGAAACTGGAGAATGTTTACAGGAGGGCAACCAGGATAGTGAGGACACTCCATATCATCCCATATGAAGATCAGTTGAAGGATCTGAGAATTTTCACTTAAAAAAAAAAAGACTAAGGGGCAGCTAGATGGCACAGTGGATAGAGCTCTGGCATTGGAGTCAGGAGGAACTGAGTTCAAATCCAACCTCAGACACTTAACACTTACTAGCTGTGTGACCCTGGGCAAGTCACTTAACCCTGATTGGCTCCCCAAAAAGAAAAAAAACACAGTTAAGAGTGGAGAAAAGCTAGAATAGCTTATCTTCAAACATTTGAACATGCTATCATATAGGAAGAGGGAGGAGACCCAATTTGCTTGGTCCCAATGGAGCTGAACCAGAAGCAATGAGAGAGTAGCAGAGAGACAAACTTGGGCTTCATGTAAAGAAACATTACTTGAAAGCATATGTCTTCCAACAAAGACTGGAGTGATACTCCAGTTAAGTTGTAGAAGGGACCCTTATTTAGCTGTAGGTTGGACTACATGGCCTCTGAGTGTCTTTCCAACACAGATTCTGTCATTCTGATTTTTTTGTCTGTTCCCTTGTTCATTCCATGCACATCTCTACCCCTTACTCCCTGCCACCACTGCCTTTTATTCATCTTTCACTAGAGCTAGGTAGTCTTCCTCAAATTACTAGTTAAAACACACACACACACACACACACACACACATCCATTTGTAACAGATGATAAAGTGCTGCTTGAGATGAATGGATCATGTATAATGAATTGTCATCAAATTCCTTCTGACTGTATTTTCACTTGCTCACATATTGTGCACTGGTGCATTTTTACAAGCCCCCTAATCTATAATGAAGGAGATTCCAGTTCAAGAATAGATTTATGAACCCGTTTTTGTACTCTTTTAATTATATACAAAGATGACTTTGTGCACAATCACAGGTACAAACACTACCGAGGTAGTAAGCAGGACAAAAGCCACATAGCTAAATAAGAAAAAAAGGCACAAATGTGTTAATAAATTGTTTTAACAGAACTCTTGAGAGGGTATATATTTTCATATGTTTCATATTATGGCCCACTACACTATCACAAAAGCTGTTAACCAGATGTAAATGAACATCCTTGAAGAGAGACTTCCTGATGCTTCTCAACAGCAGAAACACCCAGGTTAAACAATGCTAAGGTGTTCTTTGGCAACTACAGTGTTACCTATCAAAGGCCTGCACTTCACTAGAGAGGACAGACTTCTGCAAAGATCATCTGCTAGATTTTCATCCTTTGAGACTTACAACTGAAATTTTTCCCTATGCCAAACTCACTCACTCACTTTCTCTCTCTCTCTCTCTCTCTCTCTCTCTCTCTCTCTCTCTCTCTCTCTCTCTCTCTCTCTCTCTCTCTCTCTCTCTTTCTCTCTCTCTCCATATATATATTATATACTCACATATATAAGCACATATGATGCATAGTATATATATATATGTATATATACACATACCATTTGTACTTATATGTACTATATTTAGACACATATATGTATTACATATGCATACATATGTACATTTCTTTAAAAATTTCCTTCAGCACATTAAAATCAAAGGCAAAGTGAATTTAGGAGTTATTGAGTTACTGGGGGCTGCCATACTTAGCAAGAAGGAAAACAGTAATAAGGCAGTTGAAAAATGTTACGAACACACACACACACATACATACATACATACATACATACACACACATGCATTCACACACACAAAAGAGTGTATTGATCTGCAGGCCTCATATATGACCCTTTAGCAATTAGCATTGTTTTTTAAAGAAAAAAGGGTTACCTGACTGAGGTGGGGGCAAGTTTAGCATCACTTTTCATTCCAGAGTGCATTTGGTGGTTTGTAAACACATCTCCTTTTAATAATTATTAAAGGATTCCTTCAGTAAATTGAGATGGAATATTGGGGATGGGTCAACATTAAAGAAGGGATCAAGTGAACTGCCTGAGGAGTTATTAGCCCACCATCTTTGGTGACATATAATTGGTCATGTATGTAGCTGCTAAACAGAAAAACAAGTGAGGCAATTTTGCGTCTAGCACCTACATCCTTCCTGTTATACTGCGTGTCAAAACTGAGCTGTTCAAATAGGGCACAACCCTACCTTATTTCTGCCTCCATCTTGTCTATTTCTCTTCACCTTCTTCACCTCTGTCTCTCCCCTGCCCTGTACAATAATGTTTCATTTGCTAAGGAATATACATTCCTTTAAAAAAATTAAGAAATTTTTTAAGATTATAAAAATGCCATGGAGGAAAACTAGCAAAGACTTAAAGAAGAATGCTATCCTTGGTCTATATATTTTCACAGAGCAGCTCTTATTCAACTGGTTAAAAAAAACCCAGATATGACACAGAGTACTGGTTATATCTGACCATATTCTATTCCTTGTTTTTGACGTTGCTCTCCAGACTACCTTTCACCACAACTTTATGTGATTATCAAGGGAGGAGAGAGAAGCTTAAAACACTAGGCAGCTAGTGTTCTGCTGTCAGATTTTGAAAGGAAATGTGATTTTTAGACCCCTTTGGTGAAAATCACACATATTTGAGTTTAGAATTTATATCACTTGGGTGACTCAATATCATGACCTTGGTAACCCTGGTGACCCAGGTCAGTAGTACTCTAAAAGACAGGACTTGCCAATGTTCTGAGGCCCATACTGGCCTTGAACCTCTACCCCACTTTTCCCCTTTCCCTTGTTAGCTTTCAGCTAACTATCTGATGTGTAAATGAGACAATAGTATCTTGCCATCTGGTCCAAAGATTAAACCAGTGCCTCAACCAGAAGTAAGCCAGCAGGAGGGCAGTCCTACTGGACTCTAACACTTTTACCTGTCGGTAATGACACACCTTCCTGACAGAGGTATTTCTAAACTTTGGAAGCCCTGAGCTCTGATAAAAGGTCTTGGCTCCCAAATCTACATCTCTGGCAACATAGCTTGACATGCTGCTAACACAGCCTTTCCTTCAATAGATCAATTTTCTCTGTCACTCTCTTCCCAGGCCCATATGTTTCCTATATACAGATCAGTTGAACTGTCTGCCTCATGTGCCTGACCCAGAGAACCAGTGTATATATGCAGAGAGGGCTGCAGGGTATGGGATGCCAAGAATGAGATTAATGTCCTCACATTTAATAGAAACCAGTATTGTAATCCAACTTATTTTATATTAGAAAGTCAAATATTTGAAGTCAGCTGTCGGCTCAAACACCTTTTTTAAGGGGCTGCCAGCTGAAAGAGACAGCTTCTAGCCATAACCTGGCCTGCTATGATTAACAACATGAAGCTCTCCAGCTGCTTGGACTCCACTCGCACTTTCAGCAAGCAGAGGGCTATTTTTTATCCCAAGGAGGAGTGTCAAACTCAAGTAAGCAGCCTCATCTAAAATGGCTCTGCTGAGAAGATACCGTTTTATGAACTGCCTCCCCTAACTAGACTCAAGTTAACGTGCTTCAAGCATATTATAAATCCAAGAAATGGCAGACCCTGGAATTAGGCCAGAAAACCAAGTTCAGCCTCACACCTGAGAAGCAGGGTTTGCTCAAGGAGCTTGTTACTGTTAACAATGGCAGAAGTCCTCATGGAGAGAGAACAGTGGTGAAATAATGGCCCCAGACATGTCTAATAGTGACCTTTGTGTGTGCCGTAAACTTTCCAGTTTAAGAATTAAAACACTCTAGTGTCCAATATGGCAAAGGTTAAGTTCTAAATGAGTTTAGTAACTTGCAGAGCTCATGATCTTTCATTTTTTTATTTTTTTAATATGGCTAGAAGATTAAATTAAATGTTTATAGGGTAGCTAACACGCTAATACCTAGTTGGGATAAGCAGAGTTCTCAGTTGCACCAGGTTTTCAGCCAGATCCCAGAAATCTGGCCAGACATCAGGACCTACCCTTACTCTTATAGGAAGTATTCCCTGGGCACCTTTAAAAAAATAGTGCCCTGTCTGCTCCAAATGGACATTAAAGGTGCAGTCCAAAATATACCCCTCCAGTAAATGCCAATGTACTTAATTTATCTACCACAGAGGGATAGTGGAGGGAGCACATGCTGCTTGGATTAGAAGCAGTGATTCCAGCAAGTCTAAGGAATTCGAAATCACAGACCTTATTGACCAAGCCTTTCAGCGGAGGATGGAGATGACATCTCCGTCTGCTAAAAATGTGCGCCATTAGGATGTCTGTTGTTTATGACCTGTTTAAAACCAAGTGGTGGCAGCAGCATTAACTCCTGTGTAAATCAGGGCTACCTCAGATTCTTATTGGGAGAGACTTAGCAAAAATGATGTCATGCCACTCACTTGCCTTTACACAATGGCCCTCTGTGTAGACCTGAATGTGGGTGAAAGATTCAGTCAAAGAAATGTCTGAGTTCAAAATGAAAGGATTTTCTTAACATGTTAAAAAGTAAACATGTCCAACTTTAGAGGATTGTCATAAATCACGCCTTTTACTGTTTGTGGCACTTTCGAAAAGAAGAAAGGGAACATGTAGAGTTGGTGCTGTTGCGTTCATTTTGGACAATTCTGAGAAGAGTTCACTTACTGATTTTTATGCTTTAATATTCTAGTTGTTTGCTATTTCAAGGTTCCAGACCTAAACCCTCAGCTGAGCTAAGAATACAACAAAATAGCTATTCTCTAATGTGGAGACCAGTTGCTGTCTGAAGGCTCATTTACTGATTTCAGTCAATGTTTACCAAATATGTAGATTTGATCTGGCCTGCAAAAATATTCTTCCTTCCTCCCCCAACTATGTGGGCTACAATCCTGAAGCCATTACTATTAGACCATTTTGGTCTTCTGTCTTTAAGAAATCAACTAGAATATGTGTATTTAGAAGATGACCTGTTTGCTTGCTTTTCTAGGAACTCCAATTGTATGAGGTCACTTAATACTCCCAAACTGGGAATGTTCATTAGATGAGAAAAGTAACAAAAGCAAAAATTTTAAACAGAATTTAATAGAATGTGTTTAAAAGGACTGCAATTTTCTGTCTGGGGTTCATTCTAATGCAACCTTGTAAATACAAACAAGATTGACAGCCGCAGAAATTTGTTAGCAGCATGCCCTTCTTTAAGAATGTTCATTGACAAGGGCAGCTAGGTGGTGCAATGGATAGAACACCAGCCCTGAAGTCAGGAGGACCTGAGTTCAAATCTGACCTCAGACATGTAACACTTACTAGCTGTGTGACCCTGGGCAAGTCACTTAACCCCATTGCCTAGCCAAAAAAAAAAAAAAGAGAACGTACATTGATACATAGAATGTATATTATTTTCTTTTTGCTTTGGGTTAATGATACTACTTTAACTATATCATCCCTCTCACCAGCCCAGGACTTCATTTTCTGTTCAACAGAATAATAGATCTTACTACCTTTGCTATCCTATAAAGTAGGGGTTTTTAACTCTTTCTCTCTGTGTGCGTGCGTGTGTGTGTGTGTGTGTGTGTGTGTATGTGTGTGTTTGCATTTGACAGTCCAGTGAAGCCTATGGACCCATTCTCATAGTAATTTTTTAAAAAAATTATAACTGAAGGAAATGAAAAATTAATTTAGAGGTTAGTGAAAATAAAGATTTAATTTTCCTCCCATATGAGTTCACGGACCTTTTGGAGGTCCATGAAACCCAGGTTAAGAACCCCTGATCTAGAGTCTTAGATTCTTACACATCTTTGAGTTTCTCATTTAAACTACAAGTACATAGTTCCTCCAAATTGGGAATGAAAAGGTACCAGATATCTAAAATGGGAGGAAATGGATGGATGAATAATCTAGTGATATGATTCAGAATCACAGAATAATAGAAATGGAAGAACCCTTAGAGATTATTTAAGTCAACCATCCTCCCCACCCCTGCTTTAAAGATGAGAAAACAGGTCTAGAGAGACAAAATAACTCATTCAAGATCACACAGTTAGTTGGTGGCAGCTTGTCCTTCATGAAAAATGACAAGATAACTGCATATGTAAAATACGTTCCTTTCCCACCCCACCCCTTCAAGAATATGTAGGAAAAGCCCAGATGAGCCTATATACACCCAGATCATTATATCCAAGAATTTCAGTATTTTTCTATATAGGCTACCATAGAGCAACCTTGAAAATAATTTCCTTGCCCACAGCTTTGTATTCCCTAAACTATCTCTGGGGATATATCTTGGCCAAGACTAAACTGAGGCAAAATGGCTTTCCTAGGACCTGGGCTGGACAGCACGTGCATTAAAAAAATTAATAAGTCATTATATAAGTAGGAGTTCTTGCAATAGCCACCCACTCTACTTGCAAGCAAAGGACCAAGGATGAGACTCTTTCCAGCCCCTTTCTAGTCCCTTAAGATATATAGTTTCATCAGCATATACTGATAAAACAGAAAACATGAAAACTACCATTTTAAAATTAAAGGCATATTTTTAACGACAAGCTCTCCCTCTTTATTCCCATTAGGGCCATGAAAGCTTAAATGCACCAATATTGTACTACTGTGAATGTGTCTAAGCTGCCTTTTTGGTATGTATTTCAAAGCATACTAACATCCTGTCTGTAAGCCAGAGTCATACAAGAAGATGCCTCCTGTTTTACATTAGTAAAGGAATAAAAGTGGTCTGCTTCTTCATATGGTCATCTGGCATTTAATCCTATCATTACCTAGCAAAAATGTAGGAAGGTACCAGCACAGGGATTTGAATTCCCAGGCTGAAAGAATTTTTCAATTCAGTTCTGACACTTAACATGATGCACTGTCCCATTACCTCCTGTTACAGTAGATCATGTTAGGCTATGACTTGAAATAAAGTAACACGAGATGACACAGAGTAACTCAGTGTGATATTAGGCAATGGCACACAGAAAAATACCACATTACCCAAGTGGCGAGTTCACAATCTACATTTATTATGGAAAGCAAAAGTGCGACAGATGAATGCTAATTGTCACAGTTTCCTGTAGGTTTACAAAGCAGGTTTTTCATGGACAAGACAGCACCATTGGTTAGTGCAATACTGGTATTCATCACAACTGGTTTCATTTACATTAAATACATTGTTAGCGAGGACAGAACAATCTGAATAATAATGTACAGGTTAGACAACAAAAGATATCTATAGTAATTTTTTAAACTGTCACAAAGATCCAATCTTCTTTTTGTTAAATGAAATAAGATATAGCATATGTCCAAAATTATTTTTAAAATACAACACTTCACACTACCCTTCCCATTGGGAAGGGTGATTTCAGGATTCCTGCCTCTAAAGATGGAAGGGTGGTCATATAGCTGAGGTGATCTCCATTCCTTGGAGAGAGGGAGTTAAGATGTTTTTCTTGTCCGGCAGTGGCAGTAACATCAGCCCTAGAAAACACATGAACTCTTTTCTCCATCTGGCCTAGTACAAACAATGATGTGCATAGATATATACCAATAAAAAGAGAAATGAATATCATAGCATCAGAGGCAGAAGATTCAGAATAAATGAAAACATGAAAACCTTTCATTTTAGGTCAGCCCTAGATCTCACTGTCTAACATGCATGAGTCTTTCTCAGTTCAATGGAAATGGTGCTATTAAAAATCCTGCCTCCTCTCCTACCTTCCCTTCCTTGGCACCCCCACATGTACATATCAACTCACTATCCTACAACTTTCCGAGAATTTCTTTCAGTACTACATCAGAAGATTCTTTCCCAGGATCAGATGTCATAGAAGTCTCATCTATATATGAATTGATCTACACTGAAAAGATGGCTAAGTCTTGAGTGATATTTTAAAGGGGCCATAAGCCAGGAAAACTGGGTTTTCAGTGACTGAAAAGTTTTAGTCTCACAAAAAAGAAAAGAGTTGATGAAGTATAAACACAAATTTATTCTACCCAAAGCAAGTGATTAGGGAACTCAGTGAAAACAAGGCACCTGGGTAAATGCCTGCCACATATTGGGTATTCAAATTAATATTGTTGACTGACAGGGAGGAGGGTGACTACTGTAGTCACTCCATCCCTGAAAGCCAATGTTATTACAATCCATCTAGTTAACAGGGAAAGAAATTAGGGTTAAGGGACCCTAGTTATAAAATAGTGGGGTTTTTCCTTACTCAAACAAGGTTTTCATAAGACTATGTCTCCTATGTTGTATTGATTGAACAATTACCTAGAGAAAATGTTTAGTCCCCCTTTCTTCCATAGTATCTAAGATAAATGCAATGATGAATAGTTGACTTCTATGTACTGCCTTCCATCCTAGGGTCTCAAAGTGTATAAATAAACAAATATTTCTTTCTATGCTATAGATGAGGAAATCAGGGGTTATTCCGAGGTGAAGCCAAAGGCTGAACAGTGACTCAGTGTCAGGGCCAGTAATAAAAGCTGGAAATAGAACCCAGAACTCCTGACTCTCTCATCTCCATCCTTTAACCACAAGCTCATTCCATATATCTAAAAGATGCAAACCACCACAAAAATGGGGGTCAATTGAAGACAATGTCATATAATTTACTGAGACAAATTATAACTTGAATAACCCCAATTGAAACTGTCCTCAAGCAGATATTGGAGTTCAAATGTTTCCAAGGCACTCCATAAAGGCTTCATTTTTGGGTCTTCAATAGCCTGTGTGTTGAATTCTCATGATCTTTTCTTTGGGCCAAGGAACGAGAACAAGCTCCTCTTTGGAGCAGAGAAGCTAGTTTTTCCTCCCCTACTAATCACCTGCAGGAAATGGATAATGCATTTTCTTTCCCTCCATCTTCACATCTGTGCTCTCTATGAGCTTTGATACATGGATATAGGCTTAGCATCTGAATATACAGAAGCACTGAGTGTACATCTTGCCTATAATCTGAAACAACACCATTATCTGAATGAAGAGTAGTTTCCAAGTAATTCAGTTATTGGATGCCTTCCTTTCAACAGTTGTGAAACTATTAGGTTGTTCAATGAAATAAAGCAAAAACAGGACAGGGATTCATCGTAGATGCTTTAAACAAGGAGGAAAATAGTACAGGGGCATCTGCTATGCATGCATGGGCTAATAAATTCATGTTATACTTTATATTTAAATGGCCATGTTGAAGTATTAGAGTCCATTGAATACCACGTTATTATTCAAGCCATTTTATTTAGAGAAAGGGGCAACCATTTTATAAATGAACATTAGAAAGATGCAACACCCCTAAAGTTGCCAAAAAAAAATGGCCAGATCTCTCTCTATGTGCTTTTAAACCTACCTCCCTAATCTGGGACACTGACCCTATCATTAAGTATATCTATTTTGGCTACATAAATGAGCGGCAGACAGACCTCAAAGAACCAAGAGATGCTGGATAATT
This sequence comes from Phascolarctos cinereus, assembly GCF_003287225.1. Taxonomy (NCBI): domain Eukaryota; kingdom Metazoa; phylum Chordata; class Mammalia; order Diprotodontia; family Phascolarctidae; genus Phascolarctos; species Phascolarctos cinereus. The sequence goes on along the minus strand of NW_027555847.1, from coordinate 544,893,996 downwards.
GATTCAGGCTGATCTGAGTGTCAGTGTTGGAGGTTATGGGTGAGGGAGTGAGGATGGTAGGACTGCGTTTAGGGGCTAGTCGATCATTCCTAGCTAAGAATCAGCTAAGCAAATTCAAGAATTTCAAAGAGCCAAACTTCACTTTTCACCACCCCCTACTGGTAAGTAAGATGCCTTACAATGATTGTCCTTAGAACCACCTGAGTTCTTTTTTTTTTTACTTCAATTCTTTCCCTCTGGAATTTAAGACAGTGGCCCCTCACTTTTCAAGATAAGTCACTCTCTGTGATGCATTTTACAGTTGAACAGAAATGATCTTTGTCCTGAGTGCAAGACCTAGTTCAGAGAAGGCATTGGCTTCTGTTTTCTGCATAGCACTGAATCCTGAGGCAGGTATTATAATGAACCACAAAGATAAATTCTAGGAGCCAAGCAATTTTTTATATCACATAGAGAAAAGGGATGGCTGTCCAGATCACTTGGCATAGTCTAGGTACTTAATAAGTGCTTTTTGACTGATTATTAAGCTGAACCATCTGATTAAGAAGGCAAGAAGGCTCTCATTCTGAATTTTCTATCTCTTCTTCAATCGCATCTTTATGCAATCTCAATGTAACTAAACCTGTATTCACGCCAAACACTTTTCTTGATCTTAGAGAGATTGGCTTTTGCTCTCCCCACCCCCCACCTCCCGTAAAAGGCAGGGTGATATAGTAAATAGCAAGTTGATCTCAGAGTCAGGAAAAACCTACGTTCAAAAGCAGTCTTGATATATACAATCTGTGTGACTCTGGGCAAGTTATTTAACCTCTCAGCACCCCAAGCAACTGTCTGAGAGCATCAGTCATAGGAAAGGTTCTATTCTACACTGCTTCCCCACTCAAATTTCCCTATACTGATGAAATCATTTATAGGAATGGTCCCTCAAAAAAAAAACCTTATTGTATATTTCCTAATATAGTTTGGTGTGATTAATTCTCCTGATACTTCCATAGCCTACGTGTTGAAATGCAAGGTCAAGTCTATTATCAGTTATATAGCTGATTCAGCCTCTCTCTAAGGGTTACAACCCACTATCCTACAGGTGTGGATGACTCAATGTTTCACTGGGGAGGTCTTCTCAATAGAAAATTAAGTGGAGATTTGACAATTATCCAATTAGGCTGATTGCTGGAGAGGGTCAAGGAATACAATGCAGGCCAAAAGATACACTGATCAGATTTCTCCAAATAATTGCCAAACCTCCACTTTGTACTGAGTATGATTCAAAGAGCCTTCCCTGGCGGGTGTGCTTTCTTTCCAAGCAGCTGTGAAGAGTAAGATTTAGTTAGACTCTGGTCAGAGGGCACAAAAAGCCACAATGGGGTCAGTCTCCAGTAAGTTACAGCATATGGGAAATGTGACTTGAGGAGGGAGTGAGAATGTACTTTTTCAAAGAAGCATTTCTACAATAAATGCCTCTAAAATGCTCACTGGAAATTGACTACAGTTATTAGGGTCAGAGATAAACCAGTTTATTCTGTCTGGAAGTGTATAAATCTTTGTCAATTTGTTCAAGAGAGACCTGCTTTGCACTGCATGTGCACACACACTCACATATTTAATGAATAGGCATCTTGGGTGTTCAGCTACTCTTGACTCACACTTCCTCTTGTTTTTGATGGCTTTTGCCCAGTATGATTGCTTAAAATAATACCCCAGCTCCCTCAGTGGTCCTATGAGTAGGTCTGATAAAGGGGTCACTGGATAGTCTGTGGTTACCCTCAGTCTCCTTGCTATTATACCCCTCTCTGCCCATTCTATTTACCACACAGTAACCCACATGCCACTCCCTCTGAAGGGAAACAGACTCATTGTTGCTCATCATTCCCCAAAAAGGGGAATAGTCTCTCACAAGCTTAGAACACTCATCTTTCAGTACATAGCTTGCCTCTCCACTCTTACTTCTTATAGAACAGACAGCTCTATATATGAATCCTTTCCCTATATTTTAGAAGTCAGTGTTAAATGAAGCACATGGGATTTTGAAAGCATTTTAATACCTCCTTTATTAGCTTTTCCTGATGTCATATAGATGTCTCTATATCCTTTTCTTAAATTGAACTCTTCTCAAAGACCCAGAAATTTTCCCAGAATCCAATCAGGATTCATATCAACCAAACCACTTGACAGCAAATTCAGCATATATAGATCAAGCAGAAACCACATGAAACAAAATGAACCAAGGAAACCCAAAATCTAAGACAAGATAGTTTTTAGAAAATTTTGAAAGATAAAATTCTATAAAGAATTAAGAAAATGATGGGGGGGAGAAATATTAGCCTATTGTTATAAAAAAAGATAGTTTTAAAATGTTCACATTTGTAATATCCAGATTCTCTCCTAATTTTGATTAGTAACTGTAGTCATCCTATGCCTACTCCTTTTTTTGTACATTATTCTGAACTACCTCAAATATTATGCCTCCATCTTTATTTCATTATCTATCTACTAAAATTGAAAAAAAAAACATCCCATAACAATCATTAGGGAATTTAACAATGATTCTATCCTTCTCTAGGAAAATGCTTGAAATTATGAAATAAATTATTTCTTCCCAAACACTAAATGATATCCTAGAGGTATGAAAGAGTCATCATATCTCCAAGATAAGATAAATACATGTATTTAACTACCCCTAAGTTCAGATCTAATACTTAGAAAATTAGAGATGGAAAGCAAAATCCATCACTTTATAGATAGAATGTCCAAAGGTCTGTAACAAAAAAAAAAAATAAGGCAAGACACAAAATGGTCATTTCAAAAGTATGGACAGTACAGTCCCTTGGGCCAGACTAACAATAAATCCATGTGGATAGGTATGATTAGTTTGGATTGTGATCAGTGTCATGAGCTGGCCAAAAGTATCATCTCTGCTACTAAAGTGATGAAGTTTGAGTTTCATTTTCAGTAGTCCAGATGTTTAATGTAAAGTCTCTATATATTCTTCCTGGAAATTGCTCCTCCATATGCCAGTGCCCACACATTCATTAAAAGGCAGGTGCAATTGTGGTCTAAAAACATCTGTTTTGGACATTTGCTGGACTGAAGATTCAATTTTGTTGAATATTCTAAGTATCCTACATTGGGCTATTTTCTTTCCATCAAATATGATCAAAGTTTAGGCCACAACAGGGAAGATAAAATGAGCACCATCCAAAGTATAGGATTGAATTTACTTTTAGACATACATCTCAGGAAGATTGCAGTTACCAGAAGAAACAACTCCTAGCTATGTCCCTAACTAGTGGACTTTGGGCAGGTCAGTTAACCTCTTGGACCCAAGATCTAGTCTACTTGGATCACAAGTATACAATAATACTCACTGAGACCCTTTAAGCAAATGAGTATACTGTGAGTCTATCAGTCTGAATTGGTTTAAATTAGGTTAATTCTCTTCTGTATATTAGAGCCTAGAAAGATTGGACTCTCCCCACAGACACAAAAAGGTATCAAGGAAAGCATCTCAACATTAATGGTTGGCAGAATGGGGGGGAGTACTAAAAGGCAGCACAAGAAAGCATCTTTTCTTTAGAGTATTCTAAAAGACACTGTGTTCCTGTGTCTATAACAAAGGAGTATAATGTCCCAATTCAAACTAATGCTTTGATACTTTTTTGGTTTTAATAGGAAACAGGACTCAGGCACAGTCATGGCTGATTTAGTTACAGTACTAAATGTCAAAGGCAAAGATGCAACCATGGGGCTGCCAAAAAACAGTTATAAAAGTACATGGCACAAAAGTGAACTATTTCAATTCAAGGAAAGATGTTTCAACCTGGAAAAGAAACATTCCCCAGACTTAGCCAGTTCTCCATGTACTGATGCCATTGGCCTAAAAGGGAATGCTTCATTATATTCAATTACCTAAGGACTGAACGGCAGGGCAGAAGAAGGTAGGAGAAGGAAAGAGGAAAGTTGGATCCATCAGGAGAGATCCCTGGGGGCACAACCCCCAGCACTCCACAGCCATGTGTCTATCTGAAAGAAGTTGGGATTGAGACCCAGAGGTGGGAAAAGCAACATTACCCAAGCATTTCCAGTTGAATCAAATTACCTCTACTTCTTTGACACAAAACCTAAGCAAATAAACATTTAAAAGTCAGCATTATGCTTTTAGAGTGCCTGGATGATTCTAACTATCTTGGGATTAAGACGTCCATGAAAAAGACTGTTTTGGGGGAAAAAAAGACATTACCAAAAAGTAAGATGGAAAGGATGAAACCCAAAGATGCTGTAAAAGAGACAGAAGGTACAAGCAGAATATCGTGTGCTTGGAGCTCCCTGTGCTGTACTCATTCAGTGTGCTGACTGTTTTAAAATTCCATCTACAAACTCCAATTATTTCTTTTGACAGTTTCTTTTTGACAAACCAATTCAGAACATCTGCACTGATAGTTGCTAATTTATACTAGAAGCTGTGTCACTGATTGCTACACTGAACAGCATGACCTAAGGAGAATTTCTCAAGTCTGCAAGCTGTTAGATGCCTGAACTCTTCAAAAGGACCTGAATATGAGTCCTATGGAATCAGGTGTGAAAACTTCAGAAGACTAGGTAATAATGCACTCCTTATATTTTAATTATTTACACATTAGAATGTGTAAGTCTGCTATTCATTTATTCATCCATTTAACAAGCACTTATTAGGCACCTACCACATACAGGTTCTAGGGAACCTGGAGAACCTAGGGGAAATGTGAAATATTGCCTGATCATGAAGCACTTCCATCCTGTGTGAAATGGGGAAGGCAGAGACGTTACCTTAGAGATATTGGTTTTCTCATCTATGCAGTTATCAGTTATGGAGCCCCTAAGACCTTTAAGAATCAGAGGATTAAGAATCACAAAGGTTCTTACAAACCACGGTCCATCATTTTCATTTTATGGATGAGGAAACAGGCCCAAAAGGTGAAATGATATGCCCTCACACAGATAAAAAGCAATAAAGTTACTCAAACGTAGGTCATCTAGGAATCTAGATCTACTCTTCCTTCCATTATATTCTTCTACCTGCATAATCTGAGCACAGTGAAGTCCCTTTTATGTTGGGAGAGGTTTCAGTTTCTCACAGTACATCTTGGGAGAGGTAGAGGAGAGGAAGGGCACCGGGGAACAAGTGTGAGAGCACCAGCCCCATTTCTTTCTTCCTGACATATGGTACCTTTCCTGATACCATCTTTACTGGGGTGAAAAAATTCACCTTCAGAGAAAGACCAAGAATTCCATCCCTTAAAACTGTCTCATTTAAGATAAATTTTTTCACTTGTTGGTTTAACTATCCTGACAATTGATGCTTATCTTTGACAAAAGGGAAATAGCAGAATAAGCAAGTTTCTTTCTTAATTGCATGTATAAAAGTGAGTATGTTGCAATGAACTTGTCACTGATCAAGCAGGATAGTGAAGCTACCTTCTTTCCTCCTTTGAAGATGAATGGTGCTCATTCTGCCTTTACATCCTTTACTTTTGGAGCTCCTAAAGCCTTTTAGGCTTTGAGCATACTCTATTATTCCAAATTAGCTAGAAGGACACTTCTGAGTATGACTTGTCCATTCAAGGGCCTATTTTCCTACTCATAAATGTCTGACAAAGATGGGCTTATATGATTCTCCAAATCCTTATTGTTGAAGCCTAGGATCATGAGCCTTGGAGTTCATTAATTACTCAGTACCCAAAAGAACAATGTAGATGTGGATAGGTCCCAAGAATGAACTCACAAGATTTCCAGCTTAAAAGCTGGTCTCAATACTCACCCAAACCCAAACTCAACCCTTTGACTCCTCTGAGACCTCACCACAGATTAGAGATCTTTTATGTTTTTAATTCTAAGTTTCAAAAGCAATAAAATAATTTATCAGAACTGTTAATGTTTCTGGAATAATCTTTGTTTTATGACGTCTATCAGTGCTTCTCTTAATCCATCTAATTATGACTAAGTGGCAAGGAAAATTTCCTTTCAGGGGACTGTATTTTAGTATTCTCAAGCAAAACAATGACAAATGAAAAGTTTCAAAAACTCTCTCAAATAATACACACGCTCTCTGCGTGCAAACATCTTCTGTCATGATACCTGATTTTTTTTCTGCCTTATAGTATGATTGTTTTTCCCTGGAAGCTAAATGCAAAAAAATTTCAATCAGAAATGCACATACCCTTCAATGTACATTCAATAGGCAAGTGCCAAGTTAACCATTTCACCATCCTCCAGTGGAAGAATCCACGTGGCTTTCAAAGCCAGTTCGTCCAAAGATCCATTAACCAAAGCCAAAAGCCATGCCATACGTCCAGTAGGATTTTGTGTCTCTGTTTGGTTGTTTTCCTTCAGTCTGACCAATGTAACATTTTAATGTAAAAAGTGAGCTGCCAGCACAAGGTACGGGGGATGAAAATGAGGGTGTGGCAGCTAAATGTCATCGTGGGCAAATTGCTGATTGTGTTTATCTGCTGCCAAGCAGTAAGAAGATAATTTTAGAGCTAACACAGGAAGTGGAGGAGGCTGATGACAGAGATGTGGGCCCTACTCACCATTTTCATAAGCAAACAAAACACTTTCCACACTTTCATTCCACGATGTTGTGAAACTCTAAGAAGGTTGCATTTAGCCAAGGGCAGTGAAAGTCCCTACCTGTGTCGTGTAAAGGTTTTGGCATTAAACAGCTCTCAACATATCAATGACATAGATTGGTTGTGACATTGAGTGAGTCACCTTTAAGAAATAGTGTTCTTTGAAGGAACGTTTCTTTCTCTTTTCAATATTCTTTATTAAACAGAGGATAGGTGAGGGTTGGGACATAACAAATAGGGAATACATCTACCGCTAACCAACTTACTGTCTTGGCCTAGTTCTTGGTCTAGTGAGACTGCCAACCAAAGAAGGAAGAAAAGAAGGAAGGAAAGAAGGGAGGGAGGAAGAATGTAGTAACAGGATCCCTAGTTATACCTACTTTAAAGGAAAACCTCAGAGGATTCTGATCTGCTCAGATTATCTAAATTTTACATGCTTCTCTATATAAGCCACTTAATAAGTAGAGCATTAAAGGATTCTACTTTAAATACATTTTAACTACACATTTTATGATGTTAGGATTGATTTACCAAACCTAACTCATCAAGTGCACTTAACAAACACATTGAAATTAGCAAGCTTTGTTTCAGCTTTTGTCATTGACAGATATCTAAGTTTATGGTTATATATAAAGCACATATAAATAAACTGAGGTAGGCAAACCTAGCAAAAAATTGGAAGGGGAAATGCTGCCATTATCATCAACAATTTTGTTTAAAAAGAGAAAACCAAGTATACCCTACAAGTAGGATAATAATTGTTTCATAATATACATTATAGCCTGAACTGACCCAATTTGAAAGAATATACTCTACATTTGAGTGTATCTTGAGATCAGAATTCTCAACTCAGAGCCCAGTTACACTGAGAATGTTATGATGGTGGCTGAGGTTCTGAAATCAAGTACTCCAAGGCTTGTACTTTGATTAGGTCTAACAATATAACTCTTTGGTCACTCCAAAACACAAACACACACACACACACACACACACACACACACACACACACACACACAAAGTTAAGGAAGTCACTCCATTGTTTCTGTACTACATCCACTGAACACAGGTTTAAAGTCTGAAAGCCTTACTGACATCCCAGTGTAACCTAAGGCCACAGCAATATACTCCCAACAGGGGGTATAAAAATAAAAATGGTTTCCATTCTAGTTCCATTTTCCAAATGCAATCTCTTTTTATGAGGCCTCAGTTTTATTTTTCAATGTTTCATTTTGTGTCTAACACACTTGATGTTTGATAAGGACAAATCCAGTAAAGCTGTTGAAAAACAAAGCACTTTCATTTTTACATAGATATGCTGTACCTTACTCCAAGAATGTCTAACTCATCTGTAAATTATGAGTGAACTCCCTGTCACATAAATCCTAAAGGGACTATAATACATGGGAACAAATTAAACCATGGAAATCTTTTAAATGTCAACATGCTGACAGTCACATGCATCCTTTCTTCTATTTTCAAAACACTATCTTGGTGATATTTCTGCAGCCAAAGTACATCAATCTAATCACAGAAGATTTCATTGATGTTTGTCTGATATAACACTTAGCCCTAACTGTTCAATCAACATAGAGATGTTAGGGTTTTCCTCTTAGCTAAAACATTTTAAGTACCATTTAACATTCAAAGCACTAAGATGCCATTGCAGTATTCTTGAGATTTTCCCTAAGAGATCTGACTGCTTTTACAATGAGTTTTAGGATGCTTTTCTTTTTCAAATGATAACAATCAAATTTTGTAGAACATAAAGATACAAAAAGTTGAGATGTTAAATAATTGGGGCTATACAAGTATAAATTGCCCATGTGAAATACGGGGTCTTAACTCATTCAATTACATGGAAAACTAGAAATTTTGACCCTGCTGGGTGGATGCCAGGCTTACCACAATCAACATGATTCATTCTTGCTGATGGGGGCCTTGGTATAAGTGGTCACAAATAGGTATGGGTTTGGTAATATACATTTTTTGTGATTTCTCTTTCTTTGCCACTTCCTGGGTCATTAAGAGTCAAAGAAATTGGTATTCTCTTAAAATACATACCTTGAAAAGTTCATAAGGTTAATTGCCATTATGGGCATCCAGAAGGGCTATCTACAGCCTTTTAAAACAGGCAATCAGCAATGAAAGGGCGTGTTTTGATTACACAAAAAGTTCTCCCTTCTGAAAATCTGTCCATTACAGTGACATTAAATACCCAATGACTGGGTCTGAGATGGAATATTAGCATGAGCATAAAATCACCATTGAAGTAGCGTGACCAAATAAGGTGTTGACCTTAAGACATTATAGCAACTGCTTATTTCTAAACGCATCTACAAAGGAATTATAAGTATTTTCTTTTCCACCTTAAAGATCTATACAATTTCATAAACACAGCAGTATTACTACTGGTGAAGGTCACAGAAAATTCATGCTGAGCAGGGAGTTGAGTGGGCATGGCTGCTGTGTATTTGTAGGCCACCATAGAGAGAGAGAGAGAGAGATCAGCAATCTTCCCTCCAGGTAACACCCGACAATTTTTTTTTAAAGGGAAAATACATTTTCCTCTGCGTTTCAGAAGAAATGGAGGAGACAGTCTTGCTAAGCAGGCTGAAACATAGTTTTTTACTCCCCAGTGCAGCACAGGTTACATTGTATTGCACCAACTTCATGAAGTGTTCCATTTTTTTTACATCTTTTAGAAAAAACATCCAAATCTTTCATTTCCAGTGCTTAATGTTAGAAATATATTGTTACCATTTGCAGGAAGGTAGGTGAAATGCTGGTACTGGCTTCTCTTTCTCTTTCCATTGCAGACGTAGAAATTAACCTGAACAGGACTGGTAATTCTCTGATTGCGAAAAGGTGGTATCTCAACCACCAGTGAATTCTGAAATAAGAATGATACACAAGGAAAGGCAACAATCAGCATCTTACAAAAAAAAATAATAACAATTAGAATATATCTACATATGACCCTTCCAAATTCCTGTGTAGAATAAAACCAACCTAATTACTCATGTTAATGAAGGGAAGTAGAGAGGAAGGAAGTTAGAATAACGGAATGGAGTGCAAGTCTTGGACTTGAGAAGTTATGGATTCAAGTCTTGCCTTTAACTTATACTGGCTATGTGATTGAGGGCAAGTTCATTAATGTTTCCGTGCCCCTAAGCAATCCTCTAAGACAACACATTTCAAAGGAGTTGCTGACCTGCATGGGTGGCGTAAATTTCCACACCAGAGAATTCCTCACCTTGAAGTCAAAAATCTACACCAATTTGGGGGAAAAGAGGACTTGGGGAATGAACATTTATTAAGCACCTCCTCTGTGCCAGGCACAGTGCTAAGGCTTTACAAGTATTATCTCATTATATTTACTACTAACTACCAAATGGTGGATAATCTATCCCTCAATTCTTATTATCATCTCCTCCATCCCAATATGAACATTTATTCATCTAACTGTTTTGCTTATGCTAAGTGAAACTTAGTTTGTATTACTCTCTGATTAATGGATGAAAGGTTATCTTAGCGTAAATAGTGAGAAGGCAAAAGATCAAGAATATATGGGGGAAATTAATCTGGAATTAATTTGCTGGAGATGAAACACCACACAGAAGATTAGTATTAACTCTATGTTCCAATTTCTGGACAAATCAAGTCAACAAGCATTTATTAAGCATTTATTATGTGACAGGCACTGTGTTAAGCACTGGGGATTTTTTTTTTAAAAGGCAAACAAAACAACAATAACAAATTTAAAACCCCACAACCTTGGGAATATCTGACACCCATCAAGGTTCTCTACCCATCACTTAGCCAGTCATACGCCTTATGAGGATGCAGAATGATCTCACTTATTCTAGATCTACAGTCCCTAGACCAATGTGAACAAAAAGAAAAAACCACACAATCAATAGGGTATTTTACCGGTGGAAAATATTGGGCAGGAGCATTGTAAAGTACTTTCCCACAGGACTGACAAAGAAAAATCCAAGGAAATTGCCTACTGGGGACTTTTTTTTTCTGAAGGAGAGCTTTCAATTACCAGACTATCCATCTCTAATATTCAAGTTAGTGTTAGTCAATAAGAAAAATATTCCAACACATTCAAAGCTCCTTTAACTGGGTTTGCCTGAGAAGGTTATGAGTGGGGATGACTAAATTCATAGAATCTCTCTTATACTTAAAGTCAAGATAGATAAATTTATCTCAGGATAAATAAGGTAGCCATCAAACTGTGGACTTGAGTCTTTTGGAAAAAGCAAAACAAATCAAAACATAATATATATTATTCTCCCCATTGACCCAAATGAAGTTCAGAGATTACAGAGAAAGGTTCTTGTATTATGTGGAGAGTGGCTGATTAAAAAAATAAATAAAAAGATAACCATATTTGTAATTTTTATTTTTGGCTAGGCAATGGGGTTAAGTGACTTGCCCAGGGTCATATAGCTAGTAATTGTCAAGTGTCAGAGGCCAGATTTGAACTCAGGTCCTCCTGACTCCAAGGCCGGTGCTCTATCCACTGTGGTGCCTAGCTGCCCCTGTGGTTATCTTTTTAGACAAATCTAATACCTCTTTCTACAGATACTATGGCAAAGACATGACATTACCTGGTGATATGGTGCAGTAGAAAAACTAATGGCCTGGGCATTAGGAGAGTGAGGTTCTTTCTAATCCCAGTTCTGCCCCTCTTAAATCACTGTGAACCTCAGTGACAGAGTCACCATATGAACCCCAGTATTCTGGATCCTGAGTTCATTGTTCTTTCCACTGTACTTTTTGGTTTCTGTGAGATAAATGGTTATCGATAATAATAATAATAGCCAGCATTTATTTTTACTTTAACATTTGAATTGAGTCTTTCCTTTTTTTTTTTTAGCAAGGCAATTGGGGTTAAGGGACTTGCCCAGGGTCACACAACTAGTAAGTGTCAAGTATCTGAGACTGAATTTGAACTCAGGTCCTCCTGACTCCAAGGCTGGTGCTCTATCCACTACACCATCTGGCAGCCCCTACTTTAACATTTGAAAAATGCATTCCATGTGCCATCTTATTTGATCTTCACTACAATTCTAGGAGGTAGGTACTGTTATTAACCCCATTTTACAAATGAAGAAACTGTGGTTGAAAAGTGGTTAGGTGATTAACCCAGGGCCACAAAGGTAGTATCTGTGGTAGGATCTGAACTCATGTCTTCCTGATTTTACATCAAGCATCCCATTGTCTGTACCACTCAGCTGGTTAATTTTTAATAAGAAGTGGGAAGGGAAGATTTGAGAAAAACACTTCTACTTACTTCTTTTGTTAAATTGTTTGGGCTTAAGGGAGTTCTTAATAGATAAATATCTTGAATATTTTGCTCCTTTTATCAAAGATAAGATGGGAAGCTTTTGTCAAATTATACAGAGTATATATATATATATACATATATATATGTATATACATACATATATATATACATACACACACACACACACACACATATAGGCAATCGGGGTTAAGTGACTTGCCCAGGGTCACACAGCTCAGAGGATATATACTTTAAGGAACATATAAGCATCGTAGCATGTCAGAGGCTTAACAGACCCCCTTTTCTTTGCAAATAAGGAATCAAAGATCTAAAGCAACTTCCCCAAGTTCATATAGTAAATGGCAGTGTGAGGATTTGAACCCAGGTCAATATTCTTCCAATATTGTGCTCTTTCTACTACACTATAGTGTATGGTACCAAGTTAAAAACTATATTTACTAACTATACATTCCTACTACTTTCAGACTTCCTCACCTATGAGGCTCAGAGAGATTGAGTGACTTTGCCCATGGTCATTGCTAACAAGAGTCAGAGGTGGAATTTCCACCCCTCCAGTCTTCCTGACTCCAGGTCTAATACTCTTAGCTGATATTTGGGTGGTGCAAAGGATAAACTCTTGGCCTGGAGTCAGGAAGACCTGACTTCAAATCTTTGTTCAAATACTGTGTAATCCTGAGCAAATCACCAAGCAAACTCTCTACCTTAGTTTCTTCATCCGTAAAGTGGAGATGATGATAGCACCTACCTCCCACGGTTGTTGTGAGGATCAAATGAGTTAACATATATAAAGTACTTTGCAAACCTTAAAGTGATAAATAAATACTAGTTACCATTATCCATTACATCGCATTCATTTTTTAACATATGAGAGTGAAAATGAAATTAAGATTAAAAAGAAGAAAATTTGCATTCATAGAAAAGACAGAGAAAGGATTTAAAAAAAAACAATTTATACATGAAAATCAGACTACACAGACTACTTAAATTGGGAGAAGGAAGCTGTTTGCAGCGCAAAACAATTTATTTAACCTGCCTGTATCTGATGAGCGTAGAAGCAGCAGAGATGGTAGACAATGACTTGGTGGAACAGAGATGGAGTGATGTGGGGACACACACATAGAACGTTTAGTCTTTCTGTGTCTCAGCTGAGGGAACATCGTGCATGAAATGTACAGTCAAGTTCCCATAAGCAAGTGAAGTACAGTAAATAAGAGCTCCCAATGGAAGAGAAGATGGCCAACTCGCACCGTCTTCCACAGTCCAACCTCACGTGCACAAAGAGCTAGTGAGCTGCACAAAAGAGTCTGATTCTCTATGCTCATGGCTTCCTTTGCTTACTATCAAACTCCCTTGCTATGTGCATGGCCAGCAAATGACCGCTGGCGTTGCAGTAGTTACTGACCCCTTGGATGGATGTCACTATTCCTTACTGAGGCATCTGCCCTTTGAGATTGTCTGACGTCATTCCCTGAGGCAGGAAGGTAGAGAGCCAGGAAGACTTCTCTTCCTGAGTTCAGATCTAGCTTCAAGAACTTACTAGCTGTGTGACCCTGGGCAAGTCACTTAACCCTGTTTGCCTCAGTTTCCTCATCTGTAAAATGATCTGGAGAAGAAAATCGCAAAGAAAGAAAATTGCAGTATCTTTGCCAAGAGAAGCCCAAATGGGGTCGCAAAGAGTTAGGCACGGCTGGAAAAAATAACTAAACAACAAATGTCATCCCCAAAACCTCCCTAAGGTTACCCTAGATATCTACTCCTTTCAGACCAAGGCCAGATAGAACTCAATACAAATGATTCGGAACAGCGGATAAGAGAATTATTCGTTCCACATTTACTGTCATGGTGACTTGTCCATAATTATAAAGAATAAGTCGACAACTGCTGTAATTATATAAGAAGGCTAGCAAAGAGATAATAATGTAGGAAAGGAAGGGGGAAAGTAAGCTTACATCACTTTTGTGAGTAAAGTCAGGGACTGGTCCCAATATGCATAAGATCACAGGTTCATGTGATTAGAGCCAGAAGAGACCTTAAAGGCCAACTCCTGCATTTTGTACATGAAGAAGACGAACTTCGGAGAACCTAAGAGATTTGACCAAGGTCGACAATGGCAATGGGTGGCAGAACGGGGATCTGAATTATCTCCTCTGACTCTAAATCCAGCCCTATTTTCAGTATAGTTATGAAGGTAACTGGCATTTTGAGCCTAGGGAAACATTGAAAAATGATGCTGTGGCCAAGGTATCCCTTAGATAAAATGAAGCAAAGTTTGAGCCAATTATGTAAAAAAAAAATAGCAATGAAACACTGCTCAGCGTGCTTCATCACTTTCTAGCAGCTGGTGTATTTCTGGGAAAATCTGTGTTAGTGTTAGAGAGAGGCAATACCAGTAAGAAGGTAAAGTTGTAAGACTAGTTTGCACTAATTTTGATATGAGGAATGAGAAATGAAAGTGAGAGAGTAAATTAGCATTGCTAATTAGTGAACAAAATCTTATCAGCCACATACACTTTAAATCAACTTTGTCTCTCCAGTGGAGGAACAGAAAAAAACCAACATACGTTACTCATCACCCAAAATAAATCATTAATTGCCAGAGGTGATCGATCAATCAATAAGCATTTATTAAGCACCCACTAAGTGCACAGCACTTAGCTGGCTGCTTTGAGGGATACAAAATAAAACTGACATACAATTATGCAGGTAAATGGCTGTTTGTAAAGCTGGAGGAGAAATCTAATATTAATAATAAGAAGAATGATAGCCATAAAATATGTTGCAAATTCCCTCCCTTTTAACTACATGTATCAAAAAAAAAACACGTTTATAGGCAAATCCAATGAGTAAATTTGTCAAGTAAGACCACATCTGAGGTGATATTTATTTTACATCTGAAACAAAAGTAACTAATAAAAAAAAATCATCATGTGCTCTGTAGTAGATGGTTCATAATAAGCCATTGAAATATTATTCTAAGAACCTACTTGTCTATGGGATGGGGCATATGCCCTGCTGAAGAGTAGGTCAATTTTGAGAGTCTCGAAACAAGTATTGTTTCCCAAGGGACTTGGGGAGAGCAGCAGTACTCATATTAGGGAATCCCCTATTTCTTATTCTCTTTGGTTGACATTGAAGCAATTGTGATAGAGAAAGCGGAAAAATACACGTGTGTCCGTGTGAAAGGATGGGGAAACACACGTCAAGAGCTTCGGGTTTTGAGGATTAAAAATATGTGTGTGTATATATATATGTGTGTGTGTGTATAAATATATATATATATATATATATAATATGTATATATATACATATACATATATGTGTGTGTGTGTGTATATATACATATATGTTTTCTATTGTTATTCAATCATGTCTGACTCTTTGTGACCCCACTTGGGGTTTTCTTGGCAAAGATACCACAGTGGTTTGCTATTTCCTTCTTCAGCTCATTTTACAGATGAGGAAACTGAGGCAAACAGGGTCAAGTGACTTGCCCAGGGTCACACAGCTAGTAAGTATCTGAGGCCAGATTTGGACTCAGGAAAATAAGTCTTCCTGACTCCAGGCACTCTATCTACTGTACCACCTAGCCATCCCATATGTTTTCTAGTGATATCCATTTTGTGCCCAAACCATTTTACAAAGTATTTCCAGGAGGAATGTGTCCTGGTCCATGTAGCTGCTGTTACCATCACTATTCTTCACATTATTTAGCTTCATTTTAGCACTTGTTTCACAGAGTGTTTTACAATCATTTTTACAACTTGTTTGTGCCCTATCTATTATTTTTATTAGTTGTTCTATTTTACTAAAGAAACTATGTGCCAAAGTTAAGGAAACTCTAATTCTGTTCTAGCTGGATGCTATAGAAACATGTAAGAGCATGTATTTTTTTTTAATGGCATCACATTTAAGGAATACTTACTGGCTTGCACATTTCTTTGTCAGTTTTTGCTTCCATTTCCCACACGTGGTGACCATCTAAAGGGAAAAGACAGAAACAAATCTATTTCTCTAAGTACATATTTCTTTTGACCTCCATTCTATCCTCCCCATTCTCTCCCCTTACCCTTAGACTTACATAAATGACAACTAGTATTACCATTATGCAGGCAACATTAGGATTCACTGGTAGAAAAAAAATAACTGTCTTGAGGTACCAAAACTTTTCCCAATTCCTGGATGACCTTTTTCTAGATTAAACAACAAACATTAGTAAAGTTCTATTGTATAGAAAGCACTATGTTGGATATAGGAGAATACACAATTTAGATAAGGCATGGTTCCTGCCTTCCTGAAGCTTATGATCTGACACAGATAACTATAATACATGATGTTCCATGATAGTTACCTAAGATGTTATCAATGTCAATGAAGTGGGTAGCTTGCAGCTGCCCTGACATTGAATGTGGACCCAAGGCTTAATGATAGAACATAGGTTCTTAGACATCAGCTCTCAACTTAACCTAGGTATATTCATCATGCTGGAGCCCATGGTCCTCACAGACTGGATTCCCTTATAACAATGAGCATGTTACTGGCCACACAACTGATGAACTTTAGATTTAAGCCATTTTGACTTAGATTTAGTTAATGTGTCTCTACCCCATTGCAACTGAAATTGGACCATGACAGAATTTCTAAATCCATATCAACCTATCGGAAGTGAAATGGGAAACATGGGGAAAATGCAGACTGGCCCCAAAGCTAATTGTGTCTCTGTCCAGCAGCAGGAAGAGAGTTTTTGAGGTGTTATGAGCTCTGCTGTTTTACCAGAGATGCCATTGTAACTAATGGCAAAATGACACTCGTAGCTTTTTTCTGTATACTTATCGCCATATTTGGACATACAAGTAGAAATATAAGTTCATTTAAACTTCAGCCCAGGTTATGTTTTTGTGACAGATTTTCTTAAAAGAAAAAAATAATGGTTCAAAGTGCTTATGAATGAACTTTTTGTTCTTTATTGCCTACCATGCCCAGCACAGAGGTGTCACTTTTAGGAGTGTCTAATGCATTCCGAATGTCGGCAAACAATAGTCTTTGTATACAAAAGCATCTCTTTGGAAGGTAGGCTGTTATGAGAATGGCATAAGTCATTATTCTTAAAGTGACAGGTAAAATTATGGTGTTGATTACTTTACAAGGGAAATTTACCTCCACCTCCTACCCCTTCAGTCTTTTATCTTTACCTAAAATGAAGAGATCTCCTGAAAAAAATATAAGTAATCACAACTTATTAATCTACCTACTAATGTACAGAATGATTGAAATCTATACTGGTGGAAGAAGTGAGTATCCACATAGATGAAATCATGAATCGCTGGAATAATATATATATATATATATATATATATATATATATATATATATATATATATATATGTAGCCTACATTTCTCTTTGTGTTTTATTTTAAAAAGAGAAAAGATATACCTTTTTCAAGCTACAAAGCAAAACAAAATCAGAGAAATACCTTCAGAAGTTATTGATTGGGGAAATTATATTAGCTATACTAATGCCCAGAACCCTCCAACATTATGTTTCAAACATGCCAGAATTACACAAACTTCCCGGGGCTATCAGATCCCAGTACACAATTCATTCACCAGATGAATCCACTAAATCAATGAATATAAAAAAATAAAATAGACCACCGTCTTTTGGGTGCAGGACCCAACTTTCCTCCAGGAAAAAATACTGTGAAACTAAAAATAAACTTAGTTGCTCTTGAAGACATCAGAATTTTGACAGCTCTGCAAAACTTCCAAAGTTCTGGCCCGCTTGAGATCTTTGGCCAATGGAGTATTTTTTTACTGTAGCCATATGTCCTGGTGTTGGTCAGGAATACTTTCCCAGCTTTGAAAAAGGGTGGCTAGAACTTTGTATTGACTTGTGCTTAATTTGTAGTTTCTATCTTAGAGAGAGACTATATAGTCTAGACTCTAGGACATGATCTAGGACTCCGTCTTGGAGCTCTGAAAAGCTGACTTTCCCCTCCTCTCCTACTTTTTTTTTTAAAGAAATCTAAGTTATTCTTTATGTAACTAATCCTCTATTATTTCTCTTTGGCACTAACCTAAAAGCTTTTGAAATTTTATTATGACAAAGCACAAGTTTGCTCAAAAAAACATTTTAGGTGTTATAATCTAAACTGTTAGGGAAAAATTCCGGCCAGTGTTTAGTCTTTACCTATCAACTGGAAGCTAAGAGTCATAGCTTGGGTTTCAGTAAGAAATTCTCTTGAGAATGTCCAGACCCTTGCTGTTAAAAAAGGGGGGCAGAAAGGATTGAGGGGGAGTGAGAGTCAGAGAGAGAAAAGGGGAATAGAGGACTCATTAAGAGGTAGTGACATTTCGTTTAACAAAAACATAAGGAGGAGAAGCTGTTATGAAGCAGAGACAAAAAAAAAAGTAGACAATTCCTCATGTTACGTCTGGTGAACCAAGAGGGAAATCTCAACGCCCACGAACTGGGACCTACTCCAGGAGGGAAACCTTAGACCACTACGTCAACCTCTTACAGTAAACATGTTTTGCAGGTTTATACAATTTAAAAGAAAAAAAAAACATTGGGATAGGAACAGTTTGTGGGGGCCTAACTGGTAAGGAAATTTGCCTATGGAGGAGAAAAGAATTTTCTCCCAATGCAATAAGCATGTGGGATACCTTTCTTGTTGTCAGAATGTGCCTAAGAAGTAAGGCCTGATAAACCACAAAAGTTTCCATTGTAAGCTTGCCACATCTGCATTGGCCTGGCTGGTTTAGGGCCCAAGGCAACTCCCTGCCTGGCCAAGCACCAACAAAAGTACACCAGAGCAATTTATACCTTTCCAAAATGCAAATAATTCAAATTACAGACATAACACAAAGCTGAAGCAGACACATTTCAGGCATTCCCGTTAAAAGTTTTGCTCTCTGGACCCACCAAAATATATGTGAAGCTTTGAAGGACCAGTTCTTGGGGCCTTCTTCCAATCAATCTGATAATTTTTTTTTCCTTGGGAGACATGGAAAGCCATTTCAGACCCTGGCTTTGACTTTGCACAGTGGAGTGAATTCAGAGAAAATAATTGGCCATTTGTATAGCTAGGATCATTTTGCAGTCCTATCTTTGGAGAGAAAGCATGTGGTTCTTCTTTCTTCTCAAAGCTTATTCCCATCTCTTAAGGGCAAGATACATACTACTTACTGGGTTGCTGGTGTCCTCTGAGACTTTTAAATGGCAGAGAGAGAATCTAGACAGAAAAAAAGTTGCCAATTGGAAAATCTGGGTTCAAATACTGCCTTTGATACCTCCTGTGTTATTTTGGGCAAGTCGCTTAACCTCTGAGTATTCTAGACAAGTCTCTAGGATTCTAAGTTGCTGACCTACAGGGACTTTCCTTACCCAGTCATTAACTATACCAATGAAATCACAAGTCCAGTCCCTAGGGCCCATCCTAACAGCCTTGTACTTTTTGGGAATCTCTACCAATTTCTCACTTTTTCAGCATCCATTAACCATTTTACACTCAGTCCTCCCTATGAAACACCTGGAGTCACTAACAATGAAAATACAGCTCTTATAATCCATTAAATTTCTTTCAGAGCAGATGAAAGATGACAAGGTCTGCCAAGTGGATCCATCACAGCCTAGGGCTGTCTTCTGCAAGGCACCTGAACTCGGAGGTGAGGGATGGATTCAATCCCATCCAAAATACGCCTCCCACTGGAAAGGGAAATGGCCAGCCCTGAATGGGCCTTTGTGTTTCAGCCTTATCAAATCCTCATTGCATTTCTTAGTGCTCCAGGAAACTGCATAGAAGTCCAGGGGTAAAAATATTCCAAATCATTAGGGAATTCCCTACAGCATGAGTCATAGAAAAGGCTTCCCCACCACACCCAGCTAGAAGATTTCTACACAAACAGGGCACTATGGGTCTGTTCCAACACTCCACAGGACTGAAAAAGAAGCTGTTTAAAACTCACAATGTCAATTAGTCATATATATTGTAGTGTTTTTCTAGGGCTGAGCTTTTTTTTTTCCATACATGAAAGCAACCCAGACTTTATTTAGGAGTTGTAAAAGCTTTTCTAAGACACACTCTACTATTTTCTAATCCTTCTTGGTGTGCTGGGCATTATTCTTATATGCCTGTGATTGGGTTTCTACACACCAGAGAATGGGTTCTGGATAGAGTTCTGTGCGATCACCAGCATCAACACCTATTAACCAAAATGGTTCAACAGTCATATGAATTAAAAGAGAGCGCATAGATCAAAAAGGGTCATAAAGCAGAACGCTTATGACAGCCTTGTCTGGGATCACCAATCCCATCACCCCATGGCTATCATTTCTGTATCTGGAGACTGGGGAAAGAAGAAAATGCAGAATGGGCATCTTTCTAGACAAAGACTTCTTTGGCTTCAGTTACTCCAGTACCTACAATGGAAGTACACCAGTTTGTTTTATTTTGTTTTTAGGAAAATGAAAGAGAGAGGGGAGACAGAGACAGAGAGATAGAGGGAAAGAGAGAGACAGAGAAACAGCAAGACAGAGAGAAATCAACTGATGTAGACATAGGGAGACACAGAATTCACACTTAGGATTGTTTCACTAATAAAATTGAATCAGTCCAATAAAAAGCAATGACTGAAAATTAAGACACTCCTCTGCTTAGGATTCCTTATGTCCTTAACCTCCTCCTCTATTCTAAAATTCTCACCAAATGCAAAGAAATCATCCATTTCAGAATCAATATTAACTTGTTTATAAGTAGGATATAAACCATTTTTGGCAAATTCTTACCAAATTCTCCCTACTATCTAAAGTGGGCAAAGTTATCCAAGGAAATTAAATGTAATGCCAGTTAGTTTTACCCCCAGACACAAGAAAGAGGGGGAAGTTGGAAATGAGGAGGAAAAATAAATCCATTTCCTTGTATTTTATTCATTTTTCATCTCAGTTTCTGCCTCACTTCAATAACAGGCTTAGTGAGATGGCTGTCAGTCTAGCAAGAAAACTCCATTCTCTTGAAATGAAGGTCACATATGACACCCGGCCACATCACTGAGTCACAGAACCTCAGAGTTAGAAGGGACCTCAGAAGTCAACTTGTCCAACTCATACCTGAATGAAAAAGGGCAACTAGGCTTCACTTGAAAACCTCCAGCAAGGAGAAACCAACTACCTTTCACAGCAGACTGTCTCACTTTGGGATTAATTGCTAAATGTTACAGAATTTTTCCCTATAGAAAGTATGACATTTCTTTCTTTAAAAAAAAAAAAAGGTTCCACCCATCACTCCTAGTTTTGCTGTTTATAGCCAAGCAGAACATGTCTGTGTCCTCTTCCATTTGACAGTCCTCCGAATACCTGACAGCTATCACGTTCTTCTCTTCTCCAGAATAAACATTGCCCATTCCTTTAAGCAATCCTCATATAGCACAATCTTGAAGCCTTTCATCATCCTGGTTACTCTACTTTGGCTACTCTCCTGTTCATCAACTTCGTTCCTACAATGTGTTGCCTAGAACTGAATAGAACACTCCAAATGTGGTCTGACTAGAGTAGAATACAGTGGGACTGTATCAAATCATTAGTCCTAGACAATGTGCCTTTCTCAATGTAGCTTAACATAATACAGTTTTGGTGCTCTTTTTAGCTGCAAATTACAATGCTGAATCATATTAAACTTTAGTCTACCCAGACCCCCCCCCCGATCTTTTTCAGCCGAATTATTCTCTTGGCTTTCCCAATCAAAATTTGGTCTGGCTTATTTTCTAGGTTGTTGTCAAAGAGCTGTGCTAGGTGAGCTCAACAAATTTACTTCCTTTCACACTTCTATCTTGGCTCTGCCCTCCCTTCAGCTGAATTATTCTCTAGCCCCACACTTCACACATCTTGTACTGGTACAATTGTTTTAGACCTCAGTGTAAGACTTTGCATTTATATCTATTAAATTTAATCTTACTAGATTTAGCTAAATGTTCCAGCTGTTAAGATCTTTTTGAAGCTTAGGTTTTCCCACATGTTAACTATTCCTTCCAGTTTGTAATTATCTAAAAATTTGATAGGCATTCATCTTTGTGCTTTTATCCAACTTATTGATCAAAATGTTGATTAACATCGGACTAAGACTAGATCCCTGGATCATGCCACGGGAGATCCCTTTCCAAGCTGACATCAAACCCATGAATGACATCTCTTTTGGTCTGGTAACTCCACCAATCCTAGAATGTTGTCTCATTGTACTATCATCTGTATCCAGTTCATGCAAAAGAATAGCATCTGATCTGTCAAATGCTTTGCTGAAATCTAGGTAGACTGTATCTACAGTAGTATTATGCTGATCTGCCAGGATAGTTGCTCCATCAAAAGAGAAAATAAGGTTAGCCTGTTGGGATATGCTCTTGATGAAGCCATGGTGGATCTTTGAAGTCATCATTTCATTTTCTAGGTGCTCACTACCCAACTCTTAAATGATATGATCTAAAATTTTGCAAGGAATCAAAGTCAAACTCACAGGCCTTTTCCAATCCTACAGTATGCCTCTATCCTTTATAATCTTTCAGAGATGATGGACAAAGGCTCCACAATCATATATCCCAGTTTTTCAGTACCCTACTATGTAGTTCATCCAGGAAAGGTGACTTGAACTCACTGGAGGCAACCAGGTGCTATTTCATGATTTCTTACTTACCTTGCATATCATCTCCCTTTGAAATTCTTTGGCAAAGAAAACAGAATCAAAATAAGTGTTGAAGAGCAGTTCTGTCTTCTCTGGGTCATCTGTTATCATCATTGTGTCTACCACACACTGTGATTCTATATTTATTTGATTTTTAAAAAATTTTTCCTACTACAAACTTTTAAAAAAAAAACAAAACCCAAACTCCTTAACTTTCCTCACCAACTTTAGGTCACTTGGAATATTAGTACTCCTTTCACTAGTCTTCCTGTATCATGCCATACCAATACTAAGTTTACAGAATATGATTTTATGTTAAACTCACTGTGCGGTAGAACTTCCCTTGAGACATCATCATCTTTCAAATTTTAAAAAGCATACTAAACTAAGAGCTAGCTTCACATTCCATGTGACCATTTCCTATTGCCCCCAACCCCCAAATGGCAAGACTGCCAATATCCAGAACAGAAAATTCCAAGTGGAGTAATGGCAAGGAAATAGACCCAGATGTTCTTTCAAATGTGTCAGGGATTGGCAGCAGACACAGATTTCTGAGTCTTGGCTCCTTAATCACAAGGGGAAAGAAGGCCTTTGATCCATCCAATGTAATGATGGTGTTGGCTTAGAAGGAATAGACATAGCAAATGGTTTGAGAGACCAGGTCAAGCTAGAGATAAGTAAGAATGAGAAGACAGAAGTAAGGAATCAAGAACGTGTAGGACTACCAACCTAACTGAAACAAAAACAAGGATGTTGCTTGACAAAGTTTAGATGGTTACCCCCTCAAATTCTGACCCCTTACTCATAGCTGATGGTAGAAGCTGCATCAGAAAATCATGAAACAGTTCAACATATATACACACAGATGTGTACATATGTGGCACACAGATATATATTCATACATATACATACCAAGATGTTCCATACTGTCCTTTGATGGATGGGAAACTACTATAACTTCCTTATCCTTTCAAGATAATTTCTTTTGAAGATCTTTGACATTATTGCTTAAATTCAGAATTATAGGATGATTGCCCAATTTTTATACTGCACAGGCTAAAGAACAAAGCAAAACCTTCCTAAGAAATAATAATAATGACAGCTCACATTGATACAGTGCTTTGGATTTACAAAGCATTTTACAGATATTATCTCAAATGACTTCATACTACCTCTTTGTCAGTAAAATTTTTCCAGGGCAATTCTTAGGACTATAAGATCATAGATTTAGTGATGGTAGAGATCTCAGATTTCCATCTAGTTCAACCCTCTCAGGAGCATCTCAGTACCAAAAAGTTTAAGTGATTTACCTAAGGCCACACAAGTAGTAAACAGTGAGGTTGATATTTGAAACATACTATAGTCTGAGCATGGTAATAGGGCTAAATCTATTTAAATCTATCATATTTCTGCTGCATATACCATACAGCAAGAGTTGTACTTTCTGAAGGCAATCTTAGTAGCATTGCGTTAGAGTCTACAAAGCTGAAGATCTCACATTTAACTTCTTGAGATTATACTTCTACAGGCTTTTTCTGGACTGTGTGAATCAGATATCATGGTGGAGATGGCTATATTAAATGCAACCTGGTGAGGTCAGTGCTGTAGTATTTTTATGTCTGTGATGATCATGGACACGCATAAGCAAGGATGATGACGATCACAGTACATGTGAATAGATATTGTCCCTCATGATCTTTGCCATTTCCTATGTCAAATGGCCAGGAAAATCTGAAACATGAAGATATTTTCCTACATGCTCTGTCATGATTTCCGGGTATATGTGAGAGGATTCCACTATCACCTGGTGAGACTACAAGCCCAGAGGTATCAATTTCCAGAAATCCTTTAAACTACCAATATATCTTGAAGAATTAGGCACAAATGACCTTCACATGAACTTTAGTATTCTCAATTACTCCCACAGCCCTCTGGTTCCTGCTACAGAAACATAGCTACCAGGTTGTCTCTAGATTTGAGTCAATGAATACAATCAGTCCAGTTTCATCAAGGATGGTGCGCTGACCCTTGATGAACAAGAGATGAGAGACCAAATCACAAAGCAGAGCCTGTCTGAAGGGGATTCTACCACTTGCTTATTTATTGCATGAGCTACAGTTTGATTACCAATGTGAAACACAACCCCCTTTTTGGCTGGATGCCCCCAAACTGTGACTGCTACTGGCAGTGGAAAGAGCAATGGAAAGATCTCAGGGAATTTAAGATCTCTCACCAAATGGAGCTCTGCCAAGACTCCGGTCACTAGCCGCTCATCACATCTCGTCAAAACAGACTCCAGCACTGGAGCTTTCCAATGCATCAGACGAGAGCTAAAAAAAAAGAAAAATCCATGTGCTGTTCCTCAACTGACCCACCCTCTCCAAATGCTATTAAAAGTGCTTTCTTTTTGACGGGAGAGGTTTACAGATCATCTTTCATAAACTGTGTGACCTAATGTAATAATATTGCATTTTAATACCTGCTGTGTGAATAGTTAACTACTAAAGGGGGAAAAAAAACCCATTCCCCAAAACCCTAACCTGTGCTCAGGGCAACATTCAGCTGGTGAAACTGAGATTTCCCAATTGTATCATATGCTTCTAGGCAAAAATTTCACCATGCACACTAATTACAGCAGGCGGTGTTCATCACCTCATTCTTTGGCAAACTTAAAACTTCATAGTCACTGAGCATAATGCCTAGGGAAAATTTACTTTGTAGCTTGGTCTCAGGATCCTGAGCATGGTGGAATGAAGGCTAATTTGAAGTGTCTGGGTAATTGGGGCCACTGGGATCCATAAACATGAAGTCATACAAGTAGACAGTATTACAGGACTATTTGATTTATTAAACTTGATGGCAGGACCATGTGCTTAGCACTTGAAAAGGTATATTTACAATAGGGGATTCTGTAAATGTGTTCCTGCAAACACACAAACAATTTCTTGACCCTGAATATTTTAATGGATTGTCACTAAGGCACTAGACCAAGATGACATTGATGCCACTTAATTCTCATATAGTCTTATCTTCTGATCTGGTAGGGATAGAGATGGAAAATGGACCAGTAGTTTCACTGGTATACAAAATTCCCATGTGAGGAAACTCTACCAATGCAAGTCAACATTTTCTTTGTAACTTGTAGTCTTAGAGACTCCTAGAGCCCTGAGAGGTTAAGTTATTTATCCAGGATCACACAGACAGTATAAATCCAAAATGGGACTTAAACCCAGGTTTCCTGACCAGGTTGCCTCTCGCTTCCTGGTAGAAGGCTCAAAACATATGGATTATGTTAAATTAAAAAGCATAATGCATCCATTCTCAGGACAAAATAATTTATTATCAAGAGTTTATAGAACTGGAAAAAGCACATCAGAAGTCAAATCTTACTTCCTTTTAATTTTCTCTGTCACTAAAAATATTCACTCTTAATTGTCCCATATAATTTTTAAAATTTTATATGAAGGTTTTTTAAATCAGAAAGTCAACATCTTTCAATCTATAACTTTGGCCAGCTGTTGAGAACATCAATTATCTCCAATTTATCTGGTATCCATTTTGTTTGCATATATCTATTTACATGTTATCTCTCTATTAGATTGTGATCTGCTTGAGAACAGGGACTGTTTTTGCCTTTCTTTGTATCCTTAGAACCTAGCACAATGTCTGGCACATAGCAGGCACTTAATAAGTGCTTGCTGACTGTGTGTGTGTGTGTGTGTGTGTGTGTGTGTGTGTGTGTGTGTGTGTGTATACATATATATATATACACACATACGTATATATATACATATATCTTTTTCCACAATGACTTTGCACTCTGCATAAAAGTGGACCTCAATACCAGTTTCTTTTTTCTAATCTCTGCCTCTTAGAATCCCTGGCTTCCTTTCAAGACTCAGCTTAAATGCCACCTTCTGAAATTGGCCTTTCCAGGTCTCTCTGGATGCTAGAGCTTTCCTCACTAAGATTGCCTCCCATCCACTCTGTAGGCATTAGCTAATTATTTCCACATTGTCTTCTCATTAGAATGTGAGCTGCCTGAGGGCTGGGGTTGTTTTTAACCAGTGCTTAGAATAGTGCCTGGTAGACAGAAAGTGCTCCTTGACTGATTGAATTCTCCCCACTTCTCACAATTGACAGTAAATTCTGGGGAGAATTCTGTAATTTACCTTCTGTTTCGCCAACATTTATGCTATAATTAAAAGTCAAATTAAGAATTAGGAGAGTTTCTACATTCTATAATCTTATTATTTGGGGATACATTTTCAGGGAGTATTAAGAAGCCATATTTCCATATAAGAGGAGGCTCAGATTAACCCCCCCCACTTTAAAACCAAAATTCCATCTTCCTCCCACCTTTCTTCCTTTACAGCACCTCAAGCCCCTTGGCCAAGGATCAGTGGAGACATACAACGGGCACTATTTCCATAAGGAAGTAGGAGCACTGGGGAGTTGTTCCCATCAATGTGTGTTCCCTGCATCGGAAGCAGAAGGCTAGCCTTAGCCTAGAGTAGAGCGACTGCCCTCAGGAACTATTTTTTGAGTAGTCACTCTTCCTGCCGATTTGTCTCGGACTAAGATCATTCCAGCCTCTTGCTCTGTTTTTAGGTGTATCCAGGTTACCCCTTAAGCTTCACTCTCTAACCTCCCTCCAAGAGTAAACCTAAGAATTCTCTAAGGGCAGATGAACAAAGAAGTGGATTAGGAGAGAAGCAAGAGGCTGATAACATCATCTATGCAGCAGAGGCCCAAATATGGAATGTGGGTGGACCAAGACATCATGTATTTCTGCCAGATTTCTCCAGCATCAAAAGGCCCATCTATTTAGCAAGAGACTTGACTAGTCCTTTAACCCTTCCAACACCTTTACAGATAAAAGGAAATAGACACTTAAAAGAGAGATAGATGAGGAAATAAGAAAGAAAGACAAAAAAAACAAGAAAAAAAGAAGAGGAAGTGAAGAGAATGAGGAAAAATGCCTTTTAATTCTAAATTTTTTTTAAACCGCACCTCTGACTTGGTACATTAGTACAGAGAGTTCCAGTGAAGGTCTTCCTCTGCCAGTACAGTTCAGAAATTTCTCTACAATCTATAATCTTCGAAAATTGCCTGGCAGCACTGAGGAGTTAAATTACTTGTCTAGGGTCACAAAACCAGCATGAGTCAGAGGCAAACCTTAAAAAAATAGCTATAATTTATATAGAACTTAAAGGTTTACAATACCTATGTTATCTCATTTGATCCCTGCAATAACTCTGCGAGGTAGATGCTATTATTAACCTCATTTTACAGATAAGGAAACTGAGTCTGAAAGAGGTCAAATGATTCGCCCAGGATCACACAGCTAGTAAATGTCTGAGGTAGGATTCGAACTCAGGTCTTTCTGACTCTAAGTCTATCGATCTTAAACATTGCACCACCTGAGGCCAGCTTGATAGCCACTATGCCATGCTGTCTCTAAAATCTGAGCCATTTTCATTTGTGACTTCAAAAAAATTACTTTTTTCCCCTAGACCTAGTGAATTAGCAGAAGAAAAACACATTTAGCTAAATGGAATTTCAAATGGTATTTTCTAGTATTAAGAGAAAAGTAGACAAAAGAGCTGGAGAATAAGAGATTGGGGGAAAGGAGAAGAGAGGAAATGATGTGGGCAAATGTGGAATTACTAATGGAAAAGAAAATATAAAACAGAAACCTATAAACCATTTACAAAGCTACTCTGCCCCCTACCCTGACAATGGGCTGTTTCTGTTTCGTTGGAGGAAAGGCAAAAAGAAAAATGTTTCATCTCTCTATATTTTGAAAGAAGATCATCAGTAACCACTCAGGAGCACCCATCTGCGTATTTTGAATATTTGGGGTGTTCAGAATTGAAGAGTGTTTGTAGTTGCCCTTTACCTTCTCCAGTACAGAAGGACTGTGTAGCCAATTCTTGATTACTAATGTGATCCCAAAAGGTTTCCTATAGGGAGAGAGGCAGGAACTTTGGTCATCTTCATCATGGTTCCATGATTTTTACATAAAGCAGATTATATAACACTCCCCTTCCCATATGCAATCCAATGACTCATTTGCCACTCAACAAATATTCTCAACTGTCTGCTTAAATGTAATTTAAATATTTGCATTGAGCATGTGTTGAATGTCTGCTTACCTTCATGTCTTTAAAATTTCTGTTCATGTCATATCTATCTATCTTAGAAGGTAGGTCACTAGAGGCCAGAAACCCTGGCTGTTTAATTCACTTTTATACAGAGACCTTTCAAAGCATCAAATATTCATTGAGAATGAGCTTCTGGTAAATGAGCAGAAAGATGATTCCATGTCAGACCTATCCTCTCAAGCCCCAGATAAAATGACACTAAAGGAACTGTCCACTTAAATACATAATACTGTAATGATAAAGACCATTTGTTCAAACTGATTGTAAAACAAAAATCAATCCATAGAGTAAAAAATTTAGGATCTCTTGACTCCCAGTGACTGATACAGGAAAGATGTCATCATTTCATAGGCATACTTCTGAAGTAAGTAAACCCCTTTGCTATAGGTAAAGTAGTGAAGGACAATTTTTGTTTAAATTGGCAATGCAATGCATAGAGCATTGGGCCTGAAGTCAGGAAGGTCTCAGTTCAAATATGACCTCAGACTCTTACTAGCTGTATGACCCTGGGCAAGTTACTTGAAAAAAAAAATCTCTGGCTGCCTCTGTTTCCCCATCTGTAAAATGGGGATAACAATAGCACTTACCTCAAAGAATTATTATGAAGATCAAATGAGATAATATTTATTTTTTTAAAAGTATTTAGTACAGTGCCTGGCACAGAGTAGACACAATATAAATACTTATTAGTTTTCCTTCCTCTTTCCTTTAATTTAAAAATAAAAATCATTATACCCAGAATGCATATCTACATTTTACAAATTAACAACTTTTTCATATATTTTTCCAATCTATACCTATTCATATATTTCATTCTGTAATGTGATTCTCTAGGGATTCAGAATCAGAAAACATGAGTCCACTTCCCTCTTTGACATATTCTGGTCACGTAGTCCTGCACAAGTCACCTAAGCTCTCTGAGATTTAAGCAATTCTCTAAAACCATAAATTGCAAAGCAATAATTAGCATGCTTTGGTAAAGGGGGTTTTCCTCACCGGGAGTCTTTTGCTTCTAAAAAATCACAAATCTAGACTAAAACAAAACAAAAACATTCTAACAGTACATATGATCTAGGTAACTCAGTTGTTTATGAGTGAATTAATCATTTTATGGATTATCAGGTAGATCAATTAACCAACAAATATTGTTTAAGTGCCTACTATGTGCCAGGCACCATGCTTATCCCTGGGGATACAAAGAGCCCTTCCCTTAAGGACAGAGCATCCCATGGGATCCTGACCCACTTAACAAAAGGGCTATGTTGGAAAGAAGTCACAAGAACAGAGAGGCTCAGTGACTATTTATAGATGCATTCCAAATGTAGAGAAATTTTATACTTTTATCATCAATCTGTACCTACTTTCAATCCTGTTATCAGGAACAGTCAACAGATTCCTGAGCATAGGCCACAATAACCCTGAAAACATTCAAAAACTAACTGATACATACAGTTTTCCTGGGAAGAGTTGGCTAGGGATCAATTTAAACAAAAGGAAACCCCTAGACCTACCCTCTCTACTTTGGGGCAATCAGAAAAAAGGAATCACCAAAGGAGGAAGAGTAAGTTCATACCTCATATGGACATTTCTACTGTTTTCTCTTACATAGAACATTAGGCAGCCTCTTAGGTTATTAGCCATTTCATAGACAGCCATTCTCTCTCTCTCTCTCTCTCTCTCTCTCTCTTCTCTCTCTCTCTCTCTCTCTCTCTCTCTCTCACACACACACACACACACACACACACACACACACACACAGAGCATAGTGCTTAGCCCATAATAGGTGCTTAATAAATGCTTACTGCCTGACTGATATTCATGTTTCATATTTAGATGCCTCCATCTACAGCGAGAAGGGAAGTAGAATATTCTAATGATAATGTAATAGAAGATCTTGAATGAATGGTAAGAGAGGAAATAAGCCCCACTGATACTTAATTTCTCACAAATGAAAGCCTGTAATAGGCAAAACAGAGTGGATGCCAATGATGTAAGAGCAGCCTTAATCTGACAGGTCAAACCTCTTGGAGTATAGCTGCCATGCACATCCCTTCTCATGTAGCTCTGGTTCTTGGATGACTGTTCTACACTGTCTTTCATCACTAGAAAATATGGTCTGATGTACAAGCCGCAAAGTATTGACCTAAATCCCTTGAAATAATGACTTGTTTCAGCACTTGAATTTTTTATAACACTGTAAAAGATCTTAAAAAAAATTATACTGCTCTTCTGAAAAGCCCCATTATTTATCAACCCTAGAGACTGGGGAATATATTATAAACAAATACCAGCTTAAACAAGTCCTTTCTGACACTTTTCGCACAATACCACTTAACCCAGCTACTCTCCCTCAGCTAACAACTTCTTTTCTCAAAGTCTGCACAGAAATCCTACCAGGATGGTTAATATTTAATGGTCTATCAAAGTTTGACTTTTTTTCTGTAGCCCAATTGAGTGACTAAGGGGTTAAATGAAAACTACAGCTCTGTTGTCTCTCTGCACCAGCATGATCATTCTTCAGGGATTCCCTTTTGCATGAGTCACTGATAGAACAGACAGACTGCACACAAGGAGGCCAAGATAATGTCATTTCTCAAGAGATTACGAGTGGTAAGGACTGGCCCTTGAAGACGAGAGCGAGCGAGCGAGAGAGAGAGAGAGCAAGTGAGAGAGAGAGAGAGAGAGAGAGAGAGAGAGAGAGAGAGAGAGAGAGAGAGAGAGAGAGAGAGAGAAGGGAAGAAAAAGAGGAAGAGAGACACACACCGAGACACACACAGAAAGACAGACAGACCAAGACATAAACAGATAGAGACAGAGAGACAGAGAGAGAAAGCACAAGCCTTCTATTAGGAAAAAGCTTAAAGGAAATTAGAGTATGCTCAGCATAGAGGTGCTTTAAAAATGAAATGAATCTCTGTGAACAACACATGTACAAATGTAAAAAACACAGGAGGCACCCTGAATTATATTAAGTCTCATCTGAAGTTGTTTTCCCAAGTGTGATACAGAAAAGAAAAATAAGAATGATAGCAAGTGTAGTTCTATGATACGGTCCATAGTTTTTTGGTTTGTTTTTTTTTTTTTTAACATTTTTGGCATTTATAATTGCTCTAATCTTACACAATTAGTGGCTGCCCTTAGAGTCTGAGGTTGGAGGAGTAAGGAAGAATCTTCATGGCTAGGCCAATATGAATTGCCTAAATTAACTAATCTAAACTTTGCAGAAGGCTACTTCACACTGGACTCCAATTCCTATCCTGGTTATACTTGTAAGTGTTGTTTTAAAACACACACACACACACACATACACACACACATGTCACACGTCACACATGACCAGGGCAGAGAAAAAAGCCAGATGATCTCATAGAAAGCCTAAGGGGTAGCTGGTACTATAGTGTTTTGAATTTAAATCAATTTAAGTGGTTTTTCTGAAAAAGAACTAGAAAAGAAAAACGTTTCATAAGTTAATGATACAGGGTGTTTGGTTACAATAACATTTCAGGTTGTATTAGGAAATACAGTAAATTATAAATTAAATGTCAGAAAGCAAACCTAGAAGAACAAAACTACATAGGCATTTGTTAAGCTAAACATAAGCTGAACATATGACTTACATGTATATATTACTTGTATGTGTATGAATGTATAAACCACTTGACTTAAATATTAATGTAATTCATATGAAATCACAATACCTGGTTTGGATATATGTTTACTTATTAAGTGTATATTTATATTTCTTATATTTGCTACCTTTATATTCTACATTAATTGAAAAATATTACTACATATTATTAGAAGAGCAGCTAGATACATTTAAATTCTTACAGGAGAAGCAGTCTGGCGCAGTAAAAAGAACATTGGACTGAGTCTAAAAACTGAGTTTGAGTGACAACTATTATACCACCTGTATCACATTGAGCAAGTTACTTAACCATCTACCTAAGGTGATGAAGAAAGCTCTTTGCAAAATGTAAAATAAGTGTGAATTGCACTTAACTTATGTCAAAATATTTACAGGTGACTGACTAACTGCATATTTACAGAACCACTGAATCTTATAGACGAGACTCCCCTCTGTAACATCTCAGCCTTAGTTTGAACATGTCCAGTGGTAGGAACTCACTCTGAAGTCAATTCTCTTTCTTAACAGCACCAATTGTTCAAATTCTTCTCTATATTAAACCAAAACTTGCCTCCCAGTAAGCACTCTACCCCCACCTTTCCCTTTTGGTCTTAATTCTGTCCCTTAGAGCAACACAGAATATACTTAATCCCTCTTCCATCCAATAGCCCTTAAAATATTTGAAGACAAATATCATACTCTTCTGGCCTAAGAATCATAAATAGTGAAGGAGAGCCATAAAGGGAGCATTAATTTTCTTTCTGAAACAGAGCCCAACCAAAAATGTCATTCCTGAAGGGTAATTTTAGCTAATTTGTAACAAGAGATATCTAAACACTGCCTTTAAATTCCTTCCTGGTGATATATCTTCTCATATTCACAAATACATATATTTTAAATTGTAATTTAAATTTAAGCAATTTCCAAAGTAATCATTTCAAAATGTTTTCCAATAATGCAAAAAAAAAATTTTTATCGTTGTTGCTAGTTGAATTTTCTTTATAATTTAAACTTGTCCCCACCCCCTGTATTACGTTCCTGATTGCACAGGCTTGCCAAGTTAAATACTAGAGACTTTCAAACACATTTTGATTGAAGCACTTAAGTTTCCTGCAAACTGTACAAAATCAAGGATCCCATTATGAAGGTTGAATGCCTCAGTGGTTTTCACTTGATTAGAGTAAGTGTTGGACTGGCTCTGCTTTCAAGAACATTTCAATTGGTAAATGTACAAAAAAAAAAAAGGCAGCACAACAGCCCTTAACCCCTAAACCTCATACATCCCACCCTGACTGCAATAAAAATGACTTGAGTCCTCTGAAATCGTCTGAGCCTCCTGGAAGGAAATGACTGCACTGGAAAATCCTGCTCTTGAATGACAGGGATATGAAGAGATAATAGAGAAGTTCAAAACACTCAATTATGTTCAGGGATATATTGATAGGAAGGTGAGAAATTTTGCCAGTAGAGAAACTCTTTTGACATATTTCAAATCTCAAGAAAACTAATTAATTCTTACACTCTCCAGTCTTTCAGAGGACATTGTTTTATTTCTTATTTAAAAAAAAAACTATTGTGAATATATAATATGCTGGTTTTGCCAGAAAAGCTAAATTGATTTAATATACAACACATCACCTCACTTATCACAATGCTCCTACCCACAACACTCATATCCAATTTTATCTGAAAAACATGATATGAATATTATTAGCAGAAAAAAAATCTTTCCATCATCAGTCTATGAGTAACAATTACTTAGAACCCTCTGGCATGCAAAGTGCTGTGGTAGGCCCAATATAAATGCTATTAAGCTCAGAATCATATCCAATAGAACCAAGGGGTAACTGACAGAGAATATCTTCAAGGGATCTGAGATAACAGCCCAGGCCAGGAGCGAAGTGGGGTTCTGGCCACTGAAGCCTCAGAAAACAGTTAGCAAATGATGATAGCGCAGGGGTGACTCTGCACAGGCTATTGCAGGCATCAACTGAGGAGCCCTGAAGGTGCAACACAAGAGACATTTTCTCTAGAATTCTGCCTAAAGACACCTAAGGTTAACAAAGGCCATATATATGAAAAGACTTTGTGGTCTCTTGAGATTTTTACTAAAAAGAAAACACCCGTAACACCAGTGATGGGGGCCAATGAATTTACATAGTGATCATTAACAAAGATGGGAAAAGGAACTGAACCCCATAAAACATGATGCAGCATGGTGTACTAGATAGGGTGAGGAGGGAGGAAGGGAAAAAAAAAAGGAAATTTACTGATAACTCCATTGTATATTTGAAAGGAATAGCAAGTTGTACATAGTAGATTTGAAGTTTCATGTACAATCATCTTTTTTATTGTTCTATGTTTTGGAAATGTTTGTTTTATTCCATAAACTAAAAATAAAATTTTTAAAAATAATTTTTTAAAAACTAGAAAAGAAAACTGAGAATGTCAGGAAACCTGGATGCTAGTCTCAGCTTTGCCTCAGTTTCCTTATTTATAAAAGGGAATTAGAAAAGATGAATGCTAAGTTCCTTCTATTATAGATAATTCTATGACTTAGGGTTGTATCTATATAGCTATACATACATGGTACCCCAAAAATTTTGGTTCAGTTTTAAGCTATTAAACCTTAAAGCTGAACCAAGACAGTTATATGTATGTGTTATGTGTCCATACATG
Organism: Phascolarctos cinereus; assembly: GCF_003287225.1. Taxonomy (NCBI): domain Eukaryota; kingdom Metazoa; phylum Chordata; class Mammalia; order Diprotodontia; family Phascolarctidae; genus Phascolarctos; species Phascolarctos cinereus. The sequence continues at coordinate 544,858,932 of NW_027555847.1, read as the reverse complement.
TAAGTGTACAAATATATAGACACACTTAGACACATACTTATAGGATGTCCCGTAAGTCTTAATGCACATATAAACAGTACTTTCCAAAAAGTGATGCATAGGAAAAAAATGCCCAGGGAAGAGAATGTGTTGATACATCTCAGAAAGAGGAGGCAGGCAGCCAGGTAAGTGTTGTTATATGTAGCCACAGAGGCAGACATGAGGAAACTAAAAGTTGTGTCCATTACTAAGAAATACATCTCAAAAGACAAGAAAACAAACTTTCAATTATTTCCTCCTAAAACATTACAAAGTCCTTGGGAGTTCCTGTGATATCGACAATAAAAGCTGTCAGGAAGAAACCATAGTTGGCTACAGGAATAAACTCTTAGCTATTACTTTAAATGCCATAATTGTCAGTTCATGCGAAAATTCTTAACTGCCTGTATAAACACATTATGCAAAATGGTATTGTTATGTAGGTCATCTGCACAGCTCCACCCCATTACTTGAAAAATATATGCAGAAGGACAACATGTAATTAGAAGGTCTGCACTCTCCCCATCCAGGAATCAAATTTCCACAAGCATCCAAAACAGAAGAACTAACGCAAGGCTATTTTTAAAGAAAATACCTGGTGCTTTTTCCACGAAAATTACTTTTGAGTCTTGCAGAAAGTTGTGACCAGACAATATCATTTTTTTCCCACCGATCACTGGATAGCTGTCTGTGCTTTGTTTCTCCACTAAAGGCAATTCTTGGGCAGATCTCTGGGCTAGAGGAGAAAATAACCACATATGGAACATAATTTGTTTTTAAATTATAAAAAAGAAGATCTTTGTAGATCTCTCAACACTTCTTTGCATTATACAACAAAGTATTTGATACAATCTTCCCGAGAATGCTGATGCTCCATAATGTAAGAGGAATTTGAGATCAGCATGATTTTCTAGTAAGTTATTTCTGTACAGGATGGTATAATCACTCTCAGTTTTCAGGTGGGGAACAGAAGACAAAGACACATCGGTGATGGAACCGGACTTGGAGCAGAAGTCCCGGCCTTCAGTATTCAAATTTCTGACAGACTCCTTGGCCTCTTAACACCCAGTCATTCAAATGAGTTATTTGGGTGAACCTCAAACATGATCCTCATGTATTTTAAAGAAGCACCACCAAAATTTTTACAGAGCAAATTTAAAACACTATAATTTCTCAACAATTCTCCATTCTAATATGGTTATAATTAATCTGTATACATAGCCAGACTGAGAGACAGCATTGTATTCTGAATAGAGAACAGGCCTTAGAGTCTAGGAGACCTGCACTCAAGAGCCACCTCTGAAATATAATATCTATGTGACCCTGAGCAAGTCACTTAACTTCTCAGTGACCTAGATAACTCTCAGATTAAATTGAAGAGTAGCTACTGATCTACAATGATAGAGGGATTTTCCTTAGGAGTCTGTCACACGAATGAAATCACTAGTCCAGAACAAAATTTTAAAAAATCATCCAAACTTTGAAAATAAGGTCTTTTCATTGTATCTCCTCTATTGTCCAACTAAAAATTCATAATATATTGTGATTTAGTTTATTTGTGAGGGAAAACCCAATCCCCTTGTCCAGTAGAATCTCAAAATAGCAGAGATACAATATAGTCAAATAGTGTATAGAATGTAAGCTTCTGGAAGGCAGAAGCTGATTCTTTTTTTTCTTTACTTCTCTAGTACCTAGCTCAGAGTAGGCACTTAGTTGATTGATTGATTTGTATGCCCTGTACCTACACAGCAGCCCTGATTTAAGAGTAGGTGCTTAACCAATACTTGTAGATTGACTGGATCACCCTTGCTATGGCATAAACCTTTTCCTATTTCTAGAATCCAAAGAGAACTGAACTCTTTGAGAATTCTGGTAAGACTTTTGTAACTGTCACCTTGCCCCTCATTTGTGGTATGATGGAGATATTCTATCAACCAGATCCTGTACAACATTAGAAGCTTGCCCGAGGCCTAGAATGATGGAGGCCCAGAAATCTAGGGCTCTGGGTGGTTTGACCCTGTCCCTAAGATAATGCCTTTCGGTACTAAGTAAGGCAGCTATATGGTCACAATGAATAGAATGCTGGGCCAGAAGTCAGAAGACCTGAGTTCAAATCCAGCCTCAGACACTAGCTTTGCTACTCTGAGCAAATCACTTAGTTGCCAGTTACCTCAGTTTCCTCAACTGTAAAATAGGATACCTACCTCACAGGATTGTTTTGAGGCTCAAATGCTAATTAGCAATCAATGATTGTCCTAAACATTTATTTTGTATTCCAGTATTTGGTGCTGGGGGTGGGGTAGGGTTTACATTCTAGTTCCAGCATACCAGACCTACAAACAGGAAACTGAGCCAACAATTCAAGATAGTATGCAATTAAGTCCTAAATCATGTGGGTTTAGATATCTGGGGAAGGTAGGACTTAAACAAGGCCTTGAGAGAAAGGAATCAATTAAGGTTTTTGACTCAGCTAGGTCATGAAAAAGGCAGCATTTGGGGAAGATTCATCCAGAAGGCTTATAAAGGATGCACTGGAGGAAAAAAACTGGAATCTGAGAGGTATGAGGTAATGAGCACTTGGATCTAGGAGGTGTCAATGGGAATGGAACGAATAAATGAAGAATGAATGGGAAAGCATTTGCTAAGCCCTTACCACGTGCAAAGCCCTGTGCTAAGTACTGAGGATACAAGTTGAAAACCCAGAAAGCCTGTTCTCCCAAGGAACTCACATTCTAATGGGAGAAAGAACACAAACAGGAGGTTTCAGCTGGAGGAGAAGGGATAGATACACATTGAAAAGACATGCACTGAAGGAAAATTCAACAGGATTTGGTTAGTAGTTTAATATGGGGGGCAAAAGGAAGGAATAAGTCAAAGATAACTCTAAAGTTTTGAGCCTATTTCTGGGGAAATGATAGTGTCACTAGGAGAGAAATTAGATGAACTCAGGAAGGGAAGATGAAAGTTGTTTGGAGTGAAGAGTATATGATGAATTCAGCTTTGGACATGTTAAGCTTGGGGTGATGACTGGAATCACTTAGATGTTCAATAGACCATTAGAGAGCCAAGCTAGAGCCTGGAAAAGAGGCTAGCTTTGGAGATGACTATCTAAGAGTCACAAGCACAGAGGTAACAGCTGAAACCATGAGACCAGCTGAGCTCTAAGGGAGATAAGTATAAATAGGGAAGAGCAGAAGGCTAAGGACTGAACCTTGGCACTTGTCCATAGTTAGGAAGCAAGAGGTAGAAAGGTCAAAGGGGATAAAGGAATAGTTATGAGGTTGGCTCTCTGTTTGTCTGTTCCAGAAGCATGGCACTGTCATGAGGTGTAGGGAAGGATCTCTTAAAAAGTCAGTCAGTTTGGCCAGATTTTTTCTCTAACCTGCTCTGGGGACTCTGATACTCATTTCCCTTACTCTCTGCTCCTCAATCACCATGAAGAGGAAGAGGAGTAAAAGACACGTAGGGCAACATGAAGAAGAGGTGTCCCTCAGTTCAGAGTCTCCAGTAATTTATTAAAGGTCATGCATGAAATGAGTGAAGCTATAATAAATAGAAGCCAAGATCTTGTTCCCTAACTGACCCTTGTTTATAAATGACAGGGGGCAGGGGAAAAAGGAAGACAATTTGATGGGAACCCTGAAACTAAATGAAGTAGCATGTTCAGACTGTTTAACAGATTCACTCAAACTGAAGCTGAGAGGTGATGTAACTTGCCTCAGGTCACACAACTAAGTGGCAGAGGTGGGAATGTATGACCAAGTTACATCAACTTTCTGGGTTTCATTTTTCTTCTCCATAAAATGAGGGGCTTGGACAAAAGGACGCAGTCCCAAAACTCTTTAGTTTAAAAAAAAAGGAATCATCAATGACCTAATACAATGAATAGGACTATAAATTATATTTACTCCATACAAGAAATTTCAAAGCTACTAATCCCATTTTCTACAAATTCTCTGAAATTACAGATTATTCTAGGTGATAGATTTAAGATAGCTCAAAGGTCAACATCAAAATTATTTTCTTTTCAGTTCCTCATGTAGATTGCAGGTTGTCTTGGGTTCTGAATACTCTGTTCATTATCAAATAGCCTCTAAATAATAGTGATGATGATGATGATGATGATGAAGATGATGATGATGATGGCTAGTATTTATGTTTGCAGACCACTTTACAAATATTATCTCATTTGATCCTCACAATAACTCCAAGAGGCAGGTGCTATATTTAAGGGACCAGCACTCTATCTACTGAACCACCTATATAAATATAGAACTTATTTGAGTCTATATTTAAAGGAAGCATCAATTTTTCTCATCCCATGACTAAATATTTTTGTTACAATCAAAACTGAGGTGATTAAGTATTATTTTTTAACAGAATAATGGACAACACTTTTCAGTGACTCTGAACCATGAAATATATATTTTTGAAGAAACAAGTCAGGGAGAATAATAGCTAACATTTATATAATATTCACTGTGTACCAGGCACTGTGCTAAGTGCTTTAAAATTATTATCTCATTTGATACACACAGCAACCCTGGCAGATAAGTGATATCCCCATTTTATAGATGAGGAAAATGAGACAAATGGAGGTTTAAGTGACTTGCCCAGGGCCACACAGCAAGTAAGTATACAAGATCAAATTTTGCACTCGGGTCTTCCTGACTCCAGAATTGGTACTTTATGCATTGCACCACCTAGCTACTCTACAAATGTAATGAAAGAATGATATTAGACAAAAAAAGAAAAATTGCTATCATGAACTATTCCAGTGATTCCATATCTCTGTGCTTCTGTTTCCTCATCTAGTCAGTGTTGGAAAAAAAATTATCTCTAAAGTCTTTTCCTACTAAATTCTAAAATCTATATAGTCCTTAGAAAGAAGGGGGGAAAGTGAATAATTACTTACAACACTCAATGGGATTTGATGCTACTTGTAGAGATAGAGTTCTGCCATTAGATTGTGGAATATGAACCCGGAAAACCAGTCTCACTCGAGTATTCTTTCTTCCAATGTCAGTTTCACCTTTCCGCAGTTCAATGTCTGAGTTTCTGAGTTTTAGGATTCCAGCACAATCAATACTGCTCAAAACAAAACAAAAGGCCGTTTAATACTTTTTCCAGTTTCTGACATAATAGAGTTGAAAATTTCTATACTCTCATCCTACAGAACTGCACTCTGATGTTACCATAATGTTACCATAATTGTACTGGGAGCTGCGCATACTCATATCGCTACCATAGATATTATGGTATTACGGTGATATGAGTATGCACTATTCCCAGTGCCTATTTTTATGTTACCTATTTTTACCAATTTTTATGTTGCCTATTTTTATGTTCTGTGGCAAAGGAAAAAGGTATATTTTAAGGTAAAGACATTTCAGAACAGTCACTGAGGGCATCACAGAGATTGTACGTACACATGCCACATCAATCACATAACCGAAGTAATTTCGTAGATAATTAAATCCCCAAATAACTTTGGCTCACTTATCTACATCTGTCAAGCAAAATAATTTTATTTGATTTTTTTAGGCAAAATAATTTAAACACATAGTGAGTCAATAAGCATTTTTAAGCACCTACTATGTGCCAGGCACCGTGCTAAGCACTGGAATAATAAAGATAATCATAAAACTAATTGTCTTGATTCTCCCCATCATTTGGTATGAATAAACAGTTAAATTGTTAACTATGTAACTATGGTAGGGGGAAAAAACAGTGGAAAGTACAGCTGGCAATACCAGGTAGAAAAAAAAAAGAATTAAAATCATACTTCACTATCTCATGATACACATGCTCTGGTGATTCCTACAGCAGCTAATGCAGCACTGTTCAATCTCTCATTTTCCTGATTTACAGCTTATATTGTTACAATTCAAATAAGCTTCAATGCAGATTCCACAGAGTGTTGACCCATAATAATCCACAATATTTTTTCTTTCTTCATAGTATTTATCAGAGATAAGAGTAAAAAGTCTGACAGTTATTTTAACACTTAGTGCTTAGCTAAGACTTTGGAAAACGAAAATTTACAATGGGGTCCTCTGAAGTTTTAAGAACCTAAGTGGAAACTGCCATTCATCTGGGCTTCAGTTGAATAGGTACCTCTGAATGTTTCTAATCCAGCATTTCCTCATCTGAAAATCTTGAAGTGCTCTGAGGCAATGTGATAAATAAACTAGTTTTTTTTTATAAGTACTACAACTATACTCATTTAAAGCATATGAAAGTCATCAGAATCCATTTGATTTCATCTCAGATCTTGGGATCCTGATTAGAAACCAAGTCAAAGATTTGGAAGATACTTGAAATTTCCCCAAGTTGAAGGAAACTTTGTATCCATTTTACACGTAGATTTTTATAGTTATAAATTCCTTGTAAATATAACAGATAATTTTACTGTAATTCTGATAAGCAGAGGTACAATTCATACCCCAAACATGATTAGGAACCATTTGGACAATGCATGGTTTGTTCTTTTACTACCAACAGAGTAAGTTTGAGAGTGTGACTGGCAAAAGAATCATTTTTCCACAACTTAAGATAGGATGTGAAAATATTCTCTTGATAATAGTGTTTTTTAAATTTTTATATTCATAGCAGATAAAAGTATACTTTTTCCACTTTATTTTTTCATGGTTTTTGCTTTCTGTCTTCTTTCACAACATGACTAATATGGAAATATGTTTTGCATGATTGCACATGTATAACCTATATCAAATTGCTTACCCTCTCAGGATGAGGGGATAAGGGAGAAGGAGGGAGAGATTTAGAACTAAAAAAAAATTTAAATGAATGTTAAAATTACATACAATTGGGAAAAATAAATATTATTAAAGTAAAAAAATTATATTCAGGTGACTTCTCTAACTTTACTGCTTCGCAATCAAGAGCAACTAGGTGTCATGTTTAGTAGCTGCTAAATAAATAGAAGAACTGGGTGGGAGATATTTACAGCACTGTAATTGAGATATTTATTTTAAGTGCCATTAAAGCACAGTGGCTGAAACCCTAGAAAGAAGCAAATCAGTTGTCATAAATATCTGTGAGGTTCATTTAGGTGTTAAGCTAAGGACACTCTGGGCCACTGGAATTTGGTAAATTTGTTAAAGGCTGAAATGATTTAGAGGATTCAGTGAGAAAGTCAGAAAAAAAAAGAGGCAGCACACAAACACACAACTCTGCTGAAATCACCAAGTGGCCTAGTCCACAAGGCTTACATTGCTCTCATGTTATTTTCTGGTAGAAGTGGAATTTCCAGGACTTTGGTGTTGGAGAGGATTGCTTCGTGGCTGGTGGTGGAGACTGTTTTCCCTGTTATCCGGTGGACCTGGTAGAAAGCATGTGGTCTCAGCAGGCGGTCGTCTGCCGTCCCGATGAACAGCTGGAGCGTGAGCGGCTCACTTTCTAAGTAACCATGTAGCTGGCAAAAGAACAGAAAACTCCCACTAAGCACCACGCACATAAACTGCTAGGAATCAATTAAATTTTTATAAGCAAGAGACTCTAATTCTAGGAGAAAACTAGTGACAGGTGCTAAGTGTTAAGTCCCCTCCCACCTCCCACCCCTTTTTTTCTCTGTAATGTAATAGTGGTACAATTTTTTAAAAAGTGCATTTAGAAAATGTCTCATTATTCTAAAAGACCTGGGGCACTTAGCTAGATTTAAGCTTTGAACAGTCCTACTGTCTGCTTAAACAGAACACACACACACACACACACACATACACACACGTATATACGTGTACAATCACATACCTACTACTGCCACCTTAAAAAAAAAAAACAACCTACCATTTCAAAATGACATATTCTAGCAAGGTAAAGTAAGAATTAAGTGGATTTTTCTTTACACAGCCCTGATTTAAGCCACCCCATCTCCTGACATGGAGCTGACTTCATCTTCTCCGATGCCTACATGTTTCCCAAGGTCATCCTTTTCATCATGAGCATCATCAAAAATGCTCCATGAGAAACTAGACTCCTGAATTCTTTCATTTTAGGCAAGTATATGCTAGTAAGTATGATGTAGGACTAAGCCGCACACATTAGCTGACTTTGTCCTATGGAAATTAGCCTGTTATGCCAGGGCTCCATTGTTTGTACTAATTTACTTTCTCTAAATCAATATCAGTAGATGTATTCATGGTACTAAGAAATGTGTTTTCTTGTTTAATGAACACAAAACTAGACAAGGCACAAAATCGCTCATGAAGTTTGATAAACAAAGTTCAAACCAGCAAAATAACCCAGATTAGTTCAAGATTGGCACTTCTTTTGCCCAGCCTGATAGATCTTTCCCCTTTCAAACTAAGTGCTTGAGAAACACAGCCCTGGCCACAGTGATGTTCCCAGCATACAAGAACAATCAATTTGGCCTTCAGATTGGGTGGGGGGGGGAACATTCCACTAATTGGTTAAGTCTGCTTAAGCGTCTGGCCACCAGTTGGCAGACACTACACATGGAAAACTATATACTGACATTTCTCAAGAAAATGCCAGTTTAGACTAAGCCTGTTTTCCCCCCAGAAAGGAATAGGGTAAGTTAGGCACAACATTTTTCATATCTGAGATTTCATTAAAAGACACTGAAAAATTCTGGTATTTTGATGAGGCTATTTGGTTGTCAGAATCCATTCTTTCTTCTCTGAAGACACATCTCCTAGGGCAGTGGGATGGCACATAATGATGTTTAGTTCTTCCCAAGGAACCATTTTTGAGCTATCACTGGAGCTCACACACCTTAACCATTTTAAGGCAATATACAATTGGTCTGATGGAATCTGCTATAAGTACTAACTGCTTTGTCTTCACTTGTCCCACACCCTAAATCTGACTTCCCCTTAAAGAATATTTTAAACAATTTTAAGCCATCATTTTATGTATATTTTTACCACTAACAATAGCATTTTCAGTTGATAATACAATTCCCATTTTCAAAAGAGATGCACTAGAAGTGGAAGTTAACTTCAGGGCTTAGTAGCACATAGTAAGCACTTAATAAATGCTTGTTGATGACTAATAATAGTGTTTTCTTTTTTTCGTGAAGTACTCCACAATCAATCAGATGTATTACATTGGCTTATTAATTTTTTTCTAAACCACCTTTTCTCAAGAGCATCTGACATAGACTTGTTATACCAACTGTGACTGATGATAACCACTCTGCTCTCATTCAATTTAATAAAAGTCATAGGCAAGTGCTATGCTATGGCAGAAAAAAAAAAACTTCATTTTTTAAGGAGCACTCTTTGAAGACCCAGATTGTGAAGAATCATGAAGATGAGGTAAAGGCATAAGAAAAAAAGATGGGATGAAGTGATTTAAAAAAAGGTAAGTTCATCAAACATTAAATGTGTATTCCATACTTCTAACCCCAATATTTTTCTTAATTTGTTTGAGTGTGAATAAAGGCAGTTAATCATAATATATAGAAGCAAACTACATAAAACACACAATGACAAAATTTAGTTAAGGGGTTAGGAAGTGATCGATCCCCTATGATAACAGCTAAATTCTTCCAATCCAATCTTACTTCAGCTCCCAAGAGACAAACACTTAGTCAAGTCAGTCAGTGAGTAAATAAACATTTGTTAAGTACCTCCTATTATGTCATGAACTTTGATAAACATTGTTAAGTCAGGGGTGTGATAAAGTCAACTCAAAGGGGGTTCACCCAATCATTAAATTTTCAGTACTACTATTTATACCTGGGAAATTGGCAAATGCTACAAATCTGGGATTGATTTATTGTTTTGCTGATTGTTTTGGTTTATGAAAGTGATACCAAAATGTTAATAATGCAAAATAAATTTAAAAGTGTGTCATGGGTACTTTTTTTTTCAGATAGCTGGTTGTTAAACATTTACCAGCACATTCAATTGTGTAGACCAGCCAACAAAAAGCTGTATGGGGTTGTACAAAGGTTTGGTCTTCTGGGAGGTTCTGAAGTTGACCTTGGACAGCAGTCTAATGGGAAGGAGGGAGAGAAAGAGACAGAGAGAGAGAGGGAGAGAGAAAGAAACAGAGAGATGAAGACAGAGACATACAGCGACAGACAGACGGACAGGAAGGAAGGGAGGGAGAGAGAGAGAGAGAGAGAGAGAGAGAGAGAGAGAGAGAGAGAGAGAGAGAGAGAGAGAGAGAGAGAGAGGGAGAGAGAGAGAGAGAGTAAGAGAAGAGAGTGAGAGAGAGGGTGAGAGAGAGGGTGAGAGAGAGGGTGAGAGAGAGATCTGGGGCTAACATCACTCAGTGAATCACATTCTAAGCCCCTATGAGTACAAAGGAGAAGTGGAGAAGACTGGGCTGGGGGAAATTGAGGTAAGCATTTCTAGAGTCACCTGAAGAAGAAGAAATGTATAATGGGTGAAAAAGAAGCTCCTCCAAAGTCCCTCTGAAGACTCTTGGAGCGATTAACTCAGAGAGGCCCAAGTAACTTGGACACCCTATTTATTCAGCTGGACACTTCTTTTGCTTTCTACTAAATATTATCCTCAGCTGCCTGAAATTCCTACAATTTGAAATTCATGATGGCTGACAAGGCCCTCTTTTAAAATGCAACTACCCTTGGAGAATTAGCAATATTGATTAATCCAATTGCTTTTCTTCCAGAAGAATGCCAATTTGGGTGGCTGGGCTGGGAAATGGGAGACATAATTTGGGGCATGGAGGAACGGTGAACTGATTTGAGAGAGGAACTGATGACTTTGGTTTGAAACATATTGAGGGTAGTAGAAATGTGAACCTTCAACTGGACATATCAGAATAGAGTTCAGGTAAGGGGACATGACTGAGGATGTAGAATTGAAATGATCATAAAAAGAGAGAGAATTAATGAGCTTTATAAAAGCAAGAGAGAAAGCAAGAGCAAATGTGAACGTCAACAAAACTTAAAAACTGGCAAGTAAGGTCTTCTGCACATATTTTAATATTTTAGGACAATACATATGGTTTCAAACATATTTTGATACACTTAGAGTGTTTTTATTTTTATTTCTAACATGTCAATATATTTGAAAAACAGCTTGCAAGTCTGTATGATGAGCTGGAGAGTCTGACTTTGCAATTAGCTGCTTCTGGATTTTGATGAGAAGAGGATATTGATTTTTTTTTTTAAAGTTACAAGGCTGGCCCCTCACATGTTCTTACATGCAGAAATCTGTGGCCTATAAGCCATTTGGTTTGATGCAAGCAGAGTGGCTCATTATGAGAGCAGTTGAAAGCATCATGATTTTCATTAATTCTTCTGAACCCCCAGTACATGGCACCCAGCCAACATTAATACTGTTATAAGATAAAAGGAACCCTAAGTCTGTGTGCTCACTTCAAACAGGTACCATAGTCTGTATCCTTCAGTTCAATTATCAACTCCAAAGGCCACAAGCAGCAGGAAAAAAAATTGTGTTCTATATTGAATCAGAGGCCAGTATTAGTTTAGACACTCTAATTTGCTGCCTCAATAAACCTAAAGAGACTATGTTTCCAAGACTTTGGGTGGGATATTTATACAAAGAATATGTTTTCTTACAGACTTTCTGTGTTAAAATGGAGAGAATCAGGCTTTTCATTTATGATAATGAGTTCATGCATCTTACTTGGGCAATATTTTAAAGAAGGAAAAAATGGTTTGGTGACAGCATTATCTACTTTGGGTTGTAAAACTGGGAAATTGTCAGTGATCCATGGAACCTAGAATGTGTAGTTAGGATAATTTGGAAAATAATCAATCCTCCACTTCACATACTTCACTAGAACAGATTCGGGTCAAAGGTTCCAATATCTTTCCCTGTCTATCTTTTCTTACTATTTCTTCCAGCATATTATGAGATTCTTCAGACAGTGTCTGTCTGTCTCTCTCTCCCCAAATCCAAAATGCTCTGTTTGTCATTCAAAGCTCCCTAGTAATATAGCCCCCTCCTACCTTTTCAGTCTTCTTACACCTTACTCCTTGCCATGTACTCTTCAATCCAGTGACACTGGCCTCTTTGCTGGGCATTTTCTCTGACTCTCCCCCTAGCCTAGAATGCTCTTTCTCAATTCTGCCTACTGGCTTCCTTGTCTTTTAAGTCCCAACTAAAAACTCATCTTTTACAGCAAGCATTTCTCAACTTCTCTTAATTCTAGTGCCTTCCCGTGGTTACTAATTTTCTATTTATCCTATTTATAGCTTACTTGGTATATTTGTTTGCATGTTGTCTTCCCCATTAAATTGTGAGCTCCTTAAGGGCAGGCACTGTCTTTTGCCTTTCTTTGTATCACCAATGTTTAGCACAGTGCTCAGCCTGGCAAATAATAGGAGCTTATAATATTGCTTTATATATATAATAATTGTAATTTCTACAGTTAATTCTTTACAAAGCTAAAAAAAACCCCACCACTCTCAGTGATACTTTTCAGTGTTGCATACAATTATTTGACTGTTAATCCTGGAGGTAAGAAAATGGGTTTATAGTAAACATAAGCCTCCTTGACCAAGAGGAGCAAATTTCTATCATTTAGAGTGTGGGCCAAGCCATCTCAGCAATAAACTATGACATGGTCAGTCAATGACAATTTGAGAGGAAGTGTTTTCCCTCTCATTAAATTAAGATGCCTGAACACTTTCAGAACCAAAAGGGAATCACATAAAAATCAAAGATAACTACCTAATCTGCATAAGTGTGATTTGCACACAATGTCATCTGAGTGCCAAGACCAGCTCCCTGACATCCATTGAGTTCTGAATCTGAAAGCAGATACAGTAATTACTATGGGTGGTCAGTGAGTGCTGGTGTCTGACAAGTGACAAATGTATTCCATGCTTAACTGCTTGCTTAAATAAGGTCCAGCACAAAATAAATAATTCAGATCAGTTCCTCATTAAGGTTGGTAACTGCTCTAAATATCAATTGCTCTTTCAACTTTACTTGTTGCTTGTCTGGCTTATTTCCTTTTACATGATGTCACAATGTCGCACGCAAAAGAAACACGAAGCAAAGGAGGGCACATTCCAGTTCACCTTTATTCATCAGCCCTCAAGAAGTCATTGCAATAGACAAATTCGTGATTTCAATTGAAATCACACATGAATTTCTAGCAGTTGTTGGCTATCCAACTGATTAAGAATCGGTTAGCTATGGACTTCTCATTCTGAGCCTTCTGTAGCCATGCCTGATGAATATTTAAGGCCTTTATTTGTCATGGACTGCAGTGTGATGGAGAGAAGAGGAGAGTTGCTGAAGGGAGCTCTGGAACACCTCCTTTGGGAGTGCACACAGGTGGTGGCAGTCAGTAAGGAAACTGTGCAAGATGGCTCTTTCTTTGGAATGTCACAAACATCCTAACTAGTGAGGGACCATTTACATGCAAACTCACATAAAGAATTTGCAGGCACGTTCTGCTACACTATATTTGGTTATGAAGATTCTATTTTCTGTCTTGTACCATGAGATACACGTGTCAGGGAGAGAAACTGTACCTGCGATTTAAACTGCATAGGGGAATTGCCGTGTGAAGGAACCTGTTCTACCAAAGCAAACCAGCACCTTCTCTGTAACTTAGTGTCTAGAGAATTCCATGGAGTACAAAAGGGTTAAGTGACTTACTTAAAGTTAACTAACAGGATTATGCAGCTAGTAGGTTACTAGAATTAAGAGGAGTTGAGAAAAGCTTGTTGTAATTGATGAGATTTTAGTTGGGACTTAAAGAAGCCAGGGAAGCTGGCAGGTAGAATTCCAGGCCTGGGGACAGCCAGAAAAAAATACCCAACAAGGAGGCCAGTGTCACTGGATTTAAGAATGAGTGGTAGGAAGATGCAAGGATTTGAACCCAGATCTTCCTGGCTTTGAGGTTAGTTCTTTATCTGTTATGGGCTGCTTTATCTCATATGGGCTGCTAGGTGGTACAGTCGGTGAAGCATAGGGGCCTAGAGTCAGAAAGCCTCATCTTCCTGAGTTCAAATCTGGCCTCAGATACTTACTAGCTGTGTGACCCTGGTCAAGTCATTTTAACCCTGTTTGCCTCAGCTCCCCATGTGTAAAATGGAAAGGAAATGGAAAACCACTCCCATTTCTTTGCCAAGAAAACCCCAAATAGGGTCATGAAGAGTTGGATGTGACTGAAAAACAACTGAACTGCTTCTCACGTGGAGTGGAAATTTAATTTTTATCTTTTCCATCTTTTAACATGGAATAACATCTCAAAACTAAAACTCTTTTCTTAATGCCCAATCAATAAATATTTATCAAGTGCCTACTAAATGATAATACAGGGGATCCCAAAAATTTTAGCACAGCTTTAAATTTTAATTGTTACAACAGTTATTTTCAGTTTGGGCTGCCCTTTGTAATTTTACCCACAGCGTGCCTGCTTTCATTGAGGTTTTCATGATATGAGTTTTACTTTCATATTGCTAACAGTCTTAGTAGTCAAAGCTATGATTAAAACAATCACTTGAAAAATATGTATACGTCTGTAGTATGTGTCTGTGTGTCTGCATGTAAATAACACAACACAAGATAATCATCTTCATATGACTTATACTTGGATTCCTCGTTTTCTCCAGTTGATTTCAGAGTGACGGAACACAAGTACACATTCATAGATCTTGTGGTCAGCATTTGCTTCATGGGTGAAAGTAGGTCATTTTTTTCTGGCGTCAGCTTGACACACCATAATCACCTACTCTATCCGTTCATTGTTGTCTTGATTGGTTTTATATGTAGCCACAAACACTCTCAAAATATTTAAGGCTGCTTATAAAGATAAACCTCCCCTATGCCTGATAGACATTTCAGTATGAATAGTATTTATAAATGTTACTTTAAGCAAAAATTGAAGAAATATTAAAAACAAAACTTAGTACAGTTTGAATCCTTGACTATGGCTAACAAAATGATATCTTGCTAGGATCAGCAATCCAATTTCAACTTTTCCCAGAGTAGCCAATTCACAGTGTGCCAGCTATAGGGTGTGGTACCCATATAACAGCTTATCTATCTCCTTTTAGGAAGGTTTGCTCTATACTCAAATTATACTATATACTATAGAAGATGATCAAAACAGAAAAGCAGAAGCTTAGTAAGAAAGAATCATTTTAACAAAATGTTATATTTTGTGACATTAAATGGAAAAATATAGAACTCATGCACTTTTTAAAGTCTCTAACCAAACTCAGCTCTCTGATTGGTAGCCTGAACAATCAAAATTTGGCCCAAACTACACTATACTGTTTTTAAAAAGCTGTATAGTCATGACAATGGATAGATTATTTTAATATGACAATTTAAAAGTTCCCTTAGGATTTATACTGTGGCAGTTCTCTGATGTAATATAGAATGCAATGGATTCTGGGTATAATTTTACCATCTAAAACATGCAATTTCAGTATAAATGAAATTATATAAGGTTTAACCTGGGAGGTAAACATCTATTATTTAAAATATGAAGTTCATTTTAAGAAAAATAATTTAAATATTTTGCATGTTCTTCTGCATGAGCTTTGTGCCTCTGGCATGTTATGGTATCTGTCAAAATAACATTTATAAAACTACCTGTCAGAAAAATTACTTTTTTTTTTGCTTCAACAGCCAACCTACACTAAACAAAATTCTATTTTTCAAGGTACAAGAGCTGAAGAGTTTTCTACACATATAGATGTTTTTAGCTCTTGTGCTTACCTCAGCTTTTAATATAAACCTGACGGAAGCAAATGAGGACCAAGATTAGCTATGTAGCAGTGAAACCCAATGGTCAAGTCAGTTCATTTTAAAAAGTTAAAATGACTGCTACATTTTTTTGTTCAAACAAAGAAACAATTACTCGATTTTTTTCCCTTTTCTACCAAAAATATTGAGGATCTATCTGCACAACATAAATACCTGGAAATACTTGTTACACCCACTTCTTTAGAAATATACCTTGAGATCTTAGAAATCACTTTTAATATAGAATGTAAAATGAAGATCCCAAAGCTTCTGTTTTTTGTTTTGTTTTGTTTTCCTCTCTGGCATTATTTTTTTATACAACACCAAAGCACTCATTTGCAAAATGAAAAATGCAGTCAATCAATTCGAATTTTTTTTATTGAACTAATTTGCAAAATGAGGGTTTTGGACTAGATGGCCCTTAAGATCACTTCTAGGTCTAAATCTAGAATCCTATCACACAAATAGGGCAGTTAGGTGGCATACTGGATAGAGTGGAGTCAGAAAGATTCATCTTCAGGAATTCACATCAGACACTTACTAGCTGTGTGACCCTGGGCAAGTCACTTAACCCTGTTTGCCTTAGTTCCTCATCTGTAAAAATGAGCTGGAGAAGGAATTAGCAAACCACTCCAGTATCTGTGCCAGGAAAACCCCAAATGGGGTCATGAAGAGTAAGATACAACTGAAAAATGATGGAACAACCACAACAAAATCACACAAACACACATATCAAAGGAGGATTTTTTAAAGCATATATATGTGTGCATGTATACATACACATACACATACATATATATCGAGAAAGACTATATAGAGACTATACATCTAAATATTTTAATTGGGATCAAAAGAACAACCACTGAGATCATTTAAATGACTAGGCTCCAATTTGTTATTTTTCCACTGACCTAAGAACCAATCACAACTCATCAGATCAGATCAACAATCATATATGGTCAATAAAATGACCAAAATAACTAGTTCCGGATAACCCTAACACAAATGGTTTATTGCCATGTGTTTATTCACCTCCAATAAAGCATGGAAAAAATATTAAAATAAGATCCTGACAATAAAATCTTCATGAGGGCCAAAGAAGGAATTAAAAGTATGCTCTGTGAAAGCAACTGTTCCATGCTCACTTCCATCAATATATATGCACATCTTTAGTACTTCTTTTCCCAAAGGATACATTTGGACTATGATTTAGACTCACAGAATCTTGAGCTAGAAGATATCTATAAAGTAAAGGGGTTGGGTCAAATTACAATATCTATGAGATATTTAAAATTCAACTCCATTTTACAAAGAAATTAAGAATTTAAGAATAGTCATGTGACTTGCCCAAGATAACCTTGCTAGCTAGTGGCAGAGTTGGGACATGAACCAAAGTCTCCTGATTCTAGTTCTCATTCCTTTGTGCCTTTGTGATAGGTAGATTTTTCAAGTCTCAGGTTTCTGAGCCATGATATTATTTGCACCCAACAAATACGATATTCACATCTTCCTTTTTCCATATTTATATAGTCCTTTCTGTAGAAAGTACCAAGTGAAAAGAAGGTATGCTATAGCAAGGAAGGCAGGGAATAGAAAACGGAGTTGCACAAAAAAGAGTCAATGAGATGCTTCACTCATCTGCAAGCTTTCCCTGAAGCACTGGAGGATAGCACTTCCACTCCTGAGACTGGTTCATTGATGTATTTCCATTGAAAGCAGCAGGAAACCATTATGACAATTGTGATCAAGTGCACAGGATATTCAGACACAATGCAAACTTTGAAGTTGTGTCTAAATATCATTTATCCAGTTAATTTGACCAATAGAGATAGCCAAACCAAACAATTTGAGACCAAAAATATTCTACCATGTGATACATCTATAGAGCAAGAGAACTTCAATTAAATAATATTTTTCTTTTTCACCTCTAATAATCATATTTTTCCTTCCTCAAATAAACATCAGAAACATCTTATTTAATAGAAGATCTAATGTCACTTCATAAAATGGATCAAGAAACAAGAAATCAACTTATAGGAGCACTATCTCATTGGAAGAGTCCTTTTAAATGTCCACTTACGAAATGCCTATTTAGCAAACACAGGCATGTTCCTATATTGTGCTATACCTGTAGTATAAGCTTTCCTTCCTTCTTTACTCCTTCGAGAACAGAATATGAAAGGAAACCTTTTTGCCTTTAGGGAGGTTTAATGGTACAAGATGTCTTATGATCCTGTGTACTGTATTGTTAAACCCAGCTGTGCATTAGATTACCCAATGTTCATTCTCTGTAGCATTATCCAAGAGATAAATATAGGAAAGCAAAACAAACTCAGGGGATCTCATGTAATGGAGGCCTCCTGTGCAATTTTCTCCACAACTCCAGACGTGGGTTTTTTTTATCATCTTCACTTAAGGAAAATACAGGTAAATTCTCATGAGGCAGCCTAAATTTCTTTTGGGTATAAATTAAGTCTTCTCAACTATCTCTGACTGTCTTCAGAGCTTTGAATCTATATGCAGGTCAGAAAGGAACTCTTGATTACAAGTGAAACATAGGACTGGATTAAAGGCAGAACATCTGGATAGAAGACAATGAGGTTTTTATTTTTTGAACTAGACTTACATACAAATGGAATGTTCCTGAAAAAAAAAGACAAGAAAAAAGGGGGTTTTCTTCTGTAAAATGAAAGCAAGTCATAATAGCAAGTGAAAGGAGATGCTAGTGTCTAGGATGAAATTAAACTCTCCTTCTAAAAGCTCACTAAAGCAGAAGGTTCCTGTCCAACTCTGTCTACTTCCATCACCACACATTTACTTGCTTATCTCACTGAACCAATGAGAAAAACTTCAAAGCCATACTTCCATGATACAATGCCACTGTAACTTTTGCAATTACTCATGAGACACAGAAATGTGCTGTGAATCCTAACATGAAAGAGTTTTCTTAATTGTAAGTTTTTGTTGCCATGGAGGATTTTTTAGAAAAAGTTACTTGTTTTTAATTCAGATGTCATATTTCACTATTCCAGTGGTTCCCCATCATAAAAGACAACATAAAACTGAAAAGACTAATGAGGAAAATGGATGAAAAGTGATAAAGAGGAAGCAACCCAAGCATTGCTTGTGGTATGGTTTCTCTCTTAGGATCTTGCTTTTGATGATGAACACCGAAAACAGATGCTCATCCTTACTACAAACAGGTTCTGTAAAGTCTACAACAGTGTGACAAAAGGACATACTGGTCACGCTCCAAGGCTCTTTCTATCAATGGATTCCAATTGAGCACAAAAGTGCTACTCCTGAGAAGCTCACTATGTGTCCCCCTTGATGGAGAGTCAATGGGGCCCTCTATTGTTCAAGGAAGTTGTTTCCTTGGAGGAGCAATAGTGAACAAAACTAGCACTTTACAGCTGCCCAAACTTGCCCTCTCTCAAGAGGCAGCCAAACCCATGGCAGTGATAGAGATATGTGGGAGGTCTTCTAACAGTGGGAAGGAACTGACAGCCAAGAAAATAAAGCACTAAATCACTACTCCTTCATTTCCCACATATACTGTTGTTTTGAGTGGGAGACAGTTCTGTAGGCCCTGAAGAAACAGAAAAAAAATCCCCTTGAAGCTGGACAGAGAAGATTTTTCCAGCAGAGAACAAAGGACCTCTCTCCCAACAGGGCAAGGGAAGGAGCCAATCTCTTCGCACACTAGTGTAGGATGGTGACTGATCAATTCCTCCATGCTGGAACCATTCCTAGAGCCTCTCTAATGCCTATATCAGGTGGGAAAGGAGAAAAAAAATCTAATCCTGATTACATGAGACACAGCTTCCCCACAGGCACAGATTCCCTCTCTGGTCTTTGGCCTAGATCATCATCCCTGAGGGAGTCTGAAAATCTTTTATCGGACATAGTATTTGAATTAATATATTTAGATATGCCACAATGGGTTGCTTTCTCTACAGGTTACACAAAAGAACAATTGTAGGGGCCAAAGAGTCCATCATCATTATTGTAAGCAATAGGGGAAAACTCGATACTAGGTCTTCTTAAAGGCATTGTGATAATACAAAGCATATTGACTTAAGTGTTTAAGAGATTTGGGTTTTAGTGCCAACTCTCTGACTAAGTAACTGTGTGACTTTGGGCCACCTCATTAATCACTCAAGGTCTCAGTTTTCTTATTTGTAGAAAACTTAGGAGATGGAATGAGGACTCTAGGGTTGCTTACATCTCTAACATTCATTCCATGACTCTATTAAATCTCTTAAGAATAAGATTCTACAATCTCACAATATAGCATGTTCCAGTGTGTCACAATTCTCAGGAGAAAGAATCGTGGGCAGAGTTTCTAGTGGGCATTTCCTGGTATACCATCTTACATTGAACAGGAAAAGTCTTTCCTTGATCCCCTGATAGGTTATGAGCAAGGTGAAACTATCAAGTACTAAGAATTGATATGGTGGGGAGGAATGGAGGTGGTAGGTAACTAAGGAATCAGCCTGATGACTTTTAAAGTCATTATAAAATGGTACCTTTAAATTTGTGTACTGCTTATACCCAATCAGATCTTTTGATTCTAAGTCTTTTTTTCAGTCATGTCCGACTCTCTGTGACACCATTTGGGGTTTTCTTGGCAAAGATACCAAAGTGGTTTACCATTTCCTTCTCTGGCTCATTTTACAGATGAGGAAACTGAGGCAAATAAGGTTAAGTGACCTGCTCAGTGTCACTCAGCTAGTAAGTGTCTGGGGCCATATTTCAACTGGGGAGATGAGTCTTCCTGGCTCCGGACCCAGCACTCTATCCAGTGAGCCACTTAGACTTTAAAGAAGATTTATTCAACAGTAAATAAATAATTAGTGGCATATTGATTATAGGGGTCAAATCAGCCCTGCAATAACTGAATTATATTAGTAGACTTCATGTATAATGAAAAAGAACAATTTTGATGCTTATTTTTCACATTGAAAATTCTGCAGTATTTAGTATTGCAGGTCAACACTTAATATTAAATATGACTACAACAGGAATCTCTGCATATCAGAAAGATTTCCAAGTTCTAGTGGATGGCCCATCCATTTCACAGAATATTGAAGACAATCAAGGAATTCAAACTATGCTTTTTAGGTTTCAGTGCAATGAGATTTTATCCACAAAAGAATTTCTTAATTGTCAGCCTTCACGTTACAACTTAAATCCTTCACACATTTCATGTCATCTCATACATCTAATAGACTATAGCAATACTATGTTTATATGAGTAAGCATTCTTATGTTTCTGAGAATTCTTCCTATAAAAAATTAGTCCACTACTGTTTTGCAATAGTTTATTCTCATAGGTAAAGTTGCAAAAATCTTTTAGTAGTTTTACACATGGCATTCTTAATAATGCTAGAAATGTTATTATTTAATCATATCTATTAGGTTTAACAAATAGAAACTATTATAATTCACAGTTACACAGCATCATTAGATTTGCAAATTGCTTTCCTCGAAGTAATATTTTTATCCTCATTTCATAAAGGAAGGAATTGAGATGTGGAGAAGTTAAATAACTTGTCCAAGATCAGAATGCTAATACATGACGGAGGTGGAATTTGAACCCAAATGTCCTGACTCTAAATCCAGTGGAATCTGCTATCTCACACCACCTCTACCTCAAAAGAATTAGAAACTGATATTTCTTTTTAAAGAAATAGCTATAATTTTAGTGTTTTTCTCAAATTTATGAGTGAATGAAAAAAAAACTTTTAAGGGCTTGCTATGTATCAAGCATTATGATTATATTTCTCTGACTACTGAAAATGGAAAAATGTTCATCACATTTCAGAGTTAATCTAAATATTTTGAAAGCCATAAACCCTGAGACATATTGTTTTTCATCAACTCAACTGAAATCGAACATATTAATCTTTTTAAATGTACCTTTTTGCCTACAAACTGATTGGTTAGAATTATTTCCAATAATACCGTAATGGTATTTTACAAATATATTGAACTTACATTTTCAAAGATTCTAAAAGGCAATACTTAATTTACCCCCACAACAATCAAATTATTATTCTTAAAATTATTTGCTAACTTGTGGATGGGTAAAGTTTGTGTTAAAGTTGAGAGTAAGAAAATGTCTACATCTTGACAAAAATGAGACATGACATGTATTTCATCACCATGAAGACTGGTCATGACTTAAACTAATTCCCCCTAGTAATAACAATAATAGTAGTAGTAATAGTAGTAGAAGCTAATATTTATATAGTGCTTAAAGGTTCACAAAGCACTTTATATATGTTAACTCATCTGACACAACACCCCTGTAGCATAGGTGCCATTATTATTTTCAATTTTACAGATGAGGAAACCAAAGCACATAGAAATTAGGTGACTTAGCTGGTAAATTCTGATTCAGAAGTTAAATTTAGGTCTTCCAAGTCCCAACCTCTATCCATGCCTTCAACTAGCTGCTTTTCTTTCTCTCTCTTTCTTTCAAGGAAAGAGATACACTGACTTAAGAGGAAAAAAGTCTGTAATCTTAACTTCTTCCTATCAACCCCATTTTGGGTGTAGATTAAGAAGGAGAATAATCTGACCAAAAATGGATGAACTAAAAACTCTGAAATTCTGCATAGGCCCTTTTTGTGTTCTATTTCCTTCCTCTCCAATCACTCTCATCAAGGGATTCACATGTTATTTCTGACGGACTTCTGAAGGGGAAAGTTACATTCTCAAGTTTAGAAATACTATTAGGAGAGATGGGAGAAAAGACTTTGCCTCTCTGAATGTGTAGATTTTTAGTTGGCTTAGATTGCACTCTTATGATGACAGAAATTTGAAGTGATCTGTCACTTTATATGGCAACAACAGTTTTTATCCACAGCTCTGCACATACCAACCAATCCATATCGTAGGAGGATATTTCTTTTTCTAAAATATCTAAACTTCAAGCTTGCAGCTAATAAACTGACAGCACGCTGAACCCTTGTCAACATCACATAGCACATTCCACTTTTAGAACTCTAAAGTCCTTTCACTGGGTCCACCACTCTACAAGACATTTGATTTTTTAAAATGTATATGTCAAAATATTTGTTTGTAAAGTTGACTCTTGAGCACGTTCTCTGAAATGTAAAACCAAACATAACAATTTTGTCATTTCCTCAGAGGGCTCCAAGGTATAAATACCCTTGGTCTACAAGGAGATGAAACAAGCCTAAGTTGAAAAAAATATAGTTTGAGCCTTGAAAATTGAGGGGATTTAGTCTCAGGCAGCCTCTTGTTACTTCCTGTAATCCCTTCTTTTCTTCTTAAATTTCCTTTAATTTCCTTTTTTAAGCAAAACAACCCAATTCCTAAACACTCAAGGGAGACTGAGAATCTTAAACAATGTAGTTTCACTGCTGAGTAATTGCAGTAGACGTGAAAAGAACAGAATACTTATCTTTGTCAAGGCTTTTCACATTTCAGGAAAGTGATTTAGAAGGGAAGCACTCAACTCCAAAATGACGGAAGGTAAATATATAGACAGATATGTGTGTATGTATATGTATGCACACACACATATATACATATGTGCACATATGCACAGGTGTGTGTACACGTGTGCTTTTATATACATTTGTGGTTCTGTATTATTTTGTATAATATATACATATATCACATATATACCAATATACATATATCTACACAAATGTATACATATACACACGTGTATGTAAATACATACATATATATTTATGTAGAGACTATTTTCCAAGAAAAGTGAACTACATATGATAAATATTTATCACAAAGCTATGTTTACATGTACACAGTAAAGAATTTTTATCCGTTAATCCAGGTATTATGCCTCAGCAATGTGAATGACTTGGATTACCTGATGGAATGGCTTTAATTGTCCATTTCATTCTGTATGTGCTTTGAGTGAGGTAGACAAGTATATTAGGAATAGGGTTTAACGTGTAAGAAAGGATACTGTCTGAATGTAAAAAAACTATAAAACACAAAACTTATTTTCCCTAAGGATAAAAACTTTACATTTATAAACAAAAATCATCAGTCTTTTTACAGCAAATAACGTAGCTGAGTATGCCACTAGATTATAACCTGCTGGAGGACATTTTGTCAGTACTTCTCAAAATGCTGTCCAGGGACTCTTTCAGGAGGGTCTGTGAAGTCAAAACTATTTTCAAAATAATAAGACATTTTAATTTCTAATAATGGTAAATGTTGATAGATTTAACCCAAATAAACAGAAGCTTTTTGTGGGACGGTGGACAGAGGGGTAAGGGGTGTCTGGAGTGATTTTTAAGAGTGTAAAGAGTAGGGGCAGCTAAGTGGCACAGTGAATAGAGCACCAGCCCTGAATTCAGGAGGACCTGAGTTCAAATCTGGCCTCAGACACATAACACTTAACTAGCTGTGTGACCCTGGGCAAGTCACTTACCCCCATTGTCTAGCCAAAAAAAAAAAAGAGTGTAAAGAGTATTCTGACACCCAAAAGTTTGAGAACTGCTACCCTACAATATACCAAGCACAGTTATAAACATAATAGGTGCTTCAATCAAGCAATAAGCATTTATATTAAATTATTCTTATGTGGAAGGCACTGTGCTGTGCTGGAAATACAGAGGGAAAAAAAGTAAAACATTTCCTGCCTTCAAGAAGCTTATATTCTAATGCTTAATAACTGGTGCTTAATAACTATTTGGTGAATCAATGAAATTAACCCAGGACAGAAGTCCCTAATTTTAAAGCAAAATCAGCAGTACTGTTATAAAATATTTTGGCATACTAATGATAATACTAGATATGCTAAGGCAATAATGCTAAAAAAAAATGCCCTCAAGAGCATTAGAGATAATTTTTCGAGTTGGTTAAAATTTCTATGACGTCAAATGATTCTTTTAACTATTTCACATGGCTCTCGTGCTATCTCTTTTTCATTATTATATTAAATATTTTGGGGTTCTAAAGCAGTGGGCCACAAATGGGCTCCAGAGTCTCTTAAACTTATGTATTAATTAACAAAATGCACTTTCCATCAGAGATTCACTCAAATATGTCAGAATAAATTACATGATTCTCTTAATTCTGGTAGTTTCATCTGTGGAACATAAAAGAAATTGCTTGCCTATAATGTGGCAATGAAAACATAGCTGGTATGTGCTACAGATGGGATTTCACAATGTCCCTATTTTCCCCAAGAGTAACACCAAGCTAGGATAAGAGACATTCAAGCACACAGAAATTCCATTCTTTATTCCTTTTTAAATATACATTGTTCAGGACTCTTTCTTTTTTTTTAGAAAACAAAGATCATTTTCACCTCTTTATACTTCCTCAGACATGAAATCGTTTCTTCAAATACACCTTTTTACATTAGCCTTTAAATATCCTGGGCATCCAACATGAGACCAAATGTGGTCCACCTGACCTGAAGGTGGAGGGGGGGAGGAGAGAATGACCCTTCCCCCCACTCAAAGATTTATAGAAAAATGGCTTTGCCTAATTAGCCCATTAACCTGACCATTGATAATGTGTAGTTTTTGTGGCCTGGATTATCTGAAAGAAGACCACTGAAATGGAGTCTGAGGAACCAGGTTCAGATACTACCTCTACCACTTATTATGTGTAACTTTGGGCAATCACTTTACATCTCTCACCTCTCTGGGCTTCAAGTTTCTCAAATCAGAAAACTAGACTAGATGATCTCAGGTTAGAACGAACACAGCACCTTAATCCATTAAGACTTGCATTCAAATCCTGCTCCAGAAGCTTGCTAGCTATATGACCCTGGGCAAATCCTTTAACCTCCGTTTGCCTCAGTTTCCTCATCTGTAAAATGGGGGTAATAACAGCCCCTACCTCTAAGGATTGTTGTGAGGATAAAATGAGATAATATTTGTAAAGCACACTGCAAATCTTAAAGCATTACTACATAAATCCCAGCTATGATTATTATCTTTTATTTTATCATTAGTCACCAACAATGTCCAGGCACCTGCCCATCACTACCTTTGTTTACTTGATGTCACCCTGTGATATGCTAGCATGCTTGGTAACATTTAGTAACTGTTAAAAAATACATCCTAAACACATGTGATTTTTAAACTACTAAAAATTTGCACATACTCCTGTTTTAAGTGTTATTTAACCCAAATATTTAGAAACATTAACCTATACCTTCAAAACAGGAATGGAGCCTTAAAGAGCATCTAGTCCAATTGCGTCATTTTGCAATTGAGGGAACTGAGTCCCAGAAAGCTTCAGTGACTTGCCTAAATCAAGAGCATAGTTGGTAGTAAATTAGGGAATGCGCAAGTGTTTGGAACCAGCAGGTGCTAAGCAAATATTTGCTGAATGAATATTAATGAATACCTTCAAGTTTGGTTTTTGTTTTCGGTGGGTTTTTTTTTTTGCTTCAGATTCGCACTTTCTTGAGTCAAACAGTACATTTAAAAGTTTGTTCATGTAGCTTTTACAGAATCCAAGTCTGATCTACACTAGAAACAAGACCAGAGTTTATTTCGTTCTCACTCTCTTTCAATATTCTTATACTCAAAGAAACCTGTCTCCCTCTAGAAGACATTAAATCCCTGACCACTCTCTCCTACTCTTCCCACACATACATACACAAAGAATCAGCCAGGAACAATAGGCACTCTCCTGGATTCTTCCTGTCCTTTCAAGATCTTTCTTTCCTTTTTAGGGGTTCACTTCACCTCATCCATATCATTGTTGCAGTCATCTACTCACCTCCAGATCACTCAAGAAATTTTGCTTGTTTCACAGTCTTGATTCTATAGTTGACCAATTCAGCTATATACTGTATTCTAACATTTAATTCCTAGATCTTTTGTCCTCTAGCTGATGTGTACCTTGCCAAAACCCCAATCCCTGGCTTATCCCCATTATCTGCCTTCTCCACTCCAACTTCTGTGTTGGTGGAGGAAATCAAACAACCATGTCAACCGAGTTGACTACAAATTTGTGTTATCCAAGCTTGACCAGGCCCTTATTGCTGAACAATATTCTATCTCTCTTTCCCTGATGGACTATATCACATTCTTCAGAGCAGATGTTCCAAACATTCTATTATTCCTCAAGCCTTCAGAAGAAGAGTTGCTTCTCAATTTATTGAAACAACTTCCATGAGCTCTCTTTTCTCCCATAGCTCAGAACCTCCCCTCTACATCATGCCCCATATTCTTTCTTCTTTTGCTGTAGTTTCTAGGGAAGAGGTGAACCTTCTCCTTGCCAAGAATTGTCCCTTTATTGTTGACCTTGATCCTATCTCCTCCTCCTATCATCCTCAAGAGTTTTCCTCACTGATCATTCCCCTTCTCAACTTTAATCTACTGTCTCCTTCCCCTCTACCTACACACATTTCCAGGCCTTTCCCAATCTCAAACAAAAGAGAAAAATAATACCACCCTTAATTTTGACTCACCTCTCCTATATCTTTCTTCCTTTTCACAGCCAAAATCCTAGAAAGAGTAAATCATCTTCACTTTCTAACCCTAACCACTCCCTCATTTCTCAACTCCTTAAAATCTGGCTACTAATCCCACCACTAACTTAAACTGTTTGAAAAAAGTTAACAAGATCTCAATTGCAAAATCAGACAGCTTTTTTTCAGTACCTATACTACTTAACCTCTCAGCAGGTTTTGAAACTATTGACCGTCCCTTCCTCCTAGTTAATTTGTCTACCATTGGATTGCATGACACTCTTCCCTTCTGGGTTCCTCCCACCTGTCAAGCCTCTACTACTTAGCTTCCCTGAAGTATCTTTATACATCTCCTACCCACTAAGCCCAGATGTTGCCCAAGGCTCTGTCCTTTGCCTCCCTCTCAGCTCTTTCTACATCTGCTCTCTTTATCTAACGCTATCACCTCTCTTCCCCTACTAAAATATCTTCAGTGATTTCCTGTCGTCTCTAGCATAAATATAGAATTCTCAATGTGGCATTAAAGACCTCTACAATATACTTCTCACCTACCTTTCTGGTTTTTGTTTTTGTTTTTGTTTTTTTTTCATTTTAACATCCTTCCCAGATTACCTGTCCCAATTACACTAGCCTGTTAGTTGTTACACATATACATTTCACGTCCTGCATCTGTGCAGTCCCAATGTTTCTGGAGTGCACTCCCTTCTCCTCTCCATTTCACAGATTTCCTAGCTACTTTCAAAGCATAGTTCAGATACTACTTCCTCTAGGAGGCCTTTCTTGATTTCTATCATTACTGATTGGCATTCTCTCCCTATTGAAATTATTTTACCTCTATTATCTTGTAGTTACTACTTTCATTATTTTGCATATATTTGTACACATTTATGTATATATTTTGTATAGGTATATATACATTTATTGTATTCTTCCACTAGTTGAAGAAGACGCTGTTTAATTTTTGGTCATTTTTGTCTTTGTATCTCTAGTGCCTAACTCAAGGCCTCGCACATAGTAGGCACTTGATGTTTGTAGAACTGAATGGAATGGAACTACCATCTCTAAAGAGCCAACTTCCAAATCTATATACCCTTCTTTAATGTCTCGCTTGGACTGCTGTTGGCCACATCAACTGCTTACTAAACATCTCCAGCTGAATGATTTAGCCGCATCTCAGACTCAAAATGGACAATACTAAAGTCATTTTCTTTGCCTCAAAACACTCCCCTCTCTTGAACTATTCTATTCCTATTGAGGGTACCACCATCCTTCTAGCCACCCAGGTATATGAACTCAAGAGTTATCATTGACTCTTCATTCTTCCTTACCCTCCCCTCCCCATATCTCATCAGTTGCCCAGCCTCCTCAATTCTACATCTACGGTACCTATCCCATCTGTCGCTTCTCCTTAACCAATGTCACTACTGTAGTCAGCCCCTCATCACCTCTGATCTCAACCATTATAATAGTCTCTTAATTTCTTTCCCTGCTTCTAGTCTCTCCTATCTCCTATGCATATTCAACAGTATCAAAATAATCTTCCAAAGGTACAAGTCTGACGAAGTCACTTCCCCGCTCAAAAAATCATCAGTGGTTTCCCATTGTCTCCAGAATAAAATATAGACTCCTTAACATGCTTTTTAGAGCCCTCCATGATCTGGTTCCAATTCACCTTTCTAGGCATTTCATCTTCTATCTTTTTACACATTCTATATTCCAGCCAAACTGTACTACTAAGCTATTCTACAAACTTGGGATTCCATTCTCTACCTCCACACCTTTATATAGGCTGTCCCTCCATGCCAAGAATAAACTCCTTCCTCATCTCTGTCTCTTAGAATCAATCTTCAGTTTCCTTCAAGGCTCAATTCAGGTTCCTCTTCCTGAAATCTCTCTTGATTCCCCAATCTGTTAGCTTTTTCCTGCTCTTCAAAGGACTTTATATTTGCTTTTATCAATACACATCATATTATCTTCATGCTCCCATTAGAATGTATATTCCTTGACAACAGGGACTTTCTTCCCATGTTTGTGTGCGTGTAGGTATGTAATATGCTTGTTCATTTCATGCTCATAATAGGGACTTTAAGGTGTTTTTTGAACAATAAAAAAATTGAACACTGTATAATTATAATGGATGTAATTATAAGGATGGTCCCAGAGAAGAGACAAGAAAATGTATTTCCCACTTCTCAATGGAGATATAGGAATGTAATGTTGCATGCACTGTCACAGTCAACATGCTGGTTTCTTTTACTCAACTTTTTTTTGGTTAATCTTTGTTACAAAGGAGGGCTCACTGTATAGGGAAAGGGTAGAAAAGTACATTCACAAGTCTTATGTAAAAATAAAAGGCATAAATAAAAATTTTAAAATAATGAGAAATCATTTTAACATTATGCTTATAATAAATAAATTGAATTAAATTCAAGCTTCACAACAACCATGGAAGGTAGCTAGGACAAATATTATTCCTGCCCATCTCCTCTGTTTGATGGACTGAGAAAAGGATAATAGTTAAGGAACATGTCAAAGGGTCTCACAGCTAGGTGTATATCAAATATAAGAGTAAAAGAATACAGATCTCCAGACTCAAAGTCCCATCTGCATTTTCTTCTGTCAGGACCTCACAGTTTCAAACAAATGCTGATTAGATGACACATGGTATTACAAGCAAAGGCAAGAACAGTATAAATAAAAATACAGAATAGAATAATCAGATAAAGGAATAAATGAGTTAGAACAAGATCAGAATTTACTTTCTATCTGCCATCTAATGAAATTCTCCTAATAAACCAGGGAAAGAAGAGGCTTTGAATCTTTCTACTTTGGTAAGAGAAGTATATGCCATTACATGTCCATGAAATAAGAAACAATGGTGTTCCAAGCATCCGCATTTCTGAATTAGTCAGTGGTGATCATAAACCATTTTGAGATGATGTCAAGCGATGGCTGTTCTAGGTATTGGCATGCAAAGTGTTATCATCTTTATTAAGACTACAGCTCTTATACTGTATACTGAAATGAAAACACATAAACCTAATCTCATTTAAACATCTGAATCCTTGCCTTAAAAAAAAGTTGGTTTGAGGAATTTAAAATGGCAAAAGACCAGTTAATATGACTCACCTAGAAAGCAAGGGAATGGGTGTAATCTCCATTTTCTTAAAAAGGCCATTTCTTTTTAAAGAAAAAGTTTGGAGATTTCAATTTCAAAATTTGGCTCTCAAGGTCTGTATGTCTAGCAGATTTGTGATCTCAAAACCTCAGCAAGAAGTATACCTAGACTGGGAGAGCTACTCTGAAGACAATTCTCTGCTAGCAAATTTCTTTTTTTTTTTGAATGCACTATAGTGACTCAGGTTAATGCAAGTTTCCTATCTGAATTATCCATTTAATTGCCTTATTTTTCCATTTTACCAATTGTTAAAAAAAAAAGGCCTATGGATGGTTAAGTTTCTAACTAGGATGGTCAGGACATAGTGTAAGGGCACCATCCATTCCATCATTTTTAAAAATTCTTAGGATGTCATTTATCCATTTGCTCTTCTATAATTCAAAAATTGGTACCCTACATGCAAAAATGGTCTACAGATATGAACGTGTCTTTCCACAGTGGCTAGGTCTTACCCAGGGAAGTAACTTACTCGCTTATAAGATCTGGCCCAAGCACCACTTATCTTTATTCTGTATAGTGTAGACACATTCCCTTTCCCAAGGAGATATAGAAATCATTATTAAAGGAGAGTGAACCAGGTGGGCTAGGTAAGTTAACAGGGATAGGGTTAACTATGTCCCATCTTATAAGTGTGATGTGTCCTGTTTAGGAGAAAGAATCTAATAATGTGTAAAGATGCCAGAATCTTCAGGGAAGGAAAGTATATCTAGCCATGGAGAATACTAAGATCATACTGCTTTGCAGCTAGAGTTCATAGAATTAAATCACACATGCAACACAGATACATCAACCTCAACTATAACCCAGACTACATAAGTCTAAATCATTTTTTCAGAGTCAATTTCTGCTTTCCTGTCAGTTCTATAGCAAGAAAGAAGGAATTTTTTTGGTGAGCTTGTCTCTGTGAAGCAGCTTTTAAAACCCCTCAGAGGAATTTGATGATTCAGACTATGACAACAGTCAATGAGGCTCATAAAGTCTTACTCCAGTCAACATGGTAGACAGTAGATGATGTTGCATGCTGGCAGGATTGAATTTGTCCAAAGACGATTCCATGAGTCTGTATTAAAATAAATATATGAATGAACAGACTGATTTTCATTGTCTCAGTCAGAACTACACCAAGGACAAAATTAGACCTGCCAAATGAAGGCTTTTCATACAGACAAACATGGAGAGGTTCCAAAGAAGAGAAAATTAAATTATCTTTTGATTGAAGAATGTTCTGCGCTAAATGAGCGTTTCTAATTAAAAACATGCTGAGAAACTCCTACTTTCTGCTGAGAAAAAAATTTCATGTCTGTAATGGAGCACAGAGTCCCACAGCTCTTATAAACCAGTTGAGCAACATTAAACAAGACTGCAACAGAAATGGTACCTCAGATAGCTCCAAACCTAGGAGAAATAGTGAAATCACTACCCTAGTCATTAAGAGAATGCAAATTGCTGCTACTGAAAAGTTATTTTCTCGTTCAACATCAGGATCTAGTCCAATGATATTCTTTTGGAATAGCTGTGGGTCGGTTTGGTTTATAAAAGCAAGGTGTCTCCACTTGGACCATTTCACTGGCAGTTTTTGGCTTGCTCTACCGGCCTGCCCCTCTGATGCCCTAAAGCTGTGTAGACTACATTACAAAGACTAAATGCATGGCTATTTAACTTGCTTTATGTAACTAATTATTTACACGTTACCTCCTTCATTAGAATGTGAGCTCCCTGATGGCAGGGAATATTTTTGTCTTTCTTTGGATTCTCAGCACTTAGCACAGTGTCTGACACATAATAAGTACCTAAATAAATGTTTGCTGACTAATTTTTTAGCAATGGATTCCTTAGGGAATCCTGGATAGACTCATCCTGATACAAACCCAGTGAATTGTGCCTGAGCCAGAGAGGCCTTTGAAATGCAGCAAACCAATTAGCAGGCTCATTTGGTTCTCTGTTGGGCTGCCCAACTGTACCCCATGCCAGCTACTCTGTGAGCTTTCTGTACAGTAGTAAAAAAAAAAAAAAAAGATCGGTATCCAGGTCTGGATAGAAACTTCTATGGGCAAGCTTTATTCTGAATGTGCAATGACTTGTCACCTACTTGTCAAAGGTAGTACAGACAGAAACTGAAGAAAAAGTTTTGTTTTGTCCAATTCCTTTTCCTCTTTTGTCTTGCCACTCACCCTCAGTGCCCTTACACTATGATATCCTGACCATCCTAGCTAGAAACTTTCATGTTGCCACTCAGGGCTTGTTGATGCCAACAGTTGCCCTACCTTCACCACCACATTCCTCCGGAGAGACTTTTAATTGTCCAATGTTTCCTCTGCTCAGGGCCTCAAACTCTGTGCCTTCCAAGGTGACAACTGACTGTTTTATCAGTTAAACTGAGTGAATACACTACTGAGAGAGACTTAAAGGACTTCTCCAAGGTAACTAACATGCATAGATTTTAACAACAGCCTTCTAGAAACATTTCCACCCCCCTCACCTTTGTTGTCTAAGTCACTACCGGCTCAAAATTCAGTCATGAGAGGTCTAAGCCATCCCAGGCTAATAGGGATGATAATCTGGGGTAAGTAGGCTTTTCAATGCCCTTAAAAACCTCAGAATGGTAGCCACCTACTCAGCTTATGAGTAGAGATTCATTATACAATGCCAGGCCAGACTCTACTTAAGTAAATTCCACTGGATGAACAGCTGTCCTGCTATTCCTGATCAGATGGACAGGCTATAACTGGGTACTGTTAATGGTGCTGAAGTGATGCCCACCCCCTTACTCGCCATCAAAAGGATGACTGTGTGCATCGCCCTCTGGAATACTGAAGCCCACGGCTCTGGAGCAGAGTCAGGCATCTGTGCTAGAACAGACCAAAGCGGCCCTATATGCCACAAACAAGAGCCCAGTGTTCTCCCTGTAAGGAGAAAGAAGAGCTACAACTGTTGTGACCAACCCAGATCCGCTGGGTTAGTGGTCCATAGTTGCCTGAAGATCTCAGGTCTTCTTGCTTAATACTGTGACCACTGAATAGACAGACAGACAAGAGTTCTTAACCTGAGGTCCACAGATACCACCACCCACCCTGAGTTCTCTGGATAGATTTCAGGGAATTCTTGAATTTTGTTTTTTTAAATATATATATATATATATATATATATATATATATATATACACATATATATACACACACACACACACACACACATATATATATATATATATATATATATATATATATATATATATATATATATATATACATTATATATATACTTTTTTTTATCTTTGCCTATGCCCTGATTTTTGGACAGAAACATGGAGGTAGAAACAAAGGGGATTTGAATAAATTGTAAACTGACAGTAAAGGGCAGGGACATTTGAAACAAGCGAAATTATGGCATTACAGGCACTGTAATGTTCAGGGCGTTATGTTTATACCCAATTATTGTCTATGGCTGTCATCATCAACCAACCATTACTTTTTGTATACTGATCTTATAGAAGGTAAAATGCTTATACTGGGCAAAGTCAAATTCTAGGGCAAAATGAATAGTATTGACTTTCATTACTATTTTCTTCTCCTTTTGTTTTTCCTGTTTGAGCAAAACAGGGAAATGCTCTTCTCATCATTAAAAAGTGGTAATAATTGTCTTTCCCCTACGTGAGCCTTTGCTAAACTGAGACAACCCCTTCAAGTCTCCCCTGCCACTAGATATTTTCTTTAGCTATATCCTTTGTCTTTGTTCTAAAAAAAGGAAAGAATGGGCTTAAGTTTCCTAAAAGTTTCTTTTTCCCCCCTCCTCTTCAGTAATAGGACTATTTTATAGACTACCACATCACTGAAATCCCAGCTGGAAGAGACCTTAGTGATACTTTGTTGTTGTTCAGCCATTTCAGTCATGTCTGACTCTGAAACCCCATTTGGGGTTTTCTCGGCAAAGATACAAGAGTGGTTTGCCATTGTCTTCTCCAGCTCATTTTACAGATGAGGAAACTGAGGAAAAAGAGTTAGGTGACTTGTCCAGGGTCACACAGCTAGTAAGTATCTGAGGCCAGATTTGGATTCAGGTCTTCCTAACTCCAGACCCTGTATTCTATCCACTGTGCCCCTAGCTGCCTCAGAGATAATCTAGTGTAGAGCTTCTTAACGTGTTTTGTGCCGTTGGACCCTCCACCCTGGCAGTCTGGTCAAGCCTCTCAGAATCATGTTGTCAAACGCATAAAATAAAATACACAGGATTACAAAGGAAACCAAATGTATTAAAATATAGTCATCAAAACATTTTTAAAAATCCAGTTCACAGACATTCCTGCTCTAGTCCAACTCTCTTATTTAATAAATCGAAACTCTGAGGATCTGTCATTTCATCACTAAGAGTACTTCCTTCAACAATGCACATAGCCCCACTATAATAACTGCAGAGAACTTTCAAGAGTTCCTAGAGCCATAAAGAATTCTCTATCCTGTGGCCTGCCTGGTGATGAGCTTCCCCCAACCTAGCTGGGCTGGTCCTCAGAAAACAGACATATAGTAATAGTAGCTCTTCCAGCCTGGCGAGATCCACCAGAGACTGGACTCTATTATCATAGCCTTTGTGTTCATATCCTGCCTCTTATTCCCTATGAGTATGACCATGAGCAAGTCACTTCATTCATCTATAAAATGAGAGGGTGGGCCAAGATGATCTTTAGGTCTCTTGTAGCCCTAAATCTACGTGACATCCATGTTGTTCTGAGTAGTGAAGACTGTCATTATATAGACAGGAAAACCTGAGGCCCAGACTGGTGAGGTAACTGCCCCAAAGCCCTATGTGGTCAGTGGCAGAGTTAGGACTCAAAACTATAATCTCTTCACTTCTATCCCAATATCCTCTGTGCTACACTATACTATGCCTTCACAAAATGTATAGCAATGAAGAGGAGGTGGGCATTATTTTGGATATTAATTAGTAGACTCTCTCTTACATTAGTAAACCCAGGATCTCAAAATTCTTTAGTCTTGGGCTCAGAAACTGGAACAGCTTAAACTCTTTAAGATTTCTGGAGAGTGAGCATACTGTCCCTTTAAGAGCTATTTACTGTCTTGAGTGGGTTTCCACTTGTAACTAATACCTTAGACTTTTATTCCCCAATGTATATACTGTCTGTGTGGAAACCCAAAGCTGCATTTCCTTAAGTTTTACTTAAAACTGAAATGCTCTAACAGGTGTTTAAAATCCTTTTTACATACCTGTCTGCAACCGATACTCCTCTACCATGAGTAAGTGGAGCACCATACAATTCCAACTGCTTCCCTCCCTCTCTGCCTCAACCCCCCACCAATTACGTAATTCTTTCTGGATTATTATTTTAAACAGTCATATGATGGGGATGCTTTCTTTCACTTTGCAACACTGACAAAACCAAAGCTGGCCAATTACATTCCTTTCTAGCACAATGGACCTTCTCTCTTTGCCATTCAAAGGAGGCCTGTCAGGGTTCTCTTTAGGGAGGAAAATAAATGATAAATCCACACTAGACATAAAACCCGACAACATATTTAGAGGGAGCGATTGAGTAATCTGATCCTGGACTTTCTATTTGGTGTTAGAGGGAACAGACCAAAGTGAAATTCAGTACAGACAGGAACAATGTATATTCTATCCAGTTCCATGTGCAGAGGTAGAGATATAGCATGTATAAAATTATGAAAATTCTTAAGGTTTTATGTAATTGGAAGTGCATGGGAGGAAATAATCATTTGCCTTGAAATATTGCTTTAAGAATAGAGGACAGATGTCTAGTTACCAAGACAGACTTATAAAAAATTAATTACTTGCCTCATGCAGGTTACCCAGTATTTGGCAGGTAAGCAAGCAAGGGCCTATAATGGAGCATCTGGCTTTTGGTTAGGCCTGCATTTTAATTTTAACCGTGTTTCATTTCAACTCTTGGGTACATGTCAATACACAGTAATCTGACAGGTCTGGAGCAGAGTTTCTGCTCTTTTGTGACTCTCAAACGGATGACTTCTAATTGTAACTAAGTAGTTTTGCCATCAAATAATAATTTATTTCAGTAATAACTATTTAACCGGCTTTCATTCCAGTTTAATAATCCTTTCTAAGGAAGCATTCCAAAACAGAAAGAGATATGATATCCATCTATAACAAATCACATAAGAAAAATAGGAATAAATCAGTGGGTAAAATAAGCCACCACATTGGATGTTAAATAAATATATAGAATCCTGTTATTTGTCTACAGTATTAAAATACTGCTGACAAAATTATTTCTTATATTATTTAAAACTTTGTAAACTACATTTGGCTCCTTGGAGAAAAGGTACTACGCATAACGAAAAAAGAACAGCACTATTTAAAATGCCAGGTTTGAGTCTAATAAAAAAAGTTATTTCCCAATATGCACAATACCTTGTTCTAAGGCTATCTAATTTCTCACAGGCTGGTAAAAATATTCATTATAGAGTCATGAAAGGAAGGTAAGGTCTAGAGCCATACTGCATACAGAGGCTGATGAGGCACTGTCGGATTTGGCACATGCCATGAAGGTGAAACAGACCCACCTAGGATGGCTACCATAAAAACTATTCTAATGGTACATGCACATATTCCCCCAGAAGGGCAGTCAAGGCTTCCTGATCTACCTTTGGTCCTTATGCCAAAGGCAGGATTATGGATTCACCTACATTATTACTTAATCAGGATTTGAGTTTTCTATTCTAATGCCATCTCTGTTGCCAAATCTCAGTGTAAACCAGTCACTTTCCCCCATGCAGATTAAAATTCCTTACTTCTTAAGCTTAATCAACTTTGCAATGTAACTGTGTGGGGAGAGCTAAGTGGATATTTTATACATTTTAAATGGTATTTTTTAGAGCTCGCTATTAAATGGTCATAGAACTCACTTCATTTTAGTCCCGTGGTTAAATGTGAGTCCAGGATACTGACCATTCCATTCTCTAGAGGCTAACTTGCACATGATATTGGTGCTTGGTAAATATTAAGCTCAATCTGACCTATGGTCAAGACTCAGGTCAAAATTCTGCTCCTTTGCAATACTATAAAGAAGCTATTTAATGCAAAACCCAAGAGAACCAGCTTCCAAATGAAGTCACATCAAGAGGTAGGAAAAGAAACAGGATGGAGGAGGAATAAACAGTCCACAATAGTTTTCCAGGGTATCTGGTTGACGCCATCTTGACTGTTTCATTAGCACAGCTGGTTAGGAATCTGCATTAGCCAGAAGCTTTTGCAGGCCTAGACGGCAGGTAAATTAGGGGATGAGAGTAGAATACTTTTCTGTCCTTTCACAGGCACTGCTGTGCCCTACAGAGTCAGAAAGGCAAAATTAAAAAGATTCCTCTCTATTATTGAAAATAATGACATTGGTAACGACTGCTGTGTTTATCCAGGTGCCCGATAGAAGAGGTTTGCTATACAAGTGCTTCAAAGTTAATCTGGTTAGGGGGAAAACATCTTCTCTGATGTCTCACAGATATAACTTCAGGTAGCAGAAAGGTAGCCTTGTCAGAGTCTTTTTTATTTTTTGGAGCTGCCAAAAAAGGAGATTTTGTTTTGGGTAGCTTTGGACCTGAAGACCATCTTATTCCATTCTGCTGTAAATAATCATCTTTGGAATTGTAGAGACAATTTGTTAAAAATGGTATCAAAGAATTCTTATGGAAATTAGCTAACCCTACTATTTCCTTGTCATTTGAAGAACTGTCATCAGACCATCCTGGGTGAAACAAGAAGCATGTTGAACCAGCAGTCAGGAAAGCCAGGCTCTACAGTTATCCCTTCCACATCACAATTTTCCCCAACACAGTTTCAATATAT
The DNA here is from genome assembly GCF_003287225.1 of Phascolarctos cinereus. Lineage (NCBI taxonomy): Eukaryota > Metazoa > Chordata > Mammalia > Diprotodontia > Phascolarctidae > Phascolarctos > Phascolarctos cinereus. The sequence goes on along the minus strand of NW_027555847.1, from coordinate 544,820,765 downwards.
CATGGGGCAGCATAAGAAATTAAATCAGAATTTTGGGGGAATTTTGTGGAAGCCACAGATGACATATGAAGGCCAGCAGGTGACATAGAAAAAGTTTAGAAACTCATAAATGAATAAAGTATAGGTATAGTATTATATAATATAGCCTGTGAACAAATACTTAATCCAAATTTTACAATGAGGTACTATAAACACCCCATAAAAGAAAAAGAAAAAAAATCAGACTTCTTCTCTGGTTTGAAGGGAGAGCCAAAAAATTTTACACAGATTTTCCAGATCGTGGGGACGTCACTCCAATGACTACCTGTGTCAGTCTCACTCTCTGAGGTTCTGTTTCTTAACCTTTAAAATTGTAAGTCTAGACTGGGTTACCTTAAAACTTCTTTCCAGTTCTAATATTCTGTGAATCTATAACGTGTCCAAAAGGAGTAGCCTTTTCGTCACCAAATCGTAGAATTTGAGAATTGAAAGGTACCTCAAAAGACATGCAACTTACCCAAAAAGGCATCTCCACTAAGTACCTGGCAAGTGGCTGTCTGGCCTCTGCTTGAAGATCTTCCAGGCTAGGGCTCTCACCACTTCTTGAAGCCGTCCATTCCATTTTTGAACAGCCTTAGTTGTTAGAAAGTTTTTCCTCACATCAAGTCTAAATAGCCTCTTTGCAACTAAAAATTTACTGCTCCTGGTTCTGCACTCCTCTGGGATCAAACATACAAATCCAGTTCCGCATCCATATAACACCCCTTCATATATAGGAAGTCTACCACTTTATCCCCCCAGAGCCTTTCCTTTTCCAGGACACATATCTACAGTTTCTTCATATTATGGATGAATATTTAAAAATAACCAGTGACCATCCCTCTTTGTATACTCCCTCACATTTTCATAATTCAAAACCAGCTAAGCAGGATTTAAAATGTGATTTTAAAATGAAAAGCAAATATTGATGGGATACATATATCAACTTCTAAACTCACTGAAAATTAGTTCATTCTAAACTGTGATGCTACATTGGAATGCCCCATTTAACTTCAACATTTTTTATGTGTCTCCCTTCACGAAAATGATTTAAAATTTTGTTTGCACTGACCTTCCATCTCTAAATATTTGCTAAGTATCTTTTATATTTGTAGTGTTCTCCAATAGACACTAATAAAAGCCTTATTAGAAATGGTTAGAGCAACATAGTAATGAAATACAATAAAGTGGAGAAAAGTCACACGAATATCAAAAAATCAATCTAGAGGGTAAGGAAGATAACACATTAAGATGGAAAATAATTATTTTTCTTTTCTTTGTATACTGAAATACTCACATTCACTGCTGCTTGTCAAGTTCATAATAAAAAAAAATTTTTTTAAAGATGTAAGCTATAGGATCAATAGAAAGATGAAAATGATGTTAATAATAACTCACAACCTTAAAGTTTACAAAGTACAACCACCCAGTGATGTAGATACTACAATTATTATTCCCATTTTGCAAATGTGGAAGACTAAGGTTCTGAGAGGATATAACTTGCCTAAGATCAACCAGCTAAGATTGTGTTTAAAGCTGCATTTGAAACCAGCTCTCCAGACTCTTAGTTCAAAGGGCTATCCCCCATAGCACACTAACTCTTCAGTCTCTGGGGGATGAAAGTAGATGACCTTTAAGGTTAATTTGAGGGCAGGGACTTTTTTTTGGCTCTTCTTTGTATGTGCAGTACCTGGTAGATGGCAAGTACTTAGTAAACACTTATTGCCCAATTTACTGACTCTAAAATCCTAGGATTATAATGGAATTGTTGAGTTAAGCCAAACCCTCTCTAATACTAAAAAGTCGAAAAGGTATTTTTAAAATATCCTCTACAGTAATGACTTGATACAATGTCTCTTTCCCTTTCCTTTACATACAGGAAAGGGAAAGGAGAACAGTCATGAAAATCTTTGATCATGCCCTATTACTTACTGATAAAGAGGGGGAAAAAATTAAACAGCAAACTGAAGATATGACTCCACCCCCAGCTCTTTACTCTGAGTAGACACAGAGGCAATCAGAAGATGTCCCACAATGATGAGCAGATGGCTGAATGGGAAAATAAGGGCAACCATTCTAAAATGGTCCCCTGTGACCACTAGTTTCCAGTTGGCGCCAAGATATTATGTGCTCTATGCACAGAGTTAATCAGAAATCAGAGTATCCTATGGGGCTCAGAAAACCCATATCACAAATAGAAACTTTCATCAGCAATCAGATAGCATTAAGAATTCACAAATCAAAAGGGGCAGATTATTACTGTACAAATGATATCTTTTTAAAAGTGTGTCTTAAACTGGAATCACATAATAAGTATGGACATGGTAAGACTAAAGCAAATTTTTTTTAAATCAAGTACAGACAGAATCAAGAAATGACAAAGGTTAAAAAAAAAGGTGAACCCAATTCTTCCTTCAAAATTCTCTTTTATATCTAATTAGCATCATGAAAAATACTGACCAAATTGTACAACAGCTCTCAAAGTGTGGTCCAGGGACTCCTGGTGATCTCCAAAACCCTTTCAGGGGGTCTGTAAGGTCAAAGCTATTTTTATAAAAATGCCAAAATATCTTAATTTCTAATATCATAATTATCAGTAGATATTACCCACATAAACAAAAGCTCTTGGGGAAATTCTCGATAATTTTTAAGAGTGTAAAAGGTTCCTCAGACTAAAAGGTTTCAGAACTGCTCTAACGTACAGAATAGATAATATGAATGAAATGCTGACATCCTCTTGACTCACATCTGTCACCTCTACAGGGTTTTACAAATGACTACAAAATAATCCACAGAACACTATGAATTCTGTATTACTCTCTATTGAAACTCTTCATGTCTACTACCAATCAAATAGGACATATTACTGGGGATTGGAAAGAGGTAGAAGATATATCATAGAAACAGCTACCCACTCATCTAACCATTCATCCAGGGAAATAGACAGAGAGTCAGACAGCTGGAAAATAAGTCAGACAGATGGAGAGACAGCTAGGAAGGACGCATACTGAGTGACATTGTAGAAGAACCAACATTCAGGGCAAGATGATGCAAGAGAGGATTTCTAGAAACTATTGTTTTAATTATAAGGCAGGTAAACCACAGCAAAGATCTATTTAGAATGATTGCCTCATTTAAAAAAAAATACCCAATTACTCATTTGAAAAACACCCACCCACCCCCAGATCCATGAACAAATTTAACCTTGCTTCGGTTATGTTCTACAAATAATAGCATAAATTGTGTAAGTTAAGGTAAATTAAATCCACCTCCTTTTCACTAAATTTCATTATGCAATATAAAATTGGCTTTAAAACAATGGAGGAAAAAAATAGGCTAGTTAAATAATTTAATTGTTCGAGAGACAGAGGCCCCCAAACTGGTCTTTATACCTTGTTAACCACTATCTACTAGGAGACTGACATGGCACAACTTTAATGCTATTCTCCTTTCTAAAGTGAAGCTGGAGAGAAGTAAAACGTCCCCAAAAGGCCAGAAATTGTCATTGGCATTCTGAACTCCAGAAGATACTCCTAGGAGAAAGAATCTACTAAAGCAGGAGTTTATAATCCAAGGTCCATGAGTTTGCTATCTATCTATCTAATTATTTATCTATCTACAAACATCTATAGATTATATCAAGATATAAAGATTATACAGATATATCAATATAGATATGTATATGGAGAGAGATAAATATAATTCATTTCCTTTTTAACCTGTGTGTTTTATTTTAGCCATCTGAAAACATCATTTTGGAAAGGAGTCCATAGACTTCACCAGACTCACAAAAAGATTAAGAACCATTGGAGTAAAACAGCAGCAACATTTAATCCCAAGGTAACTTATCTTTTGTCTTTATATCCTCAGCATTTAGCACATGGGAGGTGCTTAATAAATATTTGCTGATTGATGGATTGACAACTATGCCACCATATTTCATCTAAGCCTTGGCAGAGAACAGCCCAATGAAGTTAAAAAAAAATCCAAGCCTGTCCTTAGTAGTTTTTACAATAAACCTTCTATGGTCTCCTTGTATTTGATTTTGATAGCTGACAACAAAAAGCTGCCAGATCATTTTCCTTTTCTGTTTTATCATCCTTTTACTCCTTTCAAACAATTTTTAATTTTGGAAGTAAGAAGTGTAAAAAACATCTACTTTTTAAAGTATGGCTGTCTTAAAATGACGCTATAAAATTGGGCTCACAGTCTGGGTTGTTGAGTGGTTGTGTGGACTTTAATGATGAACTGCAACCTGGCTAGCAGGTGTTTGCCAGTCCTTTATATTCCCCAACATGCGGAGGATGGCATTTCCATCTGTATGAAAGGGTGGCTTGACTATTAACACTTCAGGGAAGGGGGGGGGTGAAAAGAGGTTGCAAAGGAAGATAATAATTTCATCAAGAATAGAAGTACTCTCACAGAACCGGAAGCAAAATTGGTACCCATTAATTGTGGAATAGCTAAAAAAAATTATGGTATGTGAATGGCACAGAATATTATTGTACAGTAAGAACTGATGAATATAAGGAATTCTGAGGAACGGAAAGATTTGTATGAATGGCTACAGAGTGAAATAAATATAACCAAGAGAACAATATGCACAACAACAATCAAAAAAAAAAATTAAAAGACCCTTAAAGGAATCAATCAATAAGCATTCATTCAACACTTACTATGTTCCAGGTACTGTGTTAAATACCAGGGATACAAAGAAAGAACAAAAAAAGTCGAACTCTGAGTAACTGAAAAACCAATGAAAGTCCCAAAGAACATCGAATGAAACACACTTTCCTCCACCTTCCACACCACCCCCACACACTCACAGAGCAGAGAGCACTGAGACTCAGGAGACCTGGGTCCTGCTCTCAGATCTTTAACTAATTAGCTGTGTATCCTTAAGCAAGTTGTGTTATCTCTCTGGTCCTCGTTGGCAAAATAAGGATGTTGAGCTAGAGAGTGTTTAAGATACCTCCCAGCTCTATTATTCACTATCCTGTGGTCATAAGCAAAAAGAAAATCGGATGTTGGGTTTAAATCTGTTTGCTGGACTGACATTTGAAAAGTGAGTAATAATAGAATAATTATAATAGCAAATATTTATATAGCACTTATCATGTGCTAGGCACTACACCAAGGGCCTCACATTTATTATCTCATTTGATCCTCATAACAACCTTGTGAGGTAGGTGATATTATAATTCCCATGTTATAGATGAGGAAACTGAGGCAGAGAGAGGTAAAGTGACTTGCCCAGGGTCACAAAGTTAGTACGTGTCTGAGGCCAGATTTGAACTCAGGTCTTCCTGACTTCAGGCCTGGTGTTCTATCGACTGCTTTCACTCTGAAGGACTGGATGGCCTTGAGAGTTTTTGTTTGTTTTTTTCTCTAGGATAATTATCAAGAATGGCAAGTCTGATTGAATGGATATAGGAAAGGAAATAATCAATTTACATATGAAAGCTCTGGGTATGTACCACATATGAGAATGAATGAGTTCATTCATTAGTCTTTTTACAAAATTGTCATTCCAGTGGTCAAAGACTTACCACTTGGAAAAACAAGCAGTACAATTCTAATCCTGTTTTTGGTCAGTCATTTGTCAGTCTTGTCCAACTCTTTGTGACATCATTTGGGGTTTTCTTGGCAAACATACTGAGTAGTTTGCCATTTCCTTCTCCAGCTCATTTTACAGATGAGAAAACTGAGGCAAACAGGGTAAAATGACTTGCCCAGGGTCACACCACTAGTAAAGCCAGATTTGAACTCAGGAAGATGAGTCTTTTTTGATTCCAGGCCCAGTACTCTATGCATTGCATCACCTGGATGCCTACAATTCTCATTTACTAATTGTAATATTGAGGGCTAAAAGGAGTTGGTCATGCCCTTATCAAGTTAATTTGTGGTCTCCTCTTTTTGCAGTCTAATGTTACAGTAATGCTTTTGAGAAGTAAGGATAAGGTTAGGGTGTCAGAGTCTACTGGTGTTAAAGGATATGCTAAAATAACTCAACACAGGATAAAACTTTGTGGTTATTGAGTTACGCCGAAGACAGGGAGTTTTCTATTTTTGTGTGTTTTGTAATTACATGCAAGGACTATTTTTAGCCAACTCTCTAGTCCACTATCTTGAAAATTAAACTTTAAAAACCTCTATTCTTTCTTTCTTACCTCAGTTTCATATGCATAATTCATTTGGCCACATCAATTGCAGGAAATACTTAATGTTACTCACAAATAAATAATTTTGCTTACAAAGAAACTTGAATTTTGCTTCATCTTCAGGAATATTTTCTTTTTAGTTCAGCTAGTCAATAGATGATGTTGCTTCCTTAACATGCTTCCTTTCCCATGTTCTAATCTTTCATTTAAATCTTTTTAAGGAGATAGTTATCTTTATTTCTGAAGAAGCCATAATTTTTATAAATATTTCATTTTTAATAGCGTACCCGCGAATGTTCCATACGTGTACATTCCTTTATAATGATGTTTCTACTTTATTCAGTATATATGATACTTGGATCACAGAAATGCAAACAATTTTACTATATGTATCACTGTGGAATCAAATTAAAGATGAAATACAATAACTGTTCTGTGTCAAGCAATACTACTAAGAGGTCTTAAAAAAGAAAAAGTAAATTATTATCCACCCCCTCCATTTTTTTTGTTTCTCAAACTATGACCCAGAAATATATTAAGGAAATTTGGATATAAAATATCCAATTTATCCAAAATATACAAAATCTCAACTCTTTCCCCTGCACTTTCTCCTGGTCACCCTTAGTCAATGACACTTGCTTTATTACGAGAGAAGCACACTATGGTTTGCTGGGTGACAGAAGCGTTATACCTGAGCTTTGGAGTATGATGAGGGAAAATAAGTTTGAGAATTACTATTCAAAATAAACGTACAGATTCAGAGTGTTGGAAAGGTAGCAGAGACAGAGATAGGCAGAGGTTAGGACTAAACACTTGAAGTTTAAATTTAGCCAAGCTCCTCAGGAACTGAGAGGGGAGAAGTTTCACTTTTATTAAAAGTTCTACAAGTGGCCTAGGGTCATTTTCATTTTTCACTCTTATGCAAAAAGAATGACTAGTGATATTTCTCTAGTGTATTATGATTAGAAAATACTTTGAATGTATTATCTTATATGAGCCTCACAACAGCCTGGTGAGGCAAGTAATAATACTATTAATTGACATTTATATAGCACCTTAAAGTTGACAAAGTGTTGTACAAACATTATTTCACTTGACTGTGTCAACAACCCTATGATGAAGGCCTTAATAGCTATTACTCTCCCAATTTTACAGATGAGAAAACTGAGCCTCAGGAAGTGGTTAGCAACTTTTCCAAGTTCAGATAACTAGTGATAGAATCAGAGTTTGAAACCCAATCTTCAGACTCCTCATCCAATATTCCAACTCAAAGATCCCCTCCCCCAACTCCTACTCCAAGAAGAATAACTTAGTTCTAAAAATGGACATGGTTATCTTTCCTAAATAGTCCCAATTTCAAGGGAAGAAAATGTACTTTTAACAAGACTTGCAAAAGAAATATATTAGGTCAGATCACATGTCCTGATTTTGGTTCATAAACTATATAGTCACCAAAGGAAAGGTTCATAGTCAACCACAACAGAGTCTGGATATAACTCTGAAACACCAGATATCCCTTAAGAATTATTGTTTTTTCATGCAACACAATGAATTAAGTTGTTGAAATGCACCAGGTTGGGTTGACATGGTTCCTTAGAACCAGGAGTGGTGACATTTAAGATGGTTTTAAGTGACATGGTGGCCAGGGTCCCAGAGAGGTATCTAGAGATATATGTATGACTGTAAAAGAGTGTGGAGTCCTCTCTGTTGCCCTCCTCCTCTTCCACATTCCCATCCCAGGCATTTTGCCCAAAGCAGAAATCTGTTTGATTTCACTAATCATTCTTTTGTCAGAAAATTCACATTAAAATGGTCAAACAGCTGGCTCCCTGTCATGCATGGAACTATTAGGTTATCGCCAGTCCTCTTCCTAATGAAAGGCATTGTAACTATCTCCCTGATAACCTCATCTCTTCTGCTCTCAAGGAAATAAAGGAACACGTAGCTCACCTCTTGAAGTAGAATGCCCAGCTCAGTCTCAGAACAAAGTTCAATAGTATCTTAACATAAAAACATTCTGTCTCTAATTATAGCTTTCTCACCCCTTGCCCAAAATCCGAGAAACAGAGGATTGTATCTTTAGAGCTGGTAGGTAGCTTGGAGGCCATCTAGTATAATTCTCTCATCTTACAAATAAGTGAATTTAGGACCAAAGAGGATGAACAACTTACCTATGGTCTCACAGGTAAATGACAAAGACAGGTTTTGAATTCCAGTCCTCTGACCCGAGTGAGAGTATTCTTTCCATGGTACCATGGGGCCTCCCAAAGCATCTCACCAAGAAAAGGTTAAAGTTTTTTTTAATCAGTTTTTTTTTTGGGGGGGGGTTGTCACCACTAATTGGTTGTTCCAAACTCTGTAGTTCCAGCCGTCTTCTTGATAAGTGGCTCATCTGCATAGTTACAGCCTCATGCATATCATCTAGGGTCCATTCAAACCTCATTTACATACCAGGTTGGTCCTAAGAGTGGATGTTGCATACAAACTACCCATATGTTGCCCGTGAAAGGAGAATACCAAGTTGGCTTTACAGAGTAATCAGTAATCACTACTGAGTAATTGTTGGCTAGTATTTGTTTTGCGCTTTAAAGTTTTCAAAACATTACAAATGCTACCCCATTTTATCCTCACAACAGCCCTAGAAGATAGGTGCTATTATTTCCCCAGTTTCACATATGAAGAAAGTAAGGCCAAAAGAGATTGACTTATCCAGGATCATGCAGCTAGTAAGTGTCTGAGGCCAGATTTGAATTCTTGACTCTAGGTCTGGTATTCATAAGACGGCTCACTGGCATGGAACCTTTCTTGTTATCTCAGCAGATCTTAAAAGTAGGAAATTGGGGGGGGGGGTGTTATAGTAGGCAAGGCCAGGCAGCTAAGGAGGCTAGTCCATCACTATTCAAATAGCTCATAGTTCACCTCTACCATTACTAAACAGATATGTGTACTTATACACATATATGTATATATGTGTGTGAATGCATAAGAGAAGCTAGGTGGTGCAGTGGATAGAGCACTGGGCCTGGAGTCAGGAAGATCTGAGTTCAAATCCAGCCTCAGACACTTATAAGTTGTGTGACTCTGGACAAGTCACTTAATCCCTATTTGCCTCAGTTCCTCATCTGTAAAATAGGGACACACTGGAAAAGGAAATAATAAACCACTCCATTATCTTTGCCAAGAAAACCCATGGACAATGTCCATGGAGCCAAATAGAGTTGGACATGACTGAACAACAACAAATGTGTATTTATATACGTGTGTATATATGGAAAGAGTGATGGGGGGGAGGAGAGAGAGGAAGAGGGAAAGGGAGAGGGAGGGAGGGAGGGAGAGGGGGGAGAGACAGATAGACAGAGAGAGAAAGAGATTAAAATATTAAAACTGCACTAAGACTTTTGGGACACCCTGGGTATACGTGGAGCTCTTCAGCTCTAGTCTTCTCCATTCTTCTATAAATGCCCTGCAGAACTACAGGGGTCCTGACCTATCTTCCTCCTATTCAACCTTCCTCCCTCTCTACTTCTTCCACTCCATGGGGATAAGCTATAAAACACACATCTTACATCCAGTTGGAATTCTATATGATGCCATACATCCCAACCAGAAACAGAGGCAACTAGTAAAACACAAAAGTAGACTTGACTGAGTCTTTATTATACCACTAATCTTCACTGGGCATTATCCTTTAAAGAGACAGACACACTAAAGGAAGAACATAATCAAAGTCTACTTAAGTTTTAAGTCACTCCTGAGAAGTACTGTGTCCTGTAGGTTTTACTTCTATTAACTCCTAGAGGTTTTAAATAAGTCATTCACCCTTCATAAGTCAATAGAGACCCAAAGATTTAGAGCTAGAACCATAGAAGTCATACAATGCAACTCATCATTTTAGAGACGTGGAAACCGAGGCCCAAGGAAGCAGCATGACTTAAGGTCACATAGTAAGTGACAGAAGCAGTAAGTGAAGTTAAGACTGCTGACTCTGAAGCCTGTGCTTTACTCTACCACTACACCTAGTTGCATGCTGGGCTCGGAGTCAGGAAGACTCATCTTCACGAGTTCAAATCTAGGCTCAGACAATAGCTGTGTGACCTTGGGCAAGTCACTTTACCCTGTTTGCCTTGGTTTCCTCATCTGTAAAAAGAGCTGGAGAAGGAAATGGCAAACCACTCCAGTATCTCTACCCAGAAACCCCCAAATGGGGTCAAAAAGAATTGGACATGACTGAACAACACCAATCTGCCTCATAGGAAGAGTGATAACCACTACATTCTTGGTGAAATATTGTAAAGAGACTAATGATGCCTAAAAGCTTTGAATTTCTAAAAAGAAAGGTGTTAAATATATGCAGCATATTCCCATGATCTCTGTGTTTTCTATACTTCCTAAGAAAAACTACAATAAATCTACATAAATCTATGTCCTCAGCTTTTACTGAAAATGCTGTTTCTCTGCAGTAACATGACTTTACTTTCATTTCTCCTCTGTACCAGTCTTCTTTCCTTTCTCAGTACACTATCTTTTCCACTCAGCAATAGCACACTTTCATTCACTAAAAACTGAAGTAGGAGAGAGGAGGGAAATCTCTGTAGTTATTTAGGCTAGCTAAACTACTGGCATTTTCACCACTTTTTCCACCTACCAAGGTGGAAACTTGAAATGTCAGACTGGCCATGGTGCACTAATGTCTCTCCATCGACATTTCCTCACATCATGTGGAGACCTGAGTAGGTATTAATTGGCATCAAGTGTGTGGCTACAAATATTACTTTAATATCATTCACATATGTTCAACTAAAGTGCTTAGCTTTTCAGCATGCTTCCTCCTGACTCCATTTCACTGATTTTTGGCATTGAAAACCAACCATTTGTTTCTGTGGCCTCCCTTTCCTCTCTCCCTGTTCATTTATCTCAATGGAATAACACACAAACACTGTAAGCCCTGATGAGGGCCCTTTCTAACTTGTATTTTTTCCAAATAACAGGGTTGGGGAGACCAGTTTCATGATTGGGGGCAAAGAAAAGAAAAGAAACACTGTATACATATTCTATACAACCTGGAGCTCTAGGCCAGATGAAGAGATTCTCATCTCTAATGCAGTCCTTGAAAGTTAGTGACTTATCATAAAAAAAAAAAACTTTCAAAGTTTATTAGATAAAACCTATGACAGAAAGAAAAAGCAAATCCCCCCCAAAAAAAACTTATCTGGGTTTTTTTAATCTCTAGTTTTCTGTAGACAGAAAGTAGTGACAGAAGGTAGATGTTATGTCTGCCTCCTTGCTACCAATGAGGCTTACTGGTCAAAGACCTCATCCTCAATGTTCTAACCCCAAAGCAAAGTAAACCGTTTTTTTTTTCAAAATGTTTATGAGGTGGGGAAATGCCACACTGAGTCACCATTAAAGGAGCCAAATTCTACCCTTAGATGTATGCAGGAAAAGTACTAAAGTCAACATGAGCTGCAGACATTCATCTGAGGGTAAAATTTGGCTCAGGAATCGTGGGCTCATTTTACATAGCCCTTTGCTGTCTGACTGTTGCCTCTGTGCTCCTCTCTTCACTTAGAATTTGCTCACCAGCTTGACCATGTTTATTATTCTGAATGATAACAAGACCATGTGGCATTTCTCATACACAAAGCAGTGAGGAAAATAAACTGCCCACTCCTTTCAGTCTCTTTATGAAGCTGGGATGTGGGATGGACACACACACACACACACACACACACAAAATTACCGAGTTGGAGGGCTTTCAGAGCTCAAGTTCATAGCTGAACGGGAATCCTCTTCACAGCATTCTAAACAAGTAGTTATCTAGCCTCTACTTAAAAAGATTCTCCTATTTCTTTTGCTCAAGAGAAAATGAGAGAGGGAGGACCATTTGAGCTATTTTACTCTTTTAGAGAGATGCCCTTTGTGGGACAAACTTTGGAATGAGACATTTAAAAAAGGTTGAATATAGCTGACTCATAGAAAATATCAATTAATGATACTTTTTAAAAAAAAACTATATTTAGCACTTTTACCAGATGTATGTGTATATACACATATATGCATATTTATGAAGGCAGCTAGATAGTACAATGGGCAGAGTGCTAGACCCAGAGCCAGTCAATAAATATTTATGAAGTACTTACTATGTGCCAGGCACTATGCTACATGCTGAGTTCAGATCTGGCCTCCAATATCTGCTAGCTATGGGAACCCTGGATAAGTCACTTGATCTGTATCTGCTTCAATTTCCTTATCTGTAAGATGTGGATGATAATAGCACCTACCTCCTAGGGTTGTTGTGAGGATAAAATGAGATCATATTTGTAAAGTGCTTTGCAAACCTTAAAGTATTATATAAATGCTAGTATTATCATTATTAATATCATATGATACATAGCATGAATAGTTTCTTTTTTATGTGTGATCCTTAATTGTGTCAAATAAACCAAAAATTTCCTAATCCAGGCCTTATCTTTTTAGATAGCAAGAGTCAAGCTCTTAGAATTAATAAAGCAAAACAAAAAGGAAAGAGTGGAGAGGAGATATAACATCAGAAATTAGGTACATGGTAGTAATCTCTGGATGATCACTGCAACAGTAAACTGAAACTACAAGACTTAGCCAAAAACCATGTTATGATCTTATTTTTAAGCAAAAGCTAGAAGCACTGGTCCTATAATGGTTGAGGGAGATACCTCCAAATAGTATCCATCAGGTGAATTGACTAGGGGGTTGTCTAAATCACTGGGTAAATGTAGACAAAGTCTGAACAAGGTTTAACCTCAGGTAAGTGGTCAAATTCACAGCTTTGCCAGTGTCCACTAAATAAATCTTAATCCTTTCCTAGTCCTAGGCTTGTGCATTCATACATAGCCCTGGGTTATCAGCTACAAGGTGGGATTCAGGATAGTTTCATATATAAGGCTGACATAGGACTATAAGGATAGCTTGGTACTATGGTTTATTTTTTGGCACCTACCTGGCCGTGGTTTATAGAGCAGATTGTGATCATATAATCATAAAGCAAAAAATGATCTTAGCTATTATCTAGTCTACACCCATCTTTTTATAGAAGAGAAAACTGAGATCCAGAAAGCTTTAAGTGACTGCTCTTAAGTTCCCTAAGGTAAATCAGTGGACTGAGTCCAGCTTTGATTTTCACTACTTTAAACTTTGGCTTCTGTTTAGTTGTTTCAGTCATGTCCAACTATTCCTGACCTCTTTGGGGTTTTCTTTCCACATACTGGAGTGACTTGCCATTTTCTTCTCCAGCTCATTTTACAGATGAGTAAATTGAGGCCAAGAGGGTAAAGTGATTTGCCCAGGGTCACACAGCTAGTGTCTGAGGCCAGATTTGAACTCAGGAATATAGGTCTTCCTGACTCCAAGCCCAGCATTCTATCCACTGTGCCACCTAGCTGCCTGGAGAAAAAAAACCTTTGACTTAGACTATGGCTAAAAAGTAAATGACATATGGCCAAAGTATTGTGAGTTTCTCACAATAATCCTGACAAATATTAAAATTTACTCTCTGGAGACCTGTCACTTGGAAATTTAAAAAAAATCTTCAGATTGTCAGGTAAACTTTGCTTTCCTTTCATTCTCTTTTTCTCTATCCTAAAGCACACTAAGAATGTAAACAGCACCATGGGAGCCCCTCAAATCCATCAAAAGAAGCCATGAAGGTAAAAGAAAGGACCACTTCATCCACTTTCCCTCAGTGATCCATACTGCCACCGTCTGGAAAGTTAGACGAATTCCCAGGGTGGTCCAAAGCATCTTCTTCTAAATTCAATGATTTGATTTTCTGGCTTCTGATTTTGATGTAATCTCTTTATGATTTGTAAAGGATCTATGAGCCAAGAGTAATAGAAAATGTATAGGGATAGACAAACCAAGAAGAAAAGTAGCCAGTGACCTGACTTTCTCACAAGGACTATATTGTCTTAGATACCAATCTGCCTTCCCAACATTACCTACTTAGCAGAAGCAGAAGCTTGTCTCCAAGTTCAGCATGTATGGTTTTTTTTAGGTACAAAAGTCTGGTTCAACCAAAAGAGCCTGGAGAGAAACATCACATGGTACTCTAATTCTTTGCTAAACATATTAAAGAGAAAGCCAGCACCTAGAATACTATTTCTAAAAACAAAGACAATCCAAACACCTAGACTGCTTATGATATGAAAGGATCATTGTGGAAAGAAGGAAACATGAGAAGAGAAAAAAGAAGGCAAGAGAAGAAAGGAAGGATAAGAATAGAAGCAAAAGCTACACTTGTTTTCTCTCCAAAGATAGCATATGGAACACCAAAAAGTGCAAATTTCAGGTGACATGTCAGAACAAACAAACCTTCCTGTCTTGAAAAAATACTGATACCTGTACAATAGGGTGTCCTCCTGCAGATGCCTTCACAGCCCCTCGACTTCCTTCAGTCTCATAATGAGCTCTGTGGTGGGATTTGGGCTGCACTTCGATCCTAAGTTCATAAGGTCCTGAGTGAGATGGCAGCTGCCAATCAAGGGCAGGCAGAGACGGGCTGAAATGGAAGACAAAAGAGCATTAAATATTAACGACTAGTGTATTAACGCAAACCACAAGTATCTGAATCTATTACTTTGGGGGCCAGGATTATCAGTCCATCCTTCACCATCTTACATTAAAAATTTCCATCAATAAGGATAATGTCCTGACATAAGTAATTTAAAGGTCTTCGTAAAAAGCCAATGGCTACTTTAGGATGATATATGGGGAAAGCCTTGTCAATGCTTCAATCTCTATAAGGTTTTTAAATAAAATGGAAATATTTTCTAAATCCAGCCTTAAAGTGTTTCCTTCTCTTGATGCTAGATTTACATCAATTATTTAACCTCAAAATAAAAATCAATTCCAGAATGATATGTAGACAGTTTTAAAACCACAGAAGTACAATCTTTGGGCTGAGTAAGGAGAACTATATTCTAATCCTGATTCTATCAATAATTAGCTGAATAATCTTAGATAGGTCATTTAATCTCTATGGCCTCATTTTCCTCATCTGCAAAATTAGGGTATTGAACTTTATTAAATGTTCTTAACCTGGGGTCCAAGAACTTTAAAAAAAGTGTTCAATAACTGTAGCTCAACGTAATTGGTTTCCTTTGTAATCCTGTGTATTTTATGTACTTAAAATGTTATTCTGAGAAGATATCTATAGGTTTCATCACATTGTCAAAAAAGGACATGATGCAAAAGAGGTTAAGAATTCCTGGACTAAATTGTCTCTAAGGTACCTTTCTAAATTTCTGATTCCATAGAAGGATGATTAAGAATGAAAAACAACAATTTAAAGAATTTTTTAATTGTAGTTCACAAATCAGGATGAGCAAGATACACATTTAGCTGTTATACACATTTAATAAGCAAATTCCTAATTCCTGTGCTACAGTATGTTTTTGTTATCTTTTTATTCAAAAAGAAAAACTACAACAAAAATTACATGCCTTTACAGACAAAAAAATTCTCTGAATATCACATTGGTATTTTTCTGTGAGACCCTCTCTGTGTAGAAGGATTAGCTATGATCTTACTGGTAACAAATGAAAAAAAGCAAAGGAGATGATGCAATCTCAACTGAATTCTCAAGTCCCTTCCTGACTCCAACACACACCAATCTTTCATCACCACATCCTACTCTCTTGAAATCTAGATCTAAAAAAGAACCAAAAGTTGAATGGAACATCAACTCTTACGTTCATCTCCCAAAAACTGAGGGTGGTGGTACCTATGAAAGTAGTTGTCATTGACACACACACTTTGGAGTTGGGACCGAGGGAGAGGTATGACTAGTATTTGGTCTGTTCCTGTCAACATTGTAGAGGTGGCAACCTTAGTATGGGGTTGCTGCCTTTTTGCAGCTAAGTTTCTATTAGTTTAATTTCCTTTCTTCCTCAAATCTCATTTTGCCTTCAAGTCTTATAAAGGGAGGTTTTTTTAAAAAAAGAGTTGCAACCTTTAAGCCCTATGTAAATATTAGCTGTTATAATAATAGGTTCTCTTGGGGCACCACCAGCACCTTACTCTGCTTCCCAGGAGTTAGACAGAACACTGAGTAAGACTGAAAATAAGTCTACACAACTGCAGAAGAAATACAATTGGCTGAGAAAGATGGTCAATCCAGTTCATACTGGTTCATAAAGACCATTCCATGAAATGCATGAACTGATACTTCTTGACATTCACAGAGCCATGAGGATTGGCCACAGGAAAACAGAACAAAATTTTTTATTCTTTTCCATTTCTGCTGCACTTTCATAACCTGGCCTTGGATATGCTACTTACAGCATCCCTTAGTTAGTTAGAATCCACTAATACAACTATGGAGCCAAAACATGAATTTGATTCCCCAAGTAGAAACAAAGAAGGAATAGCCACTTGGAAAAAATTAATTCCTCCAAACAGAAGAGTCAGTCAGTCAACAAGTATCTATTAAGCACTTACTTAAGGAGTAAGGCACTGTGCTAAGCACAAGGCATACAAAGAAAGGCAAAAATAATCTCTGTCCTCAACAAACTTATATTCTAATGAGAGAAACAGCATGTAAATAACTAGGTACCGACAAGACATATATGGCAGATGGAGATCAGTTTCAGAGGGAAAGGTGTTTGGGCTGAGAGAATTAGGACAAGCCTCCTGAAGAAGGCTGTATTTGAGCTATCTTGAAGGAAGGAAGGAAAACTGAGAGATGGATGGAGGCGAGGATCAGCCTGTGAGTGCATAAGTCAAGAACCAGAAGATGTGGTATCGTGAGGAACAGTGAGAAGACCAGTGTAGGTGGATGACAGAGTACATAGGGGAGAGAAGAATATAAGAAACCTTGGAAGGAAGAACAGGGTCATGTTGTGAAGGGCTTCAAATGCCAAACATAACATTTTGTATTTTATTCTAAAGGCAATAAGGAGCCAACTGGAGGTTGAATATAGGTAGGGGGTTAGGGAGAGGGGAGTAATATGGTCAGACCTGTGCTTTAGGAACATCAACTTTGGCTACTAAGTGAAGGATGGATCTGTATGGAGAGAGCCTTGAGGCCAAGAAGCTATTTGGGATACAAAATATATCAAATCAAACAAGTATCTCACTCCACATGATGGTGCACATTGCCATCTCCATGCTCTTGATTCACACCGAATTCCTTATTGCGCTGAAGTTACTACCACACAGTTTATATTATCACTCCCCTCCTTGTAAATTTCCATGCTGTCTAGACAATAATATCCAATTGCCTTCCAATATGGCCCCAAAATATTTTTCCTGCTTTTCTTCTCACTAGTCCCCCACTATATGTATTCTATCCTATTACCTCAATACATTACATATTCTGGTGCCTCTAAGTCTTTGCTTATACTATTCCCTCTGTCATAAATGTCCTCCTTTCCTCTTTACCTAAATCTACTGGTCAAAACCCTACTTTACCCATCCCTCAAGGTCCAGTACAAATACCACATCCTTCATGAAGCTTCCCCTGAGCCCCCTCAACTATATACAAAACCTCCTCTTCTAAAACCCCATAACACTTTTCACACCTATGATGTAGCATGTTTTACCTTATACTAGAATTACTCCCTCTACCATTTGAATTTTCTCCTTTAGGGCAGAAATTGTGACTTAGTCATCTTCATATCTCTCTACTACCTAAAACAATGACTAGCATACAGCTGACACTTTATATATTCATCTGTTTGAATGGAATCAAATTGCATTGAATTCTAATTACTTCACTCTGGTTTTGTTTCACTGAATACATTGTAAACTCCTTGAGGTCGGGTTCTATGTCTTATACTTTATGTACATCCCCACAATATTTAATATCTAATACCATTCTGAGGACATAGTAGGCACTCGATAAGTAGCTATAGAGACAAGTAGACTAGTAGGAGAAGGAAATGGCAAACCACTCCAGTATCCTTGCCAAGGAAAGCCCAAATGGGGTCATAAAGAGTTGAACACAATTGAAAAATGACCGAACAACATCAAAATCTGTATGTCTGAAAAATTGTGTTTAAAACAAGGATTTGGATCAAAACAAACTTTAAGCATTAAAAAAGGACACCAACTTATTTAACTCTGAATCAAACCTAAATAATACCTTTTTACTAAGTAGTAAATAGCACCAAAAGTTGTTTGTTGCTGCTGTTGTTTAAAGGAAAAAAATTGTTCAAACTAAAATCAAACCTAAATATTTTCAAAAACAACCGAACACCCAACTATTCTTTTAACCTACCTGACATATCATTCACTTCCCATCTCTGGTGTATTTGAATTTATATAAATTGAATCCTGTTTTAAATGCACTAAGGAAGTTCCACAAAGTAAAGTTAACCTGAAAGTTAACACCTTTACAAATCTGGAGTCTCATTTACAGTACAGAGATTCCTTAGAGCACAGCACACCTGTGTGGCCATGAAAGCTTATTTTAAGGAATGGATGCTATTTCTCCAACAAGCTATTTCCATGGCACTCTTGCACTGAATCCTGGAAAAGACTACAGAAATGGTGGGTTTCATAGACTGTATTCATTCAGAATATTTGAAAAAATGAATAGAGTCTGGAGGTAATTCCTAAACTTGGGGCATCCATTTGACACACTTGTCGATGCAATTACACTACAAAGATTCTTTTAGGAAAATCAGCACTATGCCTAGGAGCTAAGGAGTTCTCTATACCATGTACTAACAAATATATAAAATATGTAAAAACAAAACACCAGGCAAGCAATCGTTTGCTATTATGTAGCCCAAAAAGCTGGTTGGCTAATTGGATTTTTCCACTTTTAATCTGGCCATTTGGGGCTTGTAGAAACACAGCTTGAGCATCTTTTGCTATAATTACTGAGGTATAAAGTTTGTTCTTCACAATCTTAGAATGAAATAAAAGGATCAGGATGATCAGACTCTGTCTGGCAAATCACAGGATTATGAGGTTTGGGTACAAAAGAAGTCATATATTCAGAATATATACACATATTTGTATAGCCAAGATTATGAAATCCTAATGTGGGTGTCTGCCAAATCTGATTGAAGTCAGCCCTCGGAAATCAAGAGTGAGCTTCATTTTATAAAAGAAAAGTACTTATGGGTTTTTTTTCCTTTGGGTTGAGTGTGTTTTTTAAACAGATGTTTTCCTTTTATTCCTGGATCTAGTCTTCTCTACTCTAAATAAAATAGTATCAGATTAAAATGCTTTCATACCAATAACCCAGCTGTGCACTCTTTGCTTTTAACTGTGACTTACTGATTTCTAAGGGAACATCCTCATGCTAAACAACTAAAGGATCAAGCTTATTAGTGAAATAAAATGCTTTAATTTACACTTGGTCATTAGGAACTATGTTTTTTCATCAAAAACAAAAAATAGGACTAACAGATTATCTCATCTCGTTTTTAAATTTTTAGGTAAAATCTACACAAAGGCCACCATCCAGATAAACGAGGCAATTACCTAGCTGGGTTTTTTTAGCTGTGTAAACACAACTTAAGTAAACAATTTAAAAGTATATTACAATCACATGAACAATAAAGGTGTGATAAATGTGCTTTTATGTATACATAGTACACATCATAGGCTGCTTAGGTGTGGCATAGAGATGTCCATGAGGAATAACAGTGACCATCATATCTGGCCCTACAATCCATCATCAGTGTCATAGTAAGTTCTGGCCAGTATTAAATAACAATTAAATGACAGTTTTCCTGGTGAAGGAAATGCTGTGATGTATTTAACAGTTTCATGGGCTGTGGCTGTCAAAGGTATTTCCTATTTGAGGTTATCTTCATCATACAATTAATTTCCTGTAGCAATGCCTGGCTAAAGGAAAAGTAACTGAGGAAAAGGCTTAGTTAGGGACAGTGGAGAGAGAAAATAATCTATTATAACGGTAGAGCCTACCTTTCTGAAGAGGCGAGTGAAAATGAGTTTGTCTTAAAAGAATCAAGAGCTACAGAATTATTACAACTTTTCCAGATATGCATGTACTTCCTACAACAGGGAGTTACATTGTAGCACATTCTTTAAATTATTCCCAGATAAGATAGAAGCATTATAATAAGTTATTGTTATGTAATTATAAATATTTCTAAACATCTCTTTTCACAAGGTTTTGGAATCTGTATTTGGAGCGTCTGTGCTCACTTTTTTTATTTGGGGGTGATCTATTATATGCTGTCAGTACTAAAGAAGGAAACTCTCTTCCGCCACCCCCATAACTGGGAAATGAATCAAACAACTAATAAGTAATGGAGTAATGGGATTCATCTAATAAATGTGACAAATAAAAGATACACAATTAGGTCACCTCCCATTCATCGCCTGTTAGCACTATGCAGTGAAAGGAACTTGGCTCAGTTGATTCCAAGGAGAAAAAAGGTTCAGTTCTTCATAGCATAAGGTCATATTAATTTCCCTAACTAAAAAGAACTATAAAATATTTTCACTTGCAATCACAGGCTCATAGATGGAATTTAGAACTGGAAAGGACCTTAGAAATCAACCAGTCTAACCTAATCATTTTACAGCTGAGGCAAAGACTTCCAGGGAAGTAAAGTGTTTTGGCCAAGTTCACAAAGACAGTTTAGCAGTAAAGTCAGTATTCTATGCACTCAAATTCCAAATCCAGAGTGCAATTTCATAATGCCTCTACAAAAAGGGATAATTTTACACTTTGTTCACTCTTATAAAGTTGTACGTTTTCCAAGAAATGACAATTTGAGTGTTTGTGTATCTGGATGTATGGCCATGTATCCTTGGAAGTAAGAAATGTATCGCATCAGAAGTCAGGAGTTTGACAATTTACATTTTGAAATTTTAATGGGCCAAATACAACTAAAAAAATTGACCTTCTTTTCTATTCAGATTGGAGGATTGTAGCCTCTTACCAGTTTGTGATATATTTTACCACCCCTACTACCACTAAGGAATCAATCCAGTTCCTTCTTTAAACTCAGCAGTCTCAAGTCCATAATGACCATACTTATATATAGGGGAAAGAGGAAGGAAATTCTTCTATTATTGATGGACTTTCCTAGGATGGATTTGACCACTTTAGTCAGTGTTAGGTTTGCAAGAAGTCAGAGAATTAAGCCCAGGAATAATAGTAATTCAGTCATATAAAGTCATCTTCAGGTTTATTAAGCCTATATTCAAGAAGTCAGGAATGAGAAGAATGGTTAGCTGGGGTATGCACCTCCAAAAAAAACACTTTAAAAAATAAAGAAATATTTCTAAGTTATAGAAAGTGTCATTACAAATGTCCAGTCTCTATGATTTGGTCACATCTATCTTATCCAATAAGACAGAATTTCCCCTCTTTCAGAAAACAGTGTTACTAAGAACTAAACATTAGGAAACCATACAGATGAAGAGATAAATGTTGTTGAGGCCCTTAAGATTCTAGTCTGTTGGCCGACAACAATTAAAAAAAAAAACAGCATTTTAACCATCCTCTGCAGCATATTGGCAAACCCACACTATATAATGATTATCTTCAACTGATCCTGTATATATCTTATTGTTCATAGTTGTTTGAATGTTGTATCCCATTAGATTTTACGTTCTTTGACAGCAGGGACAGTCTTTTACATCCCTTTGTATCCCCAATATTTAGTACCCTTCAAGGAACATAATAGATACTTTATAAATCCTGATTGACTGGCTAACCAAAAATAGTACATGAAAACAATTTCCTCTAAGAGATAGTAAACTAATGTCAACACCAGCAGAAGAAATCAAAATCATGTGAGAACAAGATGAAGTACATATCATTCTCACATCCTGATCTGCTACTGTACTGAATTTGTCCCAAAGTATTTTCAGAAGATGAACTCATATCTCAATTTGTTATTCGGTCATTTTTCAGTCATGTCCCATTCTTTGTGACTCCATGTGGGGTTCTCTCTGCAAAGATAGTGGAGAGGTTTGCCATTTCCTTCTCCAGTTCATTTTACAGGTCACGGAACTGAGGCAAAGAGGGTTAAGTACTTGCCCAGGGTCACTCAGCTAGTAAGTATCTGAGGCCAGATTTTAACCCATGAAGATCAGTCTTCCAGACTCCCAGGCTCCATTCACTGTGCCACCTAGCTGCTCCACACCAAAAAGTACATTTCAATACTTTTAGTTAAGTACCAGAAGCAGTTATTTTGCCCACCTGCCCACAGAATGTTAAATATAAAAGAATAATATAATATATAGAAGAATAATAGAAGAATAGTAACTTGTTCCAAGACTGTTCTTATCTGATTTCTATTGAAAAAGATTAGAATAAGGTTATCATAAAAATTAATAACACTGTAGCAGTGCGTATGTCTAGAGAAATGAAGGGCAAGACAATGCGGCAGCAGCTAAATTCAAATTCTTATTTTGTCTTCTTCCTAAAATTTCTGTCAATTTGTTTTTACCAGCTGGGGCGTGGTAGACAGATTTCTCAAAAGTATCCTTCTTTGTTCAATCTTTGTCCTTAGTTGTCCACTTAAACTAGGGCCCATTGTGAATATTTGCTGGACACACATTATATGGGTGGAGAGCACAGAACGATGTACTTTACAGTAGCTCAGATAACCAAGCAAGGAGGGTAGAGGGATTAGCCAGGTGCCATGGGAGATCAGATGATAACATCTGGTAGTCTTCCATCTTATATGAAGGATTAAAACCAGTTATTTTCATATCATCCAAGTGGTATAAGTAGTTGTGTCATTCTTCCCAACTGGCTGTCCCCTAGGATGGAGGAGGCCTGGGGGTTGAAGAAGAGTCCTTGCCTTCTTTTCAGTCCTCCCCCAATGCCTAGGACCACTCCATCACCATTAGAGTGACCAGATGCCCTCCTCACTTAAGTTCCTGCACAACTCCTGCAACCATAAGATCCCATCCCGTGGCAATCCAGACTCCATGGGACAGGTGATGTTTGCAATCATCAGTCACCTAGAGCACCTCTTCCCTCTTACTTCTCCCAACTCCCAGGCAGCTTAGACTTCCGGATGCATCTGAGAAGAGCAATGTGACTAATGACTCATATCCTTTGAATAGGATGGGACTTACCAACACTGATCCTTCAAATGAAATGGAAGGCCACCAAACTTTACCATCTACCCTGCCACTGGCTCCTAAGTTCCTTTAGGCCTTAGCAACTGACGTAGCTTTCTGCCCTCTGAACCTTTTAACACTGTTATCTGACCTACTGATGCTCCCTAAGGATACCCAGGCCTTTCTGTATGCTCTGCAGTTACACTTTTGGTACTTCTTTTCTGGTCTTTTCCATCCCATCTAAGTTGGAGATGAACTCTTATGTGTCATCTCCCACAACTGGAATACAAGCTCTTTAAGACAATGAACTGGGCATGCTTTTTCAATTTGTATGTCCAGAGCTTGGAACATTTCTTTGCACATAGTAAGCACTTAACAAATTTTTTTTATTCATTCATTCAATTTCAGTTTGCATTCATAGTATGAAGGAGACATGGCTTTAGTTAAAGATGTTAGAATCTTAAAATGTTAGAGCTGAAAGTTTCCTTGGAGATCATCTAGTCCAATCCCACCTTTCTACAAATGAGGAAACTGAGGCCGGAGACTGTGAGCTCCTTGAAAGTAGAGACTGTTTTTGCCCTTTTTTGTTTCCCCAGTGCTTAGCACAATTCCTGACAAATAGTAGGTGCTTAAAAATGCTAGTTGACTGACTAATTGAGGCTCAAAGATATGAAGAAAAGCTTGCTAGTGTCAGAGAACTGGAACTTGGGTGAATGAAATTTGGACAGTGGCTTGTGGTCCTTGGATTTCAAAGAAATAAAGACTGATCAATTAGTGTAGAGAGTTAACTCACTTCTCTGTTTACCACTGAGTCTCCCTTTCATGGGAAGCTCTCCTTGTGCGAAAATTCCAAGTATATTTATTTTGGCAGGTATTTGTTTTCTCTTACACTGATGATATGAGGAGCTTTGAGAAAAAGGTGGAATTTAGTATTAAAGGAGAGCTGCGGCACCAGGCAATGTCTAAAAGGCCAGTATAAATGTAAAAGGTCAAATAAAATTCTTCTGCTCAATTTCTTTTTTTTTTTTTTTGTCTAGGCAATGGGGTTAAGTGTCTTGCCCAGGGTCACACAGCTAGTAAGTGTTCAGTTTCTTTTTAAAGATCTTTGTAAAGGATTTGAACAGAAGTTGAAAGTACCAAAAGCAGATCAACCATCATTAAAAAGATGCTCACACACACATATACATATACATATATACACATACATACATACACACACACACACACATACAAATAGATTCAACATCTAAGAGGGCCTTAGTTTTTTTACAAAGTATATTATATTAATGAACCACCCACTGATGCTCCTTCTCTCAACATAAACAATAGAGGGGCAACATAGACACACTCAAGTCCCCATTCCCACTGCCCTTGGGTAAGAATAGGGGAAAAAAACCTCTGAGGTACAGTAGCAACTTTGAACATCAAAGGCAACAGAAATGAGAGCATGGGGAAATCTCTACCCATTAGCTGCTGCTCAAAACAATCAGGAAACCAAGGGTTGAGGGTTTAGATGTGCAAGTAGCTTCTGTTTTCATAACTTACAGTTTATCAACTACTGTTCTCCCAATAACCATATTTGTAGTACTCTATACAGGATGTGGGCCACTAACAATTCTGACCCAGATTTTTTTTTATTGAAATTTTAAAAGGTCGGCCTACATGTTGTGATAAATTGTATTAAAAACAAACTAACAAACAAAAACAGAGGATCCCAGTTTAAAGTATTTGTCAATACCTTAACTAATATACTGAACTATGGTATTTTTGTGGTAGGCCAACCTGACACAATGTGATATAAATGGAAAAGAGGGAAAATCAGCCATATTTCGCTGACTGATGTGATGAAATTTAGAGTTACAGTTGTAAGAGGTCTCCAATGTAAGTGGCAGAAAAGACACAATTTGCTATCCCTCTTTCAATCATACTATTCTCATTATTTGTTTGACTGTCCGAGTTCTCATGAGAAAACTTTCAAATTTTGACTCGATCTTTTTGCTGTTTGTACATAGGAAAACTCTGTGGTTTGGGTTTTTTTTTCTTAAGTGCATCTTACTGAGCATAAAGACCACCTACACACTGTGATCCAAATTAGGTGATTTAAAGTATTTCTGGTTTTACCTGTATCCCTTTTTACTAGTTACTGACATTCTTTGGCTAAGTTATATTCTAAATGAATGAAACTTGGGGCCCCATGACTCCCTAAGAGAAGAAATTTTACTCTCTGAGTATTTTTTTTCAAAACCAGTTAGTTATACAGGATATGACCACAAGGAAGCCTGCTTTTCCTCTACATCTGGCCAGAGGTGACATCATATTTCATATTTTACATAGAGTCTTTTTATAAAATGAAAGAATTTCATGAACAGCTCCATTCATTTCACTATGAGTTATACACATGCACTGAAAATGTAGGTATTTGTTAAATTATAGTCCTTAACCTCTGGTTCTTAATATCTGTACCCTTCACAATTATGACTCAAAGATTAATCACCACCTAGTATATCCTCAAGAAACCTTGGTTTTTGTCATATCCACAAAGAAAGTCCTTTTTTTAAGTGTTTAATTGATGTTTCCGCAGAATTGCCCCTCTCCTCCTAGAAAGCCATCCCATATAACAAATAGTATTTTTAAAGACAAAAAAGGAAACAAAACTAAGGGGGTTGGGGGAATAAGCACAACTGATGAATACATTGAAAAAGTCTGATGTGCAGTGTGGAATACCTGTGGGCTTCCTACATCCATAAAGAAGTGGTTTGGAAGTGTCTTCTCATTTCTCCTCATTCAAGTTATGCCTGATCATTATAATTTTGTTGCATTCACTTTTCATTTTTTTGTCATTTTTCTTTCCATTTATATTGTTATAGTTATTGTACATATTGTTTTCTTGGTTCTGCTTACATCCGTTCATGTAGATCTTTCCATGCTTCTCTGCATTCATCACATACATCATTTCTTACATAATAGTAATATTTCATTACATTCATGTGTCACAATTTTTTATCCATTTCTCAATTCATAGGCATCTATTTTTTTCCATTTCTTTGCTATCACAAAAAGTGCTATTTTAAATATTTTGGGGTATATGAGGATTTTCTTATTGATGGCTTCCTTAGGATATAATGGAGTCTCAGAGTCAAAGTTTGTGGATATTTTAGCACTTTGTTTGCATAATTCCAAACTACTTTCCAAAGTGGTTGTACCATTTCATAGCTCCATCAATAACATACTGGTGTGCCTATCATTCTACAATCCCTCCAACACTGACTGTTGCCATTTTTTATCTTTGCAAATTTATAGAGTGTGAGGTGAAACCAAAGGGTTGTTTTGATTTGTATTTCTCTTACTATTAGTGATCTGAAGTATTCTTTCATGTGGTTGTGAATACTTTGTAATTCTTCTTTTGAAAACTGTTTATTCATATCTTTTGACCACTTATCTATTGGAGAATGGCTATTAGTCATATATGTTGTATACATGTATATATCATGTATACATCTATATCATACATATAAATTATTTCTATGTATTGGATGTCAAACCTATATCAGAAAAAAATTAATGCAGAGACTTTTTCCCATTCAACCCCTTCCCTTCTTATCCTAGGTACATTAATTTTGTCTGTGCAGAAACTTTCCAGTTTCATATAATCAAAGTTATCTATTTTATCTTTTGTAACTACCTCTATCTCTCATATCTTACCCATAATTGTGAGAGAGATATGATCTGTTTCTCCCCTAATTTTTTTATGTTACAATCTTTAACATACAGGTCATGTATCCATTTAGAATGTATTGTGGAATATGGTATAAAATGTTGATCTAAGCCTAATTTCTGCCAGACTACTTTCCAGTTTTTCTAGCAGTTTTTATCAGATAAGGAGTTCTTTCCCCAATGTAATTTATGTTTTCAACTTTATCAAACACTGGATTATTGAGTTACATTGCTTCTTATTCTTCTTTATGTAGTCTGTTTCATTGATCTACTTATCTATTCTTTAATCAATAACAGACAGTTTTGGTGGTTTCTGCTGTCTTCCAGACAATAGGTCTAAACAATTTATTCACTGCATTACCTACTTGCCTTTATATTATGTTTACAAACATGATTCTGAGAAGGATCCTATAGGCTTTACTAGCCCTGCAAAGGAGTACAGAACACAAACAAAAGGTTAACAGTTCTGATTAGATGATCTGTAAGGTCTCTTCATACTCAATGTTCTGTGAGTCAAGTCTTAATTATAGGACATTAAAGCATTCACCAAGCATTCAAAAACTAGACCCTATCGTAAGCCATTGCTTAATTAATTGATTGATTAATCAGTTAATTACCAGAGTATCAAAGTAACTATTTGGGGGTTGGAATTTTCCATATTTGCTGAGAACCCAAAGGTGAGATAATTCTTTTGTCTAAATAGGGTGAAATCCTTTGAATTATTTCATATTTTCCAAGAGTTAAAACCCATATGTATTCATCATCTAAAAGAAAAACTTAAAGACTTTTTATAGTTCCAGTAATCCCATAATGGATGAAGCTACAAACTTCAAACTTGGCAGAATTATAATCTGCCTGGAGGAAAGACAATTAAGCCAAACTTGGAGGAAAAAAAATATTTTCAAAGTTACAAAAATTTAAAGGTAACATGTTTTTAAGACACAAACCAAAAGCATTCCTACTTAAAAAGAAAAAAAAAGGTTGTCCAGTTGAGATCATCAGACATAAGAGACCCTCAAGGATTTTCTGTTAAAAACATTCATAGCCAAGAGCTCCAGATAGATAATAGATTGGCCCAAGGAAGTTAAGAATTATACTTATACTAGATCTGTATCAATAGCCTCCAAGATTCATTCTGAAATACTGCGATTAAAAATCCCCTTCCATTCCACCAGTGCCTTAGGAGCCAAGAGGACCACACAAAGATAATTCCCTTAAAAATTCACCTCATCTCTATAATCTTTCTCTGCATATGTCAGGAGGCCTCAGTATCATCCAAAAAGTCGTTTCCACCCAAAAAAGGTCAACTTTGGTTGGGACTCTCGCCCAGAATCCTGCTAGGGAAGGCTAGGTCCACTAGGTTCAACTCCGCTGATTTTCAAATACGTCTAATGACTTGTCAACAAACAAATGATGCAAGCTTTTGCATTTTACATATTGCAACACACACACTTCCAATGTTTAAAAAATTGTATTTGTCTTTGAGAAATAGTATGATCCCCTTCTTAAATTTAACATATACCTTTTAAAACTATGTGTAACAGAGGTTTTCAATCTCTTTTACAATCCTCCTGTTATTCTTCGGCTATTGAAATGTTTGTGTGGGTTGATTATTTTTTAGTTTATAACAAAAAGAGCTGCCTTTTTCTTTTTTAATAGGGCTGCATAGTACATATAACTTGGGATAAAGATATTTGGGTTCAGGTCCTAGTTCAGACACTAACTGTGTGCCCTTGAGAAAACCATTTCACTTCTCCCTCCTCATCTCTGCTCCCTGGCTTCCTTCACGTCTCAGCTAAAGTGTCACCTCTTTAAGAATTCTTTCCCAGCCCTCCTTAATTTTAATGTCTTCACTCTAAGACTATCCTTAATTTATCTTGTATAACTTGGTTTGTACCATAGTTGCTTACATGCTGTCTCCTATCAGATTGTGAGATCCTTGAGAACAAGGACAGTTTGTTTTGTTTCGTTTTACTTTCTTTGCATCCCCACAGTTTTACCTTCAGCTTAGCGGGCTTTTAATAGATACTGGTTGACACTCTAGTTGCCTAACTGACTGAAATTCAGGTTGTTTTTGAGGAAAGGGCTTTGAAAACCCCAAACTTCTCTAAAGATCTAAGGAATATATTACAGTGTTTCTAAGTTCAAGGTATGTTTTTAGTCATTGACAGCTAAATCATGGAAGGTAACTACCATTTTCTCCCACAAAATTTTCTTTGGCGCCATTTCAGAGACCGAATACTTGGCTGGATGAACCTTTGTTCTGCCCCAGTGGAGTCATTCTGCTGTTCCGATATTG
Organism: Phascolarctos cinereus; assembly: GCF_003287225.1. Classification (NCBI taxonomy): domain Eukaryota; kingdom Metazoa; phylum Chordata; class Mammalia; order Diprotodontia; family Phascolarctidae; genus Phascolarctos; species Phascolarctos cinereus. The sequence goes on along the minus strand of NW_027555847.1, from coordinate 544,791,530 downwards.
GTTCTTTGGCTCCTCTGTGGAGTGAGAAAACAGCAATAAACGATTGCTGAAAGCCCAAAGAACCAAATGAATTCAACAAACGTTTTTTAAGTTCCTACAAAGCATGGTTCATTGTAATAGGTGTTGAGGATAGAAAGAAGAAAATGAACAGTCTCACTGCTAAAGGTGCTTAGTTTGAGAGTGTTATGATAGTGATATATACATAAAAAGCCATAAGTAAGGATACTTTCCTCTGGCATAAAAACAATGGTGGGGAGGGGGGAGAAGGAATAGGGAGGGGGTAACTTCTCCAAAGTCACATATCTAGTAAGTGGTATAGGTATAAATTTAATTTAAGTCTTCTGAGACTCCAAATTCAATGCTATTATTTATTAGATTGTGCCATATTAGATTGTGAGCTCCTTGAGGGCAGTGACTATCTTTTGCCTTTTTTTGTATCCCCAGGGCTTAGCACAGTACCTGGCATATAGTAAGCACTTAATAAATATTTATTGACTGAATGATTGACTATACCACAATGCTTTATTTTAGAGATGAGGAAATTAAGGGCCTAGAAAGAGAAGTGATTTGTCCATATATATGATATATTATATATATATATATATATATACATATGAATGTGTACATATGTATATATCATAGCAGAGCCATGATAATAGCTCTCTTCAAGCATCTGAAGGGCTATCATGTTACAGAGGGATTACAGTTTTTCTTCCTTTGCCAAAAGGCAAAATCAGGAGCAATGGCTAGAAGCGGAAGAGTCGAATTTACACTTGAGGTAAGGAAGATTTTCCTAACCACTAGAGTTATCCCAAAGTAGAATGGACTCATTAGGGAGGTGTGGTAGTGGTTCTTTGCCACTGGAGATTCTTGAGCAAAGAACGAATGACCACCTGTCAGGTAAACTGAAGAAGAAATCTGTGGCCTATGAGGTCCCTTCCAACTCTGACATTCTGTGGGAACTTCAATACTACAATTATTCAATCACCAAGCACTTATCAAGCACCTTCTGTGTGATAATGCAGCTTGGTATAGTAGATGATAAGTCATTGGTCTTAGAATCAGAAAGACCTGGGTTCAAACCCTGCTTCAGACACTTACTAGCTACGTGTAACCTTGGGCAAGTCAAGTAACCTCTCTGTGTCTGTTTCTTCTTCTGTAGAATAAGGAATTTGGATTCGATGGCCTCTAGGGTCCCTCTCAGCTGTAAATCCTATGTACAATGCTAGATATTGAGATAAAAGACAGAAAAAAAGAAAAAGAAAAGAAAAAGTCACTGCTCTCAAGGAGCTTGTATTCTATCAGAGTGGTAAGATTAAGAAGAGTACTTTAATAGAGAAAAAGGTGAGCGATTTTTGAAAGGAGATCAGAGAAAGTAGCCTAGCAACAGGAAGCCAAGACTCAAAGGCAGAGATTGGGGGTACAGGGGAAAGGCAGTAATGACAGGCATGCTGTCACCCTAGAAGGTAAATAAGTCCAATGAGGGTTAGGGGAGAAGATAGTCCTTCAGGAGGGATACTACAATGAAAGAAATCTAGTTGGGGGTGGGGAGACGTTTACCAGAGGGGGAAGTGACCTAGCTGAAATATCACCATAATGGAAGTCTTATGAATGGTATTCACTGTTGGCTAGCATTGGGGATGGCACCTTGCAACAGAAAAGAAATATCCCCTCCCTCATTGCGTGCTCTCTCTCCCCACCCAATACTTTCTACTATGGGGACTATGAACGTTTTAAAATATATTTTGGTAACTATATTTCAATATTATTTGTTTCCTTTGTAATCCTATATATTTTATTTTAATCTTTTAAAAAACATTATTCTGGGAAAAGATTTATAGACTTCACCAGACTGCTGGAGAGACCTACAATACAAAAAAGGTTAAGTATCCCTGATCCAGATGAAGTACTCTAGGAAAATTTGAAAGTGAAGAGATCATTTTTGGATGGAGAGATCAGGGAAGACAAATGAAAAAGACAGAGATGTGGAGAGTACAATCTAGATATGGGGCGCTCCCTCCACAAATGCAGAAAGAAAAAAACAGGAAGACCTCAGGAATCACAGGATCATAGATTTAGAAATAAAAAGGAAACTTAGAATTCTCATCTAAGCGAGATGAAGTGACTTGATATAGGCTGTAAGTGACAGAGTTGGGATTGAAACCCACATGTTTTGATCCCAAATTCTAACAAAGGTCTTTTCATTATACTAATAGTACAGTTTGGCTGGATTAGAGAGTAAGTTAAGGGGACTTAATAAGGATAAATAAAGCTGGAGAGTAAATTGTGAGCCAAATTGTGGAGAGCCATACATTCCAACCTAAAGAATTTTATTTTATCCTAAAAGCAAAACTACTATGTAGAAAACTACTATGGGTTTTTGAGCTAAAGAGTAAGAAATAGTAAGACCAGTGCATTAGAAAATCCATTTTGGCATTTTGTGAAGGATGGACTGGATAGGGCAGGGGTGGGCAGCTATTTCAATAGTCAAGGTCAAGAGGTAATGAGGGACTGAAGTAGAGTGGCAACCATTCATGGGAATAGAAAGGAGGGAATGGATGGAAAAGAGATTGTGGGCAGCAGAATAGACAGGTCTTGGCAGCTGATTAGACATGGAGAATCATAGAGGTCATCTAGTGCAACTTCCCTCTCAATGTAAGAGGATTTCCCTCAACATCCCCAAAAGGTCATACAACCTCTGCTTGAACAATTCTAGTGACAGGAAACTCATTACCTCAGGAGGAGGAGGACTGGGCCCCTCAACAGGAAGCTCTGAATACAAGTAGCCAGAATCTACAAAGATAAACATTAAGAATCCCTTCCCTGGAGGCCTAAACAGAAGAGAGACAGGAAAAAAAGAGAAAGGAGCAGGTAGCAGGAGGTTTGGACCATTAGCTAAGCGTATATGTCTACTATAGAACCATCAAAGGGCAGCCAGGTGGTGCAGTGAATAGAGTGCCAGTCCAGGAGTTAGAACGACTGGAGTCCAAATTTGACCTCAGACACTTACTAGCTGGGTGACCCTGGGCAAGTCACTTAACCATGCTCAGGCTCAGTTTACTCATATGCAAAGTGGGGAGTGATAATAGCACCTACCTCCCAAGTTTTTTGTGAGATAACATCAAAAGAGGTAACATACATACATACCTTCATAAAGCACTTTGTAAACCTTAAAACGCTATATAAATGTTAGCTATTATTATTGTTACATAGGCAGAAACCTGTCTTATCTAAACTTTGAATCTGCCTTCACAGTACTTTGTACACAGGAAATGTTAATAAGCATTGGTTAAATTTGGCCCACTCTCCTTGCCCTTTGGTGATCTCTTTTCCACCTTCATGTCTTCCTTGGATATTCACTGTAGTCCGTGCCTTCCTGCTGATGGTAATCAGCACTGCATCAGGCTAAAGATTCCCCTACCTGGAAGAATCTCAACCACTCGGCTGATGCTACTAAAGAACAGTCTTCCCCTAGAATCAGTTTACCAATTCAGGTGAAACGATTCCTCAAAGGACACATGGTTGATATAGTATCAGTATTCATATCGGCATCCTTCTCCTCTTTCCTTCTCTGTTCCATTCTCCTCCAATACTGTGCTAGACACTAATATGCCTTCCTCTCCAGACATTCAGTGCCCTACTCAAAATGATCTGCTCTCTTCTCCTGGAAAACACACTCTGCCTGGCTCATAGTGGTCCCTATGGCTAGAATGCCCTTTGAGACAAAGAGAAGTTAAGGGTCCTGTTCAAGATTAGAGAGGCTGTTATTGTCTAAGTCAATGTTAGCAGAAGAGAAGAGGTCTGGAAATCTCTCCTGCAAATATATGGAATCCCACAAATTTCCAGAAAATAGGGTTGCCTGGGATGGGAACAGATATATTAATTTAAGGAAAAAGAAATTCCATTTGCTAAGTGGAAGTCATTAGATCTGATTCATCTTCATAAGATACTCAAAATGTAAATTAGCGTATTGTCATAACTAATCCTTCAACATTCTTCTCTCTCTCTATCTCTCTCTCTGTGCTAGAATAATTTGGGAGAGTGAGGAAAGCTCCCCTTTCCAGAGTTTCCTCCACTTAGGAGGCAGAGAGGACAAGGAGGCAAGGTTTCAAATAAGAAACAAATCTAGTTGTGATCCTGTCCATTAACCCCACCCCTCGGGCCTTAACACTTATATAAGTGACAGACAGCAAGGTACTATAATAATCATATCTTTGCTTTAGTGAAACGTTTTTATGATACTCTTTGGATACTACCTGGAAACCACTGTCAATCATTCATTACTTAAACAAATTTTTAGCAATTAAAATAATCAAAACCACTTTGGTCACAGATCACTTTTTTTTAAAAAAATTCCACAGTCTAATTATGAAGGGGCACAAATACATCAAATAAGATTGTTATTTTCTTGTGAGAAAGGCTTTCAGTTAACTCAAATTTTTACTAGTAGTGTTCAGATAAGATTTTAATAAACTTTAAGGTTTAAGAGTTGATATTATTTCACAACAGATAGCTATCTGATGTTTTATTTGTTGCTGTTTAGTCATTTCAGTCATGACCCCATTTAGGGTTTTGTGTTTTGGTTTGGTTTTTGGGGTTTTTGTTTGTTTTTGGCAAAGATTCTGCACCTTCTCCAGCTCATTGATAGATGAGAAAACCGAGGCAAACAGGGTTAAGTGACTTGCCCAGAGTTACACAGCTAGTAAATATCCGAGGCTGGACTTGAATACATGAAGATAAGTCTTTCTGACTCCAGGCCCCGCTATACATTACACCACCTAACTACCCCCAGGTGTTCGATAGAAGCATACTAAGAAGGTCATATATTTCACAAACACTAAAACCACAGCAAAGTGGCTCACACTAGCTGTGTGACCCTAGGCAAGTCATTTAACCTCTGTTTGCCTTAATCCACTGGAGAAGGAAATGGCAAACCACTCCAGCGTCTTTGCCAAGAAAACCCCACATGGGGTCACGAAGAGTCGGACACAACTGAACAACAACAATAGAACTATAAAATATTTGAGCCAGAAAGAAACTTAATGACCATCCACAGCTTTTCTAGAATCCCTCATGACTGATTACGTCCATCAAAATAGAGAACATATATGATGTCAGGTTGTAAAAGCATAAGCCTAGGGATTGGGTGATGGGTCTGCTACTTATTACTCCTATGACCTCAAGTAAACCACTGCACCTCTCTGAGAATGACGAAAGTGCTTTGAAAACCTTAAGATCATAAATTTCAAGTCTGAAGGGACTTAGAAATCATCTAATGGAGGCCTTTCATTTTATAGTTTAGAAAACTGAGGCCTATAGAGGACAAGGTCATACCAGCAGTTAATGGCTCAGCCAGGATTTGAACTGAGTTTCCCTCTGACTCCAAATCCTATGTGCTTTCCACTATATTATTCCCCCTCCATAAATGTAAGCCATTTTAGGCTTGCTGTCCAACACTGCAGAAAGTATATTTTGGGATACACCAAAATTTAACCTCTCTTTTAAACTTCTCTTGAAACAAAAAAATCAACCCGCTGTTTTATATGCTTTCATTTTCATTCCTAAAGATGTAAAGAACTGAAACAAAAGTATACATAAACTAACAGCTACAACATTTGACTAGGAATGTAGAGCTTGGTATTTTTTCTACTGCTTATTTTTATGCTCCTTCTGCCTCTCTCTGCCTCAGTCTCCTCATCTGTAAAATGAAGATAAAATAGTAATACCAACTACCATGAGGGACTGAGTGCATTATCCCCAGTGTTTAAGTTACTCTTCAACTGGGCACTCAGGAAGCACATTAAATTGTTTAGGCCACTAGGGCACCACTTATTTTCTGAGAGGTCCCTTGTCTACAAAAGCTCTTTCCAGCATCCTGGAGCTCTTTGCAAATACAAGGCCATATTGTAATGCATTTTTGGATTCAGATGGCATCTTTCTTTGATATATATTCAACTATGCTCACACCATGTGAAAATTACTTTCCAGGAGAGAGTTAGGCACTTTCACATTCCTGGGGTCCCCACTGACTAAATTACTGCTCTACTGGACTAAGTATGATCCTACAGACCTGAAACAGTTCATCCACTTCCCCCCAAATGGGTAATTTACAGCGTTGAGTCACCCATGCAACTAGACTGACCAATCCAAAAGCTTTTCAAAAAATCCTAATCAGGACTGAAAAATGTCTAAACATTATTGCTCCAAAAGGAGATAGACACATCATAGAGTCTTTGTGGCTGCTTTACAAAGTAGTTTTGGGGGGATAATTAAACTGCAAATGAGAAATAGTTGCTTTTTAATACTAACGTAAAACCTGTCCGGTTAGGAAAAAAGGTAGCCCCCTACCAGGGTTTTTATATGATGAGGTAGACCAAGATTTGCTAACTGAGGCACGTTCTATCAAGACTTTCTTACTTGTGGCTACATTTTAGGGGCCTCAATTTGTCCCCTAATGTAAATGAATCTGCCGTGGCGGTGGATAGAGAATCAGGAAGACCTGGATTTTAGTGCTGCCTATGCCACATACTAGCTGTGTGATTGAGGACAAGTCATTTAAAATCTCAGTGTTCTAGGCCTCTTTCTAAGACTCTAAGTTGTGGAAAAGGTACCAGTTTGTTCAGAAGAGAGCATCTCCTTATCTGAGAGTTCCCTATACCAAGGAAATAACAGGTCCCTATTCCCTGTAATTGAAACCAAATTAACAATAAGCCATTTCATAATAGAATTTGATTACATTCATTCTAGAAATCTAATTTTTTAAAAAGCCAAATCAGTATGACGTGGTAAACTCCTCTCCCACTCCCAACTTTCCAAAGTTTACATGTGTCTAAGTATATTGTCTAAGGGATAGGAAATCATAATTTTGAAGTGTGCTTTAGAAATGTGAATGTCAGAAACTGAGTCACAGATGGGAAGACAAAGAGAGTAGGAAGTATGAACAAGATGAGAGTGAGAACCAAGGACTCCAATGTGTGAACCTGATTGGGAATTAGGGATAAAAAAAAAAAAGAGGAAATAGTTTAGGCCAGGGGAAGCAAAGATTAAAAAGCAGGATAATATTGACCAGGTTAAAAGAGAAACAATAAGCAGCAAAAAATAAAAAATAAAAAGACTACACTAGCTGATCTAAGCAAATCATCTAACAATTGAATAAAGGTAACTATGTACCTATAATTTATCTAAAACTGTATCTATAGTCAGTACTCTGAAGACAGGTCACCAGATAGACAGATAGAAAGAATATCAATATAAATGAATAAATACCTCCTATTTCTATAGAATTTCAAGGTTTATAAAATACTTTCCTCACCATGAACCTGTGAGCTACACAGTGAAAACATTATTATTCCTATTTTACAGACGAGGAAACTGAGTCTCAAAGAAGATTTCAAAAAGATTAAGTGACTTTAACCTTCAAAAAAGTTGTGTTCAGGCATCTCAATGATTGACCAAGTTGGGGTAGATGAAAGATTTTTTTTCAGGGAAAAGAACACAGGAAGGAAATAAAAGAGAAAGGATCCAGTTTTAATCTTATTGGATTTGATAGAAATACTCCTGAGCCAGTGGGTAATGAGAACAGACAATTACATGTGGCAAAGTGCCATGGAGCACCTTCCTTAGCCTTTAGCTATTTGAAGAAGTGTTTTTTTATTTCATGTCCTGTTCATTTTTGTAAGCTGGTTGATAGTGCTAATTTGAATGTAAAAAAAAAAGTCATCCAAAAGAGGATTTTCAAAAAAATAATAGCTTACAATATAGTACTCCATGTTCATGAAGTACCATTTATGCATTTGGTCCTCACAACAACACAGTATGTTACCTATTCAATATTATTATCCATTAGAGCATAAGTCCCTTGAGCTCAGGGACTATTTTGCCTCTTTTGGTATCCAGCACTTCGTACAATGAGTGGCACATAGTAGGTGACTACTAAATGGTTACTGATTGATTGATCCTCATTTTAAACTTTATAAAACTGAATCTTATAAAGGATCAATAACTTGTCCAAGATCAAGTAGTAGCCATCTCTCAAACCTAGGTTCTAATGACTCCATATCCTGTGTTCCTTCTATGCATTGTAGGTGTCAGTGTATCCAGTTGGTAAGGTATTTCAAAAGTATTTCCAAGATCAGAGTCTGAAACTCTTCTAATAGAAGAAGCTTATTGTTGTCGAATCATTTCAGTCATGTCCAACTCTTCATGACTCTATTTGGGATTTTCTTGGCAAAGATATTGTAGTGGTTTACCATTTCCTTCTTTAGCTCATGTTTAAAGATGAAAAAATTGAGTTAAGTAACTTGCCCACGGTCATATAGCTAGTAAGTGTCTGAGGCCAGATTTGAACTCATGAAGATAAGTCTTCCTGATTCTAAGCCAACTGTTCTACCCATTGTGCTACCCAGCTGCCCCTAGAAGAAACTTAACAGAGAATTTTTATTTCATACCCACATTATGGAGCCATGATAGAATTTGTGAAGGGCCAAGTCCATAACTTGCTAGAAAGAAATGACCAAATGTACTTATTAATAATGTCTTTATATCATATTATCATGATTATTTTTGTGATATTTATATGGGTCAGTGCATGTAATAGATAATAAGTCAAAATCTGATAGAAATGCCTTTCAGCCAAAATTCTAACGCATACAGTTACACACACTAACCCTGAATTACCCTGAAATACAAATACTCTTCAGGAAAACAGAAGTACTTGCTCTCCCATTTCTCCTTTTCACAACTAAGAATATACCTTCACACAAAATAAGAGAGAGAAGCATAAATTTCCTGCCACACATCATTGGTGGTAACACATTCAGGGTAAAACAGAGGAGCCTCTACTTTCACAATCTTTTTGCACCCTTAAAACTGTTGAAATCTCATTTTAAGTGGCCAGGTTTTCTGAAGTCAGGTATCTTTATTTACAAAACATTTTCTACCAAATATCTGCTGGAAATTTTATAAAATTTGAGAGATCTCTGGAAAGTTAGTTGATGCTTACAGACACCTAGACAGCTACCTGGAAACCCAAGAACTTGAATTGCCATGATCCTATATAAGGTCCTTTGTAATCTCTTCCCAATAAATTGGCTTTAAGAAGTTGCACAGAGGATAGAGCACTGGGCCTAGAGTTCAAATCTGCCCTCAGATACTTCCTAGCTGTGTGACCTTGGGCAAATCACTTCACCTTGTTTGCCTCGGTTTCATCTGTAAAATAAGCTGGAGAAGGAAATGGCAAACCACTTCAGTATCTTTGCCAAGAAGACTCCAAATGGGATAGCAAAGAGTCAGACACAACCAAACAACAATTTTTTTTTTATGTCAGCTAAACATCTAATTCATTTGAGCTCTAAACAAAGAATTTTTTTTTTTGCTAAAGCACACGCCACAGGGGTGAATTCAGACACCTTGGAGAAAGACTGAAAATAATCATTACTGTCATACCAAGTGTTGACCATATCTGGTCCTTATACTCCCCACCCACATCCCCTTCCTTCACTAAGTGCCAACAGAATTGTCAATACTCTCAGAAGGAGTTGATTGCTTGAAGGGGTCCCATAAGCATGACTGATATCCAAAGGCATCCACTCCAAATACACATCGTCTATATTTCCCCTTCATTGTCTCCCTATAACTCACACTGATGTCAGTAGGGACAGACACAGTTCAGGGAATAAAGGAGCTTCCAGGGTACAGACAAATGCAAACCTGTTGAATTCTAATAAGAGAAAATTTATCCCACTACAGTCAATGAAGTGGACATTGATTTATTTTGTATTAACTTGTAAAGCCAGGAATGCTCATGAAAATAAGATTCCGCTGCCCATGTGCCTGTCTTCACAGACAATTTCCATTAGTGCTAAAGTGAGCAGCATGCAGCCTATATGCATAACAAGGCACACAGCCAAGGGTATTCAGCTTATAATTTCTGCTTTTTGTCACAGAAGAAACAGTAAGTCACTTGAAAATCATAATCATAAAAGGAAAGTCACTGGTGGTGATTTAAACACACACACTATAAGATAATGAAACACTGCAATGCCTACAGTGAGCCAGGCTCGCTATAGTTATTGATTTGAGTAGGGTACATTTGTACCACTTTAAAAAAAAAACGTAGAAAAATAAATGCAAATTGGAATGTCAGGGTAGTTTTACTCTCTAATATAATCATACAACTATAATTTTACATTTATGATTGCCAAGAATTTCATACATATTCTTACATTTAATCTTCAAAACAGCCCTGTAAACTAAGTCAAACACACAGTATTGTGCCCATTTCACAGATGAGGAAGCTCAGAAAGGTAAATGATTTCTGCCAAGGTCACACCACTCATAAGCATCAGAGCTGAGATTCAATGTCAAGATTCTAAGGTCAGCACTCCTTTTACTCGCTGTATCTCACCAATATCAACAGGAACGCTAAGCTCAATCTTCCCTTTAAAGGAGAAGAAGGCATCTATCAACATTAGCAGTCAAGCAATTGAGATCAGAGTTCCATATCGGGTAGATTATTTTAGCAATGCAGGATAATAACAATGTCTAATGATTACATAAGACTTTGTATCAATTAATTAATTTTATTCTCAGAACAACCTTGTTAGGTAGGAGCTATTATTATTCCTATTTTACATGAGGGGTTAAGTGATAATAAGGGTAGCTAGATAGCTCAGTGGATAGAGCACTGGGCTTGGAATCAGGAAGATTCATTTATCATGAGTTCAAATCCAGCCTCAGACACTTACTAGTTGTGTGACCCTGGGCTAGTCACTTAACTGTTTGCCTCAGTTCCTCATCCATAAAATGAGCTGGAGAAGAAAATGGCAAACCATTCCAAAATGGGGTCATGAAGAGTCAGACACTACTGAAGAACAGCAACACCACAGATAATAAACATCTGAGGTAGGATTCCAACTTAGGTCTTCCTGATTCCCAGGTTAGCACTCTATCTGCAGCACCACCTACTTTCCACAAACTGAACTGGAGAGAGACAACTTTTAAGGTAATTATGAATGTGGAAGCAGGAGGTAGTTAGAGCCTGAATTAAGGAAACAAGACTGTATGTGAAAAGAAGAGGATGCTGTAAGTTGTTAGGTTGAAAGAATTTTTATATCTATATATTTATACTTGTATTTTATTTTAAATTTCCTTAAGAGCAGGAACCAATCACAATTCTTTTTTATGTAATCCACACATAGTATATAGCCTTGCACATAATGTAAGTATATTAAAAATATGTGGAATGAATGAATGAATGAATACCAACATCCAACAACAGAAAAACCTACCTCCACCTGCCCCAAGCCCATGTCCTGTTGTAGATCAATGAATAGCAAAAGAAGCAGGCAGGATGATAAAAGACTAGCAGTATGGTATCTAAAATATGCCAGGGACAATATACATATAGGTAACCAAAAATTAACTGTGCCTTTCTTACATAATGATTATGTACAAATGTTTGTACTATATATATATGTATATATATATATATATATATATATATATATATATATATATATATATATATATATATATATATATATATACATATATATATATATATATATATACACACACTCTCAGATAAAACTCAGAAAGAGAAGCCCCTACAAAAAGAAAACAATTGCAAAAAACTGACCCATTTATATTGGGGGCTTATTTTGCAAGTATTGAAAGAAATGCTCTAACCCCATGGTATCTGAAATTGCTTGATTCTGAAGCCACCTGTTTATCACCATTAACCAAAAGAGCCCCAAGAAAAATATAATATGCTAATACTGAAATTAGAAGTCTTGAAACAATCAGGTTGTGGATCAAAGACACAATCTATTGATGGATATAAAAAAAAATTTAAGAGAGGAAAAAATTGGAAAACATATTGGATTCTTTCATTATTGTAACCCAAAAATTATTTTTATAATTACATTTAAAGTTACTAACTTGGTTACAGAAAAACACATAAGCTAGAGTTTGCTAAAAGCACACAACATATCTTTAGTACTAGTAAGATATCACCTAAACACTAAATGCACAGATCTGATAGCTAGTTGCAGTTCTGCTACTATTAAATGACTTTGGAGATGTCACTGAATTCCTCTAGACCTGTTTCCTCAGTCATATAATAAAGGTCTAGACAATCTCTGGAACAGGGATTCTTAACCTTTTGGGGAAATGTTTTTAAAAGCACAAAATAAAATACATAGGATTACAAAGGAAAATAACTATATTGAATCACAATTCTCAAAACATTTTTTTAAAAAAAGGTCATAGACCCTGTGTTAAGAGCTGCTACTCTGAAGCTACTTGCTGTCCTAGAAGAGGCAAGATGCTATAGCTGAAGAACAGCTGGATTGAAGTCAAGAGAGCTGGGTTCAAATCCTGCCCCTGATATCTACTAGCTGTATGAATTGAGCAAATCACATCACATGGCCTCTTTCAGCCTCAGTTTTTTCATCTATAAGTTGGGCATATAATTCCTATACTATCTACCTCTCCATGTTATCAACAGGAAAGAGCTTGGTTAACTTTAAAGCATTGTAGAAACATGAGCTGGTATAATACAAGGGTGAATTTCATTATTATAGAATTTTAGTTATTACAATCTTGCTTTTCCTCCTGTGATTTTAAATATTTGGTACTATTGTGTAAACATAGGTTATACACATATGCTAAAAAAAATTACATGCCAAATATGCATACAATTATAGATCTATGGAGCCCTCTAAAGCAAAGGAGTATATGGAGACAAGACTGGTTTGTTTCCTTTTCAAAAATGAAATGTTTTGCATGATGTTTCCGAGTCATACATTTCTGGGGTGCTTCCAAGTTCATTCATGTACAAAAACAGCTGCAATTAAGCAGCAAGAACTGATTGGAGGCTTAGGTTTTGTTATTTATTTCTCAATAATGTACATTAATTTCTTCAAAAATAAATAAATAAAATCTACATTTCTTTCAGCACCTGAACACCAAGGGCATTTAATAATTGTTTATTATGTTGAATACCTAACAGATGTTAAATTATGAAATATGCAAAGAAGAAAAAACAATATGAATACTTTCTGGATAATTTTTTTTAAAAAAACATGAATTGTCTGAGCAGAATAGAAAGTTAAGAATCCCTGTATTTAGCCAGAGCTCTGCTCAGTATTTGGGGTGAGGAGGAGGTAGGTGGAGATATCTACTCTGTGTCAGTTTCTTAATCTACAAAAATTAAAAAACAATATGGACGAATTAATGATTAAAAACTGCTTTTAAATATGAAGCAAAATCAGATGGTAAGTAGACTTAAGAAGCATCAGTATACCCTTACTGCCTTTATGGTGAAATACAAACTCTTCTCTTGCGGTATTTAAAGTCCCTCATGATATGACCCTAGTCTCCCTTACACACTGATTTCAAACAATAACCCCTAGAAAATGCTGTGATCCAGCCAAACTGATCAGCTGGCTACATAGTGTATACCACATCCTAGCATGAAAAGTGGAAAGAGTCCTGGCTCTGGGGTCAATAGATTTGGACTCAAATCTTGTGTGTAATGCTTCCTTAATATCTGTGTGAGGTTGAGAGAGTCACCCAAACTCCCTAAGCCTCAGTTTCTACATCTGTAAAATCAGAGACAGTGGACTAGATGGCTTCTGAGATCCTTTCTAACTTTAGATCTATAATCCTGTGGTATGACCTCATAGTTGTATGCCTTTCTTTCAGTCATTTGCATAGTCATTCTCCATGCCAGGACTGTTCTTTCTTCTCACTTCTGTTTCTTGGTAATCTTTAGTTAAGTGGCACAGTGCATAGAGTACTAGGCTAGAAGTCAGGAAGAATCAATTTCATTTCCAACCTCAGACATTTTATTAGCTGGGTAACCCCAGGCAAGTCACTTAAATTCTGACTGCCTCAGTTTCCTCATTTGTAACCCTACTCCCCCACCCAAATTACTTTGAATTTGCTTTGTATATGTGTACGTTTTTATGTATTTAACTGTGTATATGTTATTCCCTGCTTGTCACAGAATGTAAGCTTGAGGGAAGGGATTGTTTTGTCTTTGCTTTCAAATCTCCAGTTCTAAGAATAGTGTCTGACACATAGTAGGTATCAAATGCTTGTTGGACTGAGTTGAATTGTTAGAATCAATATGGTTTACTTTTCACTAAAAAAAAAAGTTACACAAAGTCCTTTTGATTTTATGGAGGCATTATTTAAAAGAGGAGAGAGGGACAAAATGGCATGAAAGCAAAAAATCCAAATATGTTATGGCAAATTTCTCATCCAAAAAATGTTGGGATGATTAAAAATACAACAGTTTCAGTTGCGTAGTTAGTGATCCTATTGACGTCCATCTGCAGTTGCCCTGCAGTTTTTCATGTATGTTAACAGAGAGATATTCTTTGTGGAAGGAAGTTTGGTCAGTATCTCTGACTGGTAAAATAACTTAGCATCTCCTTTCTACGGTAGCTTCCAGCTGCCCTAGAGCACCAGTTAATGAGATCACATGGAAACATATTGCAAAGGACCAGGAAACATATTTTGATGCAGGACCAAAACAGTGGAAAAATGTTAACTTTGCAATCCCCTGAGGATGGTTTTGCACATTTTATATGTTTTTGTATATTTATATTAGGGAATAGGAATGCTGTATGCATATGTACCAAGAGGCTTTCTGCAACCAAAAGATAAAGATAACATAATAATTTGACTGCCATGAATACTGACTGAAATTTCTAACAGCAAAAAACCCAACAATCACTCCCAAGCCTTTTCAATAATTAGTGCCAAGTAGTACCATGTAATGGATTGAAACTATAAAATAAACTGAAGGTAGATGACCGATTGACAGAAGTTCGCAAAGAATGTGTAGGTTGCTCAACAAATTGAGAGAGAAATTCAATAAAGGCTATTGTGTATGTGTGAGCATGTGTACACATGTGTGTTCATATATGTAAAAGTAAATTCAAGAGAACCTCTGTTTTATACTACTACTGATATTACTGTTATAAAATAATATTTATTTATTCCTACTGAATTAATAATTAATTCCTATTAATTCCTACTGAATTAATTCCTATGATTTCTTTTTGAAAACTTTCTGATGTGAATATCTTCATTCGATGATTTTAATCTTACATATATTCCCATAGGCTTGTTTTTAGCAGCATAATGAGGTATAGAAAGCGGTATGAATTATATTTCTACAGACTGCAATGCTTGTAAAAATGTTTATCATATAAATGGCAATATGTTTATAACTAAGTCAATTTAAAACATTTATCATTTCAATTCATTATATTTACATAATTCATGTGGCCTCTTTAAGAGGATTCCCTTTAGAATACTGTTATTATTTATCATTTATTTTTAAATACGATAGTTTACTAATCATTGAATTTGTTTAAAAAGTCTGCAATAGGAGAACTAAATAATCCTATGCTCGTAGACTAAATCAGCATCTGAATGACAATACTAGTTCTGGTGATAATTTTGAAGATTGTCCTGCTATACCCAAGTGGTTGTTGAAGTTGAAGTTTTTCACAGATCTTTAGAAGCTGTCTCATGGGACTCACGGAAACAACCTATTGTATTTCTTGTTTTCTCTCTAAACTTCATTAACTAATAGTATCTTCCATGTGTTCTTTTGGGAAACAAATTAAAACAACAAAGAAAAACCACTCTGCCTCTTGAATTATTTCTTTAAAACAAACATAGATTCTTAAATGGGATCACTGGTAAGATGACACTGAACTCTCTACTTACAGTCTTGATCCTAGAATACCATATAGTCTTTAATTATATAAAAACCAGGAATAGAAAGCATATTATTTTTAAATAAAAAGTAAAATTATAAAAGCTATTTTAAGATTGACAAACTATCCTGCTGCAATAAAAAAAATAGTATTTTCCCAATCCAAAGATTCCCATGCTACAATTTTTTTTTATTTTCTTATCCTTCTACCCCGTCTCTCTTCTTCCTCACTCCTCCCCCTATACTTTCCACTTCTCCCTCCCTGAATGCTGGGGCAGGAGGTAACGTTGGGGTGGAGAATGCCATTGAGACAAAGGGAAAAGAAAAAAAAGAAAGTTAAATGGCTAATGATGCTACATCAGGTACCATGCAGTTGTTTCTGTACACAAAATAAAAAGACTTGGATTGGAAGCACTTTGCAAGAAGTCATTAGGGGGCCACCGGATGGGGAAGCAGTTGTTTAGTTAAATATGAAAATGCAGGACTAATTAAGTGAACTGGTGTGGTAGCAATAGACTACACTGTTAAAAACACCAAGTTCAGAATGCATTTGTGTTTCCTGTCACCAGACTGCCAGAGACCAAGGGCTTGTCTCAAGGGAAGAGAATGCTGTGTTGTTCTTAAAACATCAATATGGCTGGTTGTCAAGAGTCGCCTTTTTTCTGCTCCATGGGAATTTATCATCTTGGGTCACATCTGCACTGAGATGCAATGACAGTAGTAAGATACAGAAATTAGGACAGAAAGAAGTAGAATAAATAGTCAAGAAATATGAAGTCTAGGCATTTTTTCATTTTGTTTTTTTCAATGCATTTGCACAAAAATTACACTAAATCTTACCTCATATATGAAGTGGGAGACAGAGGCTTTGGTTTGGCCCATTGGTATGGATGTTGTGGCACCGAAAGGTACTGATCACAGAAGTTTCCTTTCCTGATATGCTGGAAGGTGGAAAATTCTTCAGGTGATAAATCAGAAGAGGGTGACATGGTCCCATGATCCTCACCAGCTGGCTCTATCTTGAGTGTCATGGAAGGAGTATGCTCTAGGGCCGTTTTCCTGGACTTTATAGGAATTCCATCATTCATATCTATTGTGCTGTCTGTGGTAAGGGCATTGATAGCAGCCACGATAGCAGAACTGGTGTACTGGTTAGTGTTTCCCAGCCAGGTCTCATCTGTCACACTAACTCGAGGGGAATTCTGGGGAGATGGTGTTGGCGAATGATGTGGTGAGTAAGATGGCTGCCTCCCATTTAGGTTATATTTTCTCTTGTTGCAAGGAGAGGATGGCCTGGAGTTACGGGTACTGAGCCAGTTTTCCTCTGTAATGCTTGTTCTTGGAGATGTAGATGGAGAATGCCTTGGAGAATTCAGCAAGTTGCAGGCCACCATACCCCGTGGAAATCCTTCCTCTGGGTCAGTGGTCTTAGGAGAGACACAAGGAGACTGCCATGGTGATGTCTGAGGAGATGTATATGGGTAAGAATAATTGGATTCATATGATGATGCTTCAGAATTACAGCTTCGGGAAGATAAGCTACTAGCCGGACTCAGGCAGGATGGATCTCTATAAGCTTCGATGTTTGGCAGATTCAAGGTAGCAGTAGAAGGAGATCGTTTAGAGTTTGGTATCGTTTCTTCAACATCAGCATCATGAAAAAACTGGTTGTTGTTATGATGAAGTCCCAAATAGGAAGTTATCTCAATCCGAGGACTTTCTAATGCTGGGGCTCCATTAGGTCTGACATTTGAAGAAAGATAATATCCTGAGGTCCCACTGTCAATACTGCCTCCATATCCAGAGGGATGATTTGTTGATGGTACAACTGAAATGACCGGATTGGTTGTCTGAAGATCATGACATGGGGTTGACAATGAGGGATGGGCCACATTGAGAGGCAAACCAGCATTGATATTTGAAGATGTGTAATTATAGTGTTCTGGAAGAAACAAAATTAAAAGAATGGCATGAGTCGTTATTCACCTGGCAGATGTGAATCCATTGACATAATGAATTCTATGAAATTATGAAGCTATTGCCATCAAAAACCACTAAGATAAGGGCACATGTAGACCAGGATTCATACCAAGGGTTTTAGGCATTTAGACTTTCTGTATTTTGAAAAGCTAAGTATCATAGCCATCATAATGACTCACAATAAATAAAAGTAATAATAAATAAATGTATAAAGCATTATACAATTCTAGAAGCACTATGTAAATATGAATTAGTATTGTCAATTGGGCAGCAATAACATTAAACTACAGATCTCTATCATCATCAAGAGCTTATAGAGCTTTCCCAATTGTATTTTTTTTTTACAATTCTTACTCCATTTTGCCTTCCCAAGGTTCCTCCCTCCCCATTCCTTGGCCCTCCTCACCATCCTGCTCCCAAAACTTGTCATAGTGGTTCTTATGATAGAAAATCATCACCTTAACCATCAAACATTTAGTCACTATGTTCTAAGGACCTGCTTCATTCCACTGCCCTCAGATATATGTCTATATAAAGCTGCTTTTCTTGCATGTCACTATCTTATTCAAAGTCCAAGGAAGCTATGCCTACAGAGCAATTATGAAGGATGACATAAGTCAAGGTGACCCAAATGGGATATAATAAAAATTACCCATAATCACAATAACATCTTATTTACTTATCCCCATATTCACTCAACAAACACTGCCTACTTCATGACCAGGTTCATGCACACAGTGCTACGCCCTGCAGGGGATTTACAGAAGCCTAGTAAGGATCTTCAGCTCTCAAGGAGCTCCTAATAATATGATCAAATCATATGAACCATTAGATTGTGAGCTCCTTGAGGGCAGGGACTGTATTTTGTCTTTCTTTGTATCCTAAAGCTTAGCATCATGCTTGGCACATAGTAAACACTTAACAAATGTTCATTGACAGACTGACACAATTGATAAAAATCCAAGAAACTTGTCAGGAGGACATGAGTTCAAAGCCAGACTCAGACCAAACACTTGATACTTACTAGCTGTGTGACCCTGGGCAAGTCATTTAACCCCAATTGCCTAAAAAAAAAATCCAAGAAACTTTCTAAACAGTTGTCAAACTTGTTTAAGTCATAGAGACATTTCTATATATTTTCTTAAATAGTGGAGCCTTTATAAAGTGAGTATATTTCTATTACATGACAGTGGAAAGGAAATGTAGTAAGCACCTACTGTATATGTTAAGCACTGTCACCACAGCCTGAGATTGTGCAGTTTCTGTCCATCCTCTGAGGGGTTCTCTATGGCATAAGATGATTTCTCTCCCCAGTCTCCAGCCTCTCCATATTAGACCCTTGCTCATAAACGAAGATTCCCCACGTCTGGTTGATCTGTCAGCTCTATACAGTCAAACCACACTCTTCTGTCTGCAGTGCCTTATTTTACCAACTTTAAGAGTCTCTGATTTCATTAGTGTGGGTACTCAAAACCTTTTTGCAACTTAGTAGATGGGCCTTCGTAACTTACTTCAGCTGAAATAATTCATCATCTAATGGCCAAATTTCTGGTGATACATCCCTTCTACATCTCAGTCAAAGAGGCCTATTTGCTTTTCCCCAAACTTCTGCCTCCACACCTTTGCACAGACTGCCCCATGCCTGAAAGGCACCCCCTCTCCTTAGCTTCCTTCAAGGCTCAGCTCAGGTATCACCTCCTACAGGAAAGCTTCCCTGATCCTCCTAGTTATCAGTGCTCTCTCCTTCCTCACTTTATCTTCTATTTAGTCATTAGTATATATGTTATATCCCTCCAGTAGAACCTAAGTTCCTTATGGAACAGTTTCTCTTGTCTTTGTTATCACCAGCACCTACCTCAGGACCTTAGTCATGCACTGCAGGTGTTTATTAAATGCTTGCTGAATTCAATTCAATTCACTTCACTTCAATCCAACTCTTAAGGCACTAGTACTCAAAGACTTTTCAGTTTGGTAGGACCTTTGAGGCTCACACTCTGGTCAAAGCCTCTAACACCCAGGGAGGGTCTTTGTTATTGTTGCTGTTGCTCAGTTGTGTCAGATTCTTCATGACCCCATTTGGGATTTTCTTGGCGGTGAATCACCATTTCCTTCTCCAGTTCATTTTACAGATGAGGAAACTGAAGCAAACAGGGGTAAGTGACTTGCCCAGGATCATATGGCTAGGAAGTGCCTGAGAACAGATTTGAACTCATGAAAAGGAGTCTTCCTAACTTTAAGCCAGGCGCTCTGTCCACTGTACTGCCTAAGTACCCTACGGTGGGAGGTCTCACCCAACTCTTAATGAGGCTTCCAAATAGGACTTAGTTAAGGACAGCACCTGAAACAAAAGATAAATGCTCTGTATTTTCCTTTTTCTACCCTGTGAGTACCTGTATTTTTAGGCCTCAGAAGAAAGAAGCAGGTTGGGAATGTTTGTCTCTGGAATGCCAATGACCACTGAATTCCAGCTTTTCCCTACAGCTTCCTGGATACCTTTAAACATTCTCCTGCTAGACAGCCAAGACTTGCAATATGGGGGAAGTTTTGCCTCCTCTGGTGTTCATTTCCAAAGGAAAGCTGGCTGCTCCTTGTCTGGACTAACTGCTTTCACTCCGTCCTGTGTAGAAATGTTTCCACCCCAAAGTACCACATGCTTCCCCCTTCATATTTTGGTATTACAGCTGGCCACTGACATCTCCCATAAAGACCTGAGAACTGCCACAATAGCAGCAGCCCTTCAAACAAGGGTGATCTCCTAGCAACGTACTAGGTTAAAAGGCCCCCAATTCCCACTCCACCTCTTCTTTCTCTTTATTATGTTGCACTGAAGTGCCCAGACTCCACTCAAGCCTCCCACTGAAATCTAGTGGGGTTTAAGGGCAGGCCTGCTGTGGTTACTTATTCTTCTCTATAACCCATCTATGTGTAGCATCCCAAGAATCCAACATAAAAACAAAGGATGAATTTTCTTTTTACACAAAAGTAACAACTTCAAAAGAACAAAAAACAATGGGCATGAGGTGTTCAGGAAACATTAAATATTGTGTTAAATATTAAAAACTGCCTATTTCCCTCCGAATTCCACCTTTGGAAGCTAAATGTATCCCATTGTTTCTGTGCTTAGCCTGAAATGGGTATCTCAAGCTGCTTAACCTAAGAAATTACCAGATGATATTTCCTTTAGGTTTTCTGTGACACAAAGCTGGCTTCACTGTGAATGATAAAGTGACAGGTTGCTAGGCTTTGCTTCCTAACATTTAAAGCCTTAGCCACTATATTAGGGACAGCTGTTAGACACTGATTACAATGTTACTCCACTCTGTATTATTTATCGATTCTTCCAGCAAGCATTTACTGAGTGCTGGTAAAAGTAACAGGTATTCTTGGTGCAGTGGATGGAGTGCTGAGCTTGGAGTCAGGAAGACTCATCTTCCGAGTTCAAATCCAGCCTCGGACACCTACTTAGCTACGTTACTCTGGGCGAGTCACTTAACCCTGTCTGCTCAAGTTCCTCATCTGTTAAATGAGCTGGAAAAGGAAACAGCAGAGCACTCCAGTATCTTTGCCAAGAAAACCCCAAATGTGGTCACAAAGAGTGGAATATTACTGAAACAACACAACGACAACTTTCTAGGCACTGAGGGTCTCAAGACAAAAATGAAACAGACCTTCCCCTTGAGAAGCTTACGTTCTGCTGGGAGGAAAGCAACACATACACAGAGAGCTAACAGTGGAAAATGCAATGTTGAATCGGAGGACCTGGGTCCTGATTCCTTTGAATTGGGCTTTTGAATTAGAGGACCTAGGATCAAATCCTGTGTCTGTTACTATCTGTGTGAATTTGGGCAAGTCATAGCCTCCCGGCCTCAGCTGCTTTATCTATAAAATGACAGGGGTTCCAAGAGTTTACTAAATACAAAGCACTGGGAATTGGTCAATTCTAGCTCTGAATCTATGATTCTAAATGCAAAGTATTTTTGATGTTGGGGGAGAGCACTCACACCTGGAAGGGGATCGGGATAGGCCTTTTAGAAAGAGGTGGCATTTAAGTCCTTAAAGAAGCTAGGGCCTCTAGGAAGTAGAGGTGAGGAAATAGTTTACTCTGGGCATAGGGCACACAACCTGCGCAAAATCATGCAGCCTGGAGATGGAATGCCACTTAAGGGGAACAGTAAATAGACCAGTTTGGCTAGAAGAGGGCATAATGGGAATAATATGCAGTAAGCCTGGAAAGACAGGTCAATCAATCAATAAACATTTGTTAAGTGCCTGCTAAGTGCCAGAGATAGAAAAAGAGGCAAAAGATAGCCCCTGCCTTCAAGGAGCTTACAATCTAATAGGAGACGCAGCATGCAAAGAAATATATGCAATGCAAGCTAGATACAGGATAAATAGAAAGTAATTAATAGAGGGAGGGCACTGGGATTAAGAGGGTTCGGGAAAGTTTCTTGTCGAATGTGGGATTTTAGTTGGAACTGAAAGGAAGCCAGCCAGGGAGGTCAGTAGTCCAGTCAGAGGAAGGAAAGGTTGGGGCCAACTTGCAAGGACTTTAAATACCCAACAGAGGGACTTTGAATTTTATCCAGAGGCAAATCCAGAAACTACCCTATTGAGTTAGGATATCAGTCCTTAGCAATACACTTAATATGCCTTGTTTAAGTAAGATGTGGAGTGATGGTAGTAAACCATTGGTATTTTCAACAGCTGGTGAGGCAAAAATGATTTGCTATTTCATAAGGGGCAGGAAATAAAGTGATGAATCTAGAACAGAAAAAGGGCAACACCCACTTACAGAACTTGGCTACTTGGCCTGACTACTGGGCCTGGTGGGGGGTGGGGGACGGCCAGGGGTGGGGTGGGGAGGGGAGGGGACTAACAAGACAAGATACAGAAGAGTGACAAGGTGTTCCTGCCCTCAAGAACATTTCAGCAGTCACTTGTGGACACAGAGGTATGTGATTAAACAAGGTAAGGGAAGACAACGGAGGAAGCAAAGACTCCTTCCACCATATGTAAAGCAACCCAATCTCCCCACCACCTCACTTTCCCCATCCAAGCCACCCCAGCTTCCATCTTCTTCCATCTTCACCCAACTACAGACTAATGGGCTGTGCACCCATCTATTGTCAGGCTATCCAGTGATTACATTAACAGTAAGAAAGATAAGGGTAAGCACACCAGGGACAAGCAGAGGGCAATTTTAGTAGGCTTTAGGGGCTGAAAAAATTCTGGTACTAAAAGCACCTTAGCAAAACTTTAAATCACTAAGAAGAAGAAGAAAACGCCTTTGTGAAAAATAAGTGCAGCCTTAGGTTTTTCTAAGTTAAACAAATTACAAAATAAAAGCTTTAATGCCTCAACTTAATTATAAACACTCAACTAAATTGCCCTTTGTGGGCTATGTGATGATAAAGTCATTATTCTCTTTCCCAGAATAATAACAGTAAACAAGTTAGAGTTCCCCAACTTCCCCACTGAGTCTGAGCCCTTCCAATGTAGAACGTTTGTTAGCTTCCCTCCCAAGGGATAAACACCCAAGGCAATGACCCTCCCTAGTCTAGCATGCTGAGATCCAGAAGAGCTTAGTTAATTATGATGTCTGTTGTTCCCAACCTAACTCAATTCTCCATGATACTGATTGTCTATGCAGTGACCCCTCTGCACTTCCTCAAGTTCCCCTCTCTGTTTCCTTTCACTCTCCCTGATAGGTTCTACCCAATTTGGTTTTATTAGCCACTTAAATTCAAATTTTAATTATTTAGCTATGATATTTACACAGAATGAAAACATTTCCAGAAACTTTCTTAGCAACTCTGGGATGTTCAAGCTGATTTATATCATGTCAGGCACAAATGTTCTCAACACCTATTAAAGTCACTTTCTACTAGATGCCTTAGGAAACTGGCTATTTGCCAAGAAGAGTTCATTAAATTACACTATAGATTGCTACAAAAGAAATGGAACTATTTTAAACAAACACCAGGAAAAAAGTCACTTCAATAAAACTGACCATAATAATTTTTAATTAATATGGTGCAAATACCAACTAATATAAGGGTACAATATGTATCTCCTTTTTCTAATACTACACTAATTTTCAAAACATTACTCCTACATGACACAGTTCCTGAATACATCTAGCTACTCGAAATTTTTTTTTGTTTCATACTCTGTAACATTTTCTCCACAAATCCAGAAGTTAAATTATGAGCAACTGTAAAAAGTATGTAAATCAATTCCTTTAAGAAAAACAAAACTTATGTTTAAACAAACATCTTTACAGTAACTCAGTCTACATTCCCACACACCTGATCTGAACATATGCATTATAAACAAAATCTAAGAAATAGTAAAATGGAATGTGCATAGATTTTTTAATAAGTGCATTTATTCTCAAAGGGCAATATCATAGCATGACTAGTGCCCAACAATCTGACTTTCTTTTAAAACTATACAAAGTCCAGTGTTAAAAGTCATGTTCACCACCTCCTAACAGTATATCACATCTACAAGATGGTAGCAAGAAATACAAATTGCACTATATCAATGGTCTTCTGTCAACTCTCATACAAATCATCACTGAGTGTTTTTTTTTATTATTATTATTATTATGAGGAACTTACCCATTAGGATTTGCACTCTGCTAAACTGTAGCATGCATGCTAGAAATAGACTTGGGGAAAGTCTGATGGCCAAATTCTGCCCTCAGAATTGCATGTACATGCTTCCCTCCCTGACAGGGCAATGAAGGTAGGAGATACAGCCAAAAGAAGGAATGTGGCCTTTGACAAACTGAAAATAAAACTGAAGAACTGCATAAGATAGGCCAAGAATTGTGCAGTTGAAACACTGGCTGGTGAATATGTGCATGGAAATTCATAAGATGCATTACATAAGGGATTTTTTCATGTCGACCAATTGATATGATAGACAGCAACAGCCCTAGAGGTGTAGTTTTGGAGAGATAGCACAAGAATCTGCCAGCAAAGGAGGATTTGCAAAGACAGATCTAATGGTCCCATTGAAGCAATAAATAAATAATGTTTGAAAGGTTTTAAATATCTTTGACAAATAATTAGTTAAAGAGATATATTAGAGTTAAAGACCTTTAAAAGTTCATAATATGGCCTGGTAGCCTACACTTAGTACAGGTAGTGCTTACCAGGGCAGGATACTGAAACGTTCTCTCAAACAATAATACATTTTATGTAACTTGCCCCCCACCCCAATCACTCTTACTTAATATTTTGTTTCCATGGAAGTTTTTAAAAAGTTATTCATTATTTATTGTATCTGAAAACTGAAAGTAAATTCAAAGGAATAAAATGAATAGTTATTATAATTCCTCACCCTTAACTAAAGAAAATTGGAGATTTTTTTCCTCTTCCCCACCCCGTACCCGGAAAAAAAAAAAAGATACTGTGATTTCGATAAAAAGATATCCTTTGAAGAGTACCTATTTTTAATTTAATGTTCTTCTTAGTACTTATAGACTATATTTTACTCTCTTTTCTGTAGTGAATAGTAAGGACTAGAACCCCTGGGCAAAAGAATGTCACTCACAAGACCTGATTCCTCATTATGAGGTTGCCACCTACTCATTCATGTATCCAGCTACACAGTACAATTCTTCCATGTGTTGTGGGGGGGGGGTCTAATATTAATATATGATCACAGTGCTCTTTTTTATTTTAAAGCAACATTCAAATTCTCAACAATCATCTTGTAGCACAAGATATTTTCTTTCTACACAGAGAACATTAAGAAGTCATGATCAATGATTTTTTTTTCATATTTTAGAAAATGTCATTGCTCTCTGTGGAGAGACTCCAGACCACTACCCAGAACGCCTGACAGTGTCCTGTCAAGTTGCCGCAGTGACAATACTGTGGCAACATTGAGCAAGGCCGAAATAACTTGGAGAACAAGGGCATGCAGCCACACCCCTTAAACAGCTGATGGGAAAATCAACTATTGAATTACAGATGAAGGGGAGCAGGATTTCCCTGCTCTTAAGTGGAAAGGGAAGCCCATTCTCTCCCCTCCCGCAGAAAGTGGATCTGAAAACCAGCCTCAGCTGCACATCAGCTGTTTAAAGAGTAGAAAGGGGACAATGTGTGGGTAGGACCAATGCACCAATGTTGGTGGTAGAAGTCATTCATTCCGTTATTTATTCCAACAGTCAACAAACAGTTCTTGAGTACCTTGTTAGTCCTGTGCTAGTGATTATGTGAGATGCAAAATGTGTAAGACAGGGTACTCCACCAAACTCAGGAGTCACAGGGTACTGAGTTCAACATGCCATCTCTGCCACTTACTATCTGTGTGACCTGAATCTCTCTCTGAGCTTCTTAGCTTCTATTTCCTCATCTGTAAAATGAGAGGCTTGGACTGAGTAATCATTAAAGTCCTTTTGAGCTCTATGAGCCCATGACTTGCCTTCAAGAAGCTTATAAACTAGAAAGGACACATCATGTTACATAGAAGTAACAATTAAGGGCAGCTAGGTGGTGCAGTGGATACAGTGGTAGGCCTGAAGTCAAGAAGACTCATCTTCCTGAGTTCAAATCTGGCCTCAGACACTTGCTGGCTAGGTGGCCCTGAGCAAGTCAACTAACCCTGTCTGCCTCAGTTTCCTCATCTGTAAAATGAGCTGGAGAAGGCAATGGCAAACCACTCCAGTATCTTTGCCACGAAAATCCTAAATGTGTTCAGGGAAGAGTTGGATACAACAGAACAACAACAATAAAAGGCAATCTATAATTGAATATTGAATGAGGAGTGCAGAAAATAATTTAAAAAAAAGTTTAATCATGCTGGGAAGCAAGCAAGGATTACACAATTTTGCAGTCCTCAACCTTGCCAATATGCATATATTGAGTGTACATATCCTTGCTCTCGAGTATTTTTCCAGTATCAACCTGTGCTTCTCCGTTAGTAACTATTAGTGACCTATTATTGATTCGGTTAGAGTAGACCATAATGTCCCTACTTTGGAAGGACTGAGCTAACAGGCAGGAGGCAACACTTGTACTTTTCAGTCTGTGCTGACCAGCTGCTCTTTTCTAGGTACAACTCTTGGTAGCTGATTATTTAAATCAACTCAAGCACTGTCTTAGCCTCTCAGCCTCAGCCTAGCACACTATTAGCTGCAGGGTTTAATACAGTAGTCAAGAAGGAAAAGATTCCCTAACAACTTTACTAAGCTACCAAAATAAGGAAACAAAAGACAACTCAGGGTCTTCTGCGAAAAGTTTGAAGCCTAGTTCTCTGTTGTGAGATAACCTACCCCCTCTCTTCTTTACGTATGGAAGGCCTACCCAGGCTCCACGGCTCAGCTTAAATCCTATGTAAGGTTTCTGGGAAGCTGAGGTGATCTTCGACAATCCTAATTGGGCCTTCAATGATTATTCAATCTATTCCTCATTCATTGGATATAATATTCCGCTGCTTGATTTCAGCAGACAGCATGGTTTAATGGAAGTCAGTCAAATCAACAAGTGTTTATTTAAATACCTATACCATGTGCCAGACACTGTGCTAAGAGCTGGAAAGCCCTCTCATCTTGGCATCAGGAGATACCTCAGTTTGTATCTAAATGACATGTACCAGTATGATGTTAAACAAGCCACTTACACTCACTGAGACTCAATTTCTTCACTATGAAGTTGGAACAGTGAACCTGACAACGCCAACCCACAAGTATGTTGGGAACAAAGTGCTTTGTTAACCTCAAAGTGCTATATGAAAGTGAGTTATTATTTCAAAAAAGGACCTGGGAAACCATCTAAGTCCCACTGCACCCCAACTTTGCAAATGAGGAAACAAAGGAATTTGCCACCTCTTATTTGTCAATTATCCTTTCCCACATATGTTTCCTTTCTCCCCAAAGAGGCTATAAATCTCTTGAGGACAGGAGTTGTATTTCTGGGACCTACTGAAAAACTCTATTCACAGTAAGGTTCAACACTCCAGATTGGAGCAACTTCTAGGATAATAATAATAATAATGATGATAATAGCTAAATTTTATATGGTTTGCAAGGCACTTTACAAATATTATCTCATTTGAACCTCACAACAACTTTTTGAGGTAGATGCTATTATTATCTCTATCTTTACAGATGATGAAACTGAGGCTGAGTTTAAATGACTTGCCCCAGGTCATAAAGCTAATAAGTATCTGAAAACAGGTTTGAATTTAGGTCTTCCTGACTCCAGGTCCAATGCTCTATCCACTGTGCCACCTAGCTGCTGTTGATATATCTAGACAGTATAATAACAGTATTATAAATATTATTTAATATTTAATTCTTTATTTGATGGTATTAATTATTTAATATATAAATAAATGTTATTATTTCATAAAGTAGACTTTTTCTATTACTTCAGAATAGCCTAAAGAATCTGGCTACCTAATGTTCACCACTAGAAGGCTGATTTTTCAACTAGATTGTCTAAACACCTGGTGATTTTGCATAGAAACTTTACTAAATAACCTATCTTGAATTTTGCGCATTCTCTCCATTCAAAGGAATACCATCCTAATTCCAAGCCCTTAGCACTCCTTCCAAGAAGCAATCAGATAACCTCCTAATTGGTTTTCCCCTTCCAGTCCATCCTCCACATAGCAGCCAAATGGTCTTCCTAAGGAACAAGCCTGATCATTTCACGCCCCTGCTAAATGGCTCCCCAGTTCCTCTAGGATAAAATATGAACTCCCTTGTTTGGCATCTAAAATCCTTTATACTCTGACTCTTGCCTACCTTTCTAGACTGATTTCACATTACTCCAGCTCACGCAATCTGTGTTCCTACCAATCTCACCTCTGTATCTTCTCATGGAATTCTATTCCTCATCTCCACTTGTAAACCCCAGCTCCCCTCATGCCTCAGCATAGTCACTGTCTCTTAAGTCAAGCCTTTCCTGATCATCTTCCCCAAAAATTTACTTTGGTTTTTGCCATGTATACTTTGTACTTAGCTGTGTACATGTTTTATACCAGTTGTCAAACACTAGGCCTGCAGATGCTCGAGGCTTACAATGCTACCAAGTGCTGCTCAAACTACAGTAAAATATAACTGATAAATATTAAACAAAATAAATAAAAATACAATAGAATATAGAAAATGTTAATATGTAGTTAGAAAACTACAGTCAATATGCAACCTAGAAGACTCCTTATGTACAGTTCAGTGGCTTTATTTCTATTTGAGTTTGACATCACTTTTGCATACCACCATCACCAATCCAGTAGAATACAAACTACTTCGGGGTGGGGTTGGGAGTAGAAAATAGCATTTCCAAAGCTTCTGCTTGGATATCTTGTTAGCAATTAGGCTATAGCATACCTGTGAGTTACATTTTAGTCTTAGAAGGGAGGAGGTTAAAAATATTCATAGTGTACGGAAGTGGAGTAGAAGAATATTGGGGGAAAGGGGTAATTGTGGTTGTGTTGGAGACAAGCCCAAAGGTTGACTATTATTGTCTAATGTTAGAAGTAATAGTCATCACTTCCTAATACTATATCACTTGATGCTAAATCTACAAAATGGTGGCAAGAAATACAAAATACATAGCACCACTGACCTGTCTTCAACTCTCAAACAGATCATTGAGTGCCTTTTATCATCTTGAAAAACTTAACCGTTAGGATATTCTTTGTGCTAAACTGTAACAATACAATGCTAAAAATAGACCTGGGAAAAGTCTAATAGCTAAATTCTGCTCTCAAAATTGCAGGGGCATTTTTCCCCCTAACTGGCTTCCCACAGGATGATGAAGGTAATAGATACTGCTACAAGGAAGAATGTGGCCTTTGACAAACTGAAAAATAAAACTGAAACTGAAGAACTATGTAAGATAGGCCCAAAAACTTATATGTGAAATACAGTCTATTGATTGGCTTCTCAAGGAGGGCAGGATGAGACTTATTTTCAGACCTTCCCATTGGCTGATCACACTCTCCCAGGACCAGGCAATAGCTGCTTAGGATCAGGCTATACACCCCCCCAAGGAAGCACTGAGCCCTACTTTGGAGACCACCATTTTACAGCTGTTATCTAGGCCTCTTGACATTCTTCTGTCCACACTCTAGCTTGTCTATGTCTTTCCTAAAATGTGGTGACCAGACCTGAATACAGTAGTCCATACAACATTTGACCAAGACAGCATTTAGTAGAACAATTGCCACCCTTGCTCTGGACACAATGTCTCTATTAAAGAAGTCTAGGGTATAATTATGATGCAATAGAAAAAAAAAACACTGGATTTGGAGTAATAATATAATTCTTCAAATTTGTAAAACACATATATTATCTCCTTTGGTCTTCAGAACAACACAGTGAGGTAGATACTATTATTATCTCCATTTTACAAATGACAAAACTGAGGATGAAGAAGTTAAATGACTTGACCAGAGTCACACAGCTAGTTTTCAAGGCAGGATTTGAACTGAGGTCTTCCTGACTCCAGTCTAGTAGCCTATCCATAGTCCCACCTAGCATAAACTAAAAGCCTGGCTCAACCATTTATTATCTGGTAGTCTTAGGCAATGAACTGAATATCTCTAGGCCCCTCTTCCCTGAACTATAAAATGAAGAGTCTAGACTAGATGAAATCTAAGGAGGCTTTCACTACTAATTCTGTTATCCTAATACTCATATTGAGCTGACAATCTCTAAACCCTCCTGAACTTTTTCACAAGAATTGTCTAGCCACACATCCCTGGCAATTCAAAACTCGTGAAGTTGTTTTTCTTTTTTAACTCAAGAATAAGAATTTATATTTGTACCTATTAAATTTCATCTCATTCTATCCTTTCAGATCTTTTCTGGACCTTACTCTGTCATACACCATGTTAGCTATCTCGTGACTTCAACTCCCACCTCATACACTTGCATGTATTACACTGGGCAAGTCACTTAACAGCTGTCAGCCTCAGTTTCCCCATCTGTAAAATGAAAAAGTTAACCACTAAAATATCTTCCAACTCTAAATTTATAATCCTATGATCCCTCCAAGCCTCACGTCTAATGACATGAAAAGCATGTCACCTACACCTTTATCCAAGATAATAATAAAAATGTTGATCATCATGGATACAAGAATAGTTCCCAGGAAACAAATCCCATTAAAGACCAAATCTATACTGGACATGGAGTCCAGATATAAAGGTTTTTGTCTTCATTCTGCCTATAACCTTTTTGTTAATTGATTTCCTATGTGCAATATATGGGAGACTGAAAGACTTCTGATTCTTTCCAAGAAAAGTGCCTTATTTTTCTAGATTAACTAGGCTAATGGAAAGGATAAAATAAGAGAAAAGGATGTTTTAAACCATTTCTTCTCAATATGTCATCTTTATAGAAAGAGCTATTTAATTTATAGGTTGAAAAAGAAGCCCAACCAAAGCAGCATGCTGTAGTATAAAATAACAGCTTATATTTCTTTTACAAGATGTATAAAACACTTTAAACACATTATCTGATTTTACTGATTTGGTCAATCAATAAACAAGCATTTATTAACCCTCTTCTAAATACAAGGCCCTGTGCTAAGGGCAAGAGATAGAAAGACAGAAGACAAATAGTCCCTGCCCTCAAGCTGCTTCTGCTCTAAGAGGGAGGTACACAATGCATACATATATAATTTTAAGAAGGGAGAACATGGACAGCTGATGGTATTAGGAAAAGTTTCAGGGTAGAAAGTTTGACTTGAGTCTAAAGGAACATAGAGATTCCAAGACAGAGAGGTAATGAGGAAAGACATTTCAGGCATGTGGGACAGCCCATACTAAGGCACAAGAATGGACGTTGTGTATGCAGAATGACAAAGTCAATATGGCTGAACCACAGAGTTCATGGAATGGAAATATGTGTAAGAAAACTAGAAAGGTATGAAGGGGCCAGGTTGTGAAAAGCTTTAAATGCCAGAGAGTGTAATAGGGAAACAGGAAGCCACCAGAGTGTATTGAGGAAGCAGGGGCACAGAGGGGAGAAGTAGTTAAAGAGGATAAAGGGAGCATGGTCAGACTTGAATTTTAGAAAAAATCGAATTGGTGTCTGTGTGGAGGACAGATTAGAATAAAGAGAAAACTGAGGTAATGAAGAAGAAAATAGGCCACCATTTGATAAATGTGGACAAATAAGGGCCCGAATTAGGATGGTGATTGTATGAGTAAAGAGGAGAGATGTGCAAGAGATGTTGTAAAAATAAAAAACTGCAAGATTTGGCAACCAATTGTCCACGTAGGGTGAGGGAAAGTGAAGACAACACCCAGTTTTTAAACCTAGGTGATCAGAAGATCATGATTCCCTCAAATAAGGAAGTTTGGAAGAAGGGTGGGTTTGGGAGAAAAGGTACAAGTTTTATACTGGAAAGATAAGGAGATACACACAAGACATCTAATTTAAAATGTCCAATAGGGCAATTTATGATGAAACCCTGGGAGATAGCTGCCACCTTTAGCTCCATTTTACAAATAAACAAGAAAGAAGGCTCAGTGGATTTGGAGTCAGAAGGCCTAGGCCCCAATTCCATTCTTAGCTACTTACAGCCTGTGTGACTTTGCGCTAGTCACTTCAACTGGAGGCCGAGTGAGGGGATGGACCTAGATGGTCTGAGGTTACTTCCACTGCTAAATCCTATGATCTAATGAACACAGCCATGGTTTCTGAAGGCTTTGGCCATGAGAGGTGATAGGTGTTAACCTCAGAAATCTAGAGGGATAAGTAATTGAGTAGAAACTATAACAGCATCAAAATAGGGACAACTTAGACAACTCTGTTAAGTTATGTAACCTTGGAAAACATACATATTTACCCAACAAAGGTGATCACTCCTATTTAGCATTACTAAAGTTTTGAGGAAAATCATAGTAGAAAAAAGTGTGTGTATGTATGTGTGCACATTCGTGCATGTGTGCATGCAAAGTGTTACACTTGTGCATATTTTTAAACTAACAATAATACTATATGTGTATGGATAAGTACATTCTTCAAGTTTATCTAAGAGATAAAGTCAGAGATTAACAAATCAATTTAATTCAAACTACACATCACTTATAAAACCATCGTAAATTTGTTTTCACTTAATTGACTATGAATAAATTATAAATGAATAAATTAGTTTTTTCAAGTTGTAAAAAAAATTGCAGGAAAATGAGAATGTTAGGCCTAGTGATCTATAAGTCATAATATGGTTAGGAGAACAGTATACAAGGTGTCCCCAAAGTCTTGGGTAACCTTGTATGTCAAGGAAAAGACTCACCAAAAAAAAAGTGCTAATAAAAATAATAATAAAAAGTACTAATAAATAAACATTTTTCACCAAAGTAAAGGAGTTACAGACAGAACCAAAACTGGGGTGTTTGAATAGCTATTAAAGATCTCTGTTAACGAACTGAAAAATGGGCTTTATAGTGAAGTGGAAAAATTTACTAATGAAACACATTTATTCAAAGACTAAGAGGATTAAAAGGAACCCCTGAAGGAACTTACAAAGCCAGGCAAGTGAGCAAGGTTAGGGGTAGCCTAAATTCAAAGCAAGTAAATGAAAACTACTTCCCAACAATAATTTATTGGACTCTTAGGTACCATCTAAGGATGGTTCTATATCCCTTTCACATAGCATTCTATCTCCTCCAGCCCCATTCTCCCTCCTACTGAGGTCTGGAGATCTGTGACCATGAAGGAGGATAAAAAGCAAACTAATCAGTGCAGGAGTTCCCTGATGGAGTTGATAATGAGGAGCAGACAATATCTCACTAGCTGGAATAGTTAACAACAACAATAACAACAAAAGAACAAGATATTGGACTTAAAGGGGTAGAAGATGACATGGAAAATATTATACATCCATTATATTAAATTGAGGGTCTCTGCTTGCCAAGAATACTGCATTTAGTTTTCATCACTTCGTTTCAAAAACTATAAGCAGAGAATCTCTTTAAAAAGCCAACAAAAAGGGACAGATGGAGGAAAAAGTTTAGGGGTGCTTCTTGTAGTTTGCTAAGAAGGCTAAGTAAAGAAGCGGCTTAGGTAAAGTAAGAGAAAACTGAATCACAGACTAGTCTCTACTTTTTTATTTAGAGTAACACAGGAATACTTGATGAAGAGGCCATGAATTTCAAAGTAAGCCAAGTGTTGATCTTCCTTATTAATTAGCCTAATTCACAAAAATCAGAGATGGAATCTCACAGAATCTCTGCTCTGGAAAATCATATTTTGGGTGTCATCCTTCATTCTGGTTGATCCAAAGAGATGGGGCAGAAAAACATACCCTCGATTAATGGAAGCAACAGGAAAGGATGAGATTCTGTAACTTAATTTACAACATTAAATCGTGTTGGCACACTTTGGAAGTGATTAAAAATGAGTGACAAGAAAGCTATGATGGCTTCTATAATTACTATATAATTTGGATGAAACTCAGGAAGTTTCATTAGTATACTTCTATTCACTGTCAGCTTATGAGCTGAAGAGAAATGTGTGGAAAAACCCTTCCCCATTTTGTAAAGCACTATCCGAGTGACCCAGTAGTTCTGGGCCTTTAATGCCTTCCTCAGTTCCCTCTGGCAGAGGCCACTGACCATCTGCTTCAGTGTGGCAATCTCCTTGTCTCTGTGGGTGATTTGTACATATCTTTTCGAGTAAATAAAACAATGACCAGTCTTACATTGTGGAAGTATAATTTTTAAGGCATTATATACTGATTCTAGTGACACGATACAGATGATTCTGTTTCAAGACTGAAATCCTTAGCGAGGGCATAAATCCCAATTGCTTTGTTTATTTATCAGAGGGCTCACAATGTATGGCTACCAAGATTTTTAAAACACTTTAAGTGTAAAGGTGCAAAGACAAAAGAGACCTAAACAACATCTTGTCCATCATTCTTGTAGGCAGTCTCCTTGGCTCAAAAATCTGGGACATCTACTCTTTCCCAGGCCTCCAAGTCCCAAGAGATTGGGATTTTGTTGAGACTGTCTCCTCAAATGAACAGCGGCCCAGAGGGGGGTATAGGGGGAAATTGGGGAAAGGCAGAGCCAGAAAGAAATCCTGGCCCTTTGATGAACGAGATAAGAACTGAGACAGGCTCCCCTTGCAGCCAGGAGTGGCAGGGGCGGATCCTAGAGGAGCCCCATGGGTAAGCCTATGCTTTTTCTCCCCCACCCCCTTCCCCCATTAAGCACCAAGGATTTCTCTTTCGAATCCCATCCCACTCCCAAGCCCAGAGAAGTGCAGGCCCTAGGAACAACAGCCTTCCATGCTCAGACAGGTGGGGGAAAAGGCAGAGAATAGCAGGAGTGAAAAAGAAAACCTCTACTTCCATCACTTGCAGGCGGCAGCAGCGGCAGCGGCCGCAGCCAAACCAGTCGCACGCACGAGTATCAATCAGCTCCGCCAATGTCAGAGCTTCAAAGAGCTCTTGCTCCTGTCCTGGGGCACTTTGCTAGCCAACCCGTGCTTATTTGCTGCACGCCAGACCCTCTCGCTCGTCTGCTGCCTCCTGGAGCGCCTGTCACCAGAGGTTGATTTAATTTAAGGGAGGGGGAAAGAGGAGGTACACTCAAAAAGGGACTTCTCTGCGCCTGGTCCCTCAAACCAGGAAATGCAAAGGCTGTCTCACGCTCCCCCCCAAACACCTATGCTGCATTGACCTGCTGGCGTTTCTCCTGAACCTGAGCGTAACACCTCCCCCAAACACACACACACACACACACACACACACACACACACACACACACACACACCCCCCTCTGCTTCAGCCTAGAGGCTGGGCCATGGCTAATCCTAGAGCCAGGCCAGGCCAGACCTGGCAAGACCCAAACCACCCCTTCACGGTCCCCCCCACCCATTCCCTCCTCTACCCGCTCGAACCCTGCCCACCAATACTCCCTCTCTCCAGAAAAACCAGTCCCTGTCTTAGTCCCCCAACTCCCAGAAAAAGAGGGTAACAAAACGCAGGAAAAAAGGGACAAGGTATTTGGAGATGAGGGGGTGGGGTGGAGTTGGGAAGAGTGAGAGATGACAGATGAGAGAAGCGCTTCACCCACCTTTGCCAGCTCCAGAGGTGCCCTCGTCGGCCTGGTTAAACTCGAAAAGGAAATCAAAGTCAAACTCCTGGTCTTCTTCCAGACCGGTCATGTCTGAATCTCTGAGGGAGAGAGACACCGCCTCCCCTTCTCTCTCCCGCCTTCCCCCTACTCTCTTCCCTAAAGTTTGTGGTGCTGTTGGGGGTTTTTTTTGAGGGGGGGGATGAAAGGGAGGGGATCTTATTAGCTTCCTGTCCTCCTCTCTTTCGGAGACGCCCGAGGACCCCGACTAGCCAAATCCAGACGCCTCCTGGACGACCACGGGAGCAAAGGGGAAGAAGGTGGAGTTCGAGCAGAGGAAGAGGAATGGGGGAGCAACTTTCTTCTTGCCCCGGACTCGGCGACTGCCTGCCTGTCCCTTTCTAAACCTCCGGCTGCTTCTAAGTCCCTGGGACACCTGTTGATCCACTGCTAGGAGAGAAGGAGAGGGAGAGAAAGCCTTCTACTCAGCTCCACCGTCCACAGCTAGAAGGGTCGCTGGCCCAGGCGGGGTCAGGCTGGAGCAGTGAAGTTCCCCTCCAGGCCAGTCTCACCCTCTCTCTGCTCAGTCCTCTCTCTCCAGCTCTCCCACCCCCGCCTGTTCTTAGCAAAGTGGGTGTAATTCAATCGCTCGGAGCTGAAGGACCAGGTAGAGAGAGCTGAGCTCTGCTCCGAGGCTGCTACCGCCTCTGCTGCAGGCGTCCTCTTGGGCTGTAATGTGACTCTCACCCTGTACCGCTGTATCTCCCTCCCTTCTCTTCCCTCCCTCTCTCTCCCTCTGTTGACGTTTCCGGGTTTATATAAACAAGCTGCTCTGCAATCCACCCGGCTTCCTTGTTTTAAAATAAACTCTCTACGTAAGTTAAAGCAAAAGTCCTTTTATTTTTTTTCCTTGCTATCTTTTGACACGGCTGGCCTCCCCCTTCCCCACAGTGAACAGTGAATAGGATGGTGAGGAGGGAGGCAAATTTGTCTATTTGTGTGCGCGCGCGTGTGTGTGTGTGTGTGTGTGTGTGTGTGTGTGTGTGTGTTCATCTCTCCTCTCCCCTCATGGTCTTTCCAAACTTCTTATTTGTAGATAACTATATGACTTCGATTGAGTCCCCCTCCCCTCTACCTGCACACACTCTTAAGCAAAACTGAAAAGAAGTTGTAAGATCACATGGATACACAACACACACACACACACACACACACACACACACACACACACACATACACACACACACACCCCCCCTTCATTCCTCAAGAGATAAACTTTAGGCTCTCTTTAGACCCACTGCGACCCAAACTTCATAGAGGAATATACCTTCTATCATGTTCCCTTCATTCCCCTTTCACTTTGTTCCATTTTTCTAACTCTTTTAATCTAAAGACAGGGCTGATAAAACTGGGGAAAATCTCTGGACCAGTACCAGCATATGACTGATGCTTATTAACTACAAATCGTGAAGCTTGGAGGATAGAAGAAGGGAATCCTAGGGGAAGATGAGGCACATATAGTCAGTCATCATGACAAATAACACATATACCTCAGTTTCAAGTTGCAGAACCAAATGATACCATTTTCCCCTTGGTTAAGTTATTCTGATGCAGTCCAATGCCCTCCCCAATAGTCCAAGAGCCATAATTTGCCAGTGTGTAAACAATCAGAAGGGAAAAAAGGGAAAGGACAGTGACTTGTTTGAAAGAGCTTCTGAAGGCCAATAAGTGTCCAGTTAAAATCTACTTTGCTAACATTTAGTTTTGTTTCTAAATAAACTTAGGACAAAATGCACTTCAAAGTACTGAATTAGGCTGAGGAGATGATACTGATGAGGATAATAGCTGTAGGACCTCTCTGATGCCTAACTATAAAAACCAGAGAGATGTAAAAATGGATCAGCGTGTGTCTGTGTGAAAGTTGGTGTTCTGATCACTGAAGAGTTCTGTGTAATGTCTATAAAATGAAGCTCCACAACAAACCATGAAAAAAGATAGAATTTTCCTACTTGCTTTAAAGACACCTAACCTAGGACTACCAAAGTTCATTCTTTAAATCCAGGGCTTTGAAAAGTCAATAGTAAGAACTTTAATTCACCTTGTCTCCTTGGAGTAAGTTTACTTACATTTCTAACTAACTCTGGAATCTACTACATGCAAATACTTTCAATGGCTCAGAAGCCAGGTAGGTCTAAGCTGAACTTGTAGATTTCCCCAAGTTTAAGGCTAGGTTTCAAAGGAATACTTTTTCCAAGTAGTTATGGAAGATCCTTGCAACTCAGAATCATAAACTTGGGGAATACCATTTTCCAGGCCCCATGGCTAAAAGAATGATCAGGAAGTGCCAGGAAAATCTAGCTTTTTTCCATGAGGATGGATTATGTATTTTTCTCTTTTTTCTTTTCATAATTAAGTACTGTATTGCTTACAAATTGTTTATTAAGCTTTACACAAGGCTGGCACACATCTGCCCTTGGTTTTGCTTCTAGCATTTTACTTACAGGCTGATGTTTAACTTGTGGTAACCATTGACTTGTGTTAGCATTGTTCAGACCATTCCCCTTCTTTAATAAAAATTTTTTTTAAAAAAGCAAGTGACCCATTCTTTCTTTTCAGTGATAATGCCAAAATTTAAAAAGATTTTTCCTGTGTATGTGTGGATCTTTGTGATGTATCCACTGGTGAGCAATTCTGTGAATTCTTTGTAGTATTTCTTTTTTTTTTCTTTTTGAGTCTTTCTTTGCTCCCATCTGCTATTCTAACTTTCAGGACTGAATCACCAGTGTATGTAAAGGCCTTGGCACTCAATTAAAACCACCATCTGGAATAGCAGGAGAATGAAAGATCATGGAGGTAAATTAATGGTGAGGAGGGTCTGAGAGACACCAAAGAAAGACCAGGGACAGTGGTAAGGGTATCATGTGCCACTCTAAAGGCTAATAAAAATGGATCTTACTTTTAACACTGGGAACTCATTGACCCTGCCATTTGGTGAGAGGCACCAAAAAAAAAAAAAGCAAAATCAGGACACTTCCCAGATGTTTTCCTTCAGTGATCCTCAACTGCTGACTTTCTACAGTGATAAACTCCATTCTAGTCTGGCCTTATTTATTTTCTAATAACAAACCCCAGTTAAAGAGGTGTGGTGGTGAGTTTGGTGGGTTTTTATTGTTGTTTGGGGCTCTTTTAAAAAAATTTTTTGAATAGAGGGTCTGAATTCTTTTGAAAAATCCATTTTCATTTTTAATACCCCACCACCACCACCACACACACACACACACACACACGCACACATACTTCAGCTCCAAAAGTCCTTACTATCTGTTTGGGCTTTGTCCACTAAAGCCATGTCCTAGACTTTTCCAGAGATGATAAACTTACCTACCTTCTTCCACACCCATACATTACCCCTGATTTCATCACTCCCTAACTTACAGGAAAACGACAATGCTTGTTTACCCAGTGGCCAGACACACTAACTTCCCATCTAATTTCACCTCCCTATACAATGGAAAAAACAGAAAAAAGTGGGCCAAATCTGGAAAATACCCTCTCTCTATTCTTTACCAGTGCCATACTCCAGTCTAGCTACCACATGTGTCTAGCATCTTCCAAATGGTTCAGAGTGATTTGGCTGGGGTTTGATTTGCCCATTCAGCAGATATTAGTGTCTCCATTGAAATGTTTAGTTTGGCCCACTTCCTCACTGAAGCTATGTGATGTTAATAGGATATAAAGCTCAAGTGTTGGGATGTGATAAGGCTAGGTGAAAGCCAATGACATTTACTAAATTGGGTTAGAAAACAACTCCATTAAGTGGTGGGAGAACACAGAAAGCTTTGTTCAATTTAGTTCTTTAGAACCCTTGGGGTGTTCTGTGGGATGGAGAAACTTCTTGAATGAGTGAGTACCTGCAGGGCCTAAAAGGACTAGCTCTCCATATTTGCCACACTTTGAAAATCAGCCACAACGCTTTCGGGAACAACAGTTTTTAATGACCTTCAACCCAGATGCTTCTAGACTTTTGGGAGATGCCAAAGAATCACTGAGATGCTCTGTGACCATCTGATGTTTTAATCACTCTTTCCATCAGAAATGAGTAATGGAATAATCTCTGCATTTTATACTAGTGCATAAAATAGTATCTTTTCTTTACCCAGAATCATCAGGCAGTGGTAGACCTTAATTTACTAGGAGCAATTCACTCCTTGAAGAGTTTGCCTATGTATTTACAAGATTAGATCATACTTTCTGGTTGGCCTAATTTTTTAGTCCCTCTAAAATATATCAACACTTATTTATTCAAACTAATTACTGCAGATAGCTTGTGGTATTTTAGTAGAGATATTTATAAAATTTCCTTAACTAGAAAACCATAAAAACCCCTCCTTTTAAAAGTTGACTTCTTTCTTAGTGAAAGAGGTTTACTTATTAGAGGATGGAATACTGAAAGTTTATTTTGAATAAAGTGAAACCTATGTATCATGGCTATATCATGTCCTTAAAAACTAGGTAGGAAGCGCTGTGAAAATGTGTTCTAAGCTTCCCAAAACTTTCCTATTGACAAAAACTCCTTGAACATTTTTAGAAGACTGCTGAAAAAGAGCAGAAAATGTGAGCAAGCCCTAGATAACATGGTTCCACAAACACTAAAAAATATCGATCAATAATATTTATATGAGTTAGATATGTTTATACTTATATGAAGTCCTTAGTTTAAAATTGGGGAGTAACAGGGCAATTCCAAGGGCAAAGGGCCTTTCAAACTGGCAATATTCAAAAACTAATGTACTATACATAGTGGTAATCATATTTGAAAATAATAAAATCAAAGCATTTCATTTATACTCCAAATCACTATTGTTTGGCCCTTGGGATAAAGAGAAGCAATCATTCATTTGACAGGAAAGACTTGCTTTTTAAAAACAAATTAAGCAAAGTGTAACAGTTGTGTTTAAGTAGCTTAGAAACTGATAAGTAATTGCAAGTTTATACTATCCAATTAACATTTCAAAAGTATAATATTAAACATCCTTTAATAGATTGTTTTCGAATAACTTTTTCTGAAGACTACTCTAGGCAGGATTTTTTTTCCTTTTCCTTTTTTTTTTTTTAAAGGGGAGAGGAGGCGGATTTGGAGTGGAACAAGTAAACCGTGGCCAAAATCTTGAGCACAGAAGTTGTGAATTACAACTCAAAGCTACAAATTCAGGAGAATCCCATAATTAATTTAACCTAATTAGTGGTTACCAGATAGGAAATAAAAACTACTTTCCAGGTGTCAATGCCTAATTCTCCATTTCAAAAGCTTACCGGTGATTTTCCTCACAATAATGAAGGGCATAAATGAACTTGGCTGACACCTTCCAAAATATTTTGCAACATTTTCTGAAATAGTTTTCTAATTTTTGTAAGAACAAAGTGGTTTTAATTAGAGGGTAACAGGTTTTATTATATTTCATCATGTCATGCTGTTGTCCCTCACATTTAGTGGTTTAACTGGACACAAGCTACATTCAATTTGCAAAGTGCAACTTGTCAACATTCATATGGAACGCGTACAAAGGCAACAGTGTCCGCAATATTAAAGATTCTGTTTACTCTAAACCAAGCATTCCAAGGGTGGTCTCTCCTTTCTCAAAGAAGCGATATTTCATCCTAAAGTAAAACGCATTGTTTTGTTTTGATGGCGCAAACCCCACAAAAAAAAAAAGGCAAGCACGACTAGTGCATTTTTTCCCCCTGAGTTTTCTACAATCTTAGTCCAATTTAAGCATCCAGAAGTGAAGGCCAAGTTCGTGCAGTCAGCGCAAGAGGAAGAGGAGACACCTATTGGCAAGAAGTCGCATTCAAAATCAAGGCTGCTTTGGGGAAACACCAGGGGGACACCGCTTCCCAATCACTGCAGCCAGCCAGCGCCAGCAGCTCCGTCAAAGTCCGTGCGTCTCTTTCTCCAGCCTCAGTGCGCCCCAGGTGCCCCTAGCCTTCTCGACCCAGTTACCTCCGTCCCTCTTGCCCATCACCTGCCCATCTACTCTCAGCGCTTTCCAAATCCCCAGTCTAGACCCCCGAACGCTTCTGTATTCCTCTACCCCGCCCTCCAGAAGCTCCAGAATTCTGACCAGAGCTGGCAAGAGTCGGCAAAGTTACACATATCAAATAAAGAACGGGAGAAAGGGATGGGGTTGGGGGGGGGGAGACAGAAACCGATGAATTTACCTTCTTCAGCTGATTTCATTGTGGTGGCAGCCGCGGTGAAAGGGCAGGAAGGGGACTGCAAATCCACCAAAGTTT
The DNA here is from genome assembly GCF_003287225.1 of Phascolarctos cinereus. Taxonomy (NCBI): domain Eukaryota; kingdom Metazoa; phylum Chordata; class Mammalia; order Diprotodontia; family Phascolarctidae; genus Phascolarctos; species Phascolarctos cinereus. The sequence goes on along the minus strand of NW_027555847.1, from coordinate 544,749,460 downwards.
CTCTCCCGCAAGCTGGAGCCGGAGGTCCAAATGGAAACTTGGAAGACACTGGAAAGCTGGTGCTTGGCATCCACTCGGCAGCGGTGTGAGGAGGTGGTGGGTCTCCAATCTCTCCTTCGCTCGCTCTGTTTCTCGCTCGCTCTCTGCGTTCCCTTCCCTCCCGCCCGCCCTCCCGCTCTCCCTCCCGCTCTCCCTCCCGCCGGCTCTTTCTCCCTTTTGCTGGTCCCCTTTTCCCCAATGCTTCCCTCACTCACTTTCCGTCTCTACCCTTTACCCCGCGCTCCCCGAGGCTGTCTACTTTTCCCCCCTCTTTTTTCCCCCTTGTAATATAGGGAACAACCGGAGTTTGTGTCTTCCAAGTGGAAACTCAAACGCTTTCCACCTACGGAAAGGGGGAAAAAAACCCTTAAGCTAATAGCAGCTTTCCCCAGTGAAATGTCATTGAGGTGCGTGTATGTGCGCGCCTGGGTTAAGAGCACGAACTAGCTCTGTTGCTGCTGCTGTTGCTGCAGTCCTGATTAAAAGAGGGAGGGGGAGAGAGCACTTGGGAAGTTTATTCTTCTTCTTCTGTCTCTCTCTCTCCCCTCTCTTTCTTGCTCTCTCTCTTTCTCTCTCTTTTTCTTTCTCTGTCTTATTCAGTGGTGTTTTTTTTGCTCAGTGAGTTTGAAGAGTCTCTAAGTCTCTCTCTGACGCAGGGCAGCTCTCTCTGACTGCTGCCTTTTTAAAGCTGGAAAACACCCTCCCCGCCTTCTCTCCTCACACCCCCCTCCCCTCCCCGTGACATCACAATCCTGCCAGCTCCCCTCTTCGGCAGCAGTCTGTGAGGAGCCAGCAGGAGGCAAGAAAAGTCTTCGATACAAGAAGAAAAGTACTACAGTCGTCGTCCTCTTCCTCCTTAGACACCTCTCCCTCTCCCCCTCCCCACACACCCCCTCACTCCCGCCACTGCCACCCTCGCCTGCTGCTTCTTCTTGAAGCTGCTTCTTGTGTCCTGCGTTTGCTTCACAAAGTCACATTTCTAATAAGCGCATAAATTAGCAAACTAATTAAAATCTTGAAAGTCTCTCTGTGTACATATGAGTTTATATAAGCAGCGTACTTATTTAATGAAAGAAGAAGGAGGGAGGGGTGGAAGGGGAGGAGGATGGTTTTGCAGAGAGAGCCTTGCATGCTGAAGTCATTATGTAAAATAGCAGGCTTCCCCCACTGGAAATTTGGAAAAGAGCTTCAACTGGCAGGCAATAGAAAGGAAAATCCCATTCCGTTAAATTACTAACAGACTTGATGGACTTGATTTCAATCGCCGAGATTTATTGTTATTATTATTATTATTTATGATAATGTAAATATCTCAGCAACAGTCTGCCCAATTGGTTGCACTGCCCAGTAGTAAAGAGTGTAGAAGAATCTGCCCAAATTTTCAAGCTACCTCTTCTTTCCACCCACCCCCATCCCTGTCTTGTGACCCAACCCTAGCCCATATAGGGCAGAGTGGTATTTTACAGGAGAAACTATGGAGATTTCAATTAAGTGTGTAGAGTCTGCGGGGGAGGGGGAGAGAGAGAGAGAGAGAGAGAGAGAGAGAGAGAGAGAGAGAGAGAGAGAGAGAGAGAGAGAGAGAGAGAGAGAGAGAGATTCCATTCCCCTCAAAACTTCTGCTAATTCAATTCCTTCTCACTTCTATGCTTCTCTTACTCCAAACCTTCTCCATCTCCCCAGGCTCAGTTCAGCTGGCAAAAACGGGACCATATTTTCTTGTTGGAGTTGGATAGAAGGAATTGGAGTGTTAGGGCGGTTAAAATGTCTGGTGTATAAAAAAATCATAAATCTATTGCACGACACCCTTATGTGGTTTAAAATAAACCCAACACAAGCAAAAGTCTGTCTGCTGCTGCTAGGGAATTGGAGGCCACTACTGATTCCTGGGGGTAGTTATTGTACTCCATAATTACTGAAAATATTCCACATCCAACCAACACTGACTAGGAAAGAGGAAAAAGTGTTTTCTCTTTTGATACACCAAATGAGCAATGAGTTATACACTGCAATACAGGTACCAATTTAAAGACTTCAACGTTTTGTTTTTCACCTTTTCAAACATAAATATAACATTTATTAGTTTAAGCCATTATTCCAACAGCCAATATAAATTAACTACAGTGACAAAAGTTAGAGAAATCTGAAAATTCTTTATTTCACTAATATGCATTATATTTGATTGAAGGACTGCTAATGGATATTGAAAATAACATCATGCAAAGCATGTCTCTTTTCTGTCCTTACAAATTTACCTATATTGATTTTATTTTTGTTAATGGTATGCATCATACAGTTTAAAACTTGATGAATATATTAATTTCATATCATATGTAAATATTATTCCCCCTCTAATGAAGAGCACTTTGCACAGGATTCTGCCCCTGGACTCTTCATCTTTGGCAGAATAGCCAGTGGAAAGATTTAGTGCCACCAGGAGGCAGGCAAATGCCTGAGGTGGCCAAATGGAATCAGCCGCTAGGGGGCAGTAGGGCAGCAAAACCTTCTTACCACCCTCCCCAAACATTAAATCCACTGGGATTTTCTGCTGTTTGTCAGTGACTCTTAGTGACAGCAGAGAGTGGTTTGAATGATTTTGCATGAAGAGTTTCCATCTTCCTTCCCTTTCTCTCTCCTATCTGTTCAATTCCCACAGTTAGCCCACCTGAGGCTAACCTTGAGAAGCAAAAAGTCTGCAAGAAGGAAAGGTAAACATAATAACTTACATTTATAAATCACTTTACATTTTACAAAGCAGTCTCCTCCTTACAACAATATGAGGTAGATAGTGAAAGAATTTTTTTTTCATTTCACAGATGGGGAAACTAAGAAGACCACTGACATACTAATATGGCAGTTACACGGCTAGTAGTTGTACTGGAACCCATGCCTTCTGACTTTAAGTTCATGCCCTTTCCAGTGAATAGCTGTAGCACTGATTATTCTTGAGCTCCCCATACTGTGCTAATAGACGTCCTATAGCCTTTCTGGAGAGCAACTTCAATCTTCCTGAGTAGGGTCAGAAATAGTAAGGTGTTGTGTGTATAGTCTGTGTTTGCTTTGTAGAGAAGGGGAGGTACTGGATCTGAGACTGGGAAATGAGGTTTGGCAAATCCTTTTAAAAATATTTTCTGACACCCTTTCTCCGCCCTTTCCCATCCCATCACCACCACCTCCTACCCATCCAACAACACATTTTGCTGAGCACTTCCTATTTTATTGGGTTACAGAAAAGAGTTCCTTGATGCAGGAACGGTCACCTCCTAATCACAGAGGAGTTCCAACCTTACAGGGTTAACTGTAGAAAACACACACACACACACACACACACACACACACACACACACACACACACACACGCCACACGTACACGCACACTCATTTGGTCATAAAGTCACATGAAAAAGCAGCCCCAGTCTAGGTTCCCCACTTCCTTCTGACAAGGTGTCAGCATGGTGTCAGATTTAGGGAGATCAGCCTTACCCTTTTGTTGCTGGAAGAGGCTAGAGGGTAAGCAGATAGTGAAAGGGTGAGAGCTGCTTTGTTGAGGTTTTTAGTGTTTTGGTTTAAAAAAAAAACAAATTAACAAATAATTTTTTTTAAAAAACTTTCTTTTCCTGTCTGCTCTCAATGCTTTCCTTTCTCCCTCTCCCTCTCTCCTCCTCTTGAAATGACGGAATCCCCAGTCTGTTTCCTTCTGTTTAATGCCGTTGCCGGGACCACAGTGGCACAAGTCCAAGTCAGAGGGAGTTTTCGAAGTCGACGGCGGCAGCGACAGCAGCGGCCGCGGCAGCAGCAGCAGCGGCGGCGGCGCTTCAGGCTACACACAGCCAGCTAACCTTGACCGCCTGCTTTCCAGTCCAGAGCACGGTGTATAGGCCTCAGCTACAGACGATCCTGCCTTTGCACCAAGCCTGGGCCTCCGCCTGGGCCTTTCGCTGCCATATTGAGAAGAATATTCTTCCTCCTCTTCCCAGGACTACTGCTCCCTCCTCTTCCCTTTTTCCTCTCCTCCTCCTCCTTCTCCCTGCTTCTTGAAGTTTGTTTATAGCTGCTACTAGGAGAGACTGTTACACGGATTTTATTTTAAGAATTGGTGATGACTAACGAAGTTAAAAGGAGCTTAGGACAGAAAACAAGGCTATTTTTAGATTACTGTTGTTTCAATGGATTATTGTAGCAAATACGCTCATAGAAGCTTAACCATTTTTAAAGTCATTTAGGATGCCAAGGCCTTTTCCCTGCAGCACTACTTAAAAATCCACCCTATCCAACTTTTTTCTATGGATTTCTGTAGTCATTGTTTCATTATTTTCCTAAATCAAATGTTTAAGCCCTTGTGCATAATTGCTATGGCTACAATCATTTTTAATGAATTGGGTGTTTCCAATACACAAAGCTAGTTATTTCCTCTCAACAGGGATCATGAAAACCTGAGGATTTTCTAAAGCACTCTTCGTGACCTTTAGCCTTGGCTTGCTCCAGGAAAATGTGCCTGGCACTCTTTTGCTCTCATATTGGAAGCCCCTCCCTACATTCATTTTGACTTCTCACGCACACATATACCAGAAGTCATCCATCTCAGGATGTTTCTCATAATTTCTTTACTTTTTTAAAGTTCAACTTGAAGATATATAATGGGGGGGGAAAAGCTGCCAAGGTTAAGAATGCCCATTAAGATGTTGTTGGGGTGTTTTGGGTTTTTTTGCATTGTTTTTAGTCACGGTTTCCTCATATACTTCATTATGCAAGTGAACTATGTAAGGTATTTACCTTACTCAGGTGAACTTCATGCTCATTGTACTTGTTGTACATCCTCATTTTAGACTCATCTAATTTCTTCATTACACAAAAAATTTTTGAGTCTGGATACTATATATTTTTTCCCTAGCTAGTTCAAAATTCAGAGCCAGAATAATGAACAATGAGTGTCTTCCAAACTTTTTCCACCAAGGAATTCTTAAAGTTATCTTCCTTTGTTCCATGGAACTTCTTTTGATTTTGGTAATCAACTTTTCCTTCCTTGCTTATCCTCACAGCCTGTGTGTTTGTGTGTGTGTGTGTGTAAGCTGCTTAACAATTCCAAGCATTCCTTTTCTTTTTTTTATTTCTTTCTTATTCTACATACATGTGTGTACACACCTCTATACCTTTTACCTTCAGAATATCATTCAGTTCTTCCTGCTCATCCATCTGTTCTCAATTCAACTACACCAGCTATAGAATTTTATAGTATCTTATGACTTACACACACACACACACACACACACACACACACACACACATATAAACACACATTGCTCAGGGATGCCTGGAAACTACATTTGGGAAAGAGTTATAACAACTGGGCCCCTAAGTCTCTATGAACTCTGCTTCAAGAAACCCCATGCTACCTTCCCAGGTTCAGTATTGTTCTAAGCGGTCATTTATGAGAATAATGGTCTATTTCTCCAAACAGTAGTATTCTGCCTATTAACAATCACTAACAAGAGTCATTAACCCAATAGCAAAACCATTTAATTAAGACAGAGGAAAGTAATACAAGAGAATCAAGTAATAGGGTCATTCTCCATCCCCTCATGTATAAAAAGATACCACCCTTCACTCCTCCTAAAGAGCTAGATAGAACTCACTAGGAGTGAGAGAGAATTAAAAGACAGTGGGGAACTGGAGAGGAGCTAGATGGCCCAATGGATAAAGTGCCAGACCTGTCAGGAAGATTCATCTTCCTGAGTTCAAATCTAGCCTCAGACACCTACTGGCTGTGTGACTCTGGGCAAGTCATTTAACCCTGTTTGCCTCAGTTTCCTCATCTGTGAAGAAATGAGCAGGAGAAGGAAATGGGAAACCACTCCAGTATCTTTGCCAAGAAAACTCCAAACAGGGTCACCAAGAGTTGGACATGACTGAAAAACAACTGAACAACAACAATGGGGAACCTGACCTTCAGTGCTCAGTGTGTGGGAGAATGGGATAGGGGAATTTTCATTTGTGTCCTTCCTCAATTGTCTTCTCTCAGGCTCTCCTCAGTGACTGGCATGACTATCTGCTAACTTTTTGGAGCAGTTTGGAATCTGTTGAAGTCTCAGCTTGGCCTTAGAGACATCAGAATTTCACTGGATTCAGGGGCCCACAAATTCTCTCTCTCTCTCTCTCTCTCTCTCTCTCTCTTCTCTCTCTCTCTCTCTCTCTCTCTCTCTCTCTGCTTTCTGAATGACATCTCATGGCAGTTCAAGAACACTCCAGGACACCAAGGTTGTTGAGTTCATTTGCTTCTCTGTGCCATTTCCTATTTCTTACTGGGTGGCCCAGGTGATGGAGTGTTGGACTTGGAGTCAGGAAGACCTGAGTTCAAATTCTGCCTTAGACACTTACTAACTCTGTAGACCTAGGCTCACTTAACCTCTCTGCCTTTGTTTTCTCATCTAAAAAGAAGGATAATAATGAATGTGTCTTAAAGGGTCATTATGATTTAAATGAGATCATGTCTGTAAAGTGCTACATAATTCTAGCTATTAGTTGCTGTTGTTACTTCCTCTTCTTTTTCTTTTGGCTCCCCTTTCCCCCCTCCCCAAATTCATGATTCCTGATATAATTCCCATGTCTAGACACACAGGTCTCATATAAGTATAATAACCTAGAACTCTCTACAATGAATGGCACCTCTTCAGTACCACTTGACTAAGTGGTACAATACATACATACACACACACACACACACACACATACATATACATCTGTGTGTATCAGAAATATATATATATATATAAATATAAATATATATATATATATGTATGATACATAGGTAGGTGATAGATAGATACATATTCAATCTAAAATCAGGAAGACCTGAATTCAAATACTGCCTTAGATGTTTGCTAGCTGCCTGGTGTTAGCCAAGTCCCCTGAGTACTCCCAGCCTCAGCTTCTTCATTTGGTATATGGGAATAATAACAGTACTTACCCTACAGGGCTTTTGTAAAGTTCAAATAAGGCATATTATTTTCCATATGAGATCCTGAAGCCATGCTGGAGAACCCTTTTAAGGGCAGGGCAAGCTCTGACCATGTTACACAATAATGCATAGTTTGTAGAGAATAAAATTAAATTGATCAACCAGAAATATAGTATTGGCAATATATTGGGAATTTGGATGAGCAAGGAAATGACTGTGGTTTTCAGATATCTGATGCCCCATCATGGGGAAGAGGGATTGTAGTTGTTTCATCATACATATACAGAAAAATATTTGTCGAATCATGTAAGGTACTATATAAAAGAATTAGCAATCCTACCTTCTGGGTCCTGACTATATTTCAGCTATATAATAAATTTGCAAAGCAAAACAGATGAAAGATTAAATAAGGGATAATTGCTAAATAAAACAAGCATGTTCAACTTTTCTTAACTACCAATATTTCAAACTAGGAATTGCACTGCAGTGAGTATAGTCTGTGCCAACACATCAAAGTCCCTCTATGCCTTCACAGACTTGTCTTCTGAGAGTTGGTGGACCAGAACATTCATCATCTGATGGCCAAGTGTGCTGGTGAGGCTCTCTGGTGACATGTCTCTCTGCACATCTGCCACAGTGGCAGAATTCATTACCTGATCTGCATTCCAAGCCTTTCCAGCTCCACACTAGAATAAAGGGATAGGACTTTACTGAAGGTTTTAATGTTCAAAGGGGAAAATTAATTCAGGTCAATTTACAGAATAAGTTTATAAAAAGAACAGGGTGGAAGCAGTAACACTAACAAATAACAAGAGAGATGGATGGATGGATGGATGGATGGATGGATGGATGGATGGATGGATAGCATCCATAAGTGCTTGCTACAAGCCAAACACTGTGCAAAGCGCAAATACAAAAGAGAGACAGTCTCCTTCTAGAAATTTATAGTCTAATAGGGGAAGACAACACAGGGGAGTGATGGCCAAGAAAAAGAGTTTTGATGTGGAATGCCTGAAGGAGGGCTAGCAAGTGAAGCTATGGGTCAGAGACTGGCATAATCTTTCCTGGAGCAGTGGGAGCATTGACTTTACTACTAAGCCAAAGCAAGAGATGAAGAAGTGTAGGGAATAGAATTCAGCTGCGGGCACATGGAGTCTGACTCTTTTGTCTCATTGTCTCATCACCCTCTCCAAGGTGCCCACAGGAAAATCACTTAAAGCTGAGGTTCTGGTTCATGTCTATCATCTCTCTAAAGGGGAATATGTAAGGGCACCAAAAATACAGTGTAAATCAGGTGTGAGGTGGCTTCACTCAAAAGAAATGCTTAATACATAGCCTCCAAGTGTGCATTGACAAAAGACTTCAAACAGGATACAACTGTTACACTCTCCCAGGAGGTTAATACCTAAATACTAAGATATGCAGTTTGCAGGTCAGTCAAATAGGTGTTTTATATTTTTTATTTTATCTTGGTTGTATGCTGTCTAACAATTCTGTCCAGGACAGAAATGTGCTGGTAAATATTTAACAACCAGGTCTCTGAAAAAAATATATTCATAACATATTTCAAAGTTTAATCTATATTATTAATATTTTACCTATAACTTTCTTAGTCTAGGCAATCAACAAAACAACAAATAGAGCTCTGGTTTGTAGCATTTGCTGGTTTGGGAGGTGTAAATGATCACACCGAAAACTTAATAATTGGCTCCAGCACACCATTGCTCCAGGTCTATGTCTTCTGGCAGACCAGGCCAGAGGTTGGGTTCAGACTCTGGCCTATGGCCATCTTCTCCCAGAAGCACTATGTTGGATATAAAGAAGGCACCTTCCACGATGACTGAGGACCTAGGATCTCCAGACCTCTGGAATTCACAAGATGTCTCCAAAGAGTAGAAATGCCCATCTCAAGGCCATTGCTCAGTGATCTACAATAAGGCAATGTAATACAAAGCAGAAGAGGTAGTAGATGACCCAAGGTTTAGAGCCAGGTTCATCTAGGCAGCCCATATGTGAACATTTCACCATTTCTGCTTGGGTCAGGGAGAAGTGTCGCCCACAGGAAGCCCAAATATTGCTACTTTCCAGGACAGAAGGATGGGGACAGAGGATACAGTCACTTCCTTTTTTAAAGTGCACTGAGTGAGCCACTCATCCTGGCTTGGTGATCAATCTTATCTGACGTAGCTTTGACACCTTCTTTTGCTTCTTCAGTGGGGGTCACACAGAATTTGCTTCATCATCCCCAAATCAGCAAGTTCCTTAGAGGTAAGCATATTTACCTGGAAGTAGTCAGGATGGCTCTGTCCACATTCTGTGGGATGGTCCTTATAGGCCCATGCCCACCTATACTCAATGATGACTATATTTATGTAGAAAGAGAGAAAGAGAGGGCCAATTACAGAGACAGGTGAAATCCTTCTGATTCTCCTCCCTCCCTGCACAGCCACCTGCCAAGTTACATGAGTGTCTGGTGCTCTCTCCAAGGTCAGACACTCAGTTCAGTGTTTCTTTGTGTGTGAGCAGAGGCTGTGGAGAATTTTTGGTTCTAACATCAAAGTTTTTTGGGTGACTTTGTAAAATGGGTGATAAAAAGAAATGGAAGATAGAATCAGAACATAATGTTTAATCAGGAGTGGACAAATAGATACTTGTTTACTCACATGAGAGACAAAATATTGTGCCTTGCTTGACAAGAAGTAACAGCAGTTCTGAAGGAATATAATCTTCATCGCCATTTCAAATCACAACATCCTGACTTAAGCAAACTGAACACCAATGAAAAACAAATTAAAGCATCCAAATTGTTGACAAATCTCAGTGGGGAACAATGGTTTTTCAAGAAAGTAAACTCAGAAAATGAGGCGGCTACTAAGGTTAGTTTTCAGATTTCTAAAGAAATCAATTTCAAATGTGATTCTGGAGTACAATAAACTGATTGCTAACAATAAGTGTAATACATCCCATCATCTAAATGTAAACTGTAAGAAAATATGAAAAATGTATTAAAAACTTGTGCCACTTAGCAAAGTAATTTTTAACATTAATGTGACATCATGATAAACAAAAATCTTTAAGTAATAAGTATAATTAATTGATATTAGTTGAAATTTCCCCTTTTTATATGGTTTATTTGCAAAATAGTTTACTCATTAATTATACCTTTACTTGGAAAGTGAGTCACTAGAAACCCAAAGAAGTATGGACTAGATGGTTGCTGAGGTCCCATCCCACTCTAAAAATCTATGATTCTGTAAACTGCATAAGAATTAGAGGTCAAATTCCAATCTAGGTTCAAAGCTGTGGAGATTCTGGAACAACTAAAGCCAGAGTTCCAAATCCAAATACATAATGATTAGACAGAGCTATTGACCAATTGATCAAGTTTTGACTGAACACCTATTACTTTCCCTCTGTGGCATACCAAGAGAAATACAAAAGACATTGTAGCTCTACCCTCAAAGTAGCTTATTTTAGAGGACAAAAGAAAAGCACATGATACAATAGAACGGGGCAATGCAAGTGGCAAGGGGAGAGTTGCAAATTACAAACGTGGTAGGAGTTCCAAAAACAAAGAGATGACTTGGGAACAGTAGGAGAAGGCTTCATGGAGAAATAGAGTAAGCTGTGGGGTGTCTCACTGTGGTTTAGTGAGATACAATGTTACCCTTGCAGTGAGAAAGATCAGTCAGATTCCATCTGTCTTCAATCTCTAGATCTAAGATTAACCATTATGATATGAAATTTGTTGCTGAATTAATAAACATTTGAAGTACTCTTTCCACTAAAAGCTTCATAGTGGGGTAAGCTTCAAGGAAAGAGTTGTGCAGTGGAAAGAAGATGTGTGGCTTTTGGGACTTTATAACTATGTTGTGCACACTGAGTTCCTTCCTACCCTCACCCAAACCCAACCTTTTCAACTCCCTTTTCAGTATTGTCGTCCCCCATGAGAATTGTCAGTTCCTTTGGGGCAGGGATGGCCTTTCTTTTTGCTTGAATTTGTATCCCCAGAGCTTAGCACAGAGTCTGGAACATAATAAACATTCAAAAAGTGCTTGTTTCCTTCCTGCCTGCCTTCTTTCCTTCATCCCTCCATTCCTTCCTTCTTTCCTTCCTTCTTCCCTCCCTCCCTCCCTTCTTCTTTCCTTCCTTCCATCTTTCCTGGGTTTCCCCAACAGACTAGAAAAAGTACACAATGTACAATGTTCATTAGTTATATAGGTATTTGTTTTCCCCACACAATAGCCTTTTAAGCTCACATCAACAAAGCCTTAAACATGATTCAATAATCCATAACTCCTATTATACTCTTCTAGGAAATTAATAATTAAAATGTAGGACATTTTGTGGGTCTCTTAAAGACACATTTCACCTTTAACCTTAGCTTGTCAATGTCTCTAAACAACTCCCATTAGGTCTATGTCTCCTAGTAAGTGGCTAGGTGGCATAGTGGATAGAATGCTGGGGCTAGAGTCAGGAATACTCCTCGTCCTGAGTTCAAATCTGGTCTCAGACACTTATTAGCTGTGTGACCCTGGGTAAGTCACTTAACCTGTTTGTTTCTGTTTCCTCATCTGTAAAATGAGTTGGAGAAGGAAATAGCAAATCATTCCAAGTATCTTTTCCAAGAAAACCCCAAATGGGGTCACGAAGAGTCGGACACAACTGAAATGGCTCAACAACGACAACTTCTGGTAAGCCAGGGCAACGCTTAGATTCAGCTTTCTGTCAGGGGTCATCACCTCCAAGTAGTACCTCCTACAAACACAGGCAATAAATACTTGCTAAGGGACTCATGAGTTCCAATTTCTTGAACTCATGAGGTTGCCTTCAAGGCTTTAAAAGCCCATCTCAGGATTATTATTAAGGCACCAATGTTTAATGAATATTACACAAAACAGAAGAGGCATGCAAAAGTCTAAAGTCCAGGATCAGGCCTACCTATGTAACACATGTTCTAGTTGCCATGTATAACAGTGGTGGAGAAGTAAAAGAGAAATCCCTCCTTCCTCTTAAAGGAATTTTCTGAGAGAATATTCCACACCACAGATTCCAGAGAGAGGAAGAAAAACAGGGAGAGCAGTGGTTCACTCTCTTTCAAGTCTGCTCAATGGAGATTCTTCTCAGCACAGGGCAAATCCTCTTTGACAGAAGTGCCCACTTGTCTCCATCATGTGGACCAAGGGACCAATAAGGTTTTGCTCTTCATCACAGACCACCAAACCCTTCATTACTAAGCCAGCACATATGACCTCCTAGAAGTGGTCCAAGAGAGCCAAGTTTAGCTAAATGCATGCTTCATGGGATGGCCATTGGATATGATGGGAAGACAAAAGAATAAATTTGAAAGGGCTATTTTAAAGGATTATTCACCATAAGCTCTTGGTTTCTAATCCCAAGAATCAAACAAAAGTCACTGAGATGCTATATAGATTGGTCTCAAAAAAATCCTCTGAGAAGACTTTAAGAGGGTGCTAGTTACATCTGATAAGGATATTTCCTGGGCCATAAATGAGGTGAGTGGGGAGGTCTGGTGGTCTTCTCTACCTCCCTTCCTCTCTTCCCCTTAAGTCAAGATAGGATGGGTACCCCAAGTCTGAGTTAGAGACAGTCAAGCGAAGGCTAAGAAATCCAAAAGGTGACTCAGTAAGCTGTGGCAAATGAATTTAGTGGAATATTATTGTGAATTACAAATACGAGAAATTCAGAGAAATATGAGATTAGTACACAGAAGAAAACAAAAAGTGCAGAAGGGAATATAAACAGAGTAATGATGTTACTATCTCATTAAATTACATACATACACACACAGAGTTCCAAAGGAGTACAGTTTTAAGCTATTAAAGATTCATGTGTGTATACACATGTTTATGTGTGTGTGTATATATGTATGATACATACTTCCTTATATATACATACATATATAAACATATTTCTATGTCTTTGAAAAGGAAAACAGATGCCATGGTTTCTTATTTTATCAATCCTTTTGTTCTTTGTGTACTAATATTTTTGTGCTTGTTGATAATTGGTAAGATCACAACAAAAAAGGAAAAAAATTAAAAGATTTATATGAATTAGTGCCGAGTGAAACAAGAAAACCCATTTTTAAAAGTATACAAAATAAACACTTCACCCAAGAGCATGAAATGAAAAACACCAAGAAGCAAAGAACAGAGCTCCATCCATGTTCATGGCCATATGCGAGCCCAAGTGGGGAGATTAAGGTCTGAGGTTTATAACATGTCTTCCTCTGATCACAACCAAATAGAAAATAGATAGATAGATAGATAGATAGACAGACAGACAGACAGACAGACAAGTTTTGATCCTATGAGCTTCAAAAGGTCAGAGCAACCATCAGAAGTTCTCTAAGTCTATAGCAGAGATTGCCAGAACTTGTAGGTAACAATAATCTAGGCTGGTGAGGAGCCAATATAGTCAGCCTGTTTAACCCAGACAGCAGGGTCCTAAGATATTTCTACTTTTCAGTTTATCAAACACCAGGTAAATGTATACCATTGTTCCTGACTCTCTCTAGTCTAGTCTTACTTCTTTTGCAGGAATGTTTTGGACACCTCTTTTTTATTGAACATCAATATTTTTCACTTATGATTGGGTTCTGATTTTCAGGTATGTCATCTTGGGTACATCTTGAGCTTCTTTCTTCTTTGGAACACATTGTTCTATTTCCTCTTGTGGTTTGTGGTGGATACAAAATAGTCATATGTTCGTTGAATTTGCTTTCCCTTTACATTTCAAGGTCTTTCTCCTGGTCACTTACAGAATTTTTTTTTTCCTATCAGTGGAAGCATTAAATTTAACCTCTATATGTCTTGGAGTTTGCAGTCTAGGATTTTTTTTGGGGGGAGGGAGGAAGTGGGGGCAATATTTTGGATCTATCAATTGGTACTTGGTTTTCTGTGTTCAAAAGTTCTGGGCAATTTTCTTGTATTAATTCTTGCATTGTGGGTTCAGGTTTTTTGATGTGTCACGTTCTTCTGAGAAATCTATAATCCTTAAGTTGTTTCCAAGCATCATTAAGTTTTGCATGTGTGGATATCAATATATCTTTCTTTCAGTGTTATTTCTTTTTGCTTCTCTTCTTCCATATTGTCCTTTACTTCTGTGTATTTACATTCTCAGTTGTCCTCTCTTTTGTTTCTTTGGTGAATCTTGTCACTGTGAATTCAAGTTTTTCTATTCTGCCAACTATTTTGCTGTTTGGACCATAGGTCCAGGTTTCACAATTCTCATTTCTCTTTTGAACCATTCAGGAATGTCCTCAAACATGTTTTCATTTCCCTAGGTTCACTTATTTTGGACTTCTTTGGCTTCTCTTCCATGGGCACAGTAAACTCATCATTGCAAAATCCCATCATCTTGCAAGATCGAATCAACCTTATGGCTCACACCTCATCAGTATTCTCTGCCCCTCTGATTGGATAGTGGAGCCATAAATTTCTCCATATAATGAAGGCAATAGGACTGACATTTCCTCAAACTTCTCTTTATTTCCCACCTGGATGCTCTCTTTTTGAATTTCTTTACCTTCTTTACCATGCCCCTGCAGCAGCGCTCAATTTAAATGTCTTTGGCATCTCCACCATGTCATCACGGTAGGTACCTCCCTCCACTCCCACTTTTCAGCTTGATTTTGTATGCTATCTTCCCTAAGTTCTTTTAGGGCAGGTACTGTCTTTTTTTTTTTTGTATCCCTAGCATAGGGCACATAGTAATTAGTTACTCAGTGTTTATTGACTATTGACCACACCACTGTAGTCCCATGCTCTCTTGGGAATCCAAAAAATCCTCTGCTTCATTCGGTTTTGATTCATTTTACCTTGTTTAGCAATACTTATTCATAGATCCCTGAACTCTTTGACTTGATCTGGAGGCTGTTTCCTCTTCCTGTTAATATATTTCCTGTTGGTTTATCTGCTTATGCTCTAGGCCTTTGAGTTTTCTTCCTTCTCAGATCTTTGATAATTTCAGTCATTTTCCCCTATCTTCCTCTATTACTCATTTTCTCCTTTAATGATGATTTTCTTGAGGGTTTGATCTAAAAGGGTTTCAGCTTCCTCTTGTGTTGAGAAACTAATGGTTCACCATTGGTCTCTGTTCCAAGTAATTTTTGGAGGGACAGAACCCATTCCAGCTGGATAATGGGCACTTTCCCTCAGGTTTACTGGAGTGCCACAAAGCTATACATGTGTCCTGTCCCCATTTCCTCTGTTCTTCAGGTCTCTAGGCATTACAGCCTGAGCAAATCTACTTGGATCTCCATGGTACTAGAAGCAGTGAGAGAAGGGGGAAGGTTAAGTTATAGATGAGTTCTGCCACAAGTGTGTGGGTTTGCTTACACAGTCCTGCTGCAGAGAGTATGGGCAGTGGAGGAGGGTGTGCTGAATGCTTGAGTATTAAGGGTAAGGGATTATTGGACTTCTCTCTTGCTCATTCATCAACTTTTTTTTTCTTTTATGGGCTCTTGGTGTCTAAATCATAGAGACAGCTGGATTGGTTTATCTCTGGTGCTTAATTTGTCTTTTGGAGAGTTTTGAGAAGTTCTTGAGGATAGGGAAAATATCTTGTCCTCTATCTTATTGGTCACACCACAACATTCTGTTTTTATTATTTTGTGGTTCCTCTCTACATTGACATTGTTGTAGTCATTATGTATACTGGGTTTTTTTTTTAACTCAACTTACTTTGCTCTGCATCAGTTCATAGAAATTTTCTCATGCTTCTCTGTAAATATCACATATGTCATTTCTAACAGCATAGTCATATTACATTCCATTTATGCTCCAAAAGTTGTTTAGCCATTCCCCAATCAATGGGTATCTACTTTGTTTTCAGTTTTTGCTACTACAAAAAGTAGGGTATATGAGGTGTTCAATGAGGACTAGTACCTATAATGTGCAGGCTTGCTGAGACCTTTTTAAGGCTCCTCATCCACCTTTGGTTATCTCCCTGGCACTCAACTCTCACCTGTGGCTCCAGGAAGCTATAGTATACACAGTGGCCATACCCCAGTAAACCATCTCAGCAGAAAGGCTAAACCAGGTTGTGGGTAACCAACAGGCGTCAAACCCATTGGTGAGTTGGGGGATGTCTACCCCAAGCATGTGAAGACTTCTCCCAGCAGAATGGGCAAATAATAACAATTTGTTCCAATGGCCTCGTGGTGGCCTAAAGCAAGTGCTTTGAAACACTTAGAGCTTGGTCAGACATGGAAGACACCAAGGTCATGTACTTCCCCTGGGCCATTACCAGTCATTGTAACTTTTGTCTTGCCACTGGACTTCAATGACTCTGGAAGAGAGAGTGAGGCTGAAGACTTTGTGCAATTCTGCCTCACTTAAATCTAATTCACACATGAATCAAGACATCACTCTGTGATGGCACTGGTCATCTTGAAAAATGAAAGACAAATAACTACTACCAAAAGTGCTATTATAAATATTTTGGTGTAGTGACCTTCTGGATGGACTGTATTTCATCACATAATTGTCACACCCTGTTTTTTTTTCATTCTAAAAAAGGTGTCTATAATAATATAATCATCTCATGGCATAATTCTGTTCATCACACCACTTAAAAGGTAAACAGAGAAGCAATGTATTCACCAGTGGCATATGGATACACATTTATCTCTCCTGCTAAAATCCTAGAATTCTCAGCGCACATGCATTGTCAATATATTTCTGAAAGCCAACTTGCATGGTTTGTTTAGAGCACTGCAGTACTAAAAATTTTGTCACTCAACCCAACAAAGAGCCTTCCTTTTCTGCAAGGGGAGCAGTCAAAGCTGCTATGAGTAAGTCTCATGATATGGCAAGACTTGCATCTTCCCCCACTATATAAACTGTACAGTTCACCTGCCAGTAATACAGTTTAGTAATAAATGATTTTTAAGTAATACCAGCATAAATTTTTAAAACTTCACATAATGGTTGCACGCCACTTTTTTGCAAAACATTTTGGCATAAAATCTGCAATGATCATACAGTAAAATATGGTATGTGTCTGGTAGTCAAATCTCTGGGTCAAAGGGTATGGGCATTGTCATCATTTTATTTGCATAATTCCAAATTGCTTTTGAAAATGACTGTGATGATTCACAGTTCTATCAACAGCGTACTAGCGTGCCTCTTTTCCCACAACCCCTCCAACACTGAGTCTCCCCATCTTTTATCATTGCCAATTTGCTGGTATGAAAGGAAACCTCAGAGGTTTTTATTTGCATTTCTCTTATTATTAGGGATTTGGAGCATTCTCTCATATAGTTGTTAATAGTTTGCAATTCTTTCGAGAACTCCTTTAAATGAATCACATTTGAATCAATGGAATTTGACCTATAGAGTGAGATGGTAAAGTTATAGAATTTTGGAGTTGTAAAGGTCTTTAAAGATCATCCAACTTTCACTTCACAGATAGGAAAAGCAAGGCACAGAGATTAAGTGACTAGCAAAAGTCACAATTATGCTGTAGCTAGTTTGTCATTCACCCTATTAATGCCATCTAAGAAGCATACCGTATTAGCATATTATTTAAACAGTCTCTGCTAAATGCACTTTGACTAACCTCACTGCGTTTTCATAAAATTAAAGAAAACATCTTAAATCAACAGGTACAGAAATGTCATATTGAATTTCCCTCCAGACATAGCCTTGTTCAGTTATTGTCAAAAGTAATTTTGTTACTTCTCAGCCCTATTGCAACCACAGAGTAAACCTGAGACAATTTGGGGTAGGGGAGTAGAGATGCGGGGAGGGGAAGTTGAATAGTCAACGAATGCTATAATTCTTCTCTAAAATCAGTCATTCCAATTCACAAACCTACTCATCAAGGTGTGTAGTTCTGGGTCTCCTTTCCCTGCTCTGAACCAGGTCCTTGTTTTCCAGTGTAGAAAATACTTGGGGCTCACAACTGAGCCATTCAGATAACCCACTATCTGTCAGAATTGGAATCACTCCAAAGGGTGGGACAGTAGTAATCATCATGCACTCAGTCTAGTCCTCTGGACACACAGGCCATGGGAATTACCTCTGCACTTAACACACTGCCTTAGTAAAGGTTTTTTCCTAAAGACAATCCCAAATATCCAGGAATCTACTCCCACAAAACTTCCAAGGATTCATATGTAAGCATAATCATTCATGATATACTATATCCTCATACCATCTGTGTTACACTGCTAGTCTCAAAATTAATTCAGCACTCAAGCCATAACACTGTTCTCTGATCTCCATATACTTGAACCTTGATCACCACATACTCCATCCAAAAAGTTAGGAACTAACTTTCCTAAGAAACACTTATAACCAGTATCAGGAGAATGTCGTGATCTATTCTTTGTGTCTGGTGGTAATCAATGACTGAAAACAGCTGTTACTTCTTCAGAATATGTTAAAAATGGCAGTATCTTCCCACAATAATAATCTTTCCCAGAGACGCTTTACTCTTAACTTCACGTCTTTTAATTTTTTTAGTTGATATCTTTACTTTTGCTGGTGCTGTTCAAATGTTTTTCAATTGTGTCTGATTCTTCATGATCTTGGCAAAGATACTGGCTTGGTTCATTTTTTCCTTCTCCAGCTCATTTTACAAATGGGGAAACTGAGGCAAACAGGGTAAAGTGAGGGTCACATAACTAGTAAGTGTCTGAGGCCACATTTGAACTCAGGTCTCTCTGACTCTAAGTCCAGCACTCTATCTACTTTGTCACTTAGCTGCCCTTAGCTTTACTTTTACCTCACCCATATCTCCCAGTGTATCTGTCTCCATTACCTTCTCAGAGAGCTATCCTTTATAACAAAGACTAAAAAAAAAAAAAGGAAGGAAGGAATGGATTTCAGGAAAACTAATAAACACACCAACCAGGTCTGACATTATAGTCAGTGTTCTGCATTCATTGTCCCTCACCTCTGCAAAGAAGAAAAGTAGGTGCATTCTCATATCTAGGTGTTGTGATGTGTAGAATGTTCAACACAGAGTTAGCAAGACCTGAGCTCAACTCTACTCTGTCACTTAACCTATGTTTGCTTCAGTTTCCTCAACTGAAAAATGAAGATAATAGCATCTACTGCCCAGAGTTGTTGTGAGAATAAAATGAGATAATATTTGTAAAGTGCTTCACATAATGCCTGGCATATAGTAAGCACTTAATGCTTTTTTCCCCCTTTTTCCTTCTTTCTTTCCTTCCTTCCTTCCTTCCTTGAAACAAGCTTAATCATTTAAAATTCACAGCATTCAGTGTTTATGCTTTATTCTTGTTCAATCAGAATCCTTTTAAGGTTATAAAACCATATGCACACTAAGGCCAACATTGTTAAGCCTGTCTGCCATTCTTTTTCATAGAATTTTCAAAAGTGTCTAGTTCAACGCTTCTCCCCACTCCCATTTTTGTGACTGGGGAAACTGAGGCCCAGAGCAAGGAAAGTGATACTCAAAATCACATAGATAATATACAGAGATTACAGGCATAATTTTTATAATATAGGATATCATCAGAAAACCAATGTGGTATTGGACAAGGGGCCAAGAGTCAAGTCTTGGTTGCCTTTAGCTTTGCAATCCTGCATTTGGACTCTTGGGTCTCAGTTCCATCCTTGTAAAATGGAAGATTTGAACTAGATGATTTTGAGGTTCCCTTGAGCTCTAACATTCTATGCTTCTAACCTCTCATATGAGTAAAAAAAAGACGCTGTTACTGTTTCTCAGAAGTAATTTCATGATGGTATATTGTCATTATGTTTTAACTAATTCCTGGCATGCCCGGATATAACATACGTATGTTTGATTCAGGTGAGAATTCATATTTGTGCCTGTGAATGGCCAATTATTTTCTTCTTTCCAAAAAATACTAAACTATATTCTTATGGCAATAAGGTGACCTCCTTCTTTAAATTGACTCAATTATTCTCAGTCAAAACCTGTGCCCCATTTTTTTCCTGCCATAAGTAACATACACATCTTTCTTTGTGGACTATCATTCATATATACATACATACATACATATATATATACATACACACACACATACATATGTGCACATATATACACATATATACACATATGTATGTGTGTGTGTGTGTGTGTGTGTGTGTGTGTGTGTGCTTGCAGAAATCTCCTACCTAAAGACATAGTAGCTTGACCCTTGAGCATGGCCAAATACTATATTTCAATCTCAGGCTTTATTACATATTTTTGATTTCCGGATTAAAGGGGATAGGATTTGCTAGAGACAGTAGAACCTGGCCATGTCTGAGCTTTGTTAAAGATCTCAAACTATTTTTACAGTGTTTTCGGGTTCAATAAAGCTCCAAACAAGTTTAGCCAGGCACTTTTTTCCATTAATTTTTAAGCCCAAGTGAATTTCAAGGGAAATTTAATCCATATGTTTCTGATTCATTTACACTTAACTCATCAACATGTTGTTGTATTTGAACTGTTTGATGTCCAAGAAGACTTTGGAGCCTTTTTATAAGCCTGTTTAAACCCTTTTTTTCCTTAGGAACGGGAAGTGGCATTTTGCCAAACTCAAAATGAATATGAACCCTATCCATCCTCTGGCCCCTCAGATTTGATTTTGGTTCAAAATCAAAAACCTGTGAGATTAAGACAGGTTTTAAACTTGGCCCAGACCTTCTTATGCATGGTCATCGTGCTGCATTATTGCTTTTGTTTAATTAAAGATTTCAGAAACTTCCTCAGTGCCCTTTCATATACAGCATAGGAGAGCGTCTGTACGTTATTCTTTCTACCTCTCATGGTAAAGACTATATTCATCAAACTCTTTTTAAGCCTAGATGAATGATAACTTATTTTAACTTTGTCCAGAATGTTCTCCCCAGAGCACAGTGACTCACTGCTGAGTAGCAGAATCAGAACTCAGTTCTGAGTAGCACCAATCCTTTCCTCTGACACATGAAGGGGAAAAGGAAGATGTAAATAGATATTGATAGATGCTTCAGTGCTCCAATAAACTCCCAACCTGCTGAATTATCATTTAGCCCTCAGGCTTGGCATTTAACATGCCACATAGAGAAATAGGTCATAGGAAGAAAAAAAATACAGTTACTGTAACAGGCACTTCGGGTGATCTCTTACTGGCACCTAGCTATGGGCAAAACTGAATGGGGTCAGCAAGGGTCAGCAAGGTTCAAGGGGTTCTAAAGTTATGTGCTAATGCTCTTCAAACCACAAACCACCATACAAATGTCAGTTGTGATTATCATTATTGATGTTCTGATGACATAGAAGCCCAGAGAATTGTGGGACCAAAGGTACCCATTTGCAGAGATGAATGATTTGGAGAAAGGATTTTGCTGGTGTTCAGTTTACTAATATAGCCAGTTTGTGGAAACAGTTAACGTTATTGTAAAGCCTTGCTATGTAACTACATGAAACAGAAAATTCAGTAAGTTAAAACAAAAAGTAAGAATCATTGTCAATACGCTCCATCTCTACATTTGATGCTGGCACCTCAATCTTCTCCTAAACACTAAACTTATTAAGGTTAAGAAATAAAGCCACATTACCTTACCCTTCAGTCAGTCCATAGGTTCCCCACATCAATGTCTTTGTCCAGTTTGTTAGTTATATCTCCTATTTTAAAATCTTACAAAATCCTTTGAAAGATTTGACAACCAAAATAACTTTGATGACTCTGACCATTGATGACATGAGACATATATCAGGAAGGTGTCCTCTTACCAAAGGTGAATTGTTGTTGTTTGTTTGTTCATTCTCGAAGAGGACCATGACATCAGGAGGGTGATGTCTTGACTTGCAAATGAGTTGGATTTAAGTGAGGCAGGGCTGTGCAAAGTCATCAGCCTCACTCTCTCCTCCAGAAACATCTGGGTCCAGTGACAAGACATAGTTCAGAACACCTGGAGATGGCCCCCAGATGCAGTGGGAGACCTTGGCCTTTTTAAGCTAAGGTCTTTCCCAGGTCTCAGTTTGTCTGAGGCAATGCCCATTTAGTGAGTAAAGGCTAAGTAAGAAATTGAAGCAAGGTGAAGGATATCTACCACAGAGCCAATAAGGGAGAAGAATTTCTTAAGCGATGAGATGCTTCAAGTGTTCTAGTGTGTGGATGACATTTATCTGATTGAATTGATCTATAGAACAGTGTAAAATCTCCTAGTTGATATTTATGATCAAACAAGAGTTTGGCCCAATCAGGAGGATGAATAGTATCTATAGTCCAGACTATGACATGCAATTCAAAAGATAATCTATGGAACTGGACCATCAGTACATGCATATATCTTGGATAAAGATTGCGGTTTATCAATTAACTGTGCCCTGTCAGTCAATAAGCATTTATTAAGTATTTACTATGGGCCCAGCACTGTGCTAAGTGCTAGGGATACAAAGAAAGGCAAGGAGATAGCCCACAAGGAATTTATATTCTAATGAGGAAGAAAAGACATAAAAAGTTGTACATGGGAGATACATAAGTATAAATAGAAGGTAATCTCAAAACAAGCTAAATTTCCCTAGGGAAATTGTGTACTGCTTTTAAAAATCCCAAGCTTTTTCCTGAAACAAAGACCCAACTTTTTAACATTAGTGTTTTTCCTGTGACTAGAGAGCCAGACCTGGCATTAGAAAAACCCAGTCTTAAGTTTTGCTTCTGTTGCTTACTAGCTTTGTGACTTTAGACAAGTCCCTAGCCCCTCAGGGCCTGAGGCAGTTCTCTAAGACTTTAACCCACTTCAGATGCTTACTACCTGTGTGACCTTGAACAAAACACTTGATCTCATTGGATCTCATTTTTCTCTCTTGTAAATTTAGATACCAGAACATAATAGCATTTTTTGTTAGAGCAAAGAACTGTTAATGAAGTATATTTGCTCATTCATTTGGGGAATAGCTAAACAACTTGACACGAATTCAATGAAATATTACTACAGGAAACTGAATATGATAATTCCAGAGAAGCATGGAAAGACTTCAATGAACTGATGCAAAGTGAAGTAAGCCGAACTAAGAAAACAATATACAAAACTACAATGTAAATGGAAAGAACAACCACAAAACAGTCAAACGTTACAAAAGTTACCAAAACAAAACACGCGTGCCACATAAGAAGACACCGTCCCCACTCCTTTGCAGAAGTAGGAGGTCCATAATTGTAGAATATCGTATATACTTTTAGGATTTTTTGACATATTGATAAGTTTTGCTAATTTTTTTATCTTTAAAAATAGTATTTGTTATATGGCACGGCTCTCTGGGTGGGAGACGGACAGTGATACTGAGAGCAATGTAAAGCAATGTAAGCAAGGTAAAAAAAAATCAATAAAAATGTAGTTTTTAAACAGGGGGGAAAAGATCCATTCCACTTCTAAGTCTATCATCCTATGATCCCATGAAATTGCCCCTGAGTTGTTGTGTTACTCATGAGAGTTTTCACACCAGGGAGTTCATCACACTAAAGAAATCACAGGTCCAGAACAACAACAACAACAATATAGATAGATAGATAGATAGATAGATAGATAGATAGATAGATAGATAGATAGATAGATAGATATAGATATGTAGATACATATTCTTCCTGTCATGCTTACGGATGTGAACCATGGAATTCTACTATCCCTGAAGAATTAAGATTAGTGAGTCACCGTAAGGGCATGATAGATGTGAATACTACTAATGAAAAGTTGCCTAGGACAAGCAGCATAAAGGATGCCATGAGAGAGATGTACAACCAGGAAAGGAGGCAGTCAGTAAGTCAATAAGCATTTATTAAGCACCTACTATATGCCAACCACTGTGCTAAGCACTGATCATACAAAGAAAGGCAAAAGAGAGTACTCTATCTCAAGTTCACAGTCTAATGGAGGAAACAACCAGCAAATAAATATGTAAAAGCAAGCTATAGCCAGGATAAATGGGAAATAGCTACACACAAGATAAATAAGAAATAATTAACAAAGTGAAGGCACGGGAATTAAGAGGGATTGGGAAATTCTTTCTGTAGAAGGTGAAATTTTAATTGGGACTTGAGGAAAGCAAGGGAAGTCAAAAGGCAGAGATGAGGAAAGAGAACATTCCAGGAGAACAGCTAGAGAAAATGCCCAGAGCTAAGAAATGGAATATCTCACTCATGGATTAGCAAGGAGGCCAGTGTCAGTAGACTGAAGTGGGGGAGGAGGGTGCTGTTTAGACTGGAAAAGGGAGGGGAGGGAGCTAAGTTATGAAGGATTTGAATGCTAAACAGAGGATTTTTTTTAAATTTGATTTTGGAGGTGGTGATAGGGAGACCCTGGAGTTTATTGAGTTTGAGGATACATGGTCAGACCTATGCTTTAGGAGTGATGAGAAGTGAAAGAAGAAATAACTGGTGAACAATTCATATGCTTCCTTGTTATTTATAGAATGTCAAGAGATTTAGAGGACAATGAGAGGATCTCCTATGGCCAATTAATGAAAGGACATGGACAAAAGTTAGACAAACCTAGATTGGTTGTGACCTGCACCATTTGAGGGTGTATCCATATTAGTGATATTATATGGTATATACAGTTATATAGTATATAGTATTATTATATAGTATATATCCCAAGTTTCGAAGCTTATATGCCCAGTAAGACTGTAATATCCTTATATCAAGGATTGTGTCATTTACTCATTCCTCTGTATTCATCATGGTGGCCAAACTGTGCGTGTTTGATTCTCAATAAATACTTCTTGAATTGAAACAGATGGAGTAAGAGCCTTACAAAGGGGTTTACAGACTCTCCTTGAGTATTTATTAAGCACCCACTACATGCCAGGCATGTGATATGCATATACCACAATTTATCCAACTATTCTACACTTGATGCCAATTTTATTTTGGCAGAGAATAATTTACTAAAAAAAAAACCTTTTAAGTGCTGCTATTAATATTTTAGAATATATGGGACCTTTCTGTCATTAACATATTTGGGGGTATGTAACCAATAGTGAGATCAATGGTCCAAAAGAAACAATGTAGTGACTTTTTTTGCCTAAATCCAAATAGCTTTTAAGAATGGTTAGAGAAAATGACTGTTCTTACAAAAGGCATAAATGTTTTTACCTTTCCTCTAACATCTATCATCTTTGCCAATTTGCTGGGTATGCGGGGAAAGCCTCAAAGTTGTCTTGATTTGCATTCCTCATATTATTAGTGATTTGGAACACTTGTTTCTTTTGTATTGTTGATAAGTTGTATTTCTTCTTTTGAAAACTGTTCCCATGCAAAGGGAAATGTTACCCTCCAGCCAGCCACCTGCAGAAATAACCTTCCCCTGCATCCAGGGCTGGCTTCCTTAAGTCCAGCAAAGGCTGGTTGAGAAACAGTTACATCCACAACAAAATGTTTCATTTTTTAAACTTGCGCTGGTGTTTCCCAAACACAGCATGTCACTGGGAATTAATCTCAAGTTGTTAGTAAGTGGGTGAACCTCAAGTGGTTTGGAGGTTTGGGTCGGCCTCAGTTTTGAATGAGATTGAGCTTGCCTCAAGCGTTGGCAGCCTGGAAGAGGCACTCAAATGGGAAGTGTTAGAAAATGAGAGGGACTGTCGAATGGCATCAGTAGCAATTGCCTGTGACTCTTGACTATTGAATGTGACTGTTTTCCCTGTCTCTTCAGACACTGCCACATTCTTATTACTTACATGCTTCTTTCTATATATGCCCATTTCTATAGGTCGACAACAAGAATCAACTTCAAGGCGACCTCACTCGGTGAATTAATGAAGGACTTGGGGCTAACTCAGACCTCCTGCTCTTTTCAGCATACCATGCCACCTAAACTTGCCTTCCTCTGAGGGAACACTCTCCCTCATCTCTGCCTCCTGGCTTCCCTGGCTTCCTTCAAGTCCCATATAAAATCCCATCTTCTATACCAAAGTAAACCTTTCCCAATCTCCCTCAGTACTAACATCTTTGCTCTATGGATTACCTATTTAACTAGTCAATCAGTCAATACACACTTATGAAGTACCTACTATGTGCCAGACAGTGTACTAAGTGCTGAAATTTGTCAATGAGTTCCTGACCTGTATCTCTGGTACAAGTTTCTACACCAGGGAAATCACAGGTCTAACCCCTTCCCCCCCACAAAAAAAAAAGAAAACCATTCTTCCTGTGATACTTATGATTATGGGAACGTGAAATTCTACCACCCCTGAAGAATTAAGATGATGGGTCATTCTAAGGGACTCTGAAGAAGCCCATGACGGATATGAATAGGCTACAACATATTGCTAATAAAGAATTGCCAAGGAGAAGCAGCATAAAGGACACCACAAGAGAAGTGTACAATCGGGAAAGAATCAGTCAATAAGTATTTATTAAGTGCCTACTATGTGCCAGGTACTGTGCTAAGCACTGAGGATACAAAGAAAGTCAAAAGACAGTCCTTGCCTTTCGTCTGTAAAAGTTATTTGCATGTTGTCTCCCCCATTAGATTGAGCTCCTCCAGAGCAGGGACTGTCTTTTGCCTTTCTTTGTATCCCTAGCACTTAACATAGTGCCTGGCACATAGCAAGTGCTTAATTAAGGCTTACTGATTGACTCCAGGTTCTCCTCTAGAGACATATGGAAATTTTTCTTGTCTGTTACTATTAGGAAAGCTCAGTAACTAGTGTAAATTTTAAAATGAGTTTACACTGAATGGTCAAAATTGAAGTGGCTGTTAAGAAAACACATAAATTTTTGAAAACTCAGGTTTTTTACAGGAGAAAGTGTCACATGGCACAAAACCATAACTAGGGCAGGGCAGCCAGAACTTTGCCCAAGGCTGATTGAAATTTAGAGGAAATGCTACTTCCTGTATACTTTTTCGAAAGCATAGAAACAATGGAGTTTAGCACCTAGTTAGCAAAAATAATTACTTAAAATAGGAAGCTACCAGATGGCACAGTTTCCTCTCCCAGCTGCCATGACCCCAGGCAAGCCCCCCTCTTCCCACACTTCAGCAGAGTGGTCTCATTGTGTCCTAGGGTCTTTGTTTCACACACACACACACACACACACACACACACACACACACACACACACATCAACTGAATTTGTCTTTTTAAGCTGATATGCTGATATGAGGGTGCTTTTTGTGTTACCCTGGTCACATTTTTTTCAGATTCAGGGATTCCCAATGAGTTGCTGACCTGAGTATGCCTGTTCCATGAAGTTTTCCCCAGATATAAAAAATGATGGTTATGGCTCTGTACTAGTTCATAAGTGGCAATGGAGTCAAGACTGAAAGGTTAGCTGGGCACCCATATAAATGTATACTAAATAAATTGGTTGTTGGAAGGGGCAGGTCTGCACTAGCAGCAGAGGGGATCAGGAAAGGCTTCATGTAGAACATGGTGCTAGAGCTGAGCTTTGAAGGAAATCAGGATTTTAAGAGGAAGAAGAGTGGAGGGAGTGCATTCTAGGTACGGGGGACACCTGTGCAAAAAACAAAGAGATAGAAAATAGAGTGTCATATGTGAAAAATGAATGACACTTAAAAATGGATAAATGAAAAAGCATTTATTAATTGCTATGTGCCAAATATTATACTAAGCACTGGGAATATAATTACCAAGCAAAGGCCATCTTTGCCGTCCTGGAAGGAGTTTCTGTTCTGGTTGGTTGATTGGTTGTTGCCCTTTGTTTTCAAAGAGGACCAAAATGACATCATTATGTTCGAATCAGACTATGGCTGCTCAAACCAATATGAGCTCAGTATGCTCTACCACAGGTCAGGCACACATAGTCCATGTGAACATCTGGGGTGGATTCTCTAAATGTGTGCATCTTGTATTTCTTTTGAGCTGCTTCAATTCTGTTTCACTCACAGAGCACAACACCTTCTCTGAAGAGGGCTTACATTCTAATGGGGAAAGAACATATATAGGGAATGGTAGCTAAGGAGGGAGACTTTGATATAAAAGTTACAGGAGACAGAATGAGGCCATAGAGAAGTAGAGTGATACATTCCATCTAGGCACAATGGCAGAGTCGATCATGGTCCATGGTTCCAGAACTGGAGGCAAGTTAGGAAGGGCAAATTTTTGATAGTGTGATAGTTGTAAAGGACACTATGGAGGAGGTGATGGAAAAGGTAAAAAGGAAATGAAGCATGGCTGAGGCTTTCCAGATACAGTGTTATGGGAGAGGTAGTCACCACTCAGCAGAGTTCCCAGCATGGAAGTTCCTCCAGGGCATGATCTGGTAAGCTGGTTGGTGAGAAGGCCATGAAGTAGGTAATCAGAGAGGACCAAAGTGAAAGTCAAGGATGCCAATTGGGCTCAATCATAGAATTCTTCAAGGGGAGTAATGTATAAAAAAGTTGGAAAGGTTAGCTGGAACCTGGGGGCAAAGGGCTTTAAATGCCAAGCAGAAAGTTTGTGTTTGATCACAGAAGTAATTAGGAGTCAATGGAGTTTACTGAGCAGGATAGTGATTTGGTCAGGCTTGTGCTTAACAGTATCATTCTGGCAGCTATAGTGAAGGTATATTGGAGAAAGGGAAACTCGGAGGGAGACTATTTAAGAGGCTATTACAGTAGTCAGAGGGAGAGATGATGAAGGCCTAGGGAATGAATTGCTGACATTTAAATAGGGTCTTAAAGTTTGTAAAGCATTTTATATATGTGATCTATAGCGTAGGCATTCTCCTCCCAGAAAGGCTCCAGCACTGGGCTCACACAGGCCCAGATTCATCAGGGTAGACCTGACCCCAAAGAGCAAGCAGGCCATGCTTTTCTTTTTCTGACTTATTGCCCTAACCCCAGAGAAATCTGTGAAAATCTCTAAAATAAAACTCAGGTATAGTTTGTATCTATGGTCTACCAAAAGATACGTAACAGTTTCCTTCTAGGAAAGATACTCAATATTCAATATCCAGATCAGGTGTTGATCTTTGACCAACTCTCCCACCTCAGCCCAGAATGTAATCACAAGTTCTTAACATGTTATTAAATTAACTACAAATGCCCAGATTTCCTTATGAGAGGAGAACACTTTTCTCTAATGGAACCAGAAGGTGTAATCCCATTGTCTGACAGAGAGCAGACATACCCTGGGTGACCTTTAAAATAATTTAAGGAAGTGCAAACTTTTGAAGATTTTGTGGAGGAGAACCCTGCAAGAGGTAGACAGGGATAGAAGAGTGAAATCTCCCTCCCTGTTCCCCAACCTCCAGCCATCGTGCCTAGCAGTAACTTGCCCAGAGGGAGACACTCCATGTAATAGTTTTAAAGTTCATTGTTTTGAGAAAGTTTAAGGCATGCATTTCAGACAGACATAGAAAAAAAAGTCACTTGAAAAAGGAAAACACTTCAAGGAGTGGGACCTCTGGCAGCAGAGAAGAGAGTTGGTTAGGGACTTAAAAGATCCAGTCCTGGCAATGTTGAGAGTCAGGCTGTGAAAAGGAACAGAAGCTGGAAACCTAACTGAACAATGTACTCAGCAGAGACAGAGCACTCAGGGACTGCTGTGAAAGGGTTCTAGCAAAGAGAGGGCTTCTAAGCATTGTTATATCAGGAATCAGTCATGAGTTGCCTTTACCACATATATATCCTACATGTGGCTTTCTACCATTTCACTCTAAATCTGGACCCACTCAAACACTGAATGAATTTCTGAGAAAGTATGTACCAGGTTTAAGGCAAAAATGCTTTGTAGCTACTGTTTTTATGATGCCATTTTAGTAAGTGCCCTTGCTAAGAACTAACTGTGTCTATTGGCTGATTATTAATGTGAAGCACACTTTTTTTTTTTTAGTGAGGCAATTGGGGTTAAGTGACTTGCCCACATCACACAGCTAGGAAGTATTGTGTGTCTGAGGTCAAATTTGAACTCAGGTCCTCCTGACTGTAGGGCTGGTGCGTTACCCACTGCGCCACCTAGCGGCCCCTGAAGCACACTTTTAGGCACTCATGAACTATAACATTAAGAGAAGCTACTGAAAGGGAATCCTAGAACCTGTGGAAATAGTAGCCAGCCTTTGGGGAACTAACCTTTGAGTGAGTGCAAATTGGGGGAATAGCCCAGAAGGGGTATATTTTTGGATGTAAAACAACTATTTCCCTTTCCACAGAAAATACTCAAGCAGAAAAACAGGGAACATTCCAAATAGCCTATTACATTCCCAAACAAGTTAAAGATAATTTCATGGGATAATTTCAAATTCAACTCAGACCTGCACTGTACAAGCAAGTCACAGGTTCTGTATCTTCTGACCAGCAGGGGTATGTTTCTCATTCGTCCTTCAACCTCAGAATCCTCCAGGCAGTGGCTATCTTCTTCTCTAAGAAGCCCTGGTCAGCTCATGCTTGAATATAAAACTCTAGGAACTCTAAATCCATGAGATGACCTATAAGGCTGGAAATGTCCATTTCCCAGCATCCCTGGTCATATTTAACTGTGCTCAGGAAAGAAAACAGACAAGAGAAGGCAGCCCACATCTTGAAGTCCAGGTCCAGGCCTGACTAGGCAAGTGCATGCTTAGAGAATAAAGTGAAAATTATGCTGTGGTGGAAAGAGCACTGAATTTTAGAGTAATCAAACCCAGGTTTGAAGAGCAGCTCTTCTGTGTGCTTTTGGCAAGTGACTTCACCTATCCAAGCCTCAGTTTCCTCATCTGTAAAACAAGAAGGTTGTCCTAAATGATATCTAAGGCTCCTTTCAGCTCTAGTATTCTATGATGAGGGCTAGGAAAGCTTATACCCACAATCTCTATTCTTGTTATGCTTGAATTCTAAAGTTAATTCTGCACAGATCTCAGTTGCCACCTAAATTCTTCATGACATTTATTACACTGCTATGAACTTTTCTCTAAATCTAACTACTTTTCTGGGTGTGTTTGTTTTTGTACCCAGGGCCTTCACACTTCTGTGCTCAGACTGCAATTTGTCAAGTTGGAGGCATTATCTTTTTCTCTATAACTAATTTCCTGTTCGGGTACCTGAGCCTTTCATTGGCAGCCCCAAAACACTATCCCTGCTTCATATTATTATTACTGAGCAGTACCCCTAGGTCTCTTTCTTCATTAGTTTCCTACACCTTCATTCCATTAAGTCTGAATTTAAATGTTTTATTGGTTTTCCCTAAATGCATAACCTGACATTTCATACTATTGAATTCCACTATTAGCCACTTTTCTGCCCATTTCCCTTGTGTGTCTTAATCCTCCTCCAATCTAGCACATCCCTGAAACACATTATCTGTCCTTCTGACTTTGCAAACTTCTCCTTCATCAACCAGCCCCTACATCAATTCTCCCTGATCCTTATTGGTGGTGACCACCATACCTGCCCTCAGAAAACACTCCCTACAAAACAAAAGAAGAAGAAGAAGAAATTGGTGGGGAGGAAAGGAATGAAGGGAGATTGGAGGTAAGAGACACTAGAAGAAAAAAACCTCTACAAAAGCCTTTTCTTTTTTCCTTTATCCTTTTTCCCCCTTCTATCATTTTCTCCTCAACCACAAAGTTGGAAGCAAGAGTGAGACTAAGAGGAAAAGTAGAAAGTTAGGAAAAAAGAAAAAGAAAACAAGAATCCAAAATTATATAAGAGGGAGTATGGTGCTTGGAAACCTACCTACAGCTGGCCATGAATGGGTGAGAGAGATGCTGGAAATGTCTAACTAAAAGACCAAGGATTTGGCCACAGATGATAAAGAAAAAACATTTGACTTATTAAAATAAAATGCTGCTTTACAGGACCTTTTACAACAAGGTATCTCTTATTCATATATTTCACATTCAGAATTCCTTGGAAGATATAACAACAGAAATGACTCTTTTGGGGGCAGCTAGGTGGTGCAGTGGATAGAACACTGGTCCTGGAGTCAAGAGGAACTGAGTTCAAATCTGACCTCAGACACATAACAGTAGCTGTGTGACTCTGGGCAAGCTGCTTAACCCTAATTGCCTTGCCCCCCCCAAAAAAAAGAAAGAAAGAACCATTTTCAATAACCCTCTGATAATAAATATCAGGCAAGGAATAAAACAGGGAAATATATGCTTGCCACAAGTATTTACCACTGTAATGGAGGAAATCCAGCACAGAGCCCAGGTTAAGGAAGAACTCCTTATGAATTGTGAGGTCTTCCTCCCATTCATGGATGAAATTATATTGATTACATCAAGCCCCAAGACATTGACGAACCTTCTGGAAGAGATCTGTAATCACTCAAAGGAGTTCAGTCTGACCAGGACTGAACAGGAAAGGCCAAATTTATGGGAGGGAAAATGTCCATTGCCCAATTTCAACCTGCATCTGAATTGACATTCAATAGAACTTACCCAAAGAAAAGAGAGGGATAGTGAGCTGGATTACTTAAGGAAAATTGGAAACCATTTTTACTTACACTCTATTTCTTATCAAAGCAGACTCACCTTTTCACTGCAAATATTTTACCAGTATGGCTGTATAGCCACAAGACCTGGGACACCAACTCTGAAAAACTAAAGATGACAATGGAAAGGCTCATGCAGGCATGAGTAGGCTGCAACATATGTCCAATGAAGAACTCCAAAGAAGAATCAGAGTGAAGGATGTCATCAAAGAACTGGACGGCAGAAATAGATTTGCTGGTCACATGGCAAGAGCAAGGGATGACAGATGGGTGGCCAGAGTGCTCCTTTGGTATCCTCATGATATCAAGAGAAAGCAGGACAGTCTCCAACATGTTGGTGAATTTTGCTGTGGCGAATTTTCAGAGCGGGGATGAGAGGTAGGCATGGATGGATTGTCTTCTGCAACTAGGTGGCACAGAATATGAGAGCACAGGAGTCAGGATGACTCGTGTTCAAATTCGGCTTCAGATACTAACCAGCTGTGTGACCCTGGGCAAGTCACTTAACCTCTATTTGCCTCAATTTTTTCTTCTGTAAAATGGGAATAAAAATAATACCCATCTCACAGAGTTATTGTGAAGATCAAATGAGCTAATACTTGTAAAGCCTTCATGAACTTTAAAATGATATAGAAATGCTAGTTATTTTATTAATAGTAGTATGCATCCTTCAAGGAATGCATCCTGAACTGATGAGATCACAGATCTATGTATTTCAGAGATAACGGTTGGTTATTTATATATATATATATATATATATATATATATATATATATAATATATATATATATATATATATATTATATAGATATATAGATATAGATAGATATATATATCTATATATCTATATATATATATATATATAATATATAATATATATATATATATATATATAGATATATAGATATATATATCCCTCAATGCTGTTGGCAAGACTGGATCAGGTGGAAAAAAAAAGTGGAGATGTCTGTTTCCCCACAGAGAGGACTCCTTTGTGGAATGTACTCCTCCTTGAGAATGATGCAGAGGGGATTCAGGTTTCAATTCATTTTTTTCCAATTTAATAAACATGCGTTAATCCTCTACTATATGCCAGACTCTGTACTAAGTTCTGGAGATTCAGATAAGGAAAAGAAAGACAAGTCCTCAAGGAGCTTATAACCTAAAGGAAGCTGAAAAGCCAGGAAGGATTGGGGCAGGTGAGGGCATCCAGCAAGGTACCTGATGTGGGGCATTATGTTCTATGGATTCAAAGACAAGCTGAGATGGTGATGGAAAATGGAGAGTTACCTGGAAAGGTCTAAAAGTTCAGAGCCCCCTATAGAGGAAGACTTTAGGAGGAGTTTACTGCTCTATCCTCCAGCCCTCTAATCAAAGAGGAGAGGCAACTGGGGGATTGGGTGGGAATGAGGTGGCATCAAAAACTGATACAACTGATTGTCATAATAATAATTATTATTATTGTTAGATGATGATGATGATATTTCCAGAGAGGTTAGACTAAGTGACCTCTTAAGTCTATTCCATTACTGAAACTTCTTTGAATGCATGAACTACAAACACAGGTGAGAGAAATATGTAAGGATTAATTACCATCCTCCTGGAGTCTGGTCCTGACTCAGCCACAAATTCTCTTTGTGACTTGGTCAAATTGCTTCACTCCCTGGGCTTCATTTTCCCCATTTGTATAAAGACAGATAAATAGAAGATATACAGATAGATATAGATACAGACATAAAGATATAGATAGATATAAATATAAAGAAGTGTACACTTCTAAGGTCCCTCCCAGATCTAAGAATTCTAAACCAAATTAAATGAGGACCTCTCTTCCCTGATGAAAGCAGAGGTGGGACCTCTCCATGTAATTTCCTTCTGGAACAGCTTTCCTCTTCTTGGTTCAATAAAGGACAAGCCTGCTGTCCTCTCAACCAGGATGCAATGCCCTTCAGGCTTTCTTCCTGGACCTTTTGGAGAAATATAAAATTGGCTTAGTTTAGTCTGTGCTCATGTTATGTTTATTGTTGTGCATGTACCCTCGGGCAACAAGCACATTTTCTGGTCTGGTTTCCTATGGAAAGAAAACTTTTGAAAATCCCTCTGCCTGTGCCTGTTCCTACAAGTCTGTGCCTCCTTATTTTCATTCTTCCTATCCATCCCGACACAGCTCCTCCAGATGCATTAAAGAGATGACTTTTTCTTGATAGCTTTACAGAGCAAACTTTTGGGGGGTATTTAAAGTTCATTCCCCTTCTTGTTGCCATGCCTAGGAAAACAAAACAGGCTTCTCCTGCTTCCCTCCTCTCAGCAGAGAGGTGGTGGACTATAGGTAAAAGATGAGACATAGAATAGCTAGCATCTATATAGTACTTTAAGGTTTGCGAAACACTTTACAAATATTATCTCAGAACCCCAGATGAGGAAACTGAGGCAGGCAGAGATTAAGTGATTTGCTTAGGATCACACAGCAAGGAAATGTCTAAGGCAAGATTCAAACCCAGGGTTTCCTCACTCTAGGTCATATGATCTGCACTATCTACCTGCTTTGTGTGCTATCAGACATGGCCAATTTGTTGATTTGTCTTACTTAACTATATTTATTACCTGGAAGGTTTCTTTGAGGAGTAAAAGTGACAGAAGAATACTCATTGGGAAGCAACAAGATATTTTAAGAGCATCAGTTAAACATTGTTTAAAAAGAAATAAAGACTTCACTAGTTTGACGGCTCACTTCCTAGAACGAAAAAGTATGAAATCAAAGAGCTCCACTTACAAACTCTTCCTTCCAGCCCTTTTGTTATTATTTTAATAGTAACTTACTCCTTCCCTGTCCTCCAAGCCAAGTTTCCATCTAGTTTCTTTCACATTAATGCAGCTTTTTTTTGGTTTTTGGTTACCTGGACCATTATATTCCTTAACAATAACAATGATATTTAATAACTCACATTTACACAGAACTTTGAGATGGCAGAGCTATTTACATGACAACCCTGCTCATAACAACACTACTTGGTAGATGCTGTTATTTTCAGTCCCATTTTACAGAAACAGGCTCAAGTGAAGTGACCCTCCCAAAATCATATAGTCAGTAGATGTCTGCAGCAGTGTTTGGATCCTAGATATTCCTGATTTCAAGTCCTATATTCCAACCAGGTAGGTGGCACAGTAGATAAAGTGCCAGGCCTGGAGTCAAGAAGACCTGAGTTCAAATCCAACCTCAGACACTTACTAGCTGGGTGACCCTGGACAAATTGCTTAACCCTGTTTATCTCAGTCTTCTCATCTGTAAAATGAGAAGGAAATGGCAAACTACCCTAGTATTTTTGCCAAGAAAACACCAAATGGTCATGAAGAGTTGGGCATGACTAAAACAACTGAACAAAGACAAAAATCTTACCCTCTGTGCCATGATAACTGTCTCTTTGATGTTTCACATGCCAAATATGGTGCTATACTTTGTGAGGGGCCAGGTATGTCAACACCTTTGTATATAAAGACCATTCCTCACTGAGGTATTTTATGAGGGAAGATGAGGAGTCCAGTGGATCATGGGATAGTAGAAAGGACCTCAGAGATCATTTATTCCTCATCAAGACCCAGAGAGATTGTTACTTACTGAATCTCACACAAGTATTAAGTGGAGTGCAGGTTTTCAGACTCCAAATCAAGAGTTATTTTCACCACACCGCCCTACTTTCCCTAAGCACTAACCAATGAAAAGAACAAGATTCTATTTTTGTAGCTGTCATCGTCTCATCATGTGACTATGTACCACTTAATCGGTAAGGAATATTGTCCCTGCTAATGAAGAAAACAATAATTTTTAACTGGGACTCATTGGGCTGACAGGAGAATAAATAAAGCTACACATTTGAAATTGGTACAATGGTAACAACCACTTCATTCTTATGTGGTTTTTTAAAAATGTGCTTATTGATGCCTTTTGTTTTCATATCATAGTTATTTCTAGATATGCCTGTCTCCTCCCTCCCCAACTCCAAGGTTACCCTTCTTTCGTAGGAAAGAAAAAATAAATACAAGCAAAACCAACTTCTCCATCAATTGGGTCTGAGAATATATGCAACACTGTGTACCCGTAGTTCCCATCTCTGCAAAAAAAAAAGGGGGGGTGGAAAGGAAAGCACATTTCTTCATTTCTTCTGTTCCACTGCGTTCTTCTACTTTCATTGTTCTTTCCCTTTTATGTTGTAGCTGTTGTGTATATAATTCTTCTGGTTCTGTTTTCTTCGATCAATATCAGTGTATATGATGTTCTCTGAATTCCTCCTCTTTGTTCTTTATTATGGCACATTCCCATTACATTCATATACCACGAATTATTTTAGCCATTTTGTACTCAATGGGTATCCATTTTGTTTCTAGTTATTTGATTTTATGAATATTTGGGTACACATGGTACCTTTCTTTCTGCCTTTGATTTCCTTGTGGCATATGCCCAGCAGTGGTATCCCTGGGTCAAAATGTATAAACAGTTAAGTCATTTATTTTGGTCTGTTTTCCAGAATGGCTGGACCAATTCATAGCTCCACAAACAGGTGAGTAATGTGCTTGTCTTCCTGTAGCTGGTCCCATGATTTTTTTGAGAATTATTTATTCATATATTTTGGCCAGTTATCTAATGTGGAATGGCTCAAAAAATCATTTTGAAGACAGCTTTCAATGAATACATCAGTCCACAGTCTGATATGCCAGAAATTGTGTTAGGAATCGAGAAGACAAAGACAAAAATGAAAGGGTCTCTGCCCTCAAGTAGCTTACATTCTATCAGGAAAAAATGAGTATTTTAAGTATGCAAAGAAACACTCACCTGGTAATTTCTAGGGGAATTAGGAACTGGGGAATCAGGAAAAGCCTCATGTAGAAGATATTGCTTGAGGAGCCTAGGGATTTTAAGAAGTGGAGGTGACAAAGGAGTTGATTCAGTATTTGGGAGACAGCTTGGGCAAAGACAAAGATGAGAGATGAAATGTTATATGAGGACTTTGGGGTTCTCTGGCCACTGAGTTACATAGTATGCCTCTCCCCTTTTCCTAATATTTCCACTTGAAAACAAGGTAGTTTGACATTTGAGTCCTAAGGCACTGATGCTCTCAGAAGTTTTCATTCACATCTGAGAGCTTTAGGGCCATTTATAGAGAGAAGTGATTTGTCCCCAAGTTACATAGCAATCAGTGGTAAATCTAACTGGAAGCAAGAGGGACTAATCCTCTCTTCCTCAGTCCTGGTCTACTCCTGAAGAGAGCTGCATTGAGTAAGCAGCTGTATGAAAAGTCTTCATGAATAAGTAAAGGACTTTCTTTTTTGTGCCTGGGTGTTTCAGGGTGCTCTGGAGAAAGCCAAGTCTTTAGGAGAGTCCCAGGCAGAGCTCCAGGCATCCTGATGGAGAGTCACACTTTAAGAGGTTGAGTTAAAGAAGGTGAAGGAAATATTATCTGGAGAAAAAGGAACCCTGAGAAGAGAGGAGTAAAGCTGTTGAAAGCACTGCTTGTCCTAGGCGAGAATGACTCACCCACCATCCTCAGAGGCGGTGTGGTCTCAGCCCAGCCTTGGAGCTATGGTGGTGAGTCATCTCTTCATCCTCAGTCTAGAAGGAAACCTTGGGGTCAGTCTTCAGCTAGGTGCTGTGGGGGTTTGAGGAGCATTGGAGTTATGATCCATGTCCTCTAAGGGCTAAAAATCTATCTGGGGAGAGAAATGTAAAACCACTTGGATTAATGGAGGATTGTACAATTAACTACAGAATTTTGCTTCAGAATCAAAGGACTTCTAAGGAAAGGGAAATCACTGAGGCCAGGAGAAGTCAGGGAATGAAAGGCAGTGTAGTGTAATGGATAGGGTATTGAATTTGGTATCAGGAAGATGTGACTTCAAGTCATCCAGTGGCAAATACTTGGGTCCTTAGTGCACAAATATTTTCTCAAAATATTTGTAGCAATACAGGGTTATGGACAGAGTTCTGGCCTCAAAGTCAAAAAGATATGGGTTCAGGTCTTGCCTGTGATACTTAGCAGCTCTATGACCTTGTGTAAGTCACTCAACCTCTGAGTGGCCCCAGGCAAGTTTCTAAGACTATAAAAGAAGATGTGATCTTCTTTGGTCATGGGAGTTTTCTCATCTGGTAGCTTCATATACTAATGAAATCACAGGTACCATCCCTATCCCTGCTTTCTCAAAAACCACCCTGAGTCTAACCAAACATACATTTAAGATTCACGAAACTATGTGAAATAGTGGGATTATGTGGAATTGATTATGGAATAGAAAGCCATGATTCTGTGCTATGAGCCCTCCATAAGGAAAAGATGCAGTCACTGGGTATAATTATTCTCTGCCTTATCCCTTCCATCTACCCAACTTCATGCACAGAACTATTGCAGGAGCATTCTTACCAATGGTATAAATACCCTGGGGCCAGCAATGCTCCTACCTTTTTTTAGGTTGTAGCCCTGAAGCTATATGCCAACTAAACAAGCTTCAAAATCCCCACACATGAGCTCCAGGGGCATTTGGGAGTCAAACACATAGCTGGCTAATGTAGCCTGCACGTAACAACCCTCCTATGCCAGGACCATATTAAAATGTAATCATGAAATATTTAACAAAATAAATTAAGATACAGTAGAACATAGATAATGTTATTATGTGGTTTTCTAAGTCAATAGGTACAGGTAGAGAAGCTCATATATAGTTTAGCAGCCCCATTTCCTTTCTATTTGAGGTTTACATCACTGGTCTAGGACAGATTATTTCCTACTGCCTAGAGGGTGGCAACAGCTCATTGTATTTCAGTACCTCTTTACTTATTTAGCTTAAATTGTAAACATATAAAAACACAAATAAAACCCCATTTATGAAGTACATCTTGTAGTGGCACAGTTTGCGAGAAACAGGGAAGACTCAAAGTTCAGAAAAGATGTGATGCCTGCCTTCAAAGAGCTTACAATCTAGTTGGGGGGAGAGGGAGTAGGACTAAAACACCAACAGCCAGACTACAAAATATTAAAAAAAACAGAGTGCTTTGGGAGGCCTGAAAGGGGCAGGGGTGGGGAAGTAGGATTACATACAGATCAACAAGACAGAGAAAGGCTTCCTTGTTGAGGTACCATTTGAGTTGATTTTAAAGGGTGTATAGGCATTGAAGAGGGGAAGAAGAACATTCTAGTCCTACATAACAATGTGAACAAAGGTACAGAGGTAGGAAAGAATAGGGAATGTTTGTAGAACCAAGAATAGTACAGAGTGGAGGGGAATGATAAGAGCTGAGTCTAGAATGGTATAACAAGATGGCAGATGGCCTTGAATGCTAGGGGGAAGAGTTGGAGGCAGCACAAAACACTCCTTCCTGGTATCATTCACACAGTAAGACTATTCTCCAGTTACAAACAATATAGTAATTTCTGATTTGAGGACATAAAGACAAAGGTAAAGACTATTGTGCTAAGCATATGCTAAGAATCAATACCAATCACAGACCTAGGACAACAGCCCTAAGGGCTTACAACAGTATATTTCTAATTTTCCAGTTTGGAGGAGACTACAAATCACCTCTTAAGATGCTGAGGGGAAAACAAATCAAACACGACAGACAATTAAAAATGGGTCCAATTGATCTCAGATTTAGAATGTATAATGGAAATGTAATGGTCCATATCTTTCGTGTGAGGTACTGATATGTGAAAAAACAGAAGTTAATCTTCTATACAGAAACTTGACTTACTTCCAAGATTTGCTTTTAAACTGAGTTCCTAAGGAATGATATAGTTAACACTTGTTAAATTAATATGGTTGATTCCAAATGGATATGCAACCTAAATATAAAAGCTTACATTATTTTTTTAAAAATGAAGAATGAAAAGAGGCAGTGTTTTACAACTATGGCTTGGGAAAGAATTCTTAACCAAACAAGGAATAGAAATGATCATGAAAAAGAAAACAGAAAAATTTAACTGCATATAATTTTTTAAAAAGCTTTCAGATAAACAAAATCAGTGTAGCTTGGATAAGAAGAGAAACTATCAATTGAGGAGAGAGTTCTTTTCATCAAATATCTCTAATAAAAATCCAATATCCCAGATATGTAGGGAATTAACAGAAACATATCGTACCAGAACATTCCTCAACAGATAAGTGATCAAAAACTATGAACAAACATTTCTCAAAAGAAGAATTTCAAAATACTTACAGTCGTGTGAAAAACTCCTTCAAATCACTGTGGTAGTAATATGCTCTCACTCATTCTCCCAGATCAAGCAGACTGTACCTCCCTCTTAGGGTTCTAGGGTATCCTGAGGAGCTGGAGTATCTCTTCTTTACTGCCATTAGCTTGATCCCCCATCAGCTGTATCGTTAGATGCCAGTAACTAGCACCCTGGTTTGATTTAACCACTTGGTATAAATGAACTTTTACCAAAAAAACCCAAAACATTTACTTTGAAGATATGCAATAA
This sequence comes from Phascolarctos cinereus, assembly GCF_003287225.1. Lineage (NCBI taxonomy): Eukaryota > Metazoa > Chordata > Mammalia > Diprotodontia > Phascolarctidae > Phascolarctos > Phascolarctos cinereus. The sequence goes on along the minus strand of NW_027555847.1, from coordinate 544,708,657 downwards.
TAACAGTACAGATATTTTTTCAAGGTACCTCAGGGCATACTCTCTGATCCACCAAAGTCTTTAGGGATAGTGGATTGAAACTTAGCTCAGTAGTCGCACCAAGTTTATGTCCAAATGCAGCATGACTACCAGATGAGTCTTCATTTCAGCTTCCAATAGGTTGGATCCTGAAGGTCACTCCTTGTTCCTTGGGGCATTGGTGCTGAGCTGGATGCAAAACATGGACACTCAGATGTGATAATGCTGGGATGTCAGAGGTTTACCCTTCCAGCTTTTTTCAGAACTTCTAAGACTGGAATCTCCAATCCCTTCACCTAGAATGGAAGAGACAGATACAAAGACTGAGACCCATTTCACAGGGCCAAATTTCAGTCCCAGTGGAGAGGATCCAAGATCTTTTCCCCTTATAGCATAGTCTTGTCACTAGATGCATCAGAGAAGGAGTTAGAGAGATCTGCCAGTACTGAGCAGACAAATAGAATGGCTCAAGGCTCTTTGGGGGAAAAAAAAAAGACCTCCTAACCATATGGCTGTCAGACAAGCACCAGTTACAAAGTGTCAACGAATGCTCAAGTCTCTCCAAGAAACTTACATTACACAATATCATAATTTTCAGCCTCTTCACATGGGGGATACTGTCAGTGGCACTCAGTAAATGTGCCAATCCCCATTTAATAATAAGAGAAATGCAAATTAAAGCAATTCTGAGGTACTCCTTTCCAAGTTGGCAATCAGCAAAGATGACCAAAAAAAATACATACATAGTGTCAGGGTAAGAGGGACTGAAGGAAGGTAGACATAAGAAGATGCCATGGATAGAGCTGTTACTTGGTCCATTCATTCTGAAAAACTATTAGAATTATTCAAGAAAAGTCATTTGTGAGAGAGAGAGAGAGAGAGACAGAGACAGAGACAGAGAGAGAGACAGAGAGACAGAGAGACAGAGACAGAGAGACAGAGACAGAGACAGAGAGACAGAGACAGAGAAGGCTAGCGTGTGCCATGCCACTGATGTTATCACTATCAGGAGAAAGGGCAGTTGATCTCTGGGAGCAGGAAGCCAGTAGCTGCTGCCAATAGCCCTAACAAGGACATGTGGCTGCTGGTAGGCAGCATATAAAGTAAAAGAAACTCAGGCATCAGAACTACCAGTCTTCTAAATTAGTCCTCATACTATGGCTGTAGAACTGATTGTGTTGGAAGGAGGGAGCAAAACCAGCCAAGGAAAACAGTGCAGTTCTGGGGAGTCTGGTGACCTGGGAAGATTTCCCTATCTTCCCAGCATTGTGTTTGTATCAGTGGGAAGAGTTTGCCGTATTTGGCCGTACTCAAAGTTGCTTAAGCTGTGTGCTCTACTGTCAGCTTTGCTATAAACCTCCTCGTACGTACAGTGAAGAGCGAGGCGAGGATGATGTTGTCTCACCATGCCAGCCAGCAGCTGTGCCTTTCTCTATTTTTCAGGTATGTCTGTGTCAGAGGTCATTGGACCCTTTCAGTCAGTGGTCACTGGACCCTGACCCTATCCCCAAGAATAGTTGTATTACCCACAATGAAAATAGTAAGTCAAGGACAGCACTAATATTACAACCCATATAGCTTCCTCCTTCAACTACAACAGGAAGGAATAACTTATAATATTCCGTAGCTTATGAAGTCCAATATTTCTTCCAGGTCTATGGGTTTTGTGATACCTTGCCAAATATCTTGGGCAGCTAGGTGGCATAGAGTGGATAGAGTGCTGAGCTTAGAGTCAGGAAGACTCATCTTCCTGAGTTCAAATCCAGCCTCAGACATTTAGTATCTGTGTGACGTGGGCAAGTCACTTCACCCTATTTGCCTCAGTTTCCTCATTTGTAAAATGAGCTGGAGAAGGAAATGGCAAACCACTCAAATATCTTTGCCAAAGAAACCCCAAATGAGGTCACAAAGAGTTGGATACAATGAAAACTGACTCAACAACAACCAGCAGCTATCTTGAGAAGACGAGTCAGTCCTGTAAACACTGAGAGAATCTCAGAATTATAGGGCTCAGTGACTGCTGGTTAATCCACCTTATAACTTTCTGGCAGGGCCATATTTAAACACTCTTAGGCTGATGTTAATTGATTTTAGATTTCAGGACCTTCCCAGTCACTCCCTTAACTACCACTGCTAGGAAATTCTAACTTAAATCCCTTGTTGCAGCATAAGCCTGTTTACAAGTAGATTAAATGAATATGGAGAACATCTGGTCAACATTATCTCTATGATAACCTTTTCCATCCTATAAAACCTCATTAATTTGGACCCCACTAATTCAGATAATTCTGTCTCAGACAGGGCTGAAGTTTTTCCTTTGTACTATCTGTGGAAAAAGATGGGTTTGCTGGGCAAATTAATGTTGTAAAGGAGATTTGGAGCGGTGGAGTTGGGGGTGGGGGTGGGAGATGTTTAGCCTACTCTTTTAAACAGTTTAGCAGCTTCCATTTGCATGCAAACAATAAATAAATTCACATCAAAGGATCCTTGCCCGCTCATTAAAACCGAGGACTCTTACCCTACAACACCATTAGCTATTATTTAGTGAAATTTTGATACTTAAAAATATTTTACATATTCCCTGGATGAGGTTGTTTGTTTTTTTTAAATTACTATACCAGGCTGACCTCCTCTTTGAGTGCTCCAAAGGGCTGGTGATTACTATAACAGAAAAAAAGCTAATGAACTATGTTCAGGTTGAACATACCAATAGGAATTATAGTCTGATCCTTGGTCAACTCACATTCCTTTAGCCTTAGTTTCTGCATCTATAAAATGGACAATTTGGGATTCAATTCAGCTCCTATTTATGAACCACCCAAATTATCTAGCTCTTATTCTACTATTCTATGATTCTTCAATCTTCTTAGTATCTGTGTCCTTTCTAAATCATCAGCTTTTCCACACACAATCTAGGAGCCCTGAGCTCAACATCGTATTTGGTGACAGTCAGCAAGGTATAGGAGAAAGAGAGCTGGACTTTTTGAATCCTAGCTTCACCATTTACTCCCTCAGCTTTTGGTTTCCTAATCTCCAAAATGAGAATAATGTTACTTGTGCTATACAACTCACAGGGTTGTTGTGAGGAAAGCATTCTGTTGACTTTAAGTGCTAAGGAAGGTGAACTGTTACTATTTCTCCATTCAAAAACCAAATTCATGGTACATACAATGAAAGACTTTATTGACATTTGAGCATGGGCATGTCAGGATTGCTTTTAGAGGACTGTCTTCTCCTCAGGAAAATGGCCCACACACCACCAATCCCCAGTCAGTGGGAGCACAAGATCTGCCTTTAATTAGAAGGTCAGAGCCCAGACACAGGATCACAGATTGAGAGGTGGAAGGGACCTTAGTGGTCACATAGTCCAGCGGTGGGAAACCTGCAGCCTTAAGGCCATATGTGGCCCTCTAGGTCCTCAAGTGTGGCCCTTTGACCAAATCCAGACTTCACAGAACAGATCCTCTTAAAAAAAGGATTTGTTCTACAAAACTTGGACTCAATCAAAAGGCCTCACTCAAGAACCTAGAGGGCCACATGTGGCCTCGAGGCTGAAGGTTCCCCACCCCTGACCTTATCCCTCAAGGTCCAGAGATGTTAACAATTTTTCTCAGGGTCACACAGGTGGTGAGTGCAGACCTGGAATTTGAACTCAGGTCTTCTGACTCCAATTCCAGCACTCTTTGCCCCAAGCCTGGAAATCACAAATGAGTTCAAAACAAGATCATAGCAAGAAAATCTGAGGAAGATAAAAAAAAATGAGTTAAGGGTGATTGAAAAGACTAGGTTGGGGCAGCCAGGTAGGTCACAGTGGGTGGAGTACCAACCCAGGAGTCAGGAGGACCTGAATTCAAATTCAACCTCAGACACTAGCTATGTGACTCTGGGCAAGTCATTTAACAACAATTGCCTCAAAAATAACGAAGAAAGAATAAGTTATCCCTTTCTACCCTGGGGTTCCTTACTTAGAATGTAGGTTCACAGAAAGCCTGCCTGGCTAGAAAGTCACAAGGAAAGCTACATTGTCATCCTGACCCTCAGAGCTTAATGTGAAATGCTTAATGTGAAAGCATTAGATAAACATTTGGAAAAGCTTTCCATTTTTAATTCTAGTCAACTTAAAGGCTTAAAAGTTACTTGGCAAGATTCTGAAAGAAGAAAAGAAAATGACCATTCAGCACATGGCTAGCCCTATGAAAAATCGTAAATAGGTGCAGTTTATCAAATAAGTCCTTTTTCTACTTTCTCATCTCTTTTCTCTTTCACACATTGAGTGTCTGAAGCCAGATTTGAACTCATGAAGATGAGTTTTTCTGACTGCAGGCTTGGCACTCTATCCACTACAACTCCTTAGCTTCCCCCCATCCATCAAAGCCCTCTATTAGGAAAGGATCTGATAAGCTCAATCTTGTCAACATGTTTCAAATGTGGACATTTCCCACGATAATTGTATATCCACAGATGTTCTAGGTCAGGCCCCACTTAAGCTGGAACTGTTCTCTCAGGTTCAGTACTGGAACAAGATGAAGTCCTTGGAGAACATCTAACAGTGAGCAAAAGGGGGTTTATTTATCCACAGCAGGAGAAGGATATACAGAAGAGGGGAAAGATATTCAGCACTGATTCAACTGAGAGGAGCTTCACAGGTGTCAGTGGTGGTCCTGCTGCGGGTCTGCGGGTCTGCTGGTCTGAAACCTGGGTGAGGAGCCAGGTGGTGCTTCTGGCCCTGGTTTTTGTACTAAGGGCAGCAGGAACCTATTATGTCAAGGGCCAGAGCCTTTCATTCCCTGAACCAATTAAGACTCCAAGATAATTTTGATACATTTTAATGACAAAATAAGCATAGCCCAAGTGAAGCAGAGTCTTAGGATATTGCCTCTATTACAGCAGGGGACAAAATGTTAAGCCAAAACAAACAAATATCTCATGGCAAAATTTCAGTTTATCTTTAAACTAAGGAAGTGTTAGGAATGGGGCAGAAGGATTTCCCAACTCACCCAAACCCATGTGTGTAGATATAATACAGAGTCTTTCAAATGTCATTTATATAGATCTAAAATGGGAATAATGTGTGGCAGCTAGGTGATGCTGTGGATGGAGTCAGGAGGACCTCAGTTCAAATCTAGCCTCAGACACATGATACTCACCAGCTGTGTGACTCTGGACAAATCACTTAACCCCCAATTGCCTCAGGAGGAACAAAAAAGTTAAGTGACTTTCCCGAGGCCTCTCATGGACCAAATTTTGGGCTCAGGCCCTCTGGCTCAAAATAAATTACTCTGTTCATTTTACAATGAACAGCTCTCTAACTTTGAATTGTTTATAATGAATTTAACATCTTCACATAGCCATACAAAGAAAGCAATAAAAACACAGAGTTTGTGACTCTACTGACAGCTTGTGACATGAACCATAGCAAAATACTTCATCTCCCTGGTCCTCAGTTTCCCCATCTGTAAAAGGAGAGAGTAGTACTAGATGATTTCTAAGGTCCCTCCCAGCCCTGGAGTCCTATAATCCCCAAAATATATTTAAAATTCTGTGCTTCTGAAATGTTAGTAGCGCCACCTCCATTCTCAGGGCTGTGAGAGACCAAGTCAGTCAGGCAATAAGCATTGGTTAATCACTTACTATGTGCCAGGCCCTGGCTTGGAGAAAAGTGAGCTTAGGAGTCAGGAAGACCTAGGCTTGAGTCCTATCTGTGAGATAAACTGGGTATGTCACCCTGGGCAAGAAACTAAGCTCTCAGTGTCCCTTGACAAACTCCAAGGAGATAGACTGCAGGACAATCGCCGATCTGTATTGATGGAGGGAATTTCCTTAGGGAGCTACCAATGAAATCACGTCTGGGCTCTACACACACATGTACAAACAGAGACATACATATAATGTATATACCCACACACTAATTAACCAAAGTAATTTTGGGAAGACCATGTGATATTGTGGAAAAAATATTGCACTAAAAATCAGGAGACTGAGGTTCTGACACTAATCGTCCAGTGTATGATACTAATCGGCTGGGCAGTAAGTTAACTTCCCTTCCTGGGCCTCACTTCCTCAAAAGAGAGGAGTGGTTAAGGTCCCTTCCCACTCTAACACCCTATGATTTTATGAATTTCTTAAACAATCGACTACAAATAATTTAAAGTTTTTGTAAATGTCCAACAAAAACCTCAGGGTCCCTGAGTCTCTCTGACCTATCACCTCAACCAGTTTTGAAAACTAAAGGAAATAATGGGTTCGTTCTGAAATTAGTGTGATATGGTGGAAAGAATACAGGACTTAGAGTCTAAGGATCTGAGTTCCAATCCTCGATTTGTTACTTAACAGCCTCTGTGACCTTGGGCAAAGTGCTCCTCAGTTTATTCTGAGCAGGTGGCGCTAGTTAGCTTCTAAGGTGTGATTATACGGAGCCTGCCATAGGCCTAGTTTACCTTACTTCAGGCCTCACAGATGTAGCAACATTTGTCTGGGAGACCAGAACCAGGAAGCTTTTAACTTGGATTTGCTTAGGAGGGAGAGGAGAGAATCCATTGCATATCACACTGGGAAATGATATGATAAAACAAGAAAGCAAACCATGCACAAACAGAACAATAAGCAAAGGCAATTTTCCTACTCCATTCTTGCTCCTCTGCCTCAATGCATATCTATGCTGTCAAATCAATAAGTACTTATTTAGCACTCAATTTGTACCAGGCACTGTGCTAAGCATTGCACGTGACCTCGGACATTTTGCTTCTGCTCTCCACATTGGAGTGGCCTTTACTTACTGCCTGCCCATCAGCATCTCAATAGGACTATTAATTACAAAAATGAAAGATTACTCAGCACTCTGAAGTTTAAACAGATCTTTCCTCAAACCATCCGGGAAGGTGGGTAATCTACGTGTTCTTCCTTCCATATGACAGCTATAGAAAATGATGCTCAGAGCCCAGGCTCAGGTACCAAGGTGTCAGAACCAGTATAACCCATACAGTGTGGTATATTACAGTCATCTGTGCTTGTCCCTACCCACCTACTAAATTATCAAGACCATGAGGATACTTTATAACTCCTCCAGCACTTAGCACATTGGTCTGTAAACAGTAGGCATTTAACTGACATTTATTAAATGAATAAATGAACATTTAATACACCTACCATTCCTTCTCTTAACAGAGGAGGAAATTGAGGCTTAAAGAATTTTTGCCAATGATGACACAGTTAACTGTGTATTGGGATTGGGATCTGAACCCAGGTCTCCTGACTGGAGAGGCAGCTTGGCATGGTGGAAAGCATTCTGGGTTTAGAGTCAGAGACTGAGGGGTCAGATCCCAGCTCTGCTGCTCACCACCCCTCTGACCTCAGATAAGTCACTCATCCATTCCCAGCAATATTTTCTTCATATGTAAGTAAAATGAAGGGTTGGAACACATGATCTCTAAGGTTCTTTCTGGCTCTAAAGCCAGAAGCTTATGATTCTGGGTCTAACACTAGGATCTAATGAACTTGCTACCACTTAATTCCCTTAATTTATAAACTTTGTGAAGTTTGGATTCAGTCAAAGGGCCACCTTGAGGACCTAGAGGCCACAAGTTTCCCATCCCTGCAATAGACATTTTAACAACTTAGCTGCAGTTTTGCAATTCTTTTCAACAAGTCTCCTCACTTTGTACATACTGCAAAGAAGAAAAATGAACCTGGGCTCTTGCTTTTTGTGGAGATGGAAGGGATATTCAAATACCTGCATTCCATGGAGAGGAGGGAGGAAGCAGAGAGTTCGGGGGGAAAGTAGAGATATTTCTGCTCAAGATATTGAATTATTAGGATCAGATTTCTGGTGATAAGGGAAAAAAAGCACAAAAACAAGTGGGTTACTGATCTCTCAGAGTGAGTTGCAGAAAGCTTGCGGGCCAGTCACCATTTCTTAGTGTCTAGCACCCCCTGCTGGAATTGGCCGTCACTGCAGCTGAACCAAGGAAAAAGGTGCTTGGATTGGGAGGTCATCTCAGAACCCGGACGGTGTAACTAATGATGCAGTGGTTACTATGGTGACACAGGCATTTATTGTGACTCAGATGGGACCACGTGGAGCAAAGCTTCCCCTACCCTGCTTAGACCAAAAGGCAGGTGTTTGTCCTGAACCTGACCCTTGGCCTTAGAAAAGGGCTCTTTTTTTCTCCCTTTAAGGAGCAAAAATATCAGAGTTGCTACTTCTAGTTCAGACCACACATTCATTCCCCCAGAGGCACTGCTCAAACAGTTCGACCCAATCATTGACCTTTAGGGTGGATTAAAGTGTTTGTGAGGCTGCTGAGGGTCAGGGACCCACCGTGCAGTTCTTCTGGGTGAGGTTAGAGGCCACTGTAACATCACATGTAGCGGCCTCCTGGAGAAGGCTCAGCTCCTCTCCTCCCATTGCTGCCTCTGCCCAGGGCCTGGGAAGCTTCTCGTTTTGCTATTGTTTTCAAATGGTCCTTGGTTCCCGTGGAATTAAGCAGGGGCAAGGAAAACAAAGTCTTCTCCAGCCTGACAGTCTGTTACAGTAACACATTGCTAGTAAATGCTGTCCTTATCATGCCCTATCAACCACATCTGAAGAAAACCCTCAGAAGGGCAAATTCATGGCCCATTAATGGGGGTGGGGAACCTGTGGCCTCAAGGCCACTCACATGAGGCTCTCTAGATCCTCAAATGTGGCCCTTCAACTGAAGTTTAGAGTCAAAGGGCCACACTTGAGGACCTAGGGGGCCACCACATGTGGCCTCGAGGCCCCAGGTTCTCCACCCCCTGGAAACTATCTGCTGTCTGGGAGGGAAGGAAGAATCATTCAATCACCAAGAATTTATGAAGTGCCTACTGGGTGCCAGGCATCATGTTAGATGCAGGGAATACAAAAGCAAAAGTGAAACCATTCCTGACCTCAAGGAGCTTAGTCTCTCTCTGGAGAAACAGCATATACATAACCCTGAAACTGGCCACCTACTGGTGTTACTCCAGGGCCCAAAGTCCTCCAAGGCTCAGGGCTCACATGAACTATGTTTGATGGATGATGACCCCCAGGACATCACCTCCTCTCACTGGCTCAGTCTTACCCTGGAAACTCCATGGATCCCCAACCTGAAGGCCAGGAAGGTTAGATTTCACCCCACCTCAGGGTTCTCCAGAACACTTGAGGGATGGAGTGGGTAAGGTTATCTAGGCTGTCTGAAAATGACTTCATCCCCCACCAATGTTGTGCTCCCAATCATAGGGAGGTGGTTTGGACCTTAGTTTCTTTTAGCCGCTAAATTCAGGTTAGTTTTTATGTAGAAATATTTTCTTATAAGGATATCATCACAAATATACAAATTTACTCCCTCCAACACTTTGGAGACATAATCCGCCTGCCCCTGGCCACCTCAGTCTCTGGCACATGAAAAGGATTCGATTTTTTAGGTCCATTCTTATAGAGCACAGAACAGTTCCAAATCCAAAAAACCCTGCTTGAGCCCAAATCCCAGGCCCCAGAGTAGGGGAAGAAGGGTCCTTCACTTCTCACCAGTTCAGGTCATGGTACCCATGCTGTGGATAAACTGGGATCTTCACCCTCTGGACAAAGCAGATAAGAGCGGCCAAAAAGAAAAAAATGAAGAGACTCAGTTTCATCAGATTTGAAGACTGAGGCAGCCAATAAAAGGAGGCTACTACCCCTAACCATGTGGTAGGGGACACTGTGAGGTCTCCATGTTTGTACAATCTGGACATGCACCAAAGACTTCTCAAGGGCTCCTCCTTCTTAAGTTAACTGGGCATGCACAGACATGCCCAGGTTACAGAACTATAAGAAGTGTGACAGCTTTGAATTCACTTATCACAGAAAATGCAAGCTACAAAGGACTTGAAGACAATTTACCTTCAGCTACAGTGTGTTCCTCTGTGGAGGATTTCCTTCTCCAAGAAGTATATGGTTAAGGAAATTTCCTTTCAACAGGCCAGTGCCCACCTCTCAAACTTGGGAACTTTTCATGTATTTGAATTCTCAAATTCAGTATTACATAAAAAGTGCCTCCCGAGGCTGCAAAAGTCCATTCTTCAGATTGCTATTTTCTGACCAATACTCAGAAAAGGAAATAGAGAAAGGGAGAAGGAGCCAAAGGTCCATGAACTCTCCTCTCAGGATCACCCAATAATAATAGCTAACATTTATATATAAATTACTATGTGCCACGCACTGTACTAAGTGCTTTACAATTATTATATCATTTAATCTTCATAGCAATCTTGGGAGGCAAGCATAAACTACTCACATAGGCTTCTCCTACAAGTCACCACGTTCTGCTCCTGTGGACTCACTACCCATCGTTCTCAGCTCTGCTTATCAATCACTGTTGGGAGAGGCTCTGGTGGGGAAGGAGACACCGAGTCTGCCCCTTTCTGCATTACCTGTTCTTTCTCACATACCCCTGCCTGTAATTTGTCATGTTCTTGCTACTTTAGGAAGGAACTGACATTCAAGGGCCCAGCTGCTTTTACTGAGGTGGACCTATCTGAATTGTTTTAAAGTTACCTATAAAAGCTGTCCCTACCTTGATGCCATTTCTGGTCTTCAGTGATCAGCCCACCAACTTGATGGACTTACAATAAAATCCTTTTAATTCTCTTTGTCCTGAGTTTCGCCTTGTTAATCAGGGTGAAAGCCCAAATGAAGAATTTTCCTTTCGACAGACTGGAAAGTGGGGAGAGAGAAATCCCCTTCTATCACCCCACTTACTGTATTTAGGTCTGGGGAATAAAGGGTGGGAGAACTCTGGAAAAGAAAAGGGTGAAAGAGAGAAGGTGTATCACATAGTTAGCTCTCATAGACTATGAGGAAGTGGTAGCTCTTTCTACAAGATTACCAACCATCTTGGAAGTGACTCCAGTCACTATGGACCAGTCAAAACCTGGGACCTCTCAGGAAAGGGATAGTGTGTATTTCTAACTCCACAGGAGGTGCCTTTATAAAACAAGTCCACACTGTCTAATCTCAAGCTGATTGGGCAGACTCATCTCCCAGTCTGTCCCAGGCTGCAACCCAGACTTCTTCAATCATGCCTCAGAAACCTCCAGAAGCTCACTCCATGCCCAGTTAGCTTAAGAAGGAGGAGCCCTTGAGGAGTCTTTGGTTCATGTCACTTATTAGAAGTACTCTCAGCATCTGGGGTCTCTCCCTCTGATTGGATGGCTCTATCCAGAACCTCCACTTAAGGAAATCAACTCAGCCAACCTCGTCTTCATTCTTCTTCAGGCAGTACATGAGACTTTCTCTAATGAGTCTCTTCATCAGGTACCCACCTCACCCCACATGCACCCTCTTTTCAGCTTCCTTTCATGTTTGTCTTCTCCCGTTAGAACACAAGCTCTGTGAGGCAGAGACAGTCTTTCTTTGTGCTTATATTTATATTTCCAGCACTTAAGCATGGTGCCTGGCACATAGTAAACACTTAATAAATGCAGACCGATTATTGAACTCCACCCATTTGGATGCTTATCCAGCAAAGACAGTATTTCTACACAACTTTAGTGTTGTATATTCTCTGGAGATTTTGTTCTCTGAGAATAAGCATCAGAAAGACTGACTTCCTCACCCTGGGCCTCAGTTTCCTCTTTCATGAAAAGAAGAAGTTGGACTAACTGACCTCCAAGGTCTCCTCCAGCTATAAAACCACCCTGTGATGCTGTCACTCCTGGAGCACACAGTTCTCACATGTGGAGCCCTAGAAAATCTACTTCAGATTTAAGGTACTCTGTGGGTCTTTATCAATTCAAAATCAGAGCTGAAGAGCTACCATTGATGCGGCAAACTTTATATGAGCTCCATAAACCTGGGCCATGTGCTTCCATAAGCATAGACCTCATCAAGGTGAAAAGTGGATATCACTAGGGACCTTTCATAAAGAACATGTGGATGGGGCCCACCTGTGAGCCACTCAGACCTCTGATTTTACAGGGCTGTTGATCTCTGGTTATACTATCACACTATTCTCTGTTGGGCATCATGTCTCTGCCTAGTGTTTCATCCCACTGATCTTGGGCATATCTACTGGGCCCATAGTAGGTGAGCTTTTCCTACTACAAGCTTCTGGACATCATCTCTTCAGGGTTATCTTGTAGGCTATTTTTACTCCCCTTGACTAGGAGGGTATGGTGACTATAGAACACCTTCCCTGATGAGGGCAGGCTATGACTATTTCAGGACTAGCTAGAGTCTTCACACCTAGCTAAGGTGGCTTCCTCACAAAACTGCTCCTAGGCTAAGATTAAGTTGCTTCTCTTAAATCCAAATGGTCTGGGGCTGAATAGCATGCCTTTGTTCCTAACAAATATCTGATACAGGATTATAAACTCCCCAATCTTCTCTGGATTTAGAATGTAAATTAATTTTAGCCAGAATAAGGGCTAATTGTAGGAGACAAGGTCTTTGTACTCTATTCCCAGGTCCTCATTCCTGTTTTTTATATTTGTACAATGACTGGTAAAAGGCCTTCCAGGCTTTGAGCCACCCAAAATCCTAGGAAGGTGAATAGATTGCGAACACAGAACTGGGCGTCGGATGACCTTGTTTCTACCTCCAATCTTGGACAAATCTTTGTTCCTCAGTCTATATCCCTCTATGTACAAAAGGTTAATATATATAATCATTATAGATACATAATATATGATATATAATATATAGATATTAATAACATCTATATTGGATCATTCATTGAACAAACAGGGGTTGAATGTTGAAGGCCTATACCGTGCAGTATATAGCTAAGGATATAAAAATAAGCAAGCCACAGTGTTTGCCATCAATGAACATACAAGCTAGCAGAAGGGATGAGACAATAGGGAAGGGAGGAAAGGAAATCAGCACCTATTGTGTGCTTACTATGTGCCAAGCTCAAAGGATCAAGTGAGATAATATTTGTAAAGTGCTTCGCACAGAGCCTAGCACATAGTAGGTCCTTGTTCCCTCCCTTCCCAGCCCCCCACTCATGCCCTGATTGGGGAGCTGGAGTACTCCTCAATCCCCACTGGTACTTCTCGATTCTTCCTCTACTGCCACTACTTAGCAACCTCTCCTTCTCTGAGATTCACTCTATCCAAATTTATCACCCAATCCTATCTTGGTGTCTGTTGTCTTCTGACCAGTCTTTCTCCTTTTTCAATGAGTTCAGTGCCTGGATCAGTTGCCCTATTAATCCCAACACCTGCCCTCTCACCAGAGGACTTAATAAATATCGATGCTCCCTCAAATGTTCTAAATTCTCAGTCCCATCAATCCATCTCTCCCTATACCTTTGTGACCAATGAAAAGGTCTGGACACTTAATTTCTGGGCAATTAATAATTTTGTTAATTATGGCTAGCAAATAATTAACAAAAGGATGATCATTTGGCTTTCTCCTATAAATCAAAGATGAATTTTGGGGGCTTCTGAATGCTTAAAAAGCCTTTGGGAAAGAGGGTGTATCTGGAAATCAACTCTGGTTGATTAACAAACAATGAGGGGGTAGACATATTAATGAGGATGTGGGCAAAAAATCTTCAGCTCCTCCTGCAGTGTGACCCAATCATGAGACTCAGCCACCTCCAGCAATCTGGGCAAAAGAACCCATCTCTACCCAGACCTCTCCGGCGGCTGGTTTTCCCCTTCATAAGCTAGGTCACCCTAAATCAGGAGTGGGGAACCTTCAGCCTTGAGGCCACATGTGGCCTTCCTCAGGTGCAGCCCTTTGACTGAATCCAAACTTCATGGAACAAACTCCCTCAGTGAAAGGATTGGTTCAGTAAAACCTGGACTCAGTCAAGGACCTAGAAGGCCATGTGTGGCCTCAAGGCCACAGGTTCCCCACTCCTAAATTCTGTGGTCTCAAGATCAGACAGGACCTCATTTCCTAAGAGCAAGATCTCTCTTACACTGGATTCTGTTTGTAGTTTCATGGAGTCCCACCTGAGACTGAAAAGCACGTAGCTTGACGACGTGGGCAATCTCTTCTATTAGCAATGTCCTTCAGATGCTGGCTGAATAACCTACAAGGGGCTCATTTCTGAATGAGGAAATAGAAAAGGGAAAATCTTAATTTCAACTAATAATTGGTTATTAATTATAAGAGAGAAACAGTCATTTCTCTTGCCTTATTATTCCTAAATCTTTTTCTTTTTCCTAACCATGACCACCAGTCCTTCTACTCTTCAGTGCTTTTGGGTGCCAAATCCCATGCTATGGCCACACTCTCCTCCCTTACCTAACTCAGCCCATCGGTGAACCAGTTCAGCTCTCCACCTTCCTCTCCTCTTGAATCCCTCACTCCACATGTTGCCAAACCACATTCCTGGACCCCTCCCACTAATGTCTCCTCCACTTCTATTCACATGCCTTTGACTGAAGCTGGAGGGAGTCATGCAACTGGGTTCACTACAAAGGTATGTTGTCTAACCTCAGCTGAGCCCTCATGGCAGCCAGGCCACCATTATATTCCTCTCTAATTGATTTTATATCCCATGCTCACCCAAAGAGCCTATTCCAAATCTCTTCTCTCATCAAGCCTCTCCAGAACCCTCTCCTCCCCCTCTTTAGCTGACAACCTGGCCTCGTATTTTACCAAGAAAATGAAGGCCATTCTCTTTAAGTTCCCTTCTCCCCCCTCTTCACTTTGCATCATCTTCCACTATCTCTTTCTTTTACTCCAGTCTCTAATGAAGAGGGAGTTCTTCTCAACTAGGCCTTCTGAATGCACCCTGGATCCCACTCCCTTCCATATTCTCCAGGAGATTTTTCCTACTGTCATCTTCTCACTGGATGATCTTTAATCTCTCCCAATCTACTGGTGCTTTTACAATCATTCCCAAGTCTCATTCTTGAAAATGCCTTTTCTAGATACTACTGGGTAGTTAGGTGGCACAGTGGATAGAGTTCTGGGCCTGGAGTCAGAAAGACTCATCTTCATGAGTTCAAATGTGGCCTCAGACACTTACTAGCTGTGTGACCATGGGTAAGTCACTTAACCCTGTTTGTCTCAGTTTCCTTACCTGTAAAATGAGCTGGAGAAGGAAATGGCAAACCATGAGAGTATCTCTGCCAAGGAAACCCCAAATAGGGTCATGAAGAGTCAGACAGGACTGAAAAATGACTAAACAACAAAAGATACTACCACCACCCCCACATACCCTTTTAGATATTGTCCTAAATCTTTGCTCGAATTCAAATGAGACAGCATTTGTAAAACCCTTAGGACAATGCCTGGCACATAGTAGGCAAAGGCCTAACAATAGCTTGTTCCCTTCCATTCTCCATTCTCAGCTTAACTCCTTGAAATAATGCTTCTATTCTGTGCTTCCACTTCTTTTCTAAACCCTCTGAGATCTGGCTTCCAACTTCATCATTCCACTGAAAGTGCTCTCTCCAAAGTTACCAGTGATCTCTCAATTACCAAACGTAGTGTTGTTGTGTTGTTGTTCAGTCATTTTTGACTCTTCATGACCCAATTAGGGGTTTTCTTGGCAAAGATACTGGAGTGATCTGCCATTTCCTTCTCCAGATAAGGAAACTGAGGCAGAGTTAAATGACTTAGGCTCACACAGGGCTAGTAAGTATCTGAGGCCAGATTGGAACTCAGAAAGAGGAGTTTTCCTGACCCCAGGCCCATCACTCTGTCCACTGTACCACCTAGCTGCCCATCCAAATGTAGTAACCCTTTCTCAGTCCTCATTCTTCTTTACCTCACTAAAGCACATGACACTGCTGAACATTCTGTCCTCCTGAATACTCTCATCCATAGGTTTTCATGACCCTGTTCTTTCTTGCTTCTCCTCTTATCTATCTGACCATTTCTTCTCAGGCTACTTCGCTGTCTTCATTCATGCCATACCTACTATCTTTGGGTACAGCCCAGGCTTCTGTTCTCTTTTCTCTATATATTCTCTTTCTTGGTGACTTCAGTTCCCGTGGGTTCAGCTATGTCTGTATATCATCTCAGTTATCATCTTATAACTCCCCAATCTATGTCCAACCCTAGTCTTTTCAACTGATTTCAGTTCTACATCACCAGTTGCCCATTCTACATTTCAAACTGGATGTCTATAGAAATTTCAAACTTAAAATGTCCAAAACAGAACTTATATTTCCTTACACACTTTCAAAACTTCTTCCAAATTTCCCTAGTAACCATCCAAGACACCATCATCTTTCTAGTCACCCATGTCTGCGACCTTGATATCATCTTTAACTCTTACCCCACATATCCAATCAGTTGACAAATCTTGTTCTGTTTCCATAACATTTCTCTTACATGCTCTCCTTTTCTCCACTTACTCATTCATCAAGTCCTGGATCAAAGTCATCACCTTTCCTCTGGACTATTAAAATTGACTTTTAATTAGTCTCCTTGCCTCAATCTCTACCCACTCCAATACATCCTCCATAATACAGACAAGATGATTTTCCTAAAGCCCAGGTCTGACCATATCACTCCCCTACTCTATTAACTTTTTTTTTTCATTTTAAAGGGAATGTTTAGGAATTCAAATAATTTGAGGGCAAAGGACCAAAGTGACAATTTGGATCCAGGTAAAAAATTGGAATTGGAAAAAGTCTGACATTAATCACAACAAGGTTTCCCACTCTAATTTTCCCATTTCCATCATTGCAGTTAAGATTTTTCCAGTATGTAAAACCACAATAAACTTTGGAATCATTTTTGACCAATTTACCCCCAATATCTAACCTATCACCATGTCCTTTCTTTTCTTCATTTGAAAGGTCTCTAGACATTTTCATTTTTAGTTTAATTATATGTTTAGATGTTATATTCCCCAATAGAAAATATGTTCTTTCAGGGCAGGGACTATTTTTGTTTTTGTTTTTGTCTTTCTATCCCCAGTGTCTAGAATAGTACCTTCTACATAGTAAGCACCTAATGTTTGTTGAGTTGAATTGAATCAAGAGGCAGAGTGGTTTAGGGGTTAGCGTGCTAGATCTAGAATTAGGAAAACCTGGGTTTAAACCCTTCCTCTAGATAATGATGTAAAGTTGCAAGTTGTGGAATACTCTAGTATCCAAGGAAATAAAAGTGAGGAGCCAGGGAGCATGGTGGATGTGAGCAGGCTCCAACACGTAACAAATAAGAAACTATAAAGAAGAAATGACCACACATTGTAGGGATGGATGCATGGATGGAGGGATGGATAGATGAGAAAAAAAAGGCAATAGAGAGGCCTTTAGCATAGTGATGGCTGGGGAATCATCTGGGGAGAACAAGCTTTGGCGGAGAAGCCTTAGTAGGGAACCATGGGCAACCACTTGGTGTCTGGTGTTTGTGAGGCAGGAACTTGCTCAGAGAAGAGGGAGAGGCTATAAAAGAGACCTTGAAGGTGCTGGTTAGATTTCACAATTTTGCCCAGAGCAGGTCTCCTTATCATAGCTCATATTTGACTTCCCATTCAATCTGTGGGGTGTGTTTTCATGTGATGCCCTGTTGAAAGAGTGGGAGGAATGAATTTTGATTAAAGCCCTTGGGTTCTCTGTGCAATGTGCTATCAGTCAAGCTTATAGAAACCACTGACTATTTTTAGAACCTCCCCTATCCTGCTTTCATCTCCTAAAGAACTCCTCAGTAGAGACTTCATTCATGGTGTAGAGGGGGGAAAAGACTAGATTAGTAGTTAGAAGATCTAGGTTCAAACCCTAGCTGCCACTTAGAAGCTGTTTGATTTGTGCATATTACTTAATATCACCTGATTCATTTATTAAAAGGAGCTACTTGGGCTAGAGCAGGGATTCTTTTTTTTCTTCATTAATTTATTTTGATTTATCAACAATCACTTCCTTCTTGAGTTTTAAATTTTTAAATTTTTCTCCCCCTCCCTTTCTACTTCCCTCCCCATGATGGCACGCAGACTGATATAGGCTATACATGTACATTCCTATTAAACATATTTTCACATTAGTGATGTTGTAAGTAAGAATTAGAACCAATAGGAGGAGCCACCAGAAAGAGGAAACAAAACACAACAGAAGAAAAAAAATAGCAAATAATGCGCTTCAATCTGCATTTAAACTCCATAGTTCTTTCTTTGGATGTGGATAGCATTTTCCATCATGAGGCCTTTGGAGATGTCTTAGATCCTTGCATTGCTGAGAAGGGTCAAGTCTATCAATATTAGTCATCGCACAATATGGCTGTTACTGTGTACAACATTCTCCTGGTTCTGCTCACTTCACTCCACATCAGTCCATACAAGTCCTTCCAGGTTTTTCTGAAGTCTGCCTGCTCATCATTTCTTATAGCACAATAGCATTCCATTACATTCATATACCACAACTTGTTCAGCCATTCCCCAATTGATGAGCATCCTCTCAATTTCCAATTCTTTGCCACCACAAAAAAGAGCTGCTGTAAATATTTTTGTACATGTGGGTCCTTTTCCCATTTGTATGATCTTTTGGGGATATAGCCTTAGAAGTGCTATTGCTGGGTCAAAGGGTATGCACATTTTTATAGCCCTTTGGGCATAGTTCCAAATCGGTCTCCAAAATGATTGGATCATTTCACAACTCCACCAACAATGCATTAGTGTTCCAATCTTCCCACATCTTCTCCAACATTTATCATTTTCCTGTTTTTTCATATTGGCCAATCTGATAGGTATGATGTGGTACCAATCAAACTACCAAAAAATTATTTTATAGAGTTAGAAAAAATAATAACAAGATTCATTTGGAAGAACAAAAGGTCCACAATATCAAAGGAACTAATGAAAAGAAATGCAGGGGAAGGGGGCCTAGCCATTCCATATCTTAAATTGCATTATAAAGCAGCAATCATCAAAAATGCTTGGTACTGGCTAAGAAATAGAGTGGTGGATCAGTGGAATAGGTTAAGTATGCAAGACACAGTAGTCAATGACTGTAGTAATCTATTATTTGATAAACCCAAAGACCCCAGTTTCTGAGATAAGAACTCACTCTGACAAAAACTGCTGGGAAAACTGGAAAAGAGTATGGCAGAAACTAGGCATAGACCAAAATCTCACACCATATACCAAAATAAAGTCAAAATGGGTTCATGATTTAAATATAAAGGCTGATACTGTAAGCAAACTGGGAGAGCAAGGAATAGTTTACCTATCAGAACTATGGAGAACAGAAGAATTCATGACCAAACAGGAGATAGAGAACATTATGAAATGCAAAATGGATAATTTTGATTACATTAAGTTGAAAAGTTTTTGCACAAACAAAGCTGATGCAACCAAAATTAGAAGGAAAGTAGAAAATTGGGAAAGAATTTTTACAGCCAGTTACTCTGATAATGGCCTCATTTCTAAAATATAGACAGAATTAAGTCAAATTTACAAGAATACAAGTCATTCCCCAATTGATAAATAGTCAAAGGATATGAACAGACAGTTCTCAGATGAAGATATTAAAGCCATCTATTGTCACATGAAAAAATGCTCTAAATCACTATTGATTAGAGAAATGCAAATCAAAACAACTCTAGAGTAGGGATTCTTAAAAAAAAATTTTGTCATGGAACTCCTTTGGCAGTCTGATGAAGTCTAGGAACCCCTTCTCAGAGTAATGGTTTTAAATACATAAAAATTAAGTACAAGGAGCTAGAAAGGAAACAAATCATATTCAAATTAACATGTGGGGTTTTTTCCCATCTCAGTTCAGAGATACTCTAAAATCTCTCTATGGAACTTAAAAATTAAGAACCTTGGGACTAGAAGATCTCTAAGGTCCCATCTTGCTCATGATTCTGTTATCTGCTTAAGAGAGCCCCAGTCTCCTGAGAAAATATGGTAAGAACAAGTCCAGGGCCAGCTGAGGAGCTAGATAGCTTCTTTACCCTGACAGCAATGCTTATCCACTATAATAGTATCAAGAGGGGCAGCTAGGTGGTGCAGTGGATTAGAGCACTGGCCCTGGAGTCTGGAGGACCTGAGTTCAAATCCAGCCTCAGACACATAATACTTCCTAACTGTGTGACTCTGGGCAAGTCACTTAACCCCAACTGCCTCATTAAAAATAAAATAAAATTATAAATATATGTATATATATATTTATTTATATATAGTATTAAGGATTCTTTTTTTTTTTGTCTAGGCAATAGGGTTTAAGTGACTTGCCCAAGGTCACACAGCTAGTTAGATGCCAAGTATCTGAGGCCAGATTTGAACTAAATGTATCCAGATCATAGGATAAGAGGCTTTGAAGACAGAACACACCTTCTCATTTTGTAGATGAAGAAACTGATGTTCTCAGAGACAGACTGCCTACCTAGTTAGAAGCAGCTAGTGGCAGAGTGGATAGTGCTCTGGGCCTGAAGTCTGGGAGATCTGGGTCAAATCTGGACCTCAGATACTTGGTAGCTGTGTGACTGTGGGCAAGTCACTTTACCACTATTTGCTTCCGTTTCCTCAACTGTAAAATGGGGATCATAATATTATGGTGAGGGTTAAATGAGACAATATTTATAAGTATCACTTCGCATGGTGCCTGACACATAGTTGGCACTATATAAGTGCTTAGCCTTTGCCTATCAAGGTCACTCAGCTAGTAATTAGCAGAACCTATGAGGGATAGCCTCTAAAGCATCCTGGCAGGTTGGCTATGCTCTATCCTTTTTATTTATATTTCCATAATTTCTCTATGGGCCTATCCCTCAATCAACCTAGAAGACATGACAGGAGGGAGGAGGGGCAGAGACGAAGAGGGTCCCAGAGGACACCCAGGGCCCTGTGAAGGAGAGAGCCTTTCATAAATTGGTTAGAGACCCTCATTAATCTATGTCCCATTGATGTTCCTATTTACTTGGGTTGGAACAACCTTCAGCAGCCTGTGATCTTTAATTAGCTTGGCCAGTGGGCTAACAGCCTCATTCTCTTCTTCAAGGAACCCCTGTTTAGGAAAACACACCACCAAATTAGCCCACTCAATCAGGCGTCTGTTTCAAGAGCATTTGGCACTTCAATTTGAGATGGCCTGGGACCTCTCCTGGAAACTCGTTCTCATCAGAGGAGCAAGATTGTGATCCCTTTACCCGGCAGTGCCTTCCAGACCAGGAGGATCAGAGCTGATCTCCTCTGAAAGAGGGGAAGACGAAGGCACCCCGTGAACAGTGAGTGGTGACAAGTAGATTCTAAAATAACAGACGTGCTTGGAAGGGACACATGGTAGTAGGAGGCAGAGTAGTTTTTAGTGAGTTGAAAAAATAATATTACCAACCTGACCTGATAAACAAAGGGAAAAAGGGGATCATGGGCATGAGTCATTAATGACTCATTGTCGACCCTGAGCCTGAAGGACCAATCATTAGTTCATGTGCTTTCCAGGAGAGAGGCATCATGGTTTGATGGAGTTTGGGATTCAGAGGACCTGGGTTCAAATCCCAGTTCTGCCACTTATTACCTAGGTCACCTTAAGAAAGTCATTTTACATTTCTTGGCTTCCTGTTTCCTCATGTGCGAAATTAAATGATTGAATTTTGACTTTAGGGGTCTCATGGGTGAAACATTGTTGCATGTGGCCATTGTGTAGGCTTATTTCTCTTTTTTTAAGGCTTTTTTTTCTTTGCATGTGAAAACATTTTTTAAAATGTGTTTTTAAAACTTTGGTTTCCAAATTTTCTCCCTTCCTCCCTCCCCATCCACCTTCATTGAAAAGGCAAGCAACTCGATATACATGTGTAGTCATGCAAAACACTTCCATAGTAGTCATGTTGTGAAAAACTAAGTATATTTCCCTTCATCCTATCCTGTTCCCTCATTTATTCTATTCTCTATTTTGACCCTGTCCCTCCTCAGAAGTGTTTGCTTCTGATATCCCCTCCCCCAATCTGCCCTCCCCTCTATCATCCCCCTGCTCACTTGTCCCCTTCTCCCCTTACTTTCCTGTAGGGTAAGATAGATTTCCATACCCAATTGTGTATGTTATCCCCCTCCTTAAGGCTTGTTTCTCTTAATCATGGTTCTTTGATGCAGGGAAGGGGCAAGGGGTTTGAGTGAATAAAAATCTGTTCTGGGCACATCCACATACTATAGCTCCCATGGGCAGCCAGCATCATTTTCCCTACAAATCAAGCAGATGTGAAACCTTTAAGGTAATGATAGGAAACAGTTGTGTATGTGAGTTACTAAAGTGTCCAGGTTTTGTCAGGTTACACTTGGACGTTCTTGGAAGGAATCCAAAGAAACAAGGAAACAACACTTTCTGCAGAATCCCCAGACTAGGTGGGAGACCAGCATCCTATGGATAGCTCTCCTGCCTGTCCCTTTAGCCACTTGTACAGAAGAGAGGAATCATAACCTCAGAGGATGCTAGAGCAGAAAGGGAGTTAGAGAAGACCTAAGTCTGACCCTTTCATTTTCTAGATGAGAAACCTGATTTGTCTGATATCTAATATTAATTAGATTTTCATTAAGTTATAATTATAGTATTAATGTCTACTAATGGTAGAGAAAAGATGAACTTGATTTTGATGATCCTCTGTACCACCCTTTATCAGCAGTATGTGGGTACTTCCCCTATCCCCATTCCTCTTCAGACTTTGTTCAATCATTTTTTAATCATATCTGACTCTTTCTGACCCCATTTTGGGATTTTCTTGGCAAAGATACTGGAGCGGATTACCATTTCTTTCTCCAGTTCATTTTACATATGAGGAAACTGAGGCAAACAGGGTTAAGTGATTTGCTGAGGGTCACACAACTAATAAGTGTCTACAGCTGGATTTGAAGTCAGGTCCTCCTGACTCCAGAGGTGACACTCTATACAATGAACTACCCATATAGTGGAAAATCAGGCTAGATTTGGAATCCTGGGTTCAAATCCAGTCTGTCAGCAAGTCTTTCAGACACTGTGGGTCTCAGTTTCCTTATCTATAAAATGAAGACATTGATTCACTTTTGGGGGGGGGCTAGGCAATAGGGTTAAGTGACTTGCCCAGTGTCACACAGCTAGTAAGTGTTATGTATCTGAGGCCAGATTTGAACCTGGACCCTCCTGAATCCAGGGCCAGTACTCTATCCACTGTGCCACCTAGCTGTCCCTGATTTACTTTTAAGATGCCTTTCCATCTCAAAGTCCTATGATCCTGTGAAACTTTCACCCAACATACATAGTAGTCTAGTTTAAGTAACCTTATGTCTCCAGAACGTTTTTAGTTCATTTGTGAATATTCCTCCAATGATTCTTCCAAACACCAGAATTATTACTGTGGAGAATTTTGCCAACCTTCTCCATCTCACATGCCATCTCTCCTCCTCACCCCCTCCCCTTCCTTTTTTCTTCTTTTTCTTTGTAAAACACTAGTGTATTGCTGGTTAACGTCCTCCCCTAAAGCCTCCTTGTGGTGTGGACATGTCCTTGCCTTCTCGAAGGTTCTGGAAGCTAAGCGCAAGCTCTGACAGGTCCTTCCAAACTGGAGACTTCAGGCACAGGCCAAGTACAGGCTCCACCTTTGTTGTCCTGGAAACAGCCTCGCTGAGTTAGGAAAAAGGCTCATCACCTGAGAGGGTTGGCCACCAGGCAATGAAACTTCAGTCTCAAAAGCTGTCTGCTTAGATGAGTTGTGACCTTCAGGGGAATGGGAGCGCCCACACTCATGAAATCTTGGGTCCCTGAAGCACAGAAGGAAGTATCTTGGAAAGTCTCCTAAGAGAGAGGAGCGGCGCGATCCAGGTAGAGGAGATGGGAAGAAACTGGGTCCCGTAGAAGGGAGGAAGGGGAGGGGGCAGAGAGGAGAGCAGTGAGAAAGAATGTGGAATGTCTTAGTTCGCTGTGGGTGTGTATTTACATACACATTAATAAATTTTTTATATACACATCAAGATATATATGTGGACGGCTAGGTGGAGCCATAGTGCTGGGCCCTGAATCAGGAATGTTCAAATCCAGCCTCAGACACGTACTAACTGTTTGACCCCGGGCAAGTCACTTCACCCTGTTTGCTTCAGTTTCCTCATCTATCAAATGATTTGGAGAAGGAAATGGCAAACCATTCCAGTATCTTTACCAAGAAAACCCCAGATGGGGTCACAAAGAGTCAGACACAATTAAAAAAATGACTGAACAACAACAATGTATATGGGTATATAAAGAATCAATAAATATTCCTACTATGTGCCAGTCACTGTGCTAACACTGAAGAAATACATCTATATGTAACTATTGAGCTGGCTTAGGTAAGATTGTTGAATAGAAAAAAGCCTTAGTTGAACCTCCTCTAGTAAAAAGAAATGAAAATATTCTACATATTCATACATATATTCATATAGATACACATATATACATATATATCTTATATCGACATATTTTATACATATTTATATATACATTATATATCCATAAAAACACATAGTATATGTATATGTAAATTTTATATACACATTTTTATATCTACATAAGTTTTATATTTGTAGATATGACTCTGTGTGTGTGTGTGTGTGTGTGTGTGTGTGTGTGTGTTTTCACTTCTCCAGCCTGGGGAGGTTCAACAAGGTTCTCATCTTCTCCATCTCTGCCTAAGCCAGCAGGGCTGAGCCTGTGGGGACTGTGCTGCTGCTCAGCTAGGCAGAGGAAGCAGGCCAACCCACTAGCAGCTGCTCAGTCACCCCTATCACAGGACAGCACAGATGACTGTGGAGCTGATGGAATTATTGGCTCTTCTTGTTGGGTTAGACATTTGTCTGCTCCCTGTTATGATAGCGTCCCTGACGCTCATCAGCCTGCAGCCGTGACTGGGCTTGAGTCAATACCACTGACAGTAGTGTCACCCTCTCTCCTCTCCTCTTTCATTTTCAGCAACAACAACAATTATCGTAGTGCTATAAGGTTTGCAAAATACTTCACAAATATTATCTCATTTCATCCTCACAACAACCCTGAGAGGTTTGGTGCTGTAGTTATCCTCATTTTACAGATAAGGAAACTGAGGTGTATAGACATTAAGATTAGAGGTTAAGAAACTAAAGCAAATAGAAGACTTGCCCAGAGTGACACAGCTAGTCATTTCCTTATAAAGCAGGACAAGACACAATCTAGTTGGAGAAATAGATTGGTATATACAAAATGTAGCAATTGAAGATAGTACCAAATAAATGGGGCAGCTAGGTAGCTCAGCGGATAGAGCACCTGACCTGGAGTCAGTAAGACTGATCTTCCTGAATTCAAATCTGGCCTCACACACTTACTACCTGTGTGACTCTGGGCAAGTTACTTCACCTTGTTGGCCTTAGTTTTTTCACCTGTAAAAATGAGCTGGAGAAGGAAATGCAAATCAATCAAGTATCTTTGCCAAGAAAACCCCGAATAGGGTAACAAAAAGTTGGACAGGGTTGAAAAACAATAGTAATTCAATATATGCCTGATAAGAGTTGCTGCTGTGGCTCAGAGGAAGAACTGATTATTATGGGTTAGGGCTTCTGAGGAAGGCTTGTCTGGGAAAGTGGGACCTGAGTTGAGTTCTGAAGGAAGCATAGAACTTAGATAAGTGGTTAGGGTGGCTGGTGACACTTTAGATGAGACATGAGCAAAGGGCCAGAGGTGCAGGCTATTATCACAGTCTAAGCATGTGGTAGAGGCAGCATTAATAAGAGTCATTCAGAAAAAGACCTGTCATAACTTGGCAAAGAAAAGAAAGGTTGGGGGACACCCCAGGTGACTGGGAAAATCATATTACCTTTGACAGAAGTAAACAAATCTAGAGAGAAAGATTGTTTTTGGAGATTTGCTTTTTGATATTCTGAGGGAGGGGTATCAACAGGACATCTGGGTGAAGAGAAATGTTCAACAAGCAGTTATAAGACCAAAGCTTAGGCTAGAGCTGTAGATCTGCAGTCATCTGAACAGAGGTGAAAGTTAAAGTTATTCCCTTTGTTTCTTCATTTGTAAAGTGTAAAGATGGTGCTTATGCTATCTATTGCATAGGGCTGCTGGGAGGCTTAATGAGAAAATGCTTTGAAAATTGCTTTTAAAAAATAAGATACATTGGTACAAAGGTGGTTTCACTTTTCTGTGATGTTTCCTTAATCCATCCATCTATCCATCCATTCAATGACTGCTCCATCTCAAAAAAAAAATCAAGTGAGAAATGCATAAATGGAAACTTGCATACTAGAGAGCTCTTGACCATTTCAACAGTTTGAATTGGGGAAGAAAGGGCAGATGTTCTGGTCTCAGGCACTGGGCAGAAATAGGGGAAATCAGCTGGCTTAAACATCTCAATAAGTGTCTCTGACCTAGGTCTCATAGCACTCCCTCAAGGCAGAGGTGGGAAAGGAATGTTCTCTCTTAAACTTGGCATTGGCCCTTCACATGGCTTCCTGCCAAGACCAGAATTCCACCTAGATATTCTAGGATAACGACTACACTGATTCTTTGTCTTCCTGTGTTCTCCCTGGAAAGCTGACTCTCAGCTAGGTGCTGATCTTCCAAATTGCCACCTGCCCTTAGAGAATCTGGCACTCAGTTCAATGAGTCAGTCAGTTGACAAACATTTATTAAGTACCTACTATGTGCCAGGCACTGTGCTAAGCACTGGGGATATAAAGAGAGGCAAAAATACAGTGTCGATTCTCAAGGAGCTCACTGTGTAATGGGGGAGACAATCAAACAAATATATATAAACAAGTCATATGGAGGATAAATTGGAAATAACCAACAGAGGAAAGGCACTAGAATTAAGAGGGGTTGGGAAAAACTTCCTGTAGAAGGTGGGGCTTTTGCTGTGACTTGAAGAAAGTCAGGTAACCAGGAGGGGGGTATGGGGAAGAACATTCCAGGAATGGGAGACAGCCAGAGAAGACACCCCAAGCCAAGAGATGGAGTGTCATGTTCATGGAACAACCAGGAGATGAGTGTCATAGGTTTGAAGAGTACATGAGTGAAGGTATAAGAAGACTGGAAAGTATAAGAAGGCTACCAAGGGGAGAACAATAGTCAACAAACATTTATTAAGCACCTACTATGTGACAGGAGGTATTGCATCTGAAAGCTGAGTCAGTCTTCACGATGATAAGATTTCAGGTAATGAGTTTATTTTGGGGGAAGTATGATGTTTGCGGAGTAAGTCAAGCAGAGCAGTTGTAAGAAAATGAAACAGGACACAGTTAAGAAAGACTTTGAATACTTACACAGAGGATTTTATATTTGATCCTCAAGGTGATTGGGAGCCACTGGAACTTATTGGAGGGGAGGGGCAGGGTGGACAGGGTGGCATATTCAGATCTGTATTTTAGAAAGATCACTTTGACAGCTCAATGAAGGACAGATTGAATTGGGTAGACTTGTGGCAGGCAGCCCCACTACAGGCTATTGCAACAGTCCAAGCATGAGGTGATTAGGGGCTTCACCAAGGCAGTGGCCATAACAGAGGAGAAAGAGGATATAGGCAAGAGATAGTATAAAGGTAAAATCGACAGACCTTGGCAACAGATTGGACATGGAGAGGAGGGTGAGAGAGTGAAAAGTCAAGGCTGACACCAATTTTGAGCCTGGGTGACTGGGAGGATGGTGGTGCCCTTGACAATAACAGAAAAATTTGGAAGGGGTAAGGGTTTTTTTGGGGGGAAATATAATTATTTCAATTTTGAACATACTGAGTCTACAAAATATCCAGTTTGAGATTTATAATAGGCAGCTGGAGATAGATGGAAGATTGGAGGCCAGGAAAGAGGTTAAGGCTGTATATGTATATTTGAGAATCATCAGCATAGAGATGCTAACTGAATTCATGAGAGCTGATGAGATCACCAAAGGAAATAGAAGAGAAAAGGAGTCATGATAGAGCCCTGTGGGATACCCAGGGTTAGTAGACATGACCTGGTAAAAGATACAGAAAAGGAGAGAACAGATGAATAGGAGGAAAACTAGAAGAGTAGTGTCTTGAAAACCTAAAGAGAATGGTATCATTGTTCCTCACCCTTGTTTATGCACATCCTTTTCTTTTCAAGTATGCCCCGGTGATGATTTTAGGCCCTTTGGCAAGTAAATTATTACTGGCAATAGTCTATGGCATTCTGACTCTCTACATGCATCTTTCCATTGGCCTTTGGGTTTCATGAAATTTTGTTTTTGTTTTTTCTTATATTATGGTATTTGTTTCATGGTTTACAGACATATAACATTACCAAAATAATAGTATCGTTGAAAGCATGGGCTTTCTCCACTGTGAACACACTGGGGTCAATTAAAGTGCTGAACAATTTCCTGAATATAATCTATGCCAACCTTCTCCTATTAGATTCTGGGTCTAGCCCACTGTCCATCTGCAGCACCTTTCCAAGATACTAACTGATATACTAACTAAATGTCCCATTCAAATGCACTTGATGTGTATTTTTCATCCATTTTGTTTTTCCAGTTGGATAGCTAAAGACCTATCTTTTTTGAGTGACAATGGATTTCATTCATTGAGGAGACTTTGTAGTGTTTAAAGAACTGATGAAATTACCCCAATGTTACCTGCAAGTAGGAGAGAGTATTTGAAGAATCATCTTCTAGGTTGACTTTATGCAAGATGTCCTCTGTGATTCTGGCAAACAACTTAGCTGAGAACTTTGTCTGATGGGTTGCTGATGTTGCTTCTCAGTGGACTGTCAGACAAAATTATTCCTGTAATTATTCTTGCTACAGAAGCCTATAAGGCTTTAACATATATAGGAAATATATTTTCTTTAAAGAAAAGTTTTAAAATTTCATTTTGTTCTGCTGAATCAAATAATTTATTGTTGCTTGAATCATACACACACACACACACACATAACACACACACAAAACAGAGAAAGAGCTTATGTTGCTGTGGTTCTCAGCCAATTGCGTGATTATCAAATAGTTGTCTGTCATGGGAGAACATCTTCAAAAGCTCAGCTACTTCATTCTCATAAGTTTGTCAAGAATGCACTCAATGTATGCATAGGACATTCTCATAAAGATTTTATAACTGATTGACACGATGACTAACCCCAATTCCAGAGGACTCATGATGGAACATGCTAACCACCTCAAGAAAGAGATCTGATGGACTTGGGGTACAGATTGAAGCGTGCTTTTAAAATTTCTTTCTTTTTCTTTCTTTTTTTTTTCTTGGAATATAGCTAATGAGGAAATCTGTTCTGCATGTGGATTTTACTTTTCTTACCTTTCCATTAAATGGAGGAGGGAGAGAATTTATGTTGAAAATAAAATAAAATTGAATTTTAAAAAAATTTTTATAGAAAAGACAAAGTTGACATATGGGTTATCTGTTAAGAACCAGTCAACTCTTCACGTGTGTAATGGGTAACATATGGTTTGCCTTCTCAATGGGTGGGGGAGAGACTAGAGGGGAGGAGAGAATTTGAAACTCAAAATTTTTTTTCTTTTTTTTTTTTTAGGCAATTGGGGTTAAGTGACTTGCCCAGGGTCACACAGCTAGTGTGTCAAGTGTTTGGTCTGAGGCCGGATTTGAACTCAGGTACTCCTGACTTCAGGGCCGGCACTTTATCCACTGCGCCACCTAGCTGCCCCTGAAACTCAAAATTTCAAAAATGAATGTTAAAAATAAATAAAATTTTTAAAAGAAAAAAAAGAACTAAACTTCATTTTGTGTGATGCTTTTCAGTGCTCACCATGCATAGTGTGTTCCAGCTTTCTCCTACATGAAAATATACCCATCTCTACTGTTAGCTACTGAATTTGAACCCAGGTCTTCCTATTGCAAGGCCAACCCTCTCTTGCCTATGTCACACTGCCTTGTTTTTCCATTTATTTTTACTGTGACTCTTTCTTGGAAGTGAGAGTGGTTTGGTTTTGGTTCGCCAGGGTGGAATAGCAAGATGCAATAGAGAAGCATGGCTATTGCCCCATGCTAATGTGTGCCTAGCAAATCCTCCCCTTGCTGTTAAATCTTTCCAGGTCAGCTAGAGTCAAGTTGTTGACAATGAGGCTGATCCAGGCCTAGAGGGCAACTTTATGGGCCCTATCTCCTCTGCAGGATAGCTAACCCTTTCACTCTACTTTGAGTCACTATGTGGAATGAAACCAGAGTGGCTGGCCCCTGTCAAGAAACAGTGTTGGGTTTGGTGGAGCATGGATGATGACTGGAAGACCTGCAAGTCTTGTGACTCCCCCTATAAAAGATGCTATTTTACCCAAACTTCCTCTGTAGTCTGTTGAATTAATCAAGACCATGTCTGTGATGGAAGACTGCATGGGAGGCATAGCAACTCACTGAACCACAAGAGAGAGGACTCAAAAGTTTTTAGCTTAGAGTAGGAAGAACTTAGAGCAGGAAGAACAGTAGCCTAGTCCAGAGGTGGGGAGCCTGTGGCCTCATGGCCCTTCACAGAACAAAAATCCCCTTAATAAAAGGATTTGTTCGGTCAAACTTGGACTCAGTCAAAAGGCCATACCCAAGGACCTAGAAGGCCACATGTGGCCTCGAGGCTGCAGGTTCCCCACCCCTGGTCTAGTCCAAACTCCTCATTTTACACATGATCCTGAGGGCCAGAGAGACTTGCTCAAGGTCACTCAGGTGAGCCAGGATTCAAATCTAGGTTTCTGTTTCTCAGCCTGCTGCCCATCAGCAGCCCTTAATATTAAGAAGGATCTTGCCTGAGCCAGTTCTAAGTGAGAAGAGCCTTTCCTCTTTCCAAAGATGTCCAAAAAAGTCCATAGTCTTCCTTATCAACTTATCCTTCTTACTATGTTACCATGGTGCCACAGAATTCTTTGTACCCAAACTAAATCCTTCTTGCATTTTAAATTCATTTCTTCTTGCTCTGGCAAGAATGGTCTGGTATATGAGGTCAAGGCCTTAATAATATATACTTATATAAACTTAATTACTGCATCCATATTACAGTGTTACAGATATAGAACTAGAAGGGACCAACATATCTCTTCTCTGATAGATGAGATTCCAGAGTCAGCAGTTCAAGTCAGTCATCTTGAGGAACCAGGGACTGACTATCTTCCTGTATGATAAATCATTTCCTCAGACTATTACTCTGAAGTCTAGAGTGATGCTGGTCTGACTCAACCCTTTGCTAACATTGTGCTGGGACTAGGGTTAAGCTTCTATTGTGGGGGGTGAGTCCTAGCCTCAAA
The DNA here is from genome assembly GCF_003287225.1 of Phascolarctos cinereus. Lineage (NCBI taxonomy): Eukaryota > Metazoa > Chordata > Mammalia > Diprotodontia > Phascolarctidae > Phascolarctos > Phascolarctos cinereus. Next base: position 544,677,553 of record NW_027555847.1, on the reverse strand, counting down.
TAATTTGTCTTTCACCTTTAGGACCTAAACCCCATTCCTTTGTAATCTAACACCTGATCTCCAGGACCAGAGGCTCCAATACCTGGCCCTTCCTCTCCAGAACCCAGCCTAGGACCAGGGAACAGATACCTAACCTCTTATACTCAGGACTTTAACTACAAGAAATGTTGCTCCAGCTCTAAGTCTATAATTCTATGACACTAGCCTCAATCTTCTTTCTTCTCTAGAACTTGACAGAGAACTGTCCACCTGCTTCCATTTTTAGGACTCCTGTTGAGGAGAACCTCCCTTAGCAGTTACTGCATTCCTGCCCCATGGCTACCACACTCCTGCCTCTCCATCCCCTGATCTCAGCATTGCACCTCCTTCCTACCCCCTGACCCCCACAGGATGCTGCTACAATTCTGTGTTCTGTCATCCTCATAGTCCTTAGCCCTTTCTTTCCCAACTCTTAAGCCAGCCCCATCTGTCCCTTCCATTGTGCCCTCTGCAACCTCCATTTGACTGCCCCTACATCTTTGACTTTTTCTTTATCTTCTTGATATGACAATGCATCCCCGGCCATCCTCTCCAGTGCTAGATGCAGCCCAACACGCTGCACCAAAAGGAGCTCCCTGCCACCACTTCCAGACCCTCTCTCTGTTTCCATTACTCAACTACCTCTCCTTTGAAGTTCACTACATTTCGATTTATTATTCTATCCAGATCCTGGTGGAAGTTATCTTCTGTTTGCTTGGCTATTCTCCTTCCTTTCTTTTTTTATTTCATTTTAATGTTTTTTTTTCCATTTACATGTAAAATAATTTTTAACCTTCATTACAGTTTTGCATTCCAAATTCTTTCCCTCCTCTCCCTGCTCACTGAGAATCTCCTTCCTGTCTTGAGAAATTCTATACTTAGCTTCCCTCTCTACTCAATCCTTGCCCTCATACCAGGGGCCTTCACCATTCACATAGATGTTCCTTAAAATACCTTGGCCTCCCATTTCTTCATTCTTCTAAAATACTCTTTCACTCCACCTCAGCCAGACACAGGAAGGCTCATGTCTTGTGACCTCTCCATCACCTACAGAGCTTGTATGTCCATGACCAAGAAGTTTGAAACTCCTCCATCAAGCTATAAACCTTCTAGCCATCTATCTTACTCCTAAGTCCTCCTCCCCTTTTTCTTCATCTTCACAGCACTCTTTAGACACTCTATCCCTTAATTGTCTCCCAGTCCCACCACCCGTGCTCTGGCTTTACTTTCTTCTTTTCTTCCATTCTTCACCCTGGAGTTGACTAGTTCAACTTTCCACTGTCCCCTACTCTTGAGTCCCATTTGACCCCCCGTCTGATTACCGCTTGGGTCCTGCCAAATCCTGATTCACATGCTCCTGAATGCCACTAGAGGAAGTCACACAACTGTGCTGAAGGAGCCCACTCCACTGGCCCTCCCTGGCTGCTTCAAGGCAATCCTTTTGCCCTTCCCTAATTAGTTCCTATTTGCATTCCCCACAGAAGTTGTACTAAACCTCTTCTCTTCCCTTTCTCTCAGCAGAGGACTTCACCTCATACTTTACAGAGGAAATGTAAACCATTTTCCTACTTCTCTTCCATCTCAAAATCCCTTGTCATTATCCCCCATTTTCTCTTTATTTACTCCAATCTTTGATAAAAAGTAGTCCTTATCTTTACCAAGACCAGCCCCTCTACATGTGCTCTTAATGCCATCCCCATCTGTCTTGTCCAGCAGATTTCCCCCACAATTATCCCTTCCCTCCCTATATACATAATTTTCAAAGCCTTTCAGCAACCACTAGTAGGTCTATTTCCAAAGATGATTAGGGAAAAAGGAAAAGGACCTATATGTTCTAAAATGTTTATAGAAATTCTCTTTGTGGTAGCAAAGAACTAGAAATTGCAGGGATGTCCACCATTTGGGGAAGGGTGAAAACAAGTTGTGGTATATGATTGTGATGGAATACTACTGTGCTATAAGAAATGATGAGTTAGATGATTTTAGAAAAACATGGGGGGGTGGAGCATGTAGGCGGCGCAGTGGATAGAGTACAAGCCCTGAAGTCAGGAGGACCTGAGTTCAACTTCAGCCTCAGACCAAACACTTGACACTTACTTGCTGTGTGACCTTGGGCAATTGCCTAAAAAAAATTTAAAAAAAAAAAGAAAAACATGGAAAGACTGACACAAGATAATGAAGAGCAAAATGAGCAAAACCAAGAGAACATTGTATATAGTAACAGCAATATTATTTTAAGAACAACTTTGAGCGAATAAGTAATTTTGGCTATTGTAAATAGCCAAATTAACTACAAAGGACTTATGAAGGAAGACGCTTTCTGTGTCCAGAGAAAGAACTGATGAATAGAAGTATGTATGAATGATTTTACATATATACACATATTTGTGTCTAATGGTAGCTATCGGGGGGGGAGGAAAGAAAAAAATAAAATTTATATCATAACTTTATTATATATTTAAAAGAGATAGCAAGGTGTACATAATAGATCTGCAGTTTCATGTGCAATCATTTTTTTACTTATATTATGGAAATGCTTGTTTTATCCCATAAATTAAAAATAAAATAAACATAATTTTTTTAAAAAGCCTTTCTCTATTCACTGACTTCTTCCCTACTGCTTACAAACATACATAGATAGCCACTATCCCCCCACAAAAAAAAGAACAAAAAAAACCCACATCACTTGACCCTCTCTTTCAGAGCCAAACTCCTAGAAAAAGTGTCCATCTATGGCCTCTCCTTTATTTCCTCTCACTCCTCAACTTCTAGAAATCCAGCCTGCAGCCTCATCAACTGAAATGGCTCTCTGATCTCTAATCTGTCAAACCTGATGGCCTTTTCTCAATGCTTATCCTTCTCGACCCCTCTGCCACATTTTTCAGTGCTAATTACTCTCTCCCTCTGGATATTCTCCTCTCTGGGTTTTTGTGACATTGTTCTTTCTTGCTTCTCCTCCTACCTGTCTGGCTACTCCTCAGTCTCCTTTGCTGGATCATTATCTATGACCCTCCATAGTCTGTAGGATAAAATACCATCTTCTCTGTTTGCCATTTTAAACCCTTCATAATCTGGCTCCTGCCTTGCTTTCTAGGTTCCTCATACATTATTCCTCATGCATTCTAAGTTCCAGATCAACTGGCTTATCGACCATTTACAAACATGACATTGTATGTCTCATCTCCATGCCTTGGGACAGTCTGTACCCTATGTTGAGATCAAACTCCTTCCTCGACTGCTTACCACATCAGAGCTGAACCCAAGTGCCATCTCCTACAAGAAGACTTTCTGGCTCTCCCCGACTGACAGGGCCCCTTGAAATGACCTCGTATTTATTTTGTATAGATGGTGAAGTAGAGTGTCAGGCAATGGAAAACTCATCTTTGTGAGTCCTAATCTGGCCTCCCACTAGCTGTGTGACCCTGAATGAGTCATTCCACTCTGTTTGCCTCATTTGCTTCATCTGTAAAATGAGTGGAGAAGGAGATGGCAAATCATTCCAGTATCTTTGCCGAGAAAACCCTAAATGGAGTCACAAAGAGTCGGATAGGACTGGAACAAATGAACAACATTTTGTATACAGTTTACGTATAAGCTCCATAAGGGCAAGGAGTGTCACAGTTCTGTCTTTCTATCTATAGTACTTAGCTTACTGCCTGGCACATAGAAGGCCCTTGATAATTCTTGTTGATAGATAGACCTTTTTTTTATTTAAATTAAATTTTTTTTCCCCTTTATCATTAAAAGCTCACCTAATGTTGGTAGCTGATAACCTATTTGGGGAAAAATCTCTTATTCTTCAAAAATATTTTTCTTTGGATTTCCAGGATTAACTAGATGTCTCCTTCACTTAGTACAATAATGGGAGTGAATTGGAGTCTCTGAAAGGCTAATCATGATTAAATTGTTGATGGCAAAGCCTGGTCTGCCCCAGCCCAGGCTGGCAGTTGCTGCCAAGTCTCACCTCCCTTCAGCTCACTAGTTTCCAGCTTCTGACCAGGGCACTGGCCTCACAACTAGCTAGTGTAATTCCAGAGAAATGGTTTGGCCTCTGCTTTAACTGTCTTTAATAGTCTGTCCTTTTTCCACCTCTATTTTCTGGCTCTATACTGGGGACGTGGGCAGAAGGAGGAAGAGGGGGACAGAGCTCCTCTCCTCTCAGGGTGGGTAGTGCCGCCAGCTTCCTTCTATAGCCAGAGAAGGGAGAAACCTCATGTTCCTTTCCTTCTGGGATCACCAGTGACTGAGTAATCTGTCCAGACAACAACAACAAACCCAGACAAGAAAGCCACTCAAGCAACAAAGGACCACATGAGAGGATGAGAGACACTTTGCTCACTGGGCGTATGACTGCAGCTGGGATTATGGAAGGGAAGTGTACGTAAGAATGGGAATTCTGGAAACTAGGGCTATTTCCTGGTACCTGTGGCTCTGTAGAAGGAGGCCCACCAGGCCATTTGTGCCTCAGGCCAAGGGAGCAGTCCTGGCATTGAATCTGTCCACTCTGTCCTATCTGTCTTTGGCCCAGCTGCCAAAGAGATCTTCCTCAGTGCAGGTCTGACTCTGTCATCCCACCTCAGTAAACTCCAGTTGCTCTCTACTCCCTCCAGGACCAAATGCAAAATCCTGTTTAGCTTTCAAATCCCTTAACAACCTCTTGCTGCTGTTCAGTCATTTTTGGTTGTGTCCACCTCTTCCTGACCCCATTTGGGGTTTTCTTGACAAAGATAATGGAGTAGTTTGCCATTTCCTTCTCCAGCTCATTTGACAGTTGAGGAAACTAAGGCAAACAGGGTTAAGTGACTTAGCTAGGGTCACACAGCTAGTAAGTGCCTGAGGTCAGATTTGAACTCAGGAAGATGAGACTCTAGGCCCTGCACTCTAGCCACTGAGTCAGTCACCTAGCTGCCCCTTAACAACTTGGCCCCTTCCCATATTTCCACTCTTCCTATGCTTTACATAACCATTTGCATGTTGTCTTCCCCACTAGAATAGGAGCTCCTTGAGGGCAGGGACTGGGTTTTTGCCTTTCTTCATATCTCCAGCATGGAGCACAGTACCTGGTATCTAGTTAGTGTGGAATCTATGATTGTTGCCTGACTGACTGACGTGGTCTCTGGACCTTTAGCTTTTGGGGACTCAGGGACTTCATCAACACCAGGCTCCCTCAAGGACTGATTGTCACAGTCTGCCCAACCCTCCTCCTTCAAAATGCTCCTCTATCCCCAGCTCTCCTCCCTCTCAGAGACTTCACCATTATCCTGTTCCCCAAAGGCTTTGGGAGGACTGGGGAGTAGCTCGTCATCACTGGTTGGGGCAGATTTGGGGGGGAGAGGAGAAGGGAGGACTGGTTCCTACTTCTTTATCCTGCTCAAAGGGCAACATCTCCCCTCTTAAGCCTATCTGGTGCTCCCCAGGACCTGCTCACAGGCAGATGGGGCACAGCTGCTACAGTGATTGGACTCATTGTTTGGCTTCCTCCTACTGCCTGACGAAGAGAAGCTGCCTCAGGACAAAGAGGGATGGCTTACTCTTCCCCACCCTGTTTCCATTTCAACACCCCACTCAGCCAGTTTACATAGGACTTACTATGAAAGCTGGTGGGTTCTTCCACCCATCTCCCCCAACCTCCGCTGGGCTAGAGAGAAAGGCCTTTGCTTACATTGTACTGAGAGCCAGGGGAAACAGAGAATGTGTAAGGCGGGGGATCCCCTCCCTCCTGGAGCAGGAGTCTTCACAGAGAGGCCTGCAGTGACCAGGGCTGGGCCGCCAGGCAGCCCACAAAGGAGGCATTGTCTTCCACTCCAGGGACAAGTGTGTGCAGGGCCTCCATGAATGTGGACATGCCGCATCCCGAACTTTGGCCTACACTTGCCCACCTACTTATGTAACATCTAAAAGGAAAACAAGAGAGTGATGAAGCTTTGTAAGGGCCAGAGAAAATGATTCCCTCTGACCCTAAGCTTGCCTGACTCAGGCCCAATGAGGCTCTCCCAGAGTACACCCTAACCAACTGGTGGGCACAGTATTGCCAAGCCAGGAGCCAGGAAAGGGGGAGGAAGGCCATGCCCTCCCTGATGGCTTTGGGTCTTCTAGGAAGTTTCCAGCAGCTGAGGGTGTGTGTAGAAAGACTGAATACCTAAGGATGGGGAGGCAGGTATTCAAAATCCCCTCCCCATCCCCTGCCAGGAAATGACATACTCAGTTCAACATAAGGGCTGGTCTTGAGTGAAGGACAGAGGGATAGGGAAGTATCAGAAATAGAAAAAAAAAATGAAAGATGAGAATAATAATAGCTTTCATACACATTGTTCCTTATAATTTACACAGTTTCTATGCATTTATATCATTTGATCAACACTTCAAAGGGGCAAGTACTGTTAAAAGGGTACAGAGGTGGCACGGTGGGTAGAATTCCAGGCCTGGAGTCAGAAAGACCTTAGTTCAAATCCGGCCTCAGACACTTACTAGCTGTGTGACCCTGGACAAGTCACTTACCCTCTGTTTGACTCAGTTTCCTCATCTATGAAATGAAGATAATAATATATTAGCACCTATCATGAAGAGTTGTTGTGAAGATCAAATGAGATAATTAATTGTAAAGCACTTAGCACATTGCCTGGCATGCAGTAGGTAGTATGTAAATATTAGCTATTATTATTAACTCTATTTTATGGATGGAGAAATAGATGCTTGCCCCAGGGTCACATAGCTAGTAAATGGAAGAGCTAAGACCCTAACCTGAGTCTTCTAACTTCAAGGCCAACCCTCCTTCCACTATTGACAATGCCTTCATTCATGACACGAAGGAAATAGAGGATAGCTTTACATTTCAAGTCCTGGTGAACTATTTATTATATAATCAAGCTAGCTATAAGTTCTCTCTCCTTCTCTCCCCCCCCATCTCCTTCTTTTCTTCTTCCTCCTCCTCTTCCCCCTCCCCCCAGGACATTGGTATGGAGAGGGAAAAGAAGGGAGAGGGGAAGGGAAATGTATATTGGGAGAGAAGAAGGGACAAGAGAGAAGAAATACAAAGAAAAGCATTAGGGAGGATTAGAGGTTGTTACTCAGATCTTTGCAGAGAGTAGGTGGAATCTGGTAACATTTTAGGCCCCAAAGAAATAAAACAAGGTCCTCCTTGCTCTTTTCTGGCCTGTGTCTTTAGGAAGGATTTCTGTTTTCTGCAATGCCTGCTCACACCAGCAATTCCCTAATTACTGACAATGCATCTCTCAAGAAGGCAGCCCCTGCCTGTGACTAATCAGAGGCACCCTTTCATAGAGTCAATGTGTTTCCTATCACGATGCATTTTCTCTCCTTTCCCCCCTAACTTCTTCTCTGACTCTTCCTTCCTTTTTTCCCATTTCCTCCTTTCCATTTTGTCTGTCAAAGTCTAAGGGAACTCACTCAGGCAGTTAATTTGGCTACAACTCACAGCTCAAAGGTCCAAGGAAAAGTCCACTGGTCTGCTTCTCTGGGATCCACCTGACATACCCTCTGTCCCACCAGAATGCCTGTTGTGTAATGGGAGGACTGGAAAGTTATGTCAGGCTTTTGGGACCGTATCTGGGGAAAAAAGCACAGAATGATCTAAGATTGGAGAGAGATGCAAATTCAGTTGCATTAAAATTATTAAGTAACAAAGTGAAAAAATGCTGGGAGAAGAATAACAATAATAATAGCATTTATATAACACTTTAAAGTTTGCAAAACACTTTACATATGCTCATTTGATTCTTCCCACAACCTTATAAGGTAGGTGCTATTATCTCCATTTTACAAGTGAAGAAACTAAGGCTAGGTGACTTGTCAAGGGTCACACAGCTCTTGTGTCTGAGGCAGAATTCGAACTCAGGTTTTCTTGGCTCCAAGGCTGCTACCTACATGCACATGGTTTAGTAGATAACTAGAAGTCAGGGAAGACCTGGGTTCCAATCCTGTCTTGAAACCTGCCATCTCTGTGACTCCATTAAGTTGCAAATCACTTAACCCAACGAAGCCTCATTTTCTTTATCTGTATATGGAGGTAATTGCAGCAACCTCCTCACAGGTTGCTGTCATCAAATGAGGTAAAACAAGTGAGGTACTTTGCAAACAGTGTTGTATGTATACAGGCTTATTATTATAAGAGTGGAAAGGGCACTGGCCTTAAGTTCAAACTCCAGTCCTGTTACTGGGTTCATAAGTCTACAAGTATAGGTCTATAGGTCATTATTCTAAACCAGAGAAAGGAGACCAAATAGACTCTTGGAAATTAAAAAAAAAAAAGAAAGAAAAGAAAAAAAGAAAATGGGCAGAGAAAGGATGCAGTCTAAAGTAACCAGAAGCAACCTGAGGAAAACCACTTTTTTGTTTTGGTTTTTTTCTCTTAAAGACCAGTCTTAACCTCAAATCACTCTGGTCCCAGATCAAGTCCTTCTTTGTCACTGTTTAGTTCCTGATTGGCTAAGAGTCAGTGTAAATAACAATTGTTTCTGTTTTGGCTAGAGACCCTGAGGGTCTTCCCCTCCCAGATCCAATTTTTGTTTTCTTTTTTGGTGAGGCAATCGGAGTTAAATGACTTGCCCAGGGTTACACAGCTAGTAAGTGTCTGAGGCTGGATTTGAATTCAGGTCCTCCTGACTCCAAGGCCGGAGCTCTATCCACTTCTCCACCTAGCTGCCCCCTCCATTTTTTTCCCTTTTTTTTTGGTAAGGCAATTGGGGTCAAGTGACTTGCCCAGGGTCACACAGCTAGTAAGTATCATGTGTCTGAGATCAAATTTGAACTCAGGTCCTCCTGACTCCAAGGCTGGAGCTCTATCCACTGCGCCACCTAGCTACCCCCATTTTTTTTAAAGAGTCCTTTCTTTGCCTCATTTTTATTTTTTTATTAAGCCTTAATCAGTGAATGGGCATTGCCTCAGTCAAACTGCGACCTGTTCAAGATGTTAGCTTGAAAAGGCCAAGTCTCCCACTGCATCCTGGGCCAGCTCCAGTCTTCCTGATCTATATCTGGCGACTGTACCCAGATGACTTTGGAGGAGAAAGTGAGGCTGGTGACTTTGCACAGCCCTGCCCCACTGAAATCCAATTCACTTGCATGTCATGGCATCACCTCCCTGGTGTCATGGTCCTCTTTGAGAAGGAAGGACAAACAGCAGCAACTTAAAAGAGAAAAAAAGGTCACAGTTTAGGGAAAGGCCACATGCTGGAGACTCTGGCTGTCTTAGCTTTTTGACCAGTTGGTTCAAAGTCAGAATATGAAAGCACACAGCCTGGATTGCTAGGGTTGGAGGGGACAATAGGCTATCTGGTCCAGTTCCCTTATTTTTCAGGGAAAGGAGGAGGTTTGGAAGGGAATAGTTGGTTTTTAAGTATAGAATCTTCGAGGGTGCTGTCAGTGTCCACAGACTGACAAAAACATGAGCAACTAGATTATTTAACACTCTGAAGTATCCCAGTAGCTCCAAATACTCTGGAGCTATTCAAGGGGTTGTCCAGAGTTTTAATTTTTATTTTATTTATCTATTTATTTATTTATTTATTCTAGGCAATGGGGTTAAGTGACTTGCCCAAGGTCACACAGCTAGTAAGTGTCAAGAGTCTGAGGCTCAGGGCAGCTAGGTGGCGTGGTGGATAGAGCACTGGCCCTGAAGTCAGGAGGACATGAGTTCAAATATGGCCTCAGACCAAACACTTGACACTTACTAGCTGTGTGACCCTGGGCCAGTCACTTAACCCCAATTGCCTAAAAAAGTCAAAAAAAAAAAAAAGAGCCTGAATCTGGATTTGAACTCAGGTCCTCCTGACTCCAAGGCCAGAATTCTATTCACTGCACCCCCTAGCTGTCCCCAGAGTTTTCATTTTTAAAAGTTAATAGAGTGGCTTCCAGTTTGGGGCTTCCAGTGGCCATAGAGCACTGATTACTTGCTTTCTCCGGGCCTCAGTTTCCATTTATATGTAGCAAAGACTCCAGAATTACTCTCCCAGCTGATATACACGCTAACAGGTTGGATCCCCAGAGGCAGGCAGCTTCACTCCTTTCTGCTGTCTTGGTCCCTGGCAAAAATAGGCTCAAACATAATGTGGTTACTATAAACATTCCTCCACTGAGTTCACCCCCAGGTGTGGCACAGTTGGTAGACAAGTTACTCACTTGCAGGTCAAGCAGTTTGATACTCAGGCTCCATTCCAGGCTTGACCACTGGACCTTCGATGTGCCATTTTACTTTTTGAAGCTGCATTTGATTTCCAATACTCTTTCACTTATGATTAGTGAAGAATAAACACAACAGGAGGAGAAAAAACAGTAGATTCATGTGTTCATGGGCCACATGGAAGCCCAAGTGGGAAAGATAATGGCCTGAGGCCCCTCTTGTCCATCTCAGGCAGTGTTCCTGTTTTTGGTTGCTCTTCAGCAAGACCTAAGTGAAAGTGCTGTCCTACCCCTCCCCTGCACCTCTCATTCTATCCTCCCACACCCATTATCTACAGGTCAATGAGGATATAGGTAGAGGGGGCAGGGTTAGGAGAAATGGCAGCTTTAAGTAGAGAGCATATTGCATAATCTGTCATAATCATATATAAAAGTTCTGCAATAAATTATCTATTACCATATTTCAAATATCTGGATGAAATCCTTGGGAAAATCTGATGAGTCTGGACCGAGATGTAGAAAAAAATGCAAGGAAGAGTGGTATTTGCAGTTACCAGGCACACCTCAGGGCATTTTAGGGTAAAAAATATTCTTAGAACAGGTGTTCAAGAGAAATGATGCTTCTAGGTGGTCTATACTGGCCTACAAAATAATCACTGATCAATATACCTAGTCTAAAATAAAAATAAATATGCTGTTTAACAAGAAACTATGCTTTATGGGAGAGTTCTGAGAAGATTAAGTTGATTCTATATCTTTTTTTATTTATCCTATTTATTATCTGTAATTGATTTTGTCCTGCAACTGCTTAAGTCATGAACCTAGTTCAGAATTCAATTAGCCTGTAATAGGTTAAGTTTAGAAATCCAGTTCTCTTGCTGATCACTGTTTCGTTCTTGTTCAAGGAATTCTGCTATCCTTGGGGGAATGTGGGTGGACAAAAGGGAGTGTGGTCCTGTATCTTTACACCACCAAGCTATCCTTCAAGGATGTCTGGTTTGCTGGCCAAAGAAGTCTAGGCCATTATCTTTTGCCTTTCAGTCAGACAATGAACCTTTCTCAGTCACTGGAGGGGAGGAGGGGGCTGTTGCTAACCACTCATTTCTTGGCCATATAACCAGTTATGTTGTTCTCAACCCTACAACGTCACCTACCCTGTTCTGGTCCTTATTTTGTGTCCCCCAAAGCCTATAAAAGGGAAGCTATCCTTTTGCTCAGGTTCTTTGGCTAGAAACTGAGGTGGCCATTGACACATCTTATTCCCAGGTTCATGCCCTATTAATAAAATGGTATCTTGCTTAGAGAAACATGCCTTGGTTTACCTTTTTATTAAATTTCAGTTTCAGGACTCTATGTTATACATGGGACAGACCATGTGAAGTGACAGTTTCAGGACTCTGTGTTATACATGGGACAGATCATGTGAAGTGTCAATTAGAAAAAACGAAACCATTTCTGCCTTCAAGAAACTTACATTCTACTGGGCAGAAACAACATATTCTGCAATGCTTCATGTGACCATTCCTGGATAGATTCTATGCCCAATGAGATAGAAAGATAGATAGATAGATAAACAGATACATATACATATGCATTATATATATGTATACACATATACATATACTATATATTTCTGGTATTTATATGCATATATGTGTATAAAACTATTTTATTATATTTATATATATATATGCTTGTATGTGTGTGTATATATATGTATATATGTATGTGTGTGTGTGTGTATATATATGTATATATATATGCTTGTATATATGTATATGTGTGTGTGTTCTAGTGTGGCTTAATTACCCCCAATTAGAAATTTCATTGAGATTCAGGATGGGAAAGTAGTCTGAAGAAGTAGAGATAAGGTATACTCTACCACTTCTCTTCACAGATCTAGAAAACAATACCAGACTAAATCCTGATCATGAAATTTAAGAAAAAAATCATAGTGAATTATTTATTGAGCCCAAGTCTACAAAAAGACACAAAGAGGTCTGTGGACATTGTGAATGGGATCTATCCAGGAATGGCCATTTGGAGCATTCTAGGACATGAGGAGTACATTGGGACAAGAAAAGATGCCAGATCAGGACAGATGTACTTAACTTTGTGCAAGGTTCAGGAACAGGCGCCAACTGCGTCTCTGCTGCTCACTATCCAGTCTGGGCAACAGAATCCAGGATGTGCTAAGGAGGGATCCTGCCTCTAGAGGTGGAGTCCAAGGATGAGGGCAATGCTGGGCACTAGGCTATATATTGAGCACAGAGAAAGTTCAGAAACTATGTCAAGAGCCTTCTCTTCTGACCTCCAGGAGCAAAGTGGTGACTCAGTTCCAACTCCTAGTCCAGTCTGAAACCTACAGTGGAATCAGCAGGGCAGGAATTCCAGAACAAAGGGAGTTCTGGACATGCAGTTCTGACACTGAACAAGCAGAACTTCCCAGCTGACTGATAGTGACTGATTCCAGCACCATTACTAGGACTTCCTAGCAGAGGCAAAATGCTTGTTGTAGTTACTGTATAGTCATTTCAGTCATGTCTGACTCTCCATGATACCATTTGGGGTTTTCTTGGCAAAGATATTGGAGTGGTTTGCCATTTCCTTCTCTAACTCATTTTACAGATAAGGAAACTGAGACAAACAGGGTGAAGTAACTTGTCCAGGGTCACACAGCTAGTAATTGTCTTCCTGACTCTAGGTCTGGCCCTCTGTCCACTTTGCTGCCTAGTTGCCATAGTTGCTTGGATCCAAACCCTGATTAGGAACTTAAAGACCTCAGCTTAGGAGGGCAGTAACCAGACTTTGCCCTGGGAGCACTGAAAGCTTGCACATACCTAGCCTGAGCTGTTCCTGAGATCCTAGAACAAGCAGTAGAAGGACCCAAGAGGACAGAAGTCTAGTCCAAACATTCTCTCCAGAAGTGTGCAGAGCCTTGTTGTTATTCATCCTTTGTTCTCAAAGAGGACCATGACATCAGGGAGGCAATGCCATGACATGCAAGTGAATTGGATTTAAGTGAGGGAGGACTGTGCAAAATCACCAGCTTCACTTTCTCCTCTGGAGCCGTCTGGGTCCAGTGGCAAGCTATAGATGAGGATGACTGGACATGGCCTCTGTGCAGAGCCTAGTCCTAACATAAAGTCCAAAGTCAGGAAGTAGGCTGGAAGAATATACAAATGAATCCCACCACAAAGAGCTGTTATGGTGACAAGGAACAAAACAAAAACCTAGAAGAAGAGAATGACTCCAAAACATCTACAAGCAAAGCCTCAAAGAGAAACATTGCTTGGACACAAATGCAACTAGAATTCCTAGAAGGGAAGGTTTTGTTTGTCTGTTTTTGTTGGTGTGTTTTAGAGAGTTAAAAATATTTTTATAAATGAAATGAGAGTAGTAAAAGAAAATGGAAAAGCAATGAGAGCTGTGGAAATTGAAAAGGGGAATTAACAGAAGTGCAAAAGTGGGTCCAACCAGGGGGGAAAAAAGAACAAAGTAAGAAGTGCACAGCAGAGAACAAAAGAAAATTCACAAGGAAGCAAAGAGAACTCCCAGAAGCAAGGCCACCAAGCAGGTAGCAACCCCTGCACATGCAATTGTTAATCCCATCACATATATAAAATGAGGGGTTTGGGCTGGACTTCTAGGGTCCCTTCCAGTTCTAAATCCCATGGTCCTCTATCATGTTTCCTAGCTTAAAAACAAGTTTACATCTGGCATCTCATTTGATCCTTACAGCAGGGAATAGGTAGATAGATAGAAAAAGCATTCATTAAGCACTTACTAAGTGCAGGAACTGTACCAAGAGCCGGAGATACAAATACAAGCAAACGAAATTGTCTCCACACTCAAGAAGCTTCCACTCTAATGAGGGAAAACAATGTATAATAAAGGAAGGGGGACATGGGAATGAAGGATATCTTATGGGAGGAGGGGGGTTTGTGCACCACGGCAGCTATTGAGAGGGTGGAGAAGTATGAGTGATAGTTGAGCTCCAGGCAAGGGAGGGATAATATTACTTCCTTTGGACAGATGAGGAGACAATTAAAGTGGACTTTTGAAACATAGATGGGCCTTACTGAAGAAAGGAAGGTGTTGGTGGAAAAGTTCATGAGACAGTGGGAATGGGAACCCTCCACGAGATGTTTCAATTGGGGTTCTTTCTGTCATTTCTACTTCTGCATGAACTGAATGCTGACTGTTGCTGCTTTTGAGAATGAAAGACGAGGCACAGATGTTTCCCTATATAGTCTGAAAGACTTTGGCAGCATATATGTGTGCGTGTGTGTAAACACACATGTACAGACATATATTCATATATACACATCTGTATACATACGTGTGTACACATACACATATTCACACACATATATAGATACATAGAAACAGATATACATATATGTGTACATTACACATATTCAATTATATGTCTTTTATGTACCTGGATATTTACACCTTGTCTTCTCCATTAGAATGTGAACTCCTTGAAGGCAGGGTATCAATTGTATTCTCTTGCATCCTGGCACTCAGAACACTCCTTGGCACATAGAAAGCTTTTAATAAATGCTTGGTGACTGATCAACTGGTTTCTTGCTGGGAGGGACAAGGCTTGTTGAGAAGGAAATAGCTTACTTAGAAGGGACTCAGAATTACAGAATTCTTGGAGCTGGAAGGTACCTACTACCTTTGAGGCATTGGGTCCAACTGTATGCCTTCACTGAAATCCACAGTATGACATCCTTAATCCCACACACCGTTTCCCTTTAAAGAGGCCATTCTCCCCCTCATTTCTTACCTCGCCTTAATCATTGAATGGGCATTGCCTCAGTCAAATTGAGACCTGTTAAAGACCTTAGTTTGAAAAGACCAAGGTCCCCCACTGCATCCTGGGCCATCTCCAGTCATCCTGATCTGTATCTGGCCACTGGGCCCAGATGGCTCCAGAGGAGAAAGAGGCTGGTGACTTTGCACAGCCCTGCCTCACTTAAATCCAATTCCTTTACATGTCAGGGCATCACCTCCCTGATGTCATGGTACTCTGAGAATGAAAGACAAACAGCAGCAAGGCTCCTTCATCCTCCAAAGGCAAAAGACCAGAAATATCACGATCAAGCAGAAATACCCAGCTTGAGAGGAAAATGGTGACTCTGGCAAAGTGAAGCCATGTGAAAGTTATCTTGGGGATGAATGCCAAATTCTTCAAGGGCAGGTGGCTGTTTGGAAAAACAGCACCCGGCTGAGAATCAGCTTTCCAGGGGGAGCATGGGAAGACAAAGAATCAGTGTTGTCATTATCCTGGCATATCTAGGTGGAATTCTGGTCTTGGTAGGAAGCCACGAGAGGGGCCAATTCCAGAGCCAAGAGAGAACATTTCCCTCCCACCTCTGTATTGAGACAGTCTGGTGAAGCCTTGGACAGAGGGACCATTGAGGTGTTTGGACCAGTTGATCCCTCCACTTATCAGTTATGACTCAGGCCACAACACCTGCTCTTTCTCCCCAAATTCAAACTTTCTAAACCAGTGATCACTGAATTGAAAAAAAAATTGATAACTGTATTTCAATATAATTATCTTCCTTTGTAATCCTATGTATTTTTTTTAATGCATTTTAAAACATTATTCTGAGAAGGGCTTAGCCAGGTCTTGCCAGACTGCTGGGGTGGGAATGGGGGGCTCATGATATGAAAAATATTAAGAACCCTTAGGATTAGTAGAGGTACAAAATGAACCTCAGAGAGGGTACAGACAGGTACAGAAGGTCCTCAGATAGGGCCAATATATTGATTTGTTTTGCTCGACTATTATTTTTATACATATTTGCTTTGACTATACATCTTTTTTTTTACTTGGGATGGGCCTGTGAAAGGAGAAGGTTGGTGAGTAGAGACAGACATGAAAAAGAGTACATCCCTAAGATACTTTTTAAATGCACAGACAAAAAAATATGAAAGGCAGAGGTGACATTAAATAGAACAAGGCTGTTACTACCTTGCTAAACTTATTTTCCTTAAAAAACAAATTCAAACTATATGTAACAGACTATAATATATATTCAATAATATATATAATATATAATGATATATAATATATAATTTATATATTATAAATATATAATATAATAATATATTATAAAATATATAATAATACATAATACATATATAATTCAAACTATATATAACAAACTATAATATAAAAGTTTCTTATAAGGTCTTCATCCCTGTTCTTCTGTTTCTTGGAATGTTTGTGTTTGTTGATGATTGAGTTCATGATAAAAGGGAAAAAAAAAGAGTAACGGGAGGACCCTTTCTCTCAGTTGGATGATCAGGGGAACATTGGTGTCAGAATTCCTTTTTGCATATGAGTGCCCCTCTCACTAAAATTTTTTAGTCACTGAGATGGATATTTGAAAAAGAGAATTCTGTAATAATGTCCATATTTAGTGGTGATGTATTTAGACTGACCACCTTATAGTTGTGTCCTAGTGCAAAGTTAAAAAAAATTAAGGAGATATTTCTAGTATGTGAGCAAGACTGTTCAAACGTAAAGGAAACGTACTAAAGAAACAATCTATTAGACACAACTTCCGACCACTGATTAGCAGGGTCATTGGTCAAGTAACAACTTCTCTGCCTCCATTTCTTTATCTGTAAAACAATGGGGTTGGACTCAGTGATCTCTGAGGTCTCTCCTAGGTCTAAAATCATATGATTTCTAGTGTGTCCAGGAAAGAACTTTGACTATGGTAAATCACCACCAGAATAGAAAGGATTTGAAACACTATTAACCTTTTTTTTTTTTAAATGAAGAAAATGGTTATGTAGAATGATCAAAGAAAACAAATAAAAGTAAGGAAATATCTCATGTATCTCATCACTCTTAGGTTTTGTTTGTTTGTATTTTATGTTCTGCAGCTAAAGCTCAAGATAGAGCTATGGTAACCTTCAGTGTCTAGAGGAAGTCCTAAGTCTTGTCACACAGAATATAATACTAGGAGCCTGGGAGTGAATATTCAGGCAGTCAACTGCATTTATTAAGTGCCTTCTATGTGTCAGGTAAGGCAGCTAAGAGGTGCAGAGGATAGAGCACTAGCCTTGGAATTGGTTGGACTCATGTTCTTCAGTTCAAATCTAGTCTCAGACAATTACTAGTTGTGTAACCCTGGGCAAGTCACTTTAACTCTGCTTGCCTCAGTTTCTCATCTGTAAATTGAGCTGGAGAAGGAAATGGTAAACCGCTTCAAGTACCTTTGCCAAGAAAACTCCAAATGGGGTCATGAAGAGTCAGACATGACTGAACAACAACAAAATGTGTCAGGTATTGCGCTAAGTGATAGGGATAAAGAGAAAATTAAAAAAGAAAAACAATCTTTGCCTTTAGGGAGCTTATACTTTAATGGAGGAGACAACATGTCCACAACTATGTATAAACAGGATATTGTGTTGTTCAGTTGTGTATTAGTTGTGTCTGACTCTTTGTGACTCTGTGTCACATTGTGAGCTTGCCTTCCTCTCTGAGGCTTCTACAATCACGACGTCATAGATTCTGAGCCAGAAGGGACCTTAGGGGCCATTTAGCCCAACCCTTTCATTTTGCAGGTGAGAAAACTGAGGTCCTGAGTGATGTGCCCAAAGTCACACAGAAAATGGAATGGCTGAAAGTCGAACCCAGATCATCTGACTTCAAATCCTGCATGATTACCTCTAAGACCCTGGGCAAGTTATGTAATCTTTCTGAGCCTCCGTTTCCTTATCTGTCAAATAGGAATAGTAATATTAGCAGTACTTATACCTCACAGGGTTTTGGCAAAGTTCAAATGAGATTTGATATTTCATTTGGTACTTAAGAGTGTTTTGTAAACCTAAAGTGTAGGATAAACGGCAGGTACCATTATATCATTATCATCATCATCATCAAAACCCCAGAACAGCATATCCTTCAAGAATTAAAACCACATCATATTCTTTATTGGTCAAGCCAAAGAACATCCCATATGTTTAAGATGACAAAGCCCGCCAGCTACATGATTCATAGACTAAGCTTACTAGGTAATAAACCACTTCCCCAATGGGAGCTATTGGTGAAAAAGGGTCTTCTCCTCCTCCCCCCAAGTCTCTTTAGATCTTCTTGTACCTCCATAGGTCCTATTGCCATAGATCCTAGGTGCTCAGGGACACTTAGGAGCCATGTACTCATTTGTTGTACTGCAATGGGGAAGTCCCAGGGGTCACTGGGAAGTGATCTATCTGCCTGATCATTTACCAGTTCCCACTTTCACGACTGCATTGAGAACTGCTGTGGCAAATTATTTCCTCGAAGGCCGCTGGTCCCTTTCACCTCACTGAAATGAGTGGGCTTGCTGACTCTGTACCCAAGATTTGTTGTTGCTGTTGCTGCTGTTATTTTGGTGGAGCCAGGTTTCCATTTGACAACTTTGTATTTGTCTCACCTTTCATTCACAAACTGGCATGAACACAGCTGGTTTGTTAATTAAAAAAAAATTATACTCAAGGCACAAATACTTGATATCATCCACTCTTCCTCATAACTAGAGGCAGTGATTAGAATCTCCTTTATAGTGTGGTAGAATTTTTCCTTAATTGAAAATAGTTTCACGGACAAGATTTTCACTGTTTTCTTGATGAGCACAATTTCCTACATCATTCTCTCATTTGGAAGAGAGAACCTACTGGATACTGCTGCTATGGAGACCAGTGAAACAGCAGTATTGTTGGCTGGGCACTTCCTCACCCTCTAAGTGACAGGCTTTTCATTTCTCTCTGGCGTGATCAAGATTATAGGTCTCATCCTCACTGTCTCTTAAGAGCTAGGAGGGACCATTGAGAGGTCAGTCTATCATCTTGTCCATCCTCATCACTTTAAGACCACTAGAGTTATAGGACCTATGATTGAGTTGTCCAAGCTCTGTGTGGCTTTAGCAAAGCCACTTCACCTCTCTGGGACTCAGTTTCCTCATCTATAAAATGGAGCTCCTTCCAGCTCTGAATCTATTGTTCTTTGGAACTGAGGGCTCAAACAGAAATTGATTTTCATAATAATTATTCTAGGAAAAGTTTAAACTATAATCAATCTAGAGCTGGAAAGGGCATCTGAATCCATCTTTTCCAACCCCTTTTCCCATTTTGGAGATGAGGAAACTGAGGCCAAGAAAGGTTGAATGACTTGTCCAAGGTTGAATAAGCAGTAAACATCGATGGAAGGATTTGAACCCAGGACTTCTGACTCCAGAGCCAGTGTTCATTCCACTCTACCCTGATGCCTTCTTTACATCCATTTATGCTTTAAGAAAGCAGAAAAGGATGTTATTAATTTTATTTAATTAGAAATGCATGTTTAACAATTTATTTGATAATTTTGGGGGATGTTTGATCACTTTCCCCCCAATTACATAAAAATTTTAAAATATTTATTTTTACAAATTTGAGGTCCAAATTCTCTCCTCCCCTCCCTCTCTCACCCATTAAGAAGGTAAGCAATATGATATCAATTATACATATGAAGTAATATAAAACATAATAACATATTAGCCATATTGCAAAAACACACAAAAGCAAAAAAAAAATGAAAAAAGTATGTTAAACATTTTAAAAATTTGTTTCCACCCTTTTTACACCAGTAAAATTTGCTAGTAAGTTCACTCCCTTCCCCTGGAAACAGTTTGGCAAATATGAAGGAGGCAGTATTCTGACAGAAGAGACAACATTCCCCACTTGTAGTCTATACTCTACTGAGAGGAGGTAAGAGTAATCAGTCATCCCTTCTAAACATGGGGCACGGTGTGGAATCAGAGCTGAGCTGAGATGCCTTTTAGTGGAGTTTTATTACTATGGTCACTGATCTAAATTTGCTTTGCTTGCTCTTTTCTCATCACATTCAAATCTTCCTAGGCTTCTGTGAATTTTTCACATTCATGATTTCTTATTGTATGATAATGTTTAACTATAGTCACAAACCGAAGTTTCTTCACCCATTCTCCACATGGTACGTACCCACTTTGTCTGCTTCTACAGCGTTGTTTGGAATATTTTGGTATGGATATGACCTTTCTATCTATCACTGTCCTCCTTTGGGTAAATGCCTGGTACTGGAGTCATTGGATTAAAGGGTACGAACAATGTGGTGACTTTTTCTTCGAGACTCTAAATTATTCTCCAGAATGGTTGGTCCAACTCACAGTTCCACCAGCAGTATATTAATATGCCCTTTTGGCATTATCAATTTTTGTTGTATTTAATGAGTGTGGGGGAAAACCTCAGATTCGTTTTAATTTGCATTTGTATTATTAGTGATTTGGATCATTCGTATGTATGTTGATCATTTATATTTCTTACGTATTTCATTTATTAACATCTTTGGATCATTATTCAGAAATGATTTCTATCCCTTAGAGGGATAGTCTTCAATTTTCTGGAAAACTGATGTGTGAATCACCTTCAGTCCTTAGCATATATGACTGAAGAAGTATTGTTTGCACATACATGAGTTAGAAACCTAGGTAGCCCATGTTTCTTTTATGAAGGCAAGGAATTACAACAACTCTATTTCTTATCAAAAGTGTTCCTGTGCAAAAACTGACAGTTTTTGGTTCCTGCAGCAATATTCAAACACATTCTTGAGAAATTCAAATACGTCTGTCAAGTGAGGATATAAATGAGACATTGAAAAGGACATCACTGCATCTGTGCATTGGCCTCCTTAGTTTTTTTCCAGCTCCAAAGCTATTATTGTATTATTGAATAGCAAATACATGGTCATCAAAGAATCAATGCAGATTTCAAGTAAGTCACTCATAAACCTTATAAACTATAAACCTCGTAAAATCTGTCTCAACTCTTTCAAATACCAAAACACTGAGTGTTTAGGAAACTTCTGTCTCAGTTGAAGTGTGGTTGGGGCTAAGAGATAATACCAACTCAGACTCTTATTGTACCTTATGGTTTAAAAAAAATGGCCCAATGGATAGAGCACCAGCCCTGGATTCAGGAGAACCTGAGTTCAAATCTGTCCTCAGACACATGACACTCACTAGCTGTGTGACTCTGGGCAAGTCACTTCACCCCAATTGCCTCACCAAAAAAAAACCAAACCAACAACAAAAAATTGCCTTTCTCCCCACAACCCTGTGAGGTAAATAGTACAAGTGTTCTCACCCTCATTTTAAGGGATGAGGAATCTCAAGCTTAGAGAGGGTAAATGACTTGCCCAGGGTCACACAGCTACAGAGTCAGTTCAGTTATGTAATCAGTCACATCCCAGTGGTGAGTTCTTCTTTGTTACTGTAGTTTTTTTCAGTTGCATCCATGACCTCATTTGGTTTTCTTGGCAAAGCTACTAGAGTGGTTTGCTATCTCCTTCCCCAGCTCATTTTACAGATGAGGAAACTGAGGCAAACAGTGTGAAGTGACATGTTCGGAGTCACACTGCCAGTAAGTGGAGACTGGATTTGAACTCATGGTGATGAGTCTTTCTGACTCTAAGCCCAGCATTCCAACCATGTTGCCACCTAGCAGCCCCAGTGTCAGAGCCAGGATTCAAACCTGGCTTTTAACCTCATGTCTGGCATTCTTTCCATACCATCTACTGTTTCAGAAGAGCCAGCACTGCAGTGGGTTTCAGATTCAAACTTCTTTGGTCGCTGTGACCCCTTTGAGTAAGTCAGAGATTGTACTGCTTTTAGCCCGGTGTTATTTTGGATGGAGGTTATGGGGGACAGGACTTGGATGAGAATTCTCCATTTGAGAAGGTTGAGCATGTTCAATGGGAGTGGTAGTCCCTGGTGGGGACGTCTGCCTGACCGCTGCCCGGGCTGGGGATGGATTGTGTTCAGAAAATGCTTTGTATATGTAATAGTCTCCTCTGCTTTTTTGACACTGAGCTAAAGATATTGCATCCCCAGCTTGTTTACATAAAATGTTCCAATTGTGTTGTCTGATGCACCAATACTAAATTTTCTTCCCTACAGGGGGTCAAAGTGTTGTAGACACTTTGGTTAAATGTCTTTGGTTCCCACTAAATTCCATAAAATAATAATAATGATAATAATAATACCTTCTCTCCCCAAGGGCTGGTGGAGGGCTCCATTACCTACAGCCCTATCTGGGGTGGCAATTCAATGAAGCAAGCCCCAGGGCAGCAGTTCCATCAGGTAAAAAGTTTCCTAAGTGGGGTGGTGGAGAGGAGCAGGCAGGGTTGGTAGATAAAAAGCAGAAGAAAGTGGGTTGGTTTGTTTATCTTGTTTTACAGCAGCCTTCTTGAAACAACTGGGGGTCCTTCGTAAGATGGAATGTAGCTAGAGATGGCAACTAGCCAGGAGAGTGGGGGTGGGGCTAACATACTTACACTGACAAGAAACTCAAACAAATAAGTAAAATGACTCCTTTCCTCCTTCCTGCCCCCAGCCTCAAATACAACTCCTTGGTGGGGCTGGTAAGGAATTAAAAACAAAACAAAACAAAACACAACTGAAGAGGAAAGGGCACTGTACTGATTTTGTGTTGTATCTTATCCTCCAGATTATTCATAATTAGGAAGGGAGAACACCAGTATCTGAATCACTCCTTACAGCCCCACCTGGGCTCTTTGTGTGAGTTCTCCTCCTCCCAACACCTACTGATTTCCCTGCTTACTCACCTCCTCATATCTGACTGTGCCCCAGGACAAGAGATACATACATAAAAAAAGTACATGGTAACTAAAGAATCATAGTACATAAGGGCTGAATGGGTCCTCAGAAATCACCTAGTCTAACACCTTCATTTTATGGGCTAGATGTTAACTGAACTTGTCCCCCCCATCTAGGAAGAGATAGGGCTGGGATCCAGGTCTTCTACCAAATCTGATGTCCTTTTTCATTACGCATAGGAATATAGATCCAGAATTCGAAGGGACCTCAGAAGCAATTTAGTCCCACCCCTTCATTTTACAGATGAGGAAACTGAGGCTAAACGTGGCTGTGACTTGTTCATGGTCACACAGCTGGTAAGCAGAGACAAGTCCTTTGACTCCCAAGGAAGTGTACTTTCCACTGTGGACTCTCCTTATATAAGAACTGTATCCAAGACAGACAGCTTGGATTAGGCCTGTTCAGGAGAGGACCTGGAAATGTACTAAGCTGTAGAAAAGCTGTTTTAAGGCAGGTTTGGCTGTATGAAGGTTGCAGAACAGAGCTGACAACATTCAAGGCCCACAAAAAGGAATGTGATGCTCCTGAAAATTTCTTGATTAATTTCCAAGGCATTTGCTTAGTTATTTTTTTAACAGAGGAAAATGGGCATCATATGGGCTTAATCTCTGTTGGTTGAATTGAATGGTGGCTAACATGCTAAGAATTACCTGTAAGATGTATATAATCCTATGAAAAATAAAGCAGAAGAGGATACTGGATTATTCAAACAAAACTAGGAAGGATTTAGTAACAGGAATACCTACTAAATTTATAAAACCAAAACAAATGATACCAATAGAAATCCTCGGAGTTTACATGTAAATTTACGCACATATAACACACAGGCTAAGACTGGTATGAGAACGCAGGGGCTAGGGCAGCAAAGATATGCCAAGAACTCTGACTAGTTTGATGACCTTGTTGGTAAACCATTTTGCTCTTTCTGGACTTTTGTCTCTGTGCTAGAGACTTTTGAGGGTGCCACAGGACCCAATTATTTTGGCCCTCCCCTTTTAGTGTTTCTAGTGCTTGCTTGAGGCTTATATGTACTGGAGTGGGGGTCAGATAGCAAGATAAAAGTTATAACCATAAATGGGAAGAGATTATTGTTCTGCCCCTGGTCTCGGACTTAGGAAGTACTGTGTGCAGGTTACATGTCTTAGTGTGTCTTAAGACAGGGAAGGAGTGACTAGAATTTAATTGTCCTAAATCAGCTAAGAGTAAGGAGCTTTGGATCTTCCATGAAGAAAGGCAAATGTGGATGCCTTTACTGCTACATACAAAAAGAGGTCTTTTTGTATGCCCTCCAGATGGTGCTATGGGCCTAACATTTTAGTTGCAACCAGCTCCAGAACATGTTGGCACAATTGATGCCCAGAAACCTGACGTTCCTCCCCTATCCTATATCCCCAGGTTGTAGGAAGATGGCAGTTATAGAGGTTAGAGTCTGATAGCAATATTGGCAGAGGTAGATTGAGTTGGATCATGAAAAGAAGCTGTAGTAGGTAGTTGAGGACAGTATAGCAGAGAGTTATATTAGAGGAGCAAACCTATGAGTCATGGGCAATCTGCAGCATGAAGATTGGAACTACCAGAGGAGAGGAAAGCTGAATTCCCTGACAACCCTGAAGGTTTTTTTTTT
Organism: Phascolarctos cinereus; assembly: GCF_003287225.1. NCBI lineage: Eukaryota > Metazoa > Chordata > Mammalia > Diprotodontia > Phascolarctidae > Phascolarctos > Phascolarctos cinereus. The sequence goes on along the minus strand of NW_027555847.1, from coordinate 544,653,070 downwards.
TCGTTGTTTTTGCTTGTCTTAACACCAGAATGGAATATCTATCTCTCTATTTATTGAAAATGAGGAGGCTGGAGTAGATGACATAGAGATCACTTTTAGAGCTAAACCTATGATTCTATGGACTCCAAGTTCTTTTTCTGCTGCTTGGGGAGGGGAGCTCAAACCAAGGTGCCCTTATAAGCCTGTAGTGATTATGAAGGCCCCTGAGGAAGTTGGGGCTCACCAGAAGGAAAATGGTTCTGGACTACACACAGGCTTGGAATTAATCCATTTTGTATTCTTTGTTGTGTGATAAACTTGTCCTATATTTCATGTCTCATTAGCTTGGTACTGGGAAGGGAACTGAAGACACCTAGATGAGAACTAGATATGAGCAAACGTCAGATGTTCTCAGGGGAACCCTGGGTTAAGGGTGTGAGTCACAGAGAATCTGATGTTATTGTCTCCCAGATTAAACCTGGTCTGTCTTCAATCAACACATGGGTTAAACATAAAATGGTAGACATTCCTTATCTCTAGTTTGTGTTTAGGATTATTGAAAGTACACATAAAGTGTTATTAGGCAGAAAAGGTAAGGTAAAGAAAAAGCAAGGGTAGTTAACAATAAATCAGAGACCATTTTGACTGAAGAGAAGGGCTTAGGGAGAAGTGGGATGGAAGTTATAGGTGCCATTGAAATGACTGCAGCCAAGCTCTCTCTCTGTCTCATTCCCCTCGACTCTGGTCCACCTTGAAAGTAGAGCTTTGGGAATCATGAGATCTCAGTTTGGTAAGGAAGATGGAGAAAATAGTCTCTCATATTGAACAGGAAAGGACTTGGGAGTATTTATTTAAACCATTTCCCTGCCAGAGTGGTGTAGTGGAAAAATGGACTTGATCTAGTCCCAGTTGCTGCCACTGGGTAGTTTAGGCAAACCACTTGACCTTTCTGAGACAGTCTCCTCATCAGTAAAATGGGAATGACCCCTGCCCTCACAGGCTTGTTGTGAAGTGCTGTGAAAAATAACAAAACTATCCAAGTGTTTGGCATTCTTATTATTGTGAACCCTCTAGATTGCAAGACTGCCATCCTCCCCATTTAATGTGCTCCTCCCCCACTCCCCACCCCAGTCCTGTAATCTCACCAGAACTGAGAATTCATTGTGGCTCCCTTTCAAGTGACAAGCATGAAGACTGAGATAGTGAATCCTCTTTCTGGAATTCCTTATTCCACTTAAATACAAAGGAGACTGGGTTGTCAGCTGGCTATCCAGAGAATGGGGTATGTAAAGTCAACAGATTCTAGAGCAAAGGTTTTCTAGAGCAAAACCCAATATTTTCTCTTGTACCTAGAAATAAAGCAGTAGTTGACGTATGTACACTTGAGCTTGGAGTTCTGTGCCTTCAAGCAGGTAGACCTGCCTGCAATCTATCTATGTCTTCTTTAATGGCTGCCACCAAGCTCAATACATTTCAGGCATATAATTTAGGGATTAAACTTTCATAATTTTTGTTTCCTAGTAAAACTGCCATTTATCCCCTGCTTGAACAGTAGCTGCTCATGGTGTCCTTGGGCAGGGTCACAAGTCCTTGGGCAGGGTCACAAGTCCAGGGCTATACAGATCCCAGTAGATATTATGGCATTTTAATGATGGGAAAAATAAATTTTTCTTGCTTTTTTAGAACTGAGGGAGTGGGACTGAAGACAGAATTTGTTGCCTCTGAAAAGCCTTGATATCTTGGAGATTTTTTCCACCTGTTTTTTTAAACAGATGCAGTCCAGCCCTGAGTCTGATATTCATATTCTGATATTCAAATATCATATGATTTTCCTTTTAACTGCTGACAGACTTAATGAGATTAATGATGAAAATTCAACTTAGTAGCAATTCTTCACTGGATAATGTCAGAAGAGTGAAAGAACACTTCCTTCCGGAGAAAAGGAAAATTCAGTCCTGGGAAATGTTTCTTCCAGGGTTAGACAATTTTCACAGAACAGTTTGGGCAAAGTCCTACAGTGGTAACCTACATGGCAGTTTCTAGGGATGACATGATATTGCTGTCCTCTGTACCCTGAAAGAGTGTAAAAGGCTTAGGTTATCCCATAACTCATCATCTCTTTGGTAGCTGTATGCTAACTCACACTTTTTGGCATGTTTCTCTCGCTGCCCTGATGAGTCTGTGCCTTGTATAGTAGAAATGTAAAACGGAATTGGATATCTTCATTGGAAACATTCATGCCAAGCAGGGAAGAAATAAACACTGGGAATTTCAGTTTGTTACAATCTCTGATTTGGATCAAGTGTATTTTGATTTCTTCTAGCCTATTCCATTATTGATAATAAACAAAAAAACAATAAAAACAACACCAACAATACTAGCAGCTAGTATATGTACAATGCTTTAAGGTTTGGCAAAGTGCTTTACAAAGATTCTCTTATTTGATCCTCACAACAACTGTGGGAGGTGCTATTATCTTACAGGTAAGGAAACTGATCCAAACAGACTTGCCCCAGGTCACACAAACTAGTAAGTGTCTGAGAAAGGACTCGAACTCAGATCTTTTTGACTTCAAGTCTATACTCTATCCAGTACAACACCTACCAGTCTTTATTGTAGTTCTCCTTATCTCTTACAGAGTGGAGATAACAATGAGTCCTTGAAGAGTATGCCAGCAAAAATGCAAGGTCTGTAGGGTTCTATTAATCTAGAAAGGCTTTGAGTGCAGGACTGAGAAGCAGATGGGAATAAGCATTTATATAGCACCTACCATGGTGCCAGGGACTGTGCCAAGTGCTTTTTACGAACTATCTCATTTGATCCTCAAAAGAACTTTGGAAGTAGGTGCCACTAGTGTCCCCATTTTACATTTGAGGAAACGCAGTGAAATAGAGGTTAAATGACTTGCCCAGGGTCACACAGCTAGGAAGTTTCTGAGGTTGGATTTGAACCCTGGTCTTCCTGATTCCAGGCCCAGTGCTCTATCCATTGCAGCACTAGCTGCCTGTAACTGAACAAAATGCAAATCTGTCATAAAGGACCAACTAAATAAATATAAGTTCAGAAAAGCTCATAATCAGAGAGTGGATCACTAGGCAGTGAATTTTTTGGCCACGGCAAGACATGATAACTAAGGCATGGTCTACATTGGTGGGGAGAATACTTGTACTAATGAAATCACAGACTTTTTTAAGTATTGAAGAATTTTTATTTTATTAAGACCTCCATTTTCCCCGTCTCTCTCACATCTTAAAATTTAAAAAAATTTTCCACATCTTAAAATCCTAAGAGGTCATTCATTCCCATTGTTTCATGTCACTTAACTCTTTGGGAATGACCAGGGATCCACGTAAGCAGTTCCCAACTTTTTCCACAGGACAGCCATCTCTCCTGTTTTGAGCTCTATGCTGCAAGCATGGCAACTTCCAAGAGTGCAATTTTCATTTTCCAGGTTGACCACTGTGTGTGCCTTATGATTTCTGACTGATAAAGAGTCTGCTAATTCAAACTGTATCTTAATCTGGCTATACCACTATATTTTAAAAGATAAAAGACACAAGTAAAGGAATTGTGAAATGAAAATCAACCCAAACCATTAAGTGACAGACCATAGGGATTATACATTGCAACTACAAAACAGAAAATAAGCTTGAAAAACTTCTAAAATGTGCAGATGTTTCTAAGAAACTAACACATATCCATACTTACACTATAAAAACACACAACAGTGACATCTTGTGGGGATATATAAGAAATAACTTTACATAAGATCACATGCTTATCTACAATTTAGCCTAAAAGCAAATCTGCTACTGGGACTCAATACATAACCCATTTCTAACATTATTTAGTAGAAATTAAGCTTTATTGTTTTTAATATGATGAATGATGTTCTTCTCTGAAGAAAAGAGGCATATACAATAGAACACGTTTGTGGAAAAAAAACCCTCTAAATGAGAGTGTAATCAATTCAGTCAGGTCCATGGCAATCTGTTGATGGAAATGGTTGTGTGAATAACCATTTTAGGAATTTCACTCACTCAACATAGCAATCCACAACATTTCAGGGCAACATATGTCAGACACTAGACAAGAAATTAAATTGGAAAACATTAAAAAAAAAACCAAACCAAACCCCAAAACACCACCACCAACCTAAAACCACCTATCATTAAAAAAAAAAAACCCAAAAAACCTAACATGATGCAATATTATGATGTTAGAAAGGTAAAACACATGCTTTTAAATAAAGAAGCCTGGCCTTTTTTCTTTCACCGAACAAATGACCTGGATGAATACTAAATACACCGTGGTGAAGACTGAGCAACTATTATGTGCCACATTACAGTACAATGATTTGGAATAATATCCTTCTGATTTGCTCATTGCAAACATCTTATTAAACAGAGGTTGATCTGGCTCATAGAGAACATAAATTACAGTTTGGAAGATGCAGGATAATGCTACCATAACATTAATTGAGTGTGGCTGATTTTCAACCTGAGTAATCTAAGCAAACAGGTTACAAGGTAAGAAACATACTGGCTAATACAAGATCTACAGGATAACATAAGTAGAAATTTCTTGAACGTATATTTGAGTACAAAATGGGTAGAAATGCTTAAAATGTTTGCTGAGTAACAAAGCCTTTGACTAGCTAGCTGCACAAGTGAATAGTAGTGATGGAACTGCACACAGAACTATTACAGTGTGTACTATTTGGCTATAATGTGGCACTTAAGGAATTGGCTGTTGGTGTCAGAAGCTACAGACTTGTAAGTGTCCTCAGGACAGAGGAATGGTGAGTACCGAAAGAAGGGTAACAGCCCCTGAAGCAGTACTATGCTAGGCAGACATCCATAGGTTATTTAAAAAGCTTGTATTTATCAACATTTGATGAAGAGAAGCATATAGCAGCAAATACAGACAATGGCATTTGTAGCTTCTAGATTTTATTAGACTTTGAGTAGGAATGGGTGTTTCTACATAACAGCATCAAGGAAAGAACTTGAATGTGAGGGAATTATTACATAATATCAAATAAGCATTCATTTTGTGTTACAGAACAGTGCAATAGCAAAAGACCTTTGCAGTAGCAGTAAAATAATTAAGCAGCATTTTTAACAGAAGGTAAATTAGAATCAATGAAGAAGTTAGAATGAGTAAAAAAAAAAAAAGACAAAAATGGATGTTCTTTCCCCTTTTGGAGCCATTAGTTAAAGCCTATCTTGTTTTCAGTACTTACACAGCAGATGTCACCTTCTCTATTTGTATTTTCTGTTTTTTTGTTTTGTTTTTCCATTTTCCTGTCAGTAGCACATCACAAACCCTGAAGTCACCTAAATGCCATGGGAGGCACCAAAGCAAAACCCAGTTGAAGTAGCAGTGGTGGGGTAGGGACGTGGGGGTAGGAGACTGTAGGTGGAGAATTCCTTCTATGAGGTAAGCTTGGAGTAACTTGGTGGGGAAAGTTTACGCTTCAAGTACTTGAGAATGTACAGTGGAAGACAGCTTACAACAGTGATTGCTGACACTTTCCACAGGAAGGTCACAGTTGTGATAAAGGCAACATCTGTATGAGAAAAAAAGAAAAAGGTCTAAGTGAAAGAATAAAAGTTTCAACTTCCTTGGCACAACACCAAAAAACATTTTCTAAGTTGTTTCAAAGTTTCCCCTCAAGTCCTTCACAAAATCATGGGTAAATGAATGTATAAGTCCAATACTAAATTTCATGCTTTTCATTTGAGACACCATTTCTATTAACTGTTCTTACAATTAATTCAATTACACATTTCATAAAGAGAAATACTGAGTATAACTGTTGTCACCAAAACTTATCAAACATTCACCAATGCATAACACTAGTCAGAACTGTAATGTTTCCCTGAATGCTTGTGCGATACTTAGTGCTAACTTAATTGTTATTTGTAGTAGCTTTTTTTTTTTTTGGTCGGGGAGTGGAAAGGAGTGGTTGCCCCAATAAATGTGTAACACTACAAAAAAATGGCACTGGTTATGACCAGGCCAATCTAATTTTACATGAAGGGAACATGAAAAATGTGATGCTGTATAAATTTAAAATTCTGTATGTTGATGTCAGGAAATAGGACACAGCTCACTTATGTAGGAATTTTGTCAGTCTTTTACCTGTGGTACACAAGAATCCATGTAACAAGTACCATGTTATAAGAGTTCTCCTGCACTTAATAGCAAACATTTAAAAAGCGGTATACTAAAAAATCTTCAAGATGCTTCTTCAGTAGCTTGTAAGTTCTTTGGGATAATTTTATTTTTGCCTTTGTATCTCAATGTTGGGCATAAAGAAGGAATTTTAAAAGATTACTTCAACATGAGCAAATTTTTTAAGTGAGATATTTTTGGAAAAGATTTTACTCATAAGGCTGAATAAGGTTTGGTATCTTGTTAAGAACACCTTACAAAATCACCAATCAGCTCATATACACACCCACAGGGGCAGCAGTGTATTACAAACCAGAGGCAAAGGAGATTAAGTGACTTTTTACACAGTGAATTAGTGAGAGAACTGAAAAGTTAAACAAAGATCTGGATTTTTCTTAGCAATTACCTCTCAAAAGAATTTTGTCTTTAGTAGGATTATTTTTCTAAAATAAGGAAATTGTAACTTCACCTACCTAAGAAAGCTCCAAAAGACACTCTGCCTATACCTGTTCCAAAACAAGATAGAAAATAAGGAAAGTAAAGGATAGAATCATAGACAAATTAGGAAATTAAACAAAAGAAGTGACTAGCTAATGAATAAAGAGAAATACTTTAAAAAGCTGTAACATTCACTGTACATAATACATTAGTACTGGTAGTTTTAAGTAGACAGACTTTTATCTCCATTTCTTTATTACCTGTGGTGTTGCCTTCATTTCAAAAACACAAATGAAATGCAACAAGTAATTTACTATTCCTTAAGAGCCCTGATGCCCAGCTTAACACATATAAAAATATAATAGTCTTCAAGAAAGGTATTTTAAAAGGAGAGGTTCACCTTCTTAGAAATCCTATAGCTTTTAGAGATCTAGTCATGCCTTACCATGATTGAGATAATGAAAAACAGATATTCTTTCTACAGGGCCAGCTTTAAGGTAGATTTTAGGGAAAGAAAGAAGATAAGCTGTGGCTATATAACCATTAAGTAGCTCAGTCTAGGGTTTTAATTGTTCAGAATCTGTAATTTCACTGGAGTAGGGAAATTCTAGTGGGGAAAATCCCCTCCGCCAATACAGAGCAACCTTCCCCTACACCCCCCAAATTATACATTACTCTCAGAAAGCTGCCCGGGGCAGTGGGAGGTAGTGTCCTGCCTGGGATAATGGGGCCAATGTGTGTAAGATGCAGGATGTGAACCCAGTTCTTCCTGTGTCAGACCAGCTCTCTAGCCATTATGCATGCTGCTTCTCAGATTGGTCTTTATTATACTTTGTAATTTGTCTGTCTGCTCAGGATGGCTATAGGATAGGCTTGTTATTTATATTTGACTTTCCTGTTTTGCTCTTTCTCTTTTTTTTGTTCTGTACACACACACACACACACACACACCCATGTTAAGAATGTGTACATTAAAATGAAATGCCATAAAAATAACCTAATATTTCTTTCAATGCCGGTCGAATTAATTTATACTCATAAGGACATATGTAAAAGCATTTATTCAAATAGTTCAAATGACTGAGATGTTAAAATTGGAAAATAGCTACTATTCATGTGCCACAGGGCCTTTTTATGAATATTTTTTGTTATACATAGCAGAAAGTCTTATTAAAACTATTTCTGCTATTTAGGTATTTGTTGATTATGATTCCCAGTTTCTAAGCAAACTATCCTTCCAATCATAATTATCTTAAATATGGATTTCTGTTTATTTTGTTATAATTAAAATATCAGAATACATTAAAGTTGGGACAAGGCTAATAAAATTTCCCCCCTCAAATTTGGGATTAGCAAGAAGCTCATTTTGCAATTTATAATTACGGTATAAAAATAGAAACAAAAACATAGTGAATATTATTTTATTCTGGATTGACTCTGGATTAATTGGACTTTACTAGTGGTACAAATATCAATAAAAATAACATACTTGAATAACTCAGCAAGAATTTTACTTAAACTAGGAATTCCACATGCAATTAGTGACTGCTTTTTGTCTTTGTTTTTCTCTTTACACTGATTGTCTCCCATCATTTCCTCTTGGCTCACTATCTCTTTCTTTTCCTAATCACAATTACATGGTCTCTCTGCAGAATACCTTCTTTTACATATCTTTTCGGATACATTCCTACTCTGGTTGACTCATTTCCCAAACACTGACACATAATCTTTCACACACGCAACTTGTCTTGTACATTTACATATATGCACACATTCCCTCACAAAGCTGTGCATTTTGACACACGCACATGCATATAATCTCATTCATGTAGCTCATTCTCTCTAGCCTGGATCTACCCTAATTGCTGTGTGTATCTATTAGCCTAACCAGGAAAGGGGTTTGAAAGAGAGTGATTTTGTGATTAATAAAAGGAAGTACCAGATTAGGAAATAAAAGAGATTCACTGGGCTTTTTGGAATGCTACATCTGCTGAGTTAGGTGTGGGTAAAGAGAAAGTATTTGATTAGGGAAGGGCAGAGATATTCCAATGAGGATATGAAGGGTGTTATTACAAAACAGAAAACTGTCAAACCTAATTCTCAGAGTGGACTCTTCTCAGAGGGAGGGTACCTATGGCTAAAGGCAAGATGGTACAGGGCAAATTTCCACTTCACTCTTTTACTCTGTTCTTGAAGAACCTTAGTTTTCTGAAAAAAAAAAAAGACCCACAGGCTGACTTTATGACTGCAAAAACGGTAGTTCAGGCTATTCATCCCTTAGATGATAGTAGAGGTGACTGCAAGAAAAGTTGGCTCAAGAAAAAGAAGAAATTTCCCCCAAATAAAAATACAAATGACTCCAATAAAAAAAGAAAAAGGACAGCTATCTAAAGAAATTGGCTAATGGAATCTGTCAACTAACTCAGAATTCAAAAAGACATTTATAGAAAAGAGAGGAAAAAGGCAGTTGAATGAAGACGTTCAGTAAAATTAAAGCAAGCTGAGGCTTGTGATGGATACAAGGGATTAACAAAAGCGTCCTGCACCACCAACTGCCCCCCCCCCCAGTTAAAAGCTGTGTTGAAGGGAAGAGGATAATCAAGGAAAGGCTGGATGGGGTGGACAGGACAATGGTAATGAACAATGGAGAGAAGGTGGAAACACTCATATCCTATTTACTTTTCTATGAAGCACGATGCTCTTCAGAATGAAAAAGATGGAAACAAAATGGCTAACAGAATACTATAAAGATAATGAGGTAATGGTATGAAAGCAACTAGTCCCTCCCAGTAAGTTCATATTATTAGACCCGGGAGACACTAAAAGAACTTATAATTATCACTGATAAAGCACCATAGCTAATCGCTGAAAATTTGAGGTGAACAGAAGAAGTGCTGTAGGAATGGAGTACTGCTCTGTGGGGACATACCTTATTCAGGATAGGTATCAGGTGGGTGGTGGCAGATAACATTAACTATTAGGAAGATATGCTATGCAAGGAAATTCAGGACCCAGAGATAAATTTAGGCTTGAAGTAAAGGAAAAAACTTCCTAAGATTTAGAGCTATCCAATAGCAAGATGGAAGTACTGCATTTTCCCTCAGTGAAGGTCTTTAAGAAAAGGCAATATGACCACTTCTGGCATATACTGAAGAGGAAATTCTTGTTTAGGTAGACTGGATAGATAGACTTTAAGGTCCCTCTGAATTCTAAGGTCCTGAAATTCTGTGATTCTGCAACTGGAAACAGACAACAAATGTTTCATGTTTCAAAACAGGGAAGAAAGATTCTTTAAACTATAGATCAATGAGCTTGCTTGAATTGCTGGCATACTTCTTGAATGTGTTAATTATAAGATGCTTTGTGAACATGTGGAAAAGGAAGCAGTGATTGGGACAAGCCATAATAGGTTAGTTAAGGACAAGTCCTAAGCATGCATGTCTAAGGAGAAGTGCTGGGCCACTAGCGGGAAATAAGGCAACATGATCAGATATGAGCAATGTGTTCATTTGCTTTGCTTAGCTGTTCATCTTTGCTTTGATGGAGGGTTCTCCTGGGAAAGGGCAGGAAGTCATTTGGAAGGGATGGTTACGTAGAAAAAAGGAACATCAATAAAACATTTAATTAAAAAGTCTTGCCAGATTAAATCTACTTAATTTTTAGAGAGCTTGATTAGACTGATACATCAGGAGACTGCAGTAGATATACTATAGCTGTATTTCAGCAGTGAATTTGACAGTCTCTTCTGGATTTCTTTGATACCTTGATGGATTTGTGATCTCATGGATATGGGCACTACTTGCTATGGTACAAACTGCTACCTACCCCAGACTTTATATCTTGTGCAACTTTTGTCCATGGTCTTCCATAAATCTTCACTGGGGGTGGTGGAGTCCCTTTTCCTTTGGGGGGCCTTCTTCTAGATAGCTTGACATTGGATGGTAGCAGTGGAGAATATGGCCTAATTCCCTTTCTCATTGTAATGGCCCAGGTTCTACTTGTGGAGATTTTTTGAATCCAAGAGTAAGACACTTATCAGACAGAGGGTAACCAAACAACGTTATCTCAGTTTTTTAAACCTATAACTCAATGAAAATACCCTTTGGGTCACCTCCATACTCATACTCACCATGAGCTTTTCTGGTACCTTTGGAATGACCTAAAACTTTAATTCCTTAGCAACAGTGATATTCTATGACTTTCAGCCATAGCATCATTGAAGAATATTGATGTTAAAAATATGGGTGGTCCTTTCTTTCAGGGAGAAACTTAGGGTCATTAAAAGCACTCAATAATTTCCTAAATGCAAACCAGATGGCCTACCTTCTCCTATTTAATTCTGGGTCCACTTTCACTCTAAATTAGGAATGCCTGTCCAAGACATATATACTGCTGGACCAGCTTTATGGCATGTGTATCCAGCTGCATATCACAGCCGTGGCAATATATATTCTTCATTCACTGTATGTGTGTGTGTGTGTGTGTGTGTGTGTGTGTGTTGTGTGTGTTTGTGGTTTTTTTCCCTGTGTGGATATTTAGGCTAAATTCTTTTCTTTTTTTTTTAAGTGAGGCAATTGGGGTCAAGTGACTTGCCCAAGGTCACACAGCTAGTGCATGTCAATTGTTTGGTCTGAGGCTGGGTTTGAACTCAGGACCTCCTGACTTCAGGGTCAATGCTCTGTCCACGGCGCCACCTAGCGGCCCCTAGGCTAAATTCTTTTGAGTGATTATGCATCTCATTTTGGAAGCTCTGCAATGTGCTGGGACTTGACACAACTGGCATCACGTCATCCACAAACAAGGACATCTGGAGGACTTCACCATAAAGAATCCCTCTTCCATCTGCACTGAAGGAGACCCACAGAACAAGAATACCTTCACCATATCTGACACATGGCTATTGAGCTTTGGGCTTGAAGATTTCTAAGGAAGGAGAACCTGCTTCTTCAGTGAAGTAGCCATTCTGCTTCTGAACAGCTCTAATTGTTAAAAAGCTTTTCCTTATTTCAAATTTAAATTTTCACACCTGTAATTCTATCCACTGCTTCTAGTGCTGCCCTTTCCAGCTAAGCAGAACAAATCTATTTTTCCCGTCGTATGACAATCTTTAAATACTTGAAAGAAGCTATCAGGCACACTCCTGAGTCTTCTCTGTGCTAAACATTCCTAATTCCTTCTACCAATACTCATATGGCATAAATTTGAGACTCAACAATCTTCCTAAAATTTGGCATCCAGAATTAAACACAATCTGGTAGATATGGTTTCATTGAGGCACAGTACTTACTGATTATAGTGGTATTTTTTTTTTTTTGGTGAGGCAATCGGGCTTCAGTGACTTGCCCAGCGTCACACAGCTAGTAAGCGTCAAGTGTCTGAGGCTGGATTTGAACTCAGGTCCTCCTGACTCCAAGGCCAGAGCTCTATCTACTGCACCACCTAGCTGCCCCTTACAGTGGTATTTTCATAATAGCAATCCTAGATACGATACTTCTCTTATTGCGGCCTATAATTACATTAGGTTTCTTTGCTGCCTCATCACATTGCTGACTCATATTGAGCTTGCAGTCCATGAAAACCCGTAGTTAATATTTTGGACAAACTGCTGCCTAATTCTGCTGCTTTTACATTCTACTTGTGAAGATTTTTTGAATCCAAGGGTAAGACATTTATCAGACAGAGGGTCACTGAACAAAGTTATCTCAGTTTTTATGACTCTTCAAAGAATCTTGCATGACTTTAACATATGCATGGGAAACACCTTTTTGAAGAAGAGTCTTGAGGTGGCATTTTGCTGTACTCAACCAAATGCTTTTCTATGATCAACCAACAGTTGTTGCAGAGTAACCACTTGTAAAAGATTGCTATTTTCTCATACTTTCTTCAAGAATATTCCTAATGTAGGTCTAGACTGCTCTCAAAAATTTTGTACAGATAAGAAGAAATACGTATGAGGTGATCTTTATTGATATCTCTTAGTCACCATTTTTGGGTTAATAAGGCTTGAGATTCCCCCCTCAAGCTTTTGGTATGCTCCCTGAAATTTAATACAGATAAATGTTAAAGAGACTCCAGAATAAGGGAAGAGATATTTTTGTAGTATTCTGCTTTGGTCAGAGCACATCTGGAATATTTAGAATCATATTTTGGAACGATGACAAACAAGAGCATGTCCACAGAAGTGAGACCAGGATAATGAAGAGACTTGACATCATTTCACATAAGGACTGGCTGAAGTAGGCATGAATAATATGGAGAAGTCTTGGGGTAACAAAACAGTTGACTTGAAACAGCAGAGAAGCAGTAATGTGGATAAGAGATCAGACTTATTTTGTTTGGCTCCATCAGGCAGAACTAAGATCAATGACCAAGAAATTTCAGGGAAGCGAATTTTGACTTCCTAACAATCAGAATCATTTCAAAATGGAAAGGGAAGCTTTGGAAGGTTTGAAACTCCCTGTTTCTAGAGGTGATCACCACCTGCTCTGTCAGGTACGTGTTAAACTAGATACCTTTTGTGGTCCCTTCCTGCTGTCAGATTATTTTCTACTTGTTTTGCCTGTAGACAATGACATGTGGTTAGATTCAGAGTCAGAAGGGCTGGTACAGTGGGACATGTGGAGTGAAAGTAGAGCACGTGCCTAATAATCGAGATGAAAAAAATTAACTATGTCCTCTGGAGTATGTGAAGGTTGAAATAGCATATCTCAGAAGTGTGGATGGATTGGGTAGTTTTCATCTAACAAGTTTCGGTGTCCATTTTATCCTTAGAGCAACTTAGGACACTACATAGTTAAGTATTAATGGGGTCTGAGACATAAATACGATACCTTATAGTTTTCTGACATCTAAGTAAAATACCTAAGTAAAAAGTTGATTATAATAAAAATAAAATCCCTTCTAAAACTGAAGGAGAAACAAACAAGAGAACAATATAGCTTTTTATGTATCTGGGCTATAGATTTGCTTAGCATTCTTCCTTCAGAGCAGCTATTCTGTTTTAAATGTGAATATAACATAAACTAATTTTGGGGAGTTGGAAACATTCTTGGAAAGCAGTATTAATTTTCAGACATTCTATTTACAGTCACTTTATAAAAATCTTCTTAATTTCATAAATATACTATGGAGTGAATCATATTTCCCCCCCCAAATAGGCTGTATGATATATGTCCATGTTCTGAAACTTTTTGATTGATTTCATATGCTGACATATAATTCACACTTCATGTTAAAAGGTAATGATAAATAAAATTTAATCTCCCCCCCAAAGAAAAGACATACTCATTTCGTAGGCAACTCACCAAAATATTCATTTAGAAAAGCAAGAGAGGCCACATAGCAGCCAAGGCTGAGGAATTCAGCCACCACCATTAACCAATGCCATGTTCTTATGGTGAGGGCAACCATCAACAGCTCAGTCAGGATTAGGGCAGTGAAGGAAATGGCAACAACATGGACAAATTCAGATTCAAAAAGCACCAGGGCTCCATACATTAGAATACCACCTGAAAAACAGGTTAGATATGGCTAGCAATTACCACTTTGTCAACTGGACTTGGAAAGCTATCTTAATTATGAAATGAAAATGACTATAGAAACTATGAAAAATAGTGGAAACCTTTGATCAGATAATCTTCTTATTGATTTTTTGTAATAGAACTTGAAAAATACAGGAAATAAGTGCAAGAACTTTTAAAAGCCAAGGTAAATATGATATAGTTATAATATGTTTTACTCTGGAATTTGAATTGGGTAAGCTGCACAAGTAACCAACTCAAGAAGTATGGAAAACGAAAGCTTTTTAAGAATGAAAAGGAAATAAAAACTTTTAATATCCAGGGGCAAAAAACCGTAACCCCTCAGTAATTAGTGTAAACAATTAAACATTTCAATGTAATCTATCTGATTCACCTGTTAATTACATTTTCAGCAATATCTTATTTATTTCTAGTACAGTTAATGACTTCTAAGTAATTATGTAATTTAGATTTTTTTAACCAATCCAGGTATCGCTCTGTGACAGAAATCTACTATGAAGGACAGACAATATGATAAGCACTTGTAAAACTTTTTTCTGTATTAGTATTTAAGACGACATGTTTTTTAGACAACATGCATCAATAAAAATACCAATCCACACTGCAGTATGAAGAGGCTTGGCATACTGTTGGGATATCGATTTATGAGATAAACAGAAAGCAATACAGAACAGTTGATGAAATTTTAAGCTTTGGGAATTTAACATAGAGCTGAAAAAATATTGTTAATAGAAGGCAAAAAAAAATTTAATAAAATTAGGGACCTCACCTACCTTGGTAAATACTGATTAAAACCCAGATGAGGAAGGTCTTAAATGATAAGGATCGTCCCTGGAAAAAATAATAAGATAGGCTAGGTTAGTTAAGTATAGTAGAAAAATCTGGTTGATTCAAAGTAGTTATACATAAAGGACATATCTATGTAACATGTGTAGGTTCAGAAGCAAAAAAAAAAATCAACATACATAAACTTTATAACTGGTTATGTAGTGAACAAGTAAAAAAGAAAGCCTTTCTCAGGGACCAAAGGACTTGATATATTTGTATATATTATATTTATATTATAATTATTATATAAATATATTATACTTTCAAAGCTGCTTGATGGTCCCCCTGGATGAATCAGCAGTGACTTTGAATGCTTTAATTTAAAAATTATTTGTTCCTCATATGATTAAACAGCAAGTGATACATAAATAAACATTTAAATGTACTAGGGGAACATTCTATGGTGAATCTTTCCGTCAGGTGATTAGTTCTTTTATAATGTGAGTTTTCCTTTGTAAATACAGATTTTCACATAATAGACTTTTTAAAAGTGGTGCATGACTGTACTAGTATTTTTATAATAAAAACTACATAGGCTTCCATCTCTTCAATTAAGCTAATCAGAGACACACAAAGACACACACACACAGACTCTATACGTATGTACACATATTGATATATAATATAGATTGCATCTCTATAATATGCTAACATAATATAGATAACATTCATATCATGCCCTCTAACTATGGGTATTGAGTTCCCCAAGACTCTGTCCTGGGGCCCTTACTTTCCCTTTCTACACTTTGTCTCGGTAACCCTATCAGGTTTTATGGTTTTAATTATCATCTCTATACAGATAAGTCACAGTTTTAGTCCATATATCCAGCCTTAGTCTGTCTCCTGAGCATTAGTCACAAATCATCAATTCCCTGTTGGTCAATTCAAACTGAATGACCTGGACAGCTCTGAAACTCAGTATGTACAAAATTAAACTCATTGTCTTTTTCCTCAAACCTACCCCTCTTTTAATCTTCACCATTTCTGTCAAACGTATCGTTATTTTTCTTGTCTCCCAGGTTTGTAACCCTTGGCATTATTCTTGACTCTTTACTCACCCTCACCCCACATATCCAATCTTGCCAATCTTGTTTTTACCTACATGACATCTCTCACATCTGACTTCTCTCTGCTCACAAAGCTATTAGCTTAGTTCAGGCCCTCATCACCTCTTTGTTAAGATTACTGCAAAGGCTTCCCAATTGGTCTCCCTGCCTCAAGTCTTCGCCCACTTCAGTCCATCCTATGCACTGCTGCAAAAGTGATTTTACTTGAGCACAGATCTGACTATGTCACCCCCCAACTCAGTAAACTCTCTAATACTTCTAGGACAAAGAATAAAATTCCTTATTTAGCTTTCAGAGCCCCTCCCCCCCATTACATTGTAGCCCAACAAATGACACTCCTATCTTCTGTCTCCAAGTCTTTGTATTGGCCATCCCCCATGCCTGGGATGCACTTCCTTTTCATCTCTGCCTTTCTTCCTTAAAGACACAGCTCAAGCATTATCTTCCACATGAAGCTTTTCCTGATCCCCCAACTTCTAGTGCCTACCCTCCAAAACTACCTGGTACTTAAATTTGTATATACTTTTATTTATTATTTTTATATTTATCTTGTATAAATATATAGATGCACTTGTTGGCTCTTCCATTAGAACGTAATGCAAATAGGGACAACAACAATTCTGGGAAATAGGTGCTATTATTCGTACTACAGTTGAGGAAACTGAGGCAAACAGAGGTTAAGTGACTTGCCTGATGTCACACAGCTAAACATGTGTCTGAGGCTATATTTTAACTCAGGTCTTCCTGATTCCAGGCCCAATGCTCTACTCACTGCAACACCTAGCAGAGGGGTGGCGACTATCTTAATCCTCTCCTTCACTTAAAATTTTCAACTTCTTTTGGAAATAGAGAAATGCACCATAGCATTTTACATATATATACTTGTGTGGAAAGCTGAATGTCAGCTATTTCCATGAAGTGCAATTCTGTTTATAATTTGATTTTGAAAGATAATCACATTAATTTACTTTACATCCCATACTCTGATTATAAGTGTCAATATGTGAAAATACTGACAGCCCGGGTCTCTGCTGTAAGTAAAGATACGAAATTCAAATATACTTTTGAAACTTAAGCACATCGTCATTTATTGGCAGGTATTAATGATTTTAATGAAGAGATAATTAAATTTTTACTATCAAATTGACACGAAAACAGGCCCCTAATTAACAAATTTTCTAATTGTTCTCTGTTGTGGACACTACTGAGTTTAGTTTTTGGCTATGCTAGATTTCTATGCACATCTAACAACACTACTGAGAGATTTTTTTTTCCTTAAAAGAATGCATTTTCTGTTTTATGACCAAAGTTAGTAAGATTATAGTAAACTTTGCTGCAATGGATCTATTATGTGAAATATTTCTAACTACAGAAAGCTATATGGATATATATATGCTATTTTGTTCATTAGTAACTATATCAGATACTTGTTGAGTTTGGCAGATCAAAACTGTATGTGGCATATCATCATATTCTTCAAGCATATATTTCATTCAAAACAACCTTTTGAATGCCTAAGAGCCTCAATGAGGGGAACAGACATCAGTTAGGTAAACAAATGATTAGCTTGAGAATGTAAATATTATTGCATTTATAAGTTACTAGATTAGCTGGTTCACAGACATCATTTATGACACCAACAGAGTAAAGTGCTATGACAGGCAACAAATGCTTAGTGAACACAGTACTGTACTTCCAGGTAGGAGACTCTTCAGCATTAGCCTACTCTGTGTCCAAGGAGCCCACCTCTTGGTCACTACTGTCTTCCATGACCTGCCTTTTTACTGTGACCTCTGTCCATTAGCCGACAGGAGCAGAATAAGAAACAACCCAGAGGACTGGCCTTCCAGCTGAGGGACAACATAGATATCTAAGTGACCCTTGCCAAATGTCACCACAGGCCAGCCAACCTCATTTGCCAAGCTTAAGCCAAACTGTTCTTCTAAGATGTTTGAAGGGAACAGCAAAAGTTATCTAGTCCAGCCCATATCTGAACAAGAATATTCTCTACGGTATCTCTGATTTGTGATCATCCAACCTAGGCCTGAAGACCTCCAATGGTGAGGAACCAAACAGTTCCACAGGCGAACCATTGCCCTTTCGGATAGCTCTAATTGTTAGGAAGTTTTTCCTTATTACAAGTCTTACTGGGTTTTACTGAGGAGAAGCTTCTTAGAGGAAGTATGACTTAAAGGAGGTAGAGTTATGGTATGAAAGATGTGCTAGGACCCATAATTGGAAAATGGAAGGGCATCACTTCTTCAAAAGAAAGAAATCTAGGGGCAGCTAGGTGGCACAGTGGATAGAGCACCGGCCCTGAAGTCAGGAGGACTGGAGTTCAAATCCGGCCTCACACCAAACACTTGACACTTACTAGTTGCGTGACCCTGGGCGAGTCACTTAACCCCAACTGCCTAAAAAAAAAAAAGACAGAGAGAGATCTGGTAAGAGTGGTAGAGTAGTCTGGTGATCCTCAACTACCCAAGAGATGGATGGTTCAATATGGATAATACCTGTGATACTCCATGGCCTGTCTTAACAATATTAGAAGATGTGGTCAACAGCTGCTGGTAGGAAGGTTATTTTTTCCTTATTCTCATTCCTTTTTTTTTTTTTTTGCAGGGGATGGCTCTGATTAGAAAGATTTTATATTGGGCTTGAAATTTACCAGTCTGCATCTTTACCCCACTGTTCATAATTTATCCTGTGGGGTCATGCAGAAAAAGTCTAAGCTCTCTTTAATAAGATAGCCCCTCTAGAAAACTGCAGACAGATATCACATCACCTCTTGGCTAAATATTCCTAGTCTCATTCAGGTGACCACTGTATGGCATAATCTCCAGTCCCTTCACCCTCTTCCTTTGGACTTGTTTACTAATGTTCCTCCTAAAATTCAGACCCAAAACTGAACACAGTTCTCCAGATCTGGACTGACTAGGGCAGAGAACAGTAGAACTCTCTCATTTGTTTCCCCTTTTCTCCTCACTAGTGTACCTTCTGGCACGGGTGTGTGGTGGGGTGGTGAAATCACAGTTTCAGAGACTTAGTGGTAGAAAGGAACTTAGAAGTTATCTAGTTCAACCTCCTTATTTTATGTAAGACAAGCATATTTCTATCCAGGTCCTCTAACTCCAAATCCAAAGTTCATTCTAACTACATCATGCCATATCCATGAAAGAGAAAGAGAAGGTACAGTCAGAGAGAACTGGTAGAGAGCAATGTCACAGACACAGATCATAGTCCTCTGGAGCTTCTGTGGGTTAGGAGGTATGCACTTAACTCTCCACTCACAGTCTGCTCTTACAAATTGGCCAAAGTTGGGTATCTGGATTTCCAATGCAACAGCAGTAACTTAAGATAATCATGATGCAGTAGTACTGACTTTCTTAAATCTCTTCTATATAACTCAATGTTTTTAGGTAGAGAGAGTGGAAGGGGAATCTTGCTGGTGTAATGTAAATAAGATTGGGTGGGTAATGGGGAAGGCCAGGATGAAGAACAGCCTTCCCTGAGGAGACAGGGAAATTGTGTTTGTGATGCTAGCAGGTTAAGTGACCTTACTGTGACTTAGTTAAACACAGAAACACATAATATTCTAGCTAGAAGGGGCCTTGGAGATCATCTAGTCCAAAAGTATCCCTTTAACAGACAGGAAAACTGAGACTCAGAGAACTTATGCAAGGTCACACTCCGTAAATTAATTGCAAAGCTAAAGCTCAAACCCAGGTCTTCTGATTCCAAGCCCAGGACTTCTGCTTCTACCCCACAGAACAAGACCTGAATGCCTATTTCTGAAAGACATAGAGGATCCATACATTTTGGCTGGGGGAAGGGGGGAGGACAAGAAGAGTGGGTAATAGTTATACCCATTAGGAATAGTTTAGAGAGGGTGGGTCCAGTCTGGTCTTAGAAAGGGAATAACAGATCCATCCACAACTTAGTATAAGTAAGTTAAAAATGCGCTGGATATAGGAAAGAGGTAGGATAGGATGGATGGAAGTATACAGACCAAGGGAACCATAAAAATAATGTCTAAAGCTGGACTCCATTTCTTTTCACTGTGCCTATGTTTGCTCTACTTCTCTGTACTTAGGTAACCTTATCTGCAGTAATGCTGCTTTTTTGGGGAGAGTGGAGAGGAGCAAAATAAAAAACTTAAAAGCAGCACTTATTGGTGAGGCTGATTGGCTTATGGCATAAGGTTGTAAAGTTTGCTAAGGACAACAAAAGCCTTTTTAAACTTATGTCCAGATGGTACAATGTTATTGCCTAATAGAAAGAAAGAGCCACTCGCCTATTACTTGTTACCCTCCAGCTCAGTAAGTTCCCATGGTTCCCTATTACTGTTAAGGTAAAAAAAAATTCTTCTATTTGGTATTTAGAACTGACACTTCCTTCTTTTCCATTCTTCTTACACGCCACATTCTTCCACACACTCTACGGTTTTGCCAGTTTGGATTTTTTGCTTTTCCTCACCTATGAGGTCTCTGTGCCTTTGCACTGCTGTACTCCATTCCTGGAATGTTCTCCCTTCTCCCGTTTAGCTCCTGGAATCCTTGGTTTCCTTCAAGATTGAGCTCAAGTACTGCTCTTTTCTAGGAGGGCTTTCCTGGTCATCTAGTGGCATACATGCTAAGGCAATGGTTCTCAAAGTGTGGTCTGGAGTATATCATAGAGAGTACCTGAGACACTTTTGGGGAGTATGTGAGTGGCATTTTCAAGGGACAGTTAATACATTAGATGACAGAATAAGGATAAAAAAGCATCAATAATGTCCTCTTCCCCTTAATTAAAATTTGATGGGAATGGACACTATGTAAACCATTATGTTTACATTAAAAAAAACAACTATATAATGATGTAATAGAAGAAGCCTGGCTTAACAGCAGTTCATGAAAATATATTTAGGAATTTTAGTTGACAGAGAACTGAACATGAGTCAACAATGTGATAAGGTTGCCATGTCAAGTGCTAACATAATCTTAGACTGAATTAATAAAACAAAGGAATAGTGACTGTATGCTGTCCTAGATCAGAAAAACTTCAGTAGTATTCTAATGTTTTTGTTCTATGTTAATGTTCATCTCTCTATACCACGTTTTAAGAGGGTCACTAACAAACTGGGGCACATCTAGGAGGGTGACCAGGATGTTGAAGAAACTTCAAGTCAAATCATATGAAAATCCACTGATAGAATTAAGAACGATGTAAAAAGATAAGACCTGAGTGAGATCTGATAGCAGTCTGTAAATATTTTAAGTACTATCATTAGGAAGAGTAATTTAAATATATTTTGTGTTGTTTCCAAAGGAAGAACTAGACCAATGGGTAGAATTTAAAGGTAACAAGCACTTGCTTACAACTATGGCTGTCCAAAAAATGAAATAACTTATCTTATGAGATAGTGAGGTCCCCATAATTGAAAGTTATTAAGCATAGGCTGGATCAGTACTTCTCAAGGAAATATGTATTTTGGACTAAATGATATACCTAAGATCCCTTCCCATTTAAAATCATATAATTCTATGATAAGAAGGATTAACAGGTAAGGGAAATGTATTTAAAAATTACAGAGGAGTGAAGCATCAAATAGCAAATTAATTTCAAATGAATAAATCAGGTATCTCAACCAAAAAAAGCTCCATACCTGTTTAAAGAATTAATACATCAGAAAATTTTAAGAGATTGAAAAAAAAAAAACCCACTAGAATGCAACATAGGGAAAAATAGGATGCTTAATGAGAGATTTGTCTGGAATGGCTTTCAGGTGGCAAGCCTCTCCTTTTTTATTCGAGACTAATACTGCTTGAGATCACGTTGCTGACTTCCAGAGCTCTAATTTTTTCATCCTAAAGGGAAGAATTGAACTTTTACAGTTAAAATTTGGCTCTCAGATATGAGAATACAACTTGGGCTTGTCAAGAATTGGGAACCAGATACTATTCAATTTGATAGTTGAACTTATTGTGCCAAACATCTTTATGCCTATTACAGAAGTCTGGGTCAGGTAATGTAAACATCACTTACAAAAATCCAAGATCTGTAAAAGATGTAACTGGAGTATAAATGAATGCAGTACTTAGGACTGTTATCCAGGAAGAGACTATTGTAGAACTTATATAGAACAAGGTCTTCCTTATAGATATTATTTTTAAAAATCTATATGACCTTGGGGCAGCTAGGTGGCACAGTGGATAGAGCACTGGCCCTGGATTCAGGAGGACCTGAGTTCAAATCTGGCCTCAGACACATAACACTTACTAGCTGTGTGACCCTGGGCAAGTCACTTAACCCCATTGCCTAACCCCCCACCCCACCCCCAAAAATCTATGTGACTTTAAACAATCCAAATCAATCTAATAAGTATTTATTAAGTATTTTTTATGTGCAAAGAGGCACTAAGTGCTGGGGACACAAAGACAAAAAGGGCAAATAGCCTCTGTCCTCAAAGAGTTTAATATTATTAGGGGTGAGAGTGGGAAGAGGAAGAAAGACAGAGTGAGAGGGGAGGAATTTGGGAAGGGACACACATCATTTCACTCGGGTCTGAATAGTGGCCTCAGCCAGTGTCGACAGGGCTTGGGTCACCTGGCCCTGTGCCACCACCTCTGGACACCACAGGGGATCTACACCCAAGAGCCAGTGTCCTCGGTGAAGATGGATGGGGTTGCTGTGATGAGCCATTGCTGTGGAGGCACCACAGAAAGGGTCTGGGGACCAAGAACTTCCCTTTCTTTTAAACAGAAATGATTTGGGACTCTCGGCCTGTCCACATCCAGTATGCTTTGGCTTCTGGGGGAGTCTGATCAGGGGGGAGGGCACAGGAACATGTGGAGGTTTTTGTAGCAGGGATCCAGTTTCATTAAAATAAAAAAAAATGAAAAAAATAATGATAGCTGGCATTTACATAAACATCTTCTATGTGCCAGGTACTGTGCAAAGTGCTTTACATAGATCTCATTTGATGTTCACAACCATCCTGGGAGGTAGGTGCTATTATTATCCCACTTTACAGAGGAAACTGAGGCAAAAAGGATTAAGTGACTTGCTCAAGGTCACACAGCCAGTAAGTGTCTGAGGTAATAACTGAATTCAAATCTTCCTAGCTCCAGGCCCAGTGCTCTATCCATTGGACCACCTGACTGCCTTAAGTTTACATCCTAAAGGGGAAAGTGAGATATAATATTTTAAATGGTTCCATGTATATACATGGTCATTTGAGAAGGATGGAGAGAACTAACGACAAAACCAGAAGTGATAGTTCAGAGACAGGACAATCCTGGAACCATCACACTTTCGAGGAAAACATTAGTTTTGGCCTGTAAGTTTAATACCAAATATTTTACAAGGATATTTCAAGGCTTGACATAAAACAACTCAGCAGATATCTGATAATTTAACTCCAAGGTTTCTTTCAAAAGCTAGACCCTTAAATTATGAATCAGTCCTTGCATTCATAACCACAAGCCCGAGGTATTTTAGAAACATATCGGATGCTTCCGCTCACTATGAATTGTTTGGCTGATTCCAGTCCCCAAACCTCAGACTCCTGTGGCTTCTCATGGGAGGACACAAATCATCCTGGATGAATAAAATCTTCTGTATGGTCACGAGAGGGATGAGTCTGCAAATTTCTTTTGATAAGAAGTAGCACCTAAAAAACTAAAAGTGACTATATTCATCATCATGGGCAGACTTTAGTAATTTAAAGCTGAGTTTGGGCTTCAGAGAAGTTACACCTACGCTGCTTTATAAAGTACTAAAATGCATCATCTCCTGTGAAGAATTAAAAAAAAAGTTTATATTATATTCAAGATTGACTCTTTACTCAGTCAAAAGAACATCAGACTGGTAATGTATGTACTATAAAAATTCTCAGACAAAAAACTCAACTATCTACATATAAGAAATAGATTCACAGAATCATAGAGCTGAAAGGGACATTTGAGATCGGCTAGTAAAATCCTGTTATTTTATAATTTATATGAAGACACTGAAGCCCATGGAGTTGACTGGCTTGCCCTAAGTCATCAGTAGAGCTGGAATTAGAAGTGATGTCTTCTCTCCGTCCACAATGGCACTTCCACATAGAGCCCTTTGCTTTATTATGTGATACTTTCTCTCTTATTTTATTTAATTTTTGGTAAGGCAATCGGGGTTAAGTGACTTGCCCAGTCACACAGCTAGTAAATGTCAAATATCTGAGGCCAGATTTGAACTCAGGTCCTCCTGATTGCAGGGCTAGCACTCTATCCACTGTGCCACCTAGCTGCCCTCAAATTCTTTTTTTTTTTTTGAAAGACCATATGGCTGAAGTGGAGCCAAGAAACACTTAATAAGTGCTTACTATATGCCAGTTGGGCACTTTGCTAAATGCTGGGGGAAAAAAAAAGACAAAGAAAGACAAAAACAATCTCTGCCTTCAAGGAACTCATAATCTAATAGGGGAGAAAACATGTATAAACAAGATCTATACAAACTGAAGGAGAGATAATCTCAGAATGAGAGTTCTAGCACTTAAAACTGGGAAAGGTTTCTTGCTAAACGTGAGATTTTAGCTGTGACTTGAAGGAAGCCAGAGAAGCCATGTGAAGCAAAGATGACGACAGAGAGTATTCCAGGCATGGGGGAAAGCCAGAGAAAATGCAATCATGAGATAGAGTGTCTTGTGTGAGGAAGAGAAAGATGGTCAGTGTCACTGGATCATAGAATACAAAGAGAGAAATAAAACATAAGAAGCCTGGAAAGATAAAAGTGTTCAGGTTATGAAGGACTTTAAAAGCTGGAGGATTTATATCTGACTTGGGAAGCAATAGGGATCTACTAGAGGGGTGACGTGGTGACAGGAGTGACAAAGATGACTTTGGAGCTGAATGGAAGATGGACTGAGTGGAGAGAGACTTGAAGCTGGGAAATCAACCTGCAGGCTATTCTAATAGTCCAGATTTGAAGTGATGAGGCTTTGTGGGGGTTGTGATAGTGTCAACAGAGAAGGGAGCATGTTTGAGAGATGTTATGAAAGTAGAATTGACAGGACTAGGCAAGAGATTGTATGTGAAGGATGAGCAGGAGTGAGAAATCAAGGATGATATCTAGGTTGCAGGCCTGGGTGACTAGGCAAATGGTGGTACCTTTGACAGTAAAAGAGGAGCTTGGGGGAAAAGATAATGAGTTCAGGTTTGGAAATGCTCAGTTTAATATACTGATAGGACAACCAGTGCAAGCTGTCCAACAGACAGCTAGAGATGTGGGACTAGAAGTCTGGAGGGAAGTTAGGGCTCAGTGATTTAATCTTTGTCATATCAGTAATTTGCTGTGTCATTCTACATTTATTACTTGGCTTCCTTGATATAATTTTTAAAAGAACAAGAGAGGCAAAAGAAATACTTCAGATACATTATTTTCATAGTTTTTGTCCCTTAAATAATTCTTAATATTGAAATGATCAATGCCACTAAAAATTGCAGAATTAAACAGGTACAAAAGATTACAATCGAAACATGTCTTTAGAACTCATGACATATATACTGTCTGTGCCACTCAGTTGGTACTTAATTATTTGCTACTTTGTGAATTCTTCATGTTGTTACATTGTATTATCATTTATCTTTTTATGTATTTAATGCACTCAACTCCCCAACTAAATTGTAAGCAAAATAAGGACAGGGACTATGCGATATATTTCATGCAGTCTTCTGCACATCATAGGCAGCCCAAATATTTATTGAATGATTGACTAAAACCATGTCCAACTCACAGCTATTCAATATTTATGGCAGTAGAAAAGATGGAAAGGAATTTAAATTGCTCTCAGGAAAAAAAAGAGCTCAGAAAAATGAAACAGTGTAGATTCAAAACATTTCACTGAGTTTCAGTAAGATACATATTTCAGAATGGTCAGATGCTAGAAAGGAAATGTACTACAGAAGCAACATCGACAGGCAAATAAAAGTAGGGTGGCTGGGTTGGCCATGCAGTTTGAAAAATTCAGGACCAGATTCGAAGATACTGAACAATGATTCTCAGTTACTGGTCATATTAAATGAAAATGGAAGCCTTACGTCCCAAAACAGATCCAACCCAATTAAAATAGAATATGGCTTAGTGGTATTCCCACATGCTTAACTGATATTAAGTGTTAGCATGGAACTTATTGACTCAGTGACTCCAGCTGGAGATGAATCAGCTACTTCATCAGAAACTTGTGACCGACCCTCCAAATATATGCTAGCTGCTCGGGTAATTTAGTACTTAACCTGCTGGCACAATTACACAGTGTCCATTAAAAAAAAAAAAAGAACAGGCTGATCAGCACAACCCAAATCCTTGGTACAGGCAGAAACAAGAGTGCTTTTTGTTTCACTATTGCCTCTTTTTCAATACCTAAGTAGTTAATAATTGCTCACTGATATTATATGCTAACAGCATAGCAATGAGGCAGAGTTAGGAGGAGCTGTTGAATTTCAAACTCATTTTAGCCAAAACTTCCCATATTGCTTTGGGTAGAATCTCCAAATTTTTACATCTTAGTGAATGAAAGGTTATTCTTGCTTAAGAGTTTTGAGACAGACTCCAACTAACACTTTTAAAAGTTCCTTACAAAAACACAAAAGTAATCCTTAAATGCCAAAAACTTTTCCTATTACTTCATGGCCACTGTGCCTCATCATTTTGATGTAATTTGCCCATATGATGTTTCCTGATAGTAATAAAAGAGGTTTGGGGCAGCCTCTTATCACTGAGGTAGCAACAGTACTGTCAGAAAACAAACAAAATGAACACCATTTCATTTTGTCTTTTTATCTCTAGTGCCTGGAATAGTGCTTTGCATGTAGCAGACACTTAATATTTTCTTGCTGAAAGAAGGAATTCATCTGCAGTGTATGACAGGAGAAAAACCTGGATTTAGAATTTGAAGAGCTGAGTTTAAACCTTGGCTCTGCTCCTCACCATGTAAGTGACCCTAGACAAGTCACTTGTACCATCTCTGGGCCTTGGTTTCCTCACCTATTAAATGAGAAAGAACTAGATGAACTCTAATGTCTCTTCCAGCTCTAAATCTATGACCTGATATCACACTGCCGCCTTGTAAGAACTCTGTGAGGAAGAATGGGCAGGTTATCAATATCCCCATTTGCAGATAAGGAAACTGAGAGACGCAGAAAGATTACCCAAAGTAATATACTTAGAGTCTGATCTGAACTGGAGACCAGATTTAATTCCTGATCTGTTTTTCACCCCATTACATTATGTTGCCCCAATATTATGTAGGAAGGGAATGAAAACTTGATTGTTTCTGGTTATCAGTCCCAGTCCCAGGGCAAGTTAGATTTCTATACCTGATTATGTTATTCCTTTCTTGAGCCAAATCTGATGAGAGTAAGGTTCAAACAATGCTCAACCCCTCCCTTCTTTCCCTCTGCTGTAATAGGATTTTGTGTCTTTTCCTGTAATGTAATTGACCCTTGTCTACCTCCTCCTTTCTCAGTATATTTTCTTGGATCAGACTAATCCACTTACTTGGATCCATTTAACCCACTTGATTAGATTCTTTTTTTATCATTACATCAAAGTCAACTAATATCCACCCCCTTTATGTATACTCCTTTAACGTGGTGTAATAACAATACAGTTCTCAAGAGTTCCAAGTGTCATCTTCCCTTGTAGGGATATAAACAGCCTGCCCTTATTAACCACTGTCCCCCGACTAGCTCTCTCTGCTCTCTTGCCGAAGACTCAAGTCCAGCTTGATCTACTATCTTGAACGCAAAGGGATGAGGCGGGAGGCAAGATGGAAGCAACTCCGTTTATTCAAGGCACAGCACAGCGTTTTACATCTTTGACTCATGGGAACATAACCCAATGTAACAGCGGACAAAACAACAAAGTTTACATATCTTTACCAATAGGCAACACCGAGAATTTTTCTCATGCGAATGCCAATCAAAGTATCAACAAGCACATCTCTTTCCAACATTATCCTGGCTGTGTCCTTCTCCTGTGCTGTTCCCATGAAAACACCATGTACTTCTTGTTCCCGGAATGTCTCAATACTTGATACATGAGCTAGCAATACTTGATACGTGTCTGTGCTAGAGCTAGCTGTGCTTGAGCTAGCAACATTGTTTAGCTGAGGAGAATCAACAAAGCACAAGTGTCTGAGTACACTGTTACTAAGGAAGTTAGGGAATTTCAGGTTGGAGAGCCAAACCAGACAATGGAGCCCACAAGCCAACACCTGAGAGGAGCTCACAGCTTATCAATGAGGCTTAGTGAACTGTCTGTGGCCCTCTACATTCTTACAGACCCCTAACAAACATTTTGTATCTTTCTGTCCCATTTACCTTTTTGTGTCCTCCTTGAATCTTGTACTTGAAGATCAAATTTTCTGCTGAGCTCTGGTCTTTTTATCAGGAAGGTTTAGAAGTCCCCTATTTCACTGAATATACATCTCCTCTCTTGAAAGATCATGCTCATTTTCGCTGGGTAGTTGATCCTTGGTTGTAATCCAAGCTCCTTTGCCTTAAGGAATTTTAATGTAGAAGCTGCAAGCTCCTGTATAATCCTGACTGTGGTTCCATGATACTTAAATTGTTTCTTTGTGGCTGCTTGTAGCACCTTCTCTTTCATCTGGTAATTTTAGAATTTTGCTATTATATTCCTTGGTGTTTTCAATTTGGGATCTCTTTCAGGCGGTGAGCAGTGGATTATGGTTATTTTACCTTCTGGTTCTAGGACCTCAGGGCAGTTTTCCTTTATGACTTCCTGAAATATACTGTCCAGGCTCTTTTTTTTAATCATGATTTTCAGGTAGTCCAATAATTTTTAAATTGCTTCTCTTGGACCGATTTTCCAGGTCAGTTGTTTTACCCATGAGGTATTTTACGTTTTCATCTATTTTTTCATTTTTTTGTTTCTGTTTGATTCTTGCTCTCTCATAGAGTCATTAGTTTCCATTTGTCCAATTCTAGTTTTAAACAGATTGTTTTCTTCTGTTAGTTTTCGTACTTCCTTCTCCAACTGGGCAACTGTATTTTTAAGGGATTTGTTTTCTTCAGTGTACTTTTTTTCCAGTTGGCCAATTGTGTTTTTTTTTTAAATTTTATTATTTTGATTTATCAATAATCACTTCCATATGCTTTTGAGTTTAAAACCTTTCTCCCCCTTCTTCCCCACCACCCTCCCCAAGATGGTGCACAATCTGATAAAGATCATACATTTACATTCCTATTAAACATATTTTCACATTAGTGGTGTTGTAAGTAAAAATTAAAACCAATAGGAGGAACCATCAGAAAGAGGAAAAAAATTCAACAGAAGAGAAAAGAAATAGCAATTCAACTTTCATAGTTCCTTCTTTGGATGTGGATAGCATTTTCCATCATGAGGCCTTTGGAGATGTCTTAGATCCTCGTAATGCTGAGAAGGGTTAAGTTTATCAATATTAGTCACCACACAACGTGGATATTAGTGTGTACAATGTTCTATTGGTTCTGCTCATTTCACTCAGCATCAGACCATACAAGTCTTTCCAGGTTTTTCTGAAGTCAGCCTGTTCATCATTTTTTACAGCACAATAGTATTCCATTACATTCATACACCACAACTTGCTCAGCCATTCCCCAATTGATGGGCATCCTCTCAATTTCCAATTCTTTGCTCACACAAAAAGAGCTGCTATGAATATTTTTGTACATGTGGGTCCTTTTCCCATTTGTATGATCTCTTTGGGATATAGCCCTAGAAGTGCTTGCTGGGTCAAAGGGTATGCACATTTTTATAGCCCTTTGGGCATAGTTCCAAATTGTTCTTCAAAATGGTGGAATCATTTCACAACTCCACCAACAATGCATTAGTGTTCCAACTTTCCCACATCTCCAACATTTATCATTTTCCTGTTTTGTCATGTTGGCCAATCTGATAGGTGTGATGTGGTACCTCAGAATTGTTTTGATTTGCATTTCTCTAATCAATAATGATTTAGAGCATTTTTTCATATGACTATAGATGGCTTTAATTTCTTCATCTGAGAACTGTCTGTTCATATCCTTTGACCATTTATCAATTGGGGAATGGCTTGTATTCTTATAAATTTGTCTTAATTCTCTATATATTTTAGAAATGAGGCCTTATCAGAGAGACTGGTTGTAAAAATTCTTTCCCAATTTTCTACCTTCCTTCTAATCTTAGTTGCATTGGCTTTTTTGTGCAAAAACTTTTCAATTTAATGTAATCAAAATTATATTTTCATAATGTTCTCTATCTCCTGTTTGGTCATGAATTCTTCTGTTCTCCATAGATCTGATAGGTAAACTATTCCTTGTTCCCAGTTGCTTATGTATCAGCCTTTATATCTAAATCATGAACCCATTTTGACTTTATTTTGGTATATGGTGAGATTTGGGTCTATGCCTAGTTTCTGCCATACTCTTTTCCAGTTTTCCGCAGTTTTTTTCAAAGAGTGGGTTCTTATCCCAGAAGCTGGGGTCTTTGGGTTTATCAAATAATAGATTACTATAGTCATTGACTACTGTGTCTTGCATATTTAACCTATTCCACTGATCCACCTCTATTTCTTAGCCAGTACCAAGCAGTTTTGATGATTGCTGCTTTATAATACAATTTAAGATCTGGAATTGCTAGGCCACCTTCCCCTGCATTTCTTTTCATTAGTTCCTTTGATATTCTGGACCTTTTGTTTCCAAATGAATCTTGTTATTTTTTTCTAACTCTATAAAATAATTTTTGGTAGTTTGGGTATGGTATGGCACTGAATAAGTAAATTAGCTTAGGTAGGATTGTCATTTTTATTATATTAGCTCGGCCTACCCATGAGCAACTGATGTTTTTCCAATTATTTAGATCTGATTTTATTTGTGTGAAAAGTGTTTTGTAATTGTGTTCATAGAGTTCCTGGGTTTGTTTCAGGAGGTAGACTCCTAAATATTTTATAATGTCTACAGTAAGTTTAAATGGATTTCTCTTTCTATCTCTTGCTGTTGGGCTTTGTTGGTAATATATAGAAATGCTGATGATTTATGTGGGTTTATTTTATAGCCTGCAACTTTGCTAAAGTTGTTTATTATTTCAAGTAGTTTTTTACTTGATTCTCTAGGATTCTCTAAGTATATCATCATGTCATCTGCAAAGAGTGATAGCTTTGTTTCTTCTTTGCCTATTCTAATACCTTCAATTTCTTTTTCTTCTCCAGTACGATACTGAACAACAGTGATGATAATGGACATCTGTGTTTCACCCCTGATCTTATTGGAAATGCTTCTAGTTCCCATTACATATTGCTTGCTGAAGGTTTTAGATATGCTATTTATTATTTTAAGGAAGACTCCATTTATACCTATGCTTTCTAGTGTTTTTAATAGGAATGGGTGTTGTATTTTCAAAAGCTTTTTCTGCATCTATTGAGATGATCATGTGGTTTCTGTTGGTTTTGGTGTTGATATGCTCAATTATGCTGATAGTTTTCCTAATATTGAACCAACCCTGCATTCCTGGTATAAATCCTACCTGGTCATAGTGTATTATTCTTGTGATAAGTTGCTGTAATCTACTTGCTAATATTTTGTTTAAAATTTTTGCATCTATATTCATTAGAGAAATTGGTCTATAATTTTCTTTCTCTTTTTTGACTCTTCCTGGTTTAGGTATCAGTATCATATTTGTATCATAAAAAGAATTTGGTAAGACTCCTTCACCTATTTTCCCAAATAGTCTATATAGTATTGGAATTAATTGTTCTTTAAATGTTTGATAGAATTCACATGTAAATCCATCTGGCCCTGGAGATTTTTTCCTAGGGAGTTCATCAATGGCTTGTTCAATTTCTTTTTCTGAGATGGGGTTATTTAAGTATTTTACTTCCTCTTCTGTTAATCTGGGCAATTTATATTTTTGTAAATATGTATCCATTTCACTAAGATTGTCAAATTTGTTGGCATATAGTTGGGCAAAATAATTCCTAATTATTGTTTTAATTTCCTCTTCCTTGGTGGTAGCTTCACCCTTTTCATTCTTGATACTAGTAATTTGGTTTTCTTCTTTCTTTTTTAAATTAAATTAACCAAAGGTTTATCTATTTTGTTGTTTTTTTCATAAAACCAGCTCTTAGTTTTATTTATTAGTTCAATAGTTTTCTTAATTTCAATTTTATTAATTTTTCCTTTGGTTTTCATATTTGTAATTTGGTGTTTAATTGAGGATTTTTAATTTGTCCTTTTTCTAGTTTTTTTAGTTGTATGTCCAATTTCATTGGTCTCTTCTTTTTCTATTTTATTTACATAAGCATTTGCTGCATCCTATAAGTTTTGGTATGTTGTCTCATTATTGTCATTCTCTTGAATGAAATTATTGATTGTTTCTATGACTTGTTGTTTGACCCAATCGTTTTTTAGGATTAGATTATTTTGTTTCCAATTATTTTTTAGTCTATCTTTCCATGGTCCTTTATTACATATAATTTTTATTGCCCAATTGTGTTTTTCAGGGACTTTTCTTCAGTGTACTTTTTTCCAATTGGCCAATTGTATTTTTTAAGGACTCTTCTACCTCTTTTCATTTGACTTTTAAAATCCTTCTTGAGCTCTTCTAAGAAGGCTTTTTGGGCTTCAGACAAGTTCATCTCCTCTTTTGATGTTGCAGATGTGGGTCTGTTGACAATGTTGTCCTCTTCAGAATTTCTGTCTTGATCTTCACTCTTCTCATAATATGAATCTATAGTATGTTTCTTTTTACTCATGGTTTCTTTATTCCCTGGCCTTTAAAGAGACTGAACTCTCCTGCTGGGGAGCAGAGGGCACTGACCCAAGCTTCTTGTGTTGGGAGCCTAGGTCTTGGTCACTGGCTTTGTGTGCTGGGGCCTCTTATGTTGTTAATTGGTGGCTGTAGGGTTCTGGCAGCTTACCTGGTGGTGGGCTGGAATCAGCAAGGCTGGAACTTTCAGGCAATTCTAGGTTGCCTGCTTTTCCTTTCCTTTAGCTTTCTTCAGCTCCTTTTAGATGGGTGCTACAGGGTGGTTATCTGCCTGGGGCCCCTTGCAGTGCTGCCTCCCTTTGTTCACCTGAGGCACTGGGACACTCCTTTGCAGTAGAATGCCGAGGCACCTGGTGGTTTCCTGAGCTGGTTTCCACCGGTTTCCCCGCCCTCACTGAGGCACTCGGATGTCCAGGTGTTGTTATTTGCCTGCTCTACCACCTGGGCTTCAGGATCTCCTCCTGGTTGGCAGTTGGAGGCTGTAGGGTTCTGACAGCTCACCTGGTGTTGGGCTGGAATCAGCAAGGCTGGAACTTTAGGGTGACTCTAGGTTGCTTTCTTCAGCTCCTATCAGATGAATGCTGCAGGCTGCTTATCTGCCTGGGGTCCTTTGTAGTGCTGCTTCCCTTATTTTTGCTGAGGTACTGGGAGACCTGTTTGCTATAGAATGCCAAGGCACCAGAATCTCCTCCTGATGTGATAAAGTATGCCTTTCCGCTACCTGGGTGAGGCGCCTCCCATTCAGTACTGCTCCCCTTCCCCCAGGTAAGAGGGGCCTTTCCAGTTAATCCCTCAAGCTACCTGGGCTACTGCACTGCTGCTCCCTGTCTTTTTTCTCGTTCAGCTGCTCCAGGGCTTTTTCCAGGATGATATTTTCTGGGTTTTCAGAGGTTGATAGGGGAGGGTGAGAGTGACTACCTTTTTACTCCTCCATCTTGGCTCCTGGAAGCAAAACTCAAGAGTCCTAGTTTTTTAAACACAAGTTATCTTCCAGAGATGTTAGATGGCTGTCACTATGAATCATGGTCTATAACAATCTTCTGAAAATTAAATCTTTGATCCAGAAATCCAAGATCTAGGTCCTGGAAAGTCATTCTCCTTTGTAGTATACTCATCCCTTTCTTCTGAGGTCAGAATATTCAATCAGTGAATTAAATTTTTTTTGGTTCCAATTGTAATCTTCTGCTTGTAAAACCATAATCTAATGGCTCACCAAGAAGAGCTATTTACCAACACAATGCTCTCCTTGGGTAAATGTGACACTGAAAAAGTGGTCTACACTCAGTGCCGCCACATCCTCTCCTCTCCATAAAGAGAGCTAGTGAAGCCTTCTGATCAAAGTTCAGCACAGCTGGTCCTACAGAAACTTACAAAGGAAGGCAAATCTGGATTTAGCACTTCCAGCCTTTCCTTCATCCTGTTCCAAAGTATGCACTTTCTCCCTTTCCACATCTCCAAGGTACCCAATATACTAACAGTCTTTTCCACACTCCCTGCTCCACTTAGGATAAGGGGTTATAAAATTCATTCACACTAAGGTATAAGTGATGAAAATAAAAATGAAAATGTTCCTTTATTTGTGTCTTAAGAGGGTATAAAACTTGAAGCTACAGTGGAGAAAAAATTTCAAGTTATCAGCCACTGCTGGAGATTTCTGCATTTGGTATCGGGGGCTTGAGTGAATTCTTGAAATCATATCATAAGGGCAACCACCTATTGCAGCAACTCCTTATCTACTATATCAACAACACGGGTCCCCTGCAAAGGAACTGGCAAACTAGTGTTTAATAATTACTTTGTCTAGCCCATCAGTCCTTTTCTTTACAAATGTCTACAAAAATTTTGCAGCTCACTTCAGCATTGTGATTATCACAAAGGACAGGTTTAGAATTCTGCATGGCACGAGAGAAGCAACACTGGATTTCAACTTTGGCAATCTGAGCCCAAGTTTTAACACTGACACTTACCAGCTATGTGACCAAGACAAGTCACTTAACTTTTCTGAGTTTGTTTCTTCATCTGTAAAACTGGTGTGGTGATCTTTTACCTGGTGGTAGTATCTCACACTTGTGCCCTATTGAGTCATAGCATAGCAACAAATTGGAGTGACTGCGGCTAGATAGCCCGGGGCTTTGCCTGGTAATAACACTCCTTCAATATTGTAAACATTATCATTCATCTGCCATCCCTCCACTACTGTTCCTATGGCTAACAATGCCCACTTCTTTCCCTATACTTGTACTACTCTAGCACTGGTGACATAGGAGCAAGCTATCTCCAGGCCCTCATTCTCTTCACCCTCTCTAGCCCTCTTCAACCCTACCCCACCCATGTCCAAACCTGCCCTCCCCTTTAAAGGAATGGGCCCTCAGAAATTTCTGTTCCATAGTGAACACATTCTCTAGACCTCTTTTTCTCACACTCCTTCCATCTATTAACCCTGAGACCTGGCTCTGCCTAGATGACAGCATCGTTAGTCATGCTCTCAGAAGAAACAGAATACTCCATGTTCCCCACTGCTACTTCCAGATTCTTCCTTTAGTGCTACTACTCAACAACCTTTCCTCATTTCAAGTTCACTCCATTACAGTTTTAAACCCAATTCAGATAATAGTTGTTGTTGTGTTCTGGCCCCAAGGTCATTATCCTACCTTTCCCACGGAGTTAACTCTTTGGCCCAATGTCTCAATGCTTGCCATGTTACTAAGGAACTTCAACATCCACAATGATGCTCCCTCAAATTCCTTAACCTCTCAATTACTAAATATCTTTAAATTCCAATATCTGCTCTTTCACTTTAACCTCAGTAACACACAGGGATGGTCACATCTTAAATCTTGCTGTCATTCACAAGTGTTCCACTTTCATGATTAAAACTCTGATTTTCCTCTGTCTAATTATAGCCTCCTATTATTCCAGCTCTCCCTTTGCCTCAACTCTCCTAAGCCTATTCTTCACTCACACCATACCTCTAATCCCTCCATCTCTAAGTATTATTTCAGGACATTAGTCCTGCTCTGAATTTACTTTCTGCCCTTTCTAATCTCTACCTTATATTTAGCCAATTTAACTTATCATCTTTGATTCTCAGATCCTTTACACCCCTGTCCTATAGTTCATCTCTCACCAAATTTCATTCCAGGATAATTCCAACCATCTGCCTTACATGCTTCTATTCAAATGCTGCTGAATGGGAGAGGAGGAAATCACACAACTGGGTTGACTAGTTACTTTATAAATTTATGTTATCCAACTTCAACTACACCCTCTACTGCAGCAAGGCAGTTTTTTAATTCCTCTCCCAACTGATTTCCTCTCTCACTTCCCACAGAAACTATTCTAAAACCATCTTTTCTTTCCTTATGTCTCCCATACTTCTACTTCTTCTCTTTCTCAGCTGCAGGCTTTACCTTTTACTATACTGAGAAAACTGAGGCCACTCAGATGTGAGCTCCCTTTTCATATCAAAATTCCTTGATATTATTCCTCACTCCTTTTCCCCATCTGACAAAGAAATGGATTTCTTATACCAAGGTCAATATATATCCTTGATTCCATCTGCTCTTATGTTCACAAGCAGATTACATGTCTATGTCTATTTACATCCCTTTTCCCAAGTCCCTCCTAAGCTTCAATCCAACATCAATTGCCTATTGAACATTTCAAAGTGCATGTTCCAGAAACATCTTCAACTCAATGCATACAAAACTGAACTAATTTATCTTTCCCCCCAAGCTTCTTTATTTTTGTTGAAGGCACTGCCATCCTAGTTCCCACTGGACTTATCCTTGACTCTTCACTTTTCCTCACTTTGTATATCCAATCAGTTGTCGGATCTTGCTATTTTTATCTATCTATTTATATCCTGCCATATACAAACCCTTTTTTTACTCACACAGCTACCATGTTAGTTCAGGCCCTTATCACCTTTCTCTTAGATTACTGCAATACTTCCTAATTTGTCTTCCTATCTTAAGTTTTTCCTTAATCTGGTCCATCCTACATATTGCTGCCAAAGTGATTTTCCTTAAGTTCAGACCTAACCATGCCAATCCCCTAGGAAATAAATTCTAGGGGCTCCAGAAAAGCAACATCACTTTTGTTTAGCTTTTAAGGCCATGTCAACCTGATTCAGCTTACTCTTCCAGCTTCACTGTATACAACTCTACCTCCCAAATCTGTGATCCAGCCAATTTGGGGTTTTCTTTGTGCCTCTCAGAAAACATTCATATATTCATCTTCAGCTTCTATGATTTTGCACTGTCCGTCTCCCCTGTATGAAATGCATGTGTTGTTACCTCCACCCTGCTGCTGACTCCTTCATCTCCCAGAATCCTTCTCTTCTTTCAAGATGAAGTCTCTATATGAAGCCTTTCCTGATCCCCACCTCTACCTGCTAGTGTGCTCTCTTCCAAACCACCCTCTAGTAAACTTGGTAGATATTAGTATTGATTCTCCTTACATTTATTTTTACGTTGTTGTATTTGTGCTTCTCTCTCTTTTTAGAATATAAGCTTATAGTGAAAACATATTGTTTCATTCTTTGCATTTCTATCTCCAGTGTCCAGAATGGTGACTGAAACTCAATAAATACTTGTTGACTGATGTTTCCTATCTCAAAGTGCCATATAATGTGAACTTCAAAAAAATTTTTTGAGAAAAACTCAGTCCTTGACATTATAATTTCTTTTTTGAAATTCCACTTGGAATGAATTTTACGAAAATAATTAAGAACAATCACAACTGAGAAATGTCAGAGGAGAAACAGAATTTACCATTCATAAATTTCACGTAAATTTAGTTTCATCCACCAACTTGGCATATTTCTTTATCTTGGAAATATTATTTTAAAAGCCCAATAATACATCTATGGTCTTCAGAATCATCAAAAGATTCACCTTCCCTTGATCCCTTTATGCAAAGTCTTACCTTTGTTAGGTCCTTGTAAAGCTCTGGATACAGCAATGCCATTTCTGGTTTCACATCCTGATCCAAAACTAAAGAGAATACTGGAAACATGGTATAGATTGTTGCATACCTCAAAAAGTAAAGATATAAGAAATGTGAAATTTCACAAAGCAGTATATGAAATTTCTATTACATGGTTACTGAAATAAATTCAGGGTCATAGCACAGGATAAAAGCACTTAGGCTGTAATTCAGAATATCAATATTGAAAAATATATCTCATAGCCTACAATATGACTCATAGGCTCCCAATATTCACTTTATCACTCAATCCTTTATCATGCCATTTTAAAGGAAATCTTGCAGATTAGTAAAACATTTTGATAGATCACTGAACTGACAGAAATAAGGATAATAATAACAACAACATTTATATGTTACCTACTATGTTCCAGGCTCTGTGCTAAGTAAGTAATTATTTCATTTGATCCTCACAACCACCCTGGGAGGCAGGTGCTATTATTACCCCTATTTTATTAACCCTGGTTGAGGAAACTGAGGCAAACAGTGGTAAAGTGATTTGCCCAGGGTCAAAAACTGGGGATCATGAAGCCAGATTTGAACTCAGGTCTTCCTGACTCTAGGCCCAGTGATCTTTCTACTATACCATCTAGTTGCCACATATCTAATCATGTCATCTGATTCTGTTCCCAAACTTACAGGAGATGAATGCCCTCTTGAGCATTCTGAATATGTCTTATATGGATGTTAAAGCACTGTTCTTGGAGAGGACTATGATACCAGGGAGGTGATGCCATGACATGTAAGTGAACTGGATTTAAGTGAGGGAGGGCTGTGCAAAGTCACCAGCCTCACTTTCTCCTCTAGAGCCAGTGGCAAGGTATAAATCAGGACAAGTGTAGATGGCCCTAGATGCAGTGGGAGATCCTGACCTTTTTAAGCTAAGTTCTTTAACAGGTCTCAATATGACTGAGGCAATGCCCATTCAGTAATTAAGGGTAGGTAAGAAATGAGGCAGAGAATAGCCTCTTTTACCTAGTCAAAAAAAAAATCAATCTGGGAAAGGAAGATCCTCAGAGTTTCTGACCAAAACAGAAACAACTGCTGGGACCTATCACTGGCCAATCAATGAGAGCCAGAGTGATTTGGGTTTAAGGCATGGTCCTTAATAAAGAAATCTAGCCCATAAACCCCAAGATATCTGGCCAGGATTCACCAACAAAAATTTACATTCCACTGGACAGAGCACTTATAGGTAAAGGTGTGATACCCTATGTGGACCAAGGGAAAGAAGGAAGGAAGGAAGGAAGGAAAGAAAAAAGACATTAATAACTGCTTATAGACTCATACCTACCTTCTAGACTGGAAAAAGGAACAATAATTCCCAAAGTAAGTTGACAGAGGGGATGTCAAAGTTTCTGATACTGGATACTAATGTTTTAAAAGTGGCTTGGCCACTTTTACTCACAATATTGCCCAAGGTGGCCACTATCCTCTCTCTCTCTGTTTCCTAATGATTATCCTTCATTTATTCTCGTCTCTCCCCTGGAGACAGGAGGTCCAATGATTGCTATTGATTTTGCAGATCCAGCATTAAAACTTATTCATTTTCCTAGTAACTTCCCTTGTACTGCCAAAGTAACAACAACAGCATCAAAAGCAACAACTCTAGCAGGTGCTTGGTCTAAGGCCTTCCTTTTTCTAAATCATTGCTGAAAATGCTATATGGGGTCGAAATGAAAGCTTTACTGAAAGTGATAATACGATTAATTTTCAAAAAATGCAGCAAGGTCCCAATTACTTAAAATCATGAATGCTATAAAGTGGTCACATATATTTGAATTTATACTACTCAAAGTCATAATTGTGTAAACTATTGGTATTTGGCTCCAGCCCACTAGAAATACATAGTGAGAATTTGAACATATGCTACCATTTCATAAGATTAATTATCCATACTAATCTGAACCTAGCTAATACACTTTCTTTTTGTTTCTATGAATTATGTTACGGAAGGTTAATAAAGTGATCTGGTATAATCTTATTTCACCAAATCTCTTGGTTGCTTGCTATTTTTTCTCTAGGTGACTGTAAGTTGCTTAATGATTTATTCTAGTACCTTCTCATACAATGAAGATAAACTTGTTGGCCTATATTTAGATTTTTCCTCTTTTTCCCTCATTATTCTATTTTTCCCAACATTTAAAGACTTCTGTCCTCTTTAGTTTTCCCAATCTTATCCATATACATTAGTGCTATTTTTTTTGTATTCATGGGCTGATGTTTTAAAAATCACTGGCAAAGTTGATTTAAAGATACTTTAAAAAAGACAGCTGATTTATCATTTATCATCATCATGTCCCCAAATTGGGGTAATATTGCCTTATAAAATTTTGAAGAATTAAGGACTGGTAAATTTATTCAAAGCAAATTTTAATACTTCTTGGGTCACAAGCTGTAGGGAAGTATCATACATTAGATTACTATAATAAAAGCATTTTTTAAACCTATATAAATGTGTTATTAGTGTTATCAGAGACAGTAGGTTTTCAAATTCAATCATAACTTCACTTTCTTAAGTAATAATGATTTCTAAATTAAGGAAAAGTTCATCCTCTCAAATATGCAAAAGGGGCTGGAATGATTACATTGTATATTGACGTCCTTGGAAGAAAGGCATTACAGAAACTCAAGATATAATTAGTACTATTTACGTAAAATCAGTGCTATTTTAAAAAAACTGTAATGTAATAACTATTATAGAGTGTTAAACAATGGCAGAGCACAAAAAAGTTAAAACAGCAGAAAACTTGTTCCTTCTTGTAATTTAAAAGATTTTTGCCCTTGGTTTTAAAATACTATTTGTTCCTGGAGACAGGAGGGTACTGAAGGGACTACAAAACTTATATTAACTTGGAAAAATTCTACTGAAATATTTAACCAACATATGCTATCATCCATGTATCATTTGTCCCTATTCTTTCATTACATCCAAGGTTTGAGATGAGGCCTGGGTAAATTTTAAAGCAAAATTCCTGAAAACAGAAGTTGAAATGAACAGGCCTCATGCCCCCACAGCAGAAACAGGAAAAGAGAGAAGACAAAAAAAAAAAGAGGATTGCTGGAATTTGGGGTGACAAGAGTGCTATACAATTCACACTTGTCACAGAATACATGACCTAGAACAAAAAAATACATGTATACAGCACATAGTCTACCAAGGGTAAAGAATGCTGGTAATATAAGAAATAAGCAGGAGTCTAATACTAATTTGAAGAAATCATGTAGAGGCATTGAGACTCCGGGGATAATATGAGTAGATCAACAAATGAATCAATGGCCAGATTTTATAAAATGAGCAAGGATAGGGACTATCACCAACGCAGATACATAGAGACTTTCAAGGATTTCTCTGTGAAGGTCATATAGTAAGAGAAATATTCACCTAATTTGGAGTGTTCATATCCATTTACAAGGACTCTCTCTTCTAATTATGTTCTGTCATTGCCTTGTGAATCTTTCTCCTTGGCTCCACCCCCTTTCTGTTACTGTACCTCATTCCTACAAAAATATCAATTTCCTGTGTGTGATAGAATATTGCCCCATGGTATGAATCTTTCCATGCCCCTCAGTGTGCAGTTTCTTACTGACCTTTGCCTTTTTGTTGTTAAAACACACCCTCATACACACACACACATCCACAAAAACAAACCATTTACTTTGAAATCTCATGCCCTCCCATTCTTCTGGGTGTCACTTGTCCCCATTAGCTCTGATTCCCCTTCTTCTGAAGCAGATGAGCGGTCTTTTTAAGTACCAAATCTTTACAGATTATTTTCTCTGTAGCGTCTCCATCTCTATTTATAGAATATCTCTCTTCTCCAATGGGAATAGTCATCAGTAGTATCCCCCTTCCACCCCTGAAACAAGATTTACCACTTTCTTTCCAGCCCCCTCAGGCACTAAAGTTATCTTCTTAAAGCATAGGTCTGATCATTCCCTCCACCCAATAAACTCCACTGGTTTCCTATCACCTCTAGGATTAAAGATAAAATTCTCTGGCACTCAAAGCCTTTCAAAACCTAGCTCCTTCCTACCTTTCCAGTCTTCTTACACCTTACTCCCTTACCATGTAAACTTTGATCCAGTGACACTTCTCATTCTTTAATTCAGTCTTACAAAAATCACTGATTCACCAGTGGAGAGATGTTATGTTTTAGGCCTGTTTTGCTACCATCATGTTTATTTGATTTCTGTTTCCACCTTTGCCTCCTCAAGTATATTTAGAAAGAAATCTCTTCATGGTCTCTCTGTTGTTATTTTGTTGTGTTGTCCTTGATTGTTGTATATTAGTCTTTCTTGTATATCTATTTTATGGGACATGTGAAAGGCAAATAATTTCTTCAGGTATGATTTTCTTCCTTGGAATCCTTTGAATGCCACCCATTTGCCCCTTTTAATTGAATGCCCATCTTTTTTCATTAATAGTTAGGCTCAAGATTTTAGGGTATGTCACCTTGGGTGGTTTCTCAGCTCCTTTGCTCTTTGGAACACATTTTATTCCCTCTTGTGGTTTCTGGTGGATACAGAATAGTCTTGTGTATTCAAATTATCTTTTCTTTACATTTGAGGGTCTTTCTTTTGGTTGCTTGCAGATTTTATCACTGGAATTGTTAAATTTAATCATTATGTGTACTGAAGTTGCTGGTGATCTGTGGATTATTATTATTATTGATTGGGATTTTGTTTTCTGGGATGTTTTCTTGTATTATTTTCTGCACTATGTTGTCCAGGCGTTTTGACTGGACACGTCCTTCTGGGAAACCTATAATCTCTATGTATCCTGTCTTTGTGATCCATATGTTTTTTATTTGTATGAGTATCATGCTTTCTTTCCACATTATTGCTTTTTTATTTCTCCTCTTTCAGATTATCTTTTACTTCTATGCAGCTGTACTTCCAGTTATTCTTTTTTCTTTGGTTAGACTTGCCAGTATGGATTCCAATTTTTCTATTCTGCTAATTAATTTTCCTCTGTAGGCCATAAATTCTGCTTCATAATTCTTGGTCTCTTTCAAACTATTCAAAAACATATTATTTTGGTTTGATGCTCTTATGGGTTCTCATGGAAATCCAAATGGTCCCCTGCCTCATCAAATGGCTAACTCTTACCTTTGTCTTGCAATATTTATTCTTATTTGCCTCAATTCTTTTACCTAATCTGGAGGCTGTATTCTCTTCTGATATGAATATATTTTCTGTTGGTTTATCTACTTATGCTCAAGTTCTTTAACTGAGTTTTCTTCCTCTTGAGAGCTTTAGTAATTTCAGTCTTTTTTTCCCCTTCTTATCTCTCTCTTTCTGACTCCCGCCCCTTTGCTGTCAGTTTTCCTGGGTGAGGGACCTTAAAGCTGTCTCAGCCACCTCCCATGATGGGCAATTCACATTTCATAGTCCTTAGTTCTTGTGCAAGTGACATGTGGAAGCAGGGAGAGCACAGAACTGGCTCCAGCAAGATGCTGGGCTCCTTCCCTCAGGGTTAGTACTGTGTAACACAGACACATACATACACCCTGCCTTAGTTCCTTCTGTTCCTCAATGTTCTTGAAGAGCTGTGTTGCAGCACTAAGCAGCGCCACACTGCTGTCTCAGCTAGAGCAAGCATCTGCTTTTTGGTTTTCTGTCCTGAGGTGGGAAGAGGGGATGGTGTTGAGTTCTGTTACAAAACTGTGAGCTGCTTTTGTTGTTCTGCTGCCAGAGTGCAGTGGTTAGTGGAGGAGGGGGTTAGGGGTTAGGGATTAGCCTTGTCCGTTATTAGTTGACTGAACTGTTACCTCATTAAGGTTCTTAGTGTCCTACATTGTGGAGATAGCAGAAATTGCTTTGTCTCTTATTCATAATTCCTATTTTTGGCCAGATTTGAAGAAATTGTGAGGATCACTGAAAATGTCTAGTGAAAATGTCACCTGGCCATCTTGTTAGTCAAGTGATCAAGATGCCACACCAAATGTGTCTTAACTG
The DNA here is from genome assembly GCF_003287225.1 of Phascolarctos cinereus. NCBI lineage: Eukaryota > Metazoa > Chordata > Mammalia > Diprotodontia > Phascolarctidae > Phascolarctos > Phascolarctos cinereus. The sequence goes on along the minus strand of NW_027555847.1, from coordinate 544,609,320 downwards.
CTGCATCTGATGGTCTTTTCTCAGTTCCTCTACTGCACATGATGCTGATGACAACTCTCTCCCTCCTCCTGGATACTCTGTACTTAGTGGGTTTTGTTTTTTTTTTAATGATGCTCTTTAGGTTCTCCTCCTGCCTTTCTGACCACTTCTTCAATTTCTATTGCTGACTCGTCATCTATGTCCACATACCTATTTGTGCTTGTTTCCCAAGATTCTGCTCTAAGCCCATTTCTCATCTCTCATGAGCTCCCATGATTTTAACTATCATCTCTACACGGATGACTCACACACACAGGTACACAGTACGCATACATCCATACAAATATATGTGTATACACATACACACTCACCCAGCACTAGTCTCTAGGAACTATGTTATTCTTTGAACTCATATTCCTAGTGCCTAGCACTTTGCCTGGAACAAAGAGGTGATTCATATCACTTGCTTTTATCAAATGCATGCTAACTGATTGATTTATGAAGGACACTGACAAGCTGGAGAATTTCCAAAGAAGGTCACCTAGGAAGGTGAAGGGCCTTGAGTTCATTCATATGAGTATTTGAGTTGTAAATTTTAAGCTTGGAGAAAAGAAGGCACAGAGGGAGACATGACAGTAGTCAAGTAAGGCTGCCACAGGGAAGAGAGATTAGCCTTGTTCTCTTTGGCCCACACAGTCAGTGTGTCAGCCAACAAGCATGTATTAAGCACTAACTATGTGCCAGGAACTATGCAAAAAAGAACCAGACACAATGAGTAGAAGTTATAGCAAGGAAGATGTGGGCTTAGAAGAAGAAAAACTTCTTTACAATTAAGAGCTATCCAAAAGTGAAATCTGCTGCCTCAGAAAGTAATGTCTTCTTTTTATGTCTTTTATGCAAAGGTTGGATGACTAATGATTTGGGATACCAAAGAGGCAATTCCTGTGCAGGTACGTGGTCTATAATGTTCTTTCCAACTTTGAGAGTCTATAATTCTAACATATAAGAAGACATGGTAACGCTGTTGTAGTCAAAAGAGAAAGCTAAAGAATACTATTAGCAACTAGCATGGACTCTTATGAATGCTAACTAGTGGCACAGAAGTAATTAATACCCCCCAAAACAATGGCATAATGTGAAAGCAACCCTATGAAATAGCATAGTTAGTCATTTAGAATGCTTGTTTAGAGGCATCATGTATAGTGGAAAGATAGCTGGACCGTTAACTCTAAATCTATGTTCCTAAGAAATAGCAACAAGAAATAGAATAGTGTAAAATACGAAGATGTTTTTATTTTGTTAATACTAATGACTACTGAAATTATAATCACTTCTTCTGTCTTATTCAAATTACACAGCCCAAACTATGCACTATTGCTTATTTGAGTCTCCACTTTAGCATTCTTGTAAGTTCTTTTTTAAATTGGAGGTGGAAAAAGGAAAGTAGGAATGAAACTCAGACCAGCATTTAGAGAACAGTCTAGTATTAATAATTGAAAAGAACTTCCATGCCATTATATCTTGTTGGGAATGTAGCTTAAATGTATGTTTCCCATGATGAGTCTCCAGCTCATTTATTTTACTTCATATACTTTAAGAAACGAATTCACCTAATGAATGGACTCATTAATTAAATTACAAATGAGGATTCATTTGAAAGACTGAACACATAAGCTATATAATTTTCAATGTTGCAAAAGAATCTATAGTGAAAAGTATTTAAAGTCAGACTGTGCAATGATATCAGATTTCAAATGCCAATTTCAGCCTTTTAACCCTTCACATCTAATCTTTTTACCTCTAAAAGATGTTAACACTGAACTAGTATCTGCCCAGTCTTCACTAGTATTTTGGGATCTATGTAGGTCTATAATCCTATTTTGCCTAACAACCGGTGCAGAGATTAATGGTGAGAGCTCAAAAAGAGAAATCTATGTTTACTCCATGGCTTAGTCCAACAGTTGTGCTGAGTTTATTCCCTGATATAATTGCAATGAATGAGGAAAATGGAATCAGCCCCACCTAAAAAATTAAATTTCTGCTCTGTAAATAAAGTGGGACAACACAAGATGAGTTTGTTCTCATAATTTATTCTTATATATATCGTATTTTGTAATGCGATATTTCAAAAGTTTTTAGTATAGATACCTAGAGAACTATGATGTATACTCAGTAAAAGACAAAAAGAATGCACATGTGATTATTAATGTACATTTTGTCATTTGTTATGTCTCACCCAATTTTAAAGAAATATCCCAAATCTTTATTTTCTTTGTTTCTGTGTTGATATCTTATCACCTCAACCCAATTATGAGGTAAACAATACTAAGGGATCATGCAGCTGTAAGACCTGACTTTCTTTAACTTACTATTGATGACAATGTCTTCATTGGCCCCACCCCTTTGGCTCTTCCCCTTTTCATTATGCCACAGGACCCTTTTTAAAAATCTCAGCTCCGTCACGGTTCCTGACACAAATTATGGCTTCCCCATGAAAACAGAAAATCTAATGAGAAAATTTAACAGTGCACTGGCAAAGAGAACAAATGTACAGGTGTCATCTTGAAGTTCACTCAAGCAAAATATTAGTTTTTCACATTGGTATTATTCATTCGGAACATTAACCATTCTGAAAACGTATGAAGAATTAATCAGAAACAACACTATATTTTCCCCCAAAAAAACAAAGTTCTCTCATAAAAGATATTACTAAGTACTGTAAATACTGGATTTAACTTACCCTACCATTAGGAATCCCTGGTACAAAGGAACAGATGCAAAATAGAAGACTGAAGAAAACACAGCCTTAAAGAGAGAACACAATAAATAATAAAAAGAAAACAACTGAGTTTTCAGTAATTCACATTTACATTATTCTTCATGCAGGCTGCTCAGAGTGCCTTATTATTAAAATCTAATAAAATAAAACAAAACGGAACAATCAAGTACTCTACAGTAACACTGGTAATCCATTTTAAATGTCATAGCCCTCTGTGGGTATACCAAAAACACAAAAAGGTTTAAATACCTGCATAGTGGAAATAATAAGGCCCCTGTGCATGACAAATTGACCAAGTGCTGCTGATCTTTTGTAGCTGTTTCGGCCATGTACCATTAGCAATCTGCCAATGTGTTTAAACTGTGTGATAGAAAAATCTGCTGCCAGAGAAGCTTGCTTTCCTTCCTTAAACAAAGACAAGAGAAAGTCCTTTTAAGATACCATATAACTTAGAAACATTACTTCAAAAAACACTTTTACAACCCATACATAAAAATTTCACTGTTTTGAAATACATTTTCACTATACAAATACATACTTCGTATATGTATGGTTAAAGACAGAGAATAGCTTACAAATCATGTAATACAGTTCTCTCATTCAACAGATGACAACACTCAATGATGTATTTCTTGAATGTGTGTGTGTGTACACAGGTGCTTTATGAACAATTGGGATATACACACATAGCCAATATATTTGGATAGCCTAAGAATACTTAATGTTAGTTCATGTTAAAAGGAACCTCTCTTATGTATATCTTAAAAGTTTAGTTATAGAAATCTCTAAATATTAAAGATCTCTAGTAATCTAAGGAAACATAAGGGCTTATATAAGATTACTTTTCCAAAGTTCTAAATCTGCACTTTTTGTAGATGTGGGAAAAAAAAAACCAAGAATGAAACCTATGCTAGCATAGAGAGATGTAATACCAGTAATTAAAAAACAAAACAAAAAATCCCTCAACTATTAAAACATTATGCATTTTTCAAAAGAAAGAAAACTATTGAATTTGGGTTGTTAAATCAAGTTTATTAAGGACACCAAAGTGAAGACGTGAACATAAGAAAATACCTTTCCTTCAATTCCAATTCCACAGTCAGCTGCTTGGATCATGCTGACATCATTTCCTCCATCACCTAAGAAGAAATAAAAACTATAATTTTCAGCTCCCCTCCCTTACTATTCGGTCCTGCAAATGCTTAATTTCCAGAAGCAGATGAACTAATCTAAATTTGGAGACTAAACCCAATTTTGCTCATGGCTCTTAAGACACCTCTTTATCTAAAAACATTATACTCCTAAAAGTAAGCAGCTTATAAAATGTGGGGAAACAACATCAAAAAGGTTTTTAGATGGGACTTCCTGCATTTCATTACAAATGATACTCACTATTGCCACCTACTGACCTATTACTGGTTTTGGTTTTGTTCAAATAAGGCTACAGGCATAGAGAATGTGGAAGTGACTTACCTATTGCACATGTACGTTTGCCTGTGTGCTGTTGCAATAATTTAACAATATGTGCTTTCTGCGTAGGTGAGCAGCGACAGCAGACCACTGCAGGGCATTGACATGCCAGCTCTACAAGTTCGTGCTCATAGTATTTTAAACAAACCTAGAAAACAAAGTATTTTTTCACTATATTTTGTTTTTCTAGAACAACTTTAATAACACAGAGATCTATTTAACTTGATATAACAAAGCAATGGAAGAATATCATTATCCTTTTTTCAGATGTGAGGCTTACCTGCATTCTTTAGGTAACTATCTTATAAAAATTATTGGATAAAGTATAGATATTTTAATTAAGATGAAATATAGAATGAAGATGATATAACTGAGCCTTTATTAATCACCCCCAAATATTTATAGCATAGCCTGTGATATATAAACCCACTGAGCCCAAATGTAATTTTTAAAAAATCTGTATATAAAAATGCTACATTGTCAAAAAGTTGGGCCTAGATAGTTTAGTTCTTCAAGATCTAGTTAGAAACATAAAAGTACCTAGAACAAGAGAAAAATGGGGGGAAGAACAAACAAAAATAACACCCTCCCCAAATTCCATAATAAATACCACATGCATGTGATAATCAACATTATATATTGATATCTACCACTGAATGAATATAAATTTAACAGATGAGGGGAACCTGGTCTCTTACCTCCTCTCACCCCTGACCTCAGCTGTAGTCACAAGATATAATCACAAATGATGTCACCTCATGTGTTAACGAGATATTAACACCCTGCTACTCCCTTATGAAGTAGAAACAACTTTGTCTGACTGAATTGGAAAGGGCAGGGTAACTGTTTGGGTTGAAAACTGGCTAGCACATGGAAGCATTAAAGAGCTCAGCCTGACAATGGCAAAGGCAGTTTGAGAGTACAAGGCAGTCTACTGTAGAGGGGAGGAGGAGATTTCTCTCCTTCCTGTCCCACCACATACCATAACATTTAATAGCAAAGCAGGCACTTAGCTGGAGACTCCTAAGCCAACAGTTGGAGCATCAGCTGGAAAGAGTCCGAGCCAAAAGTTACCAGAGTAGAGGCACACGCGCTTTTCAGACAAGGAGACAAAGAGGAAATCACTCCTGATTCCAAAGAGGAGCTTTAAGGAACATGACCTCTTATAGCAAAGAAAAGGCTGGCTATGGACTCAAGAGAGAGCTAGCCTTGGTAACCCAGAATAGGACTACAAACAGAAGCATAACCTGGGAGCTCAGCTTTGGAACGTATCCAACAGAGACTGCACCAAAAGAACTCCACAAGGAGGAAAAAGACATCAAGGCGTACAGTTCTAGAGTTGTCACATTATATTTGCTACATAAGTCTTATTACTGTTGTGCGCTTTTGTGTTCACTCCTCCCACACGGAAATGAATATTTGTTGGAAAGTGTGTTGCAGGTTTATGGGAAGGAATGTTTTGTAGTTACTCATCTTACTATGACTTTACCAAGTTAATATGTCTTTATCAAGAGCTAGCTGTATCTACTGGCTGAACGTTCACTAGAAGTACACTGACTGGGGCATCTGAGTTCTAGTTTTAAGAGTGGATATCTTTAGAATGTGAGGCAGTTACTGCCCTCTAGGAAACCATACCATCTCAAATTTGGGATGTGGCCCAAAGAGAGTGATGCTGAAATTTTTGGTTATTAATGAAACATGCACTTTATTAACTTGATATACATGTAATAATACATACACAAATAATTAAAGGCATATATTTAGCCCTGCAAATTAGTAAGTGGTCTACTGTATAGATGAAGCTGGATACTAAGGATGTTCTTATAGGACTAAGGGTGACCACTCTACCTCACACAAGGGTTATACGTACATTATGTCTTGGGTAGTATGACCAGTTCTGAAAATAAAGAGTATGGATTGTGATATACTGGGGTGGCAGGGAGTAGGTTGGGCAGGAGAAGGTAGTAGAAAAGCTGTGGAAATTTTCCTATTCAGTAGGCATGCTGCTAGGCAGTTTTCAAGAAGAATATATATATATATATATATATATACACACACATATATATATATATATATGTATCTCTGTGTGTGTGTGTGTGTGTACTTACAAGAAAGATATAGGTTTTATTTTAACAACTGCACTACTTAGGTGCATTAAAGTTCTCCTCTGGTGATTTTTTATGGGGTAGAGGTGACCCTGGGCTATTGAAGACCATGCTCTGAAGAAGAAGAAGAATGTGAGCTCTGGCAAGCCCTAACAAAAAGATTTAAGTACTGAAGTTTGAAAATCTTTAAGTACTCTATACTGCTTTTTAAATCAAAACTATGAATAATAATGCAAATTTATTTAATTTGACTGAAAAAAAGCACTGGAGGAATAAGCTGGATGGACAGAGCTCCATTAGGGAAACAGATTGTGTCCAAAGACCAGGGTAGTTAAGTGCAAAAAGGTTTATTACTTATCAGGCTACTAGGTTGAAATCTATGTCATCAGTTCATGGTATAGAATAGCTCAAATCATGGATCCATGAGATATTGCTTGACTGTAGGTTATTTTTGCTGTCTGCTCTCCTCAGCCCCCAATCTCCAAACATGTATTCTCTTTTGAATGCAGGGGAAGAATATTATTTCAAGGGTTGTGCATAGGGAAGAGAACTCAGAGCATTTTGTTATCCTCATACACTTTGAAAGAACTCTGGGTAATGATATGACAGTTGATATACGTTAAGCCAAGGGCACACAGACACAGAGCTTGAAATAAATTAGGTCAGATTTTAAAAAAGGCTTCAGGTAACTGAAAGTAAAATTGAAAATGACCTAGAGTGTTGCACTATATAATTCTTTAGGCTACTAAATACTCACTGTAATCAGATACATGCTATTAATAGGAATAGGGACTGTGATTTCATGGGCATAGGGAAGTCCTCCTACTTGTTCAGGTTAGCACTTTTGTAAGGATGGGGGCTCCCTGACTCAATCAATCCTATCAAACTCCTTCACTTAAAGTAATTGACCAGATGCTACATGCAAATGAATCAGTCAGAGATGAACCAGGCCTGAACATCTTCATTCAATCAAGGCATCTCAATCAGGTGTTACCAGAAGTCTGTTTGGACTGTCGAGAGACTACCAAATTGAGGCTTATGTAAAACCAAGAATCAAGAATTTGTACCTCAGTGGTACTGTGGCAAGCCAGCTGCCCACCCATCTGGGAGGGGAAGAGAAGGGAGCATCTCCACCTCTTCTGATTCTCCTTCTTTCCCCTACTAAATCCCCTCCCCTCAGCTTTGAGGAGAGGAGGAGACCTCCGTGAAATTTAGGTCTGAGGGTTTGGTTTTTTCCTTAGCTCTGTGGAGTCACTTGAATGTCTGGACAATGGCTTCTGGAGTGAAGGCTGGAGGAGGGGCAGGCTGGGCACAAAGGAAAAAGCAGATTCAAGGTTGGACAAGGAGCCAAGCAGAGAAGTGACACTATACTTAAGGGGAACTTAGTGTGTATCTCATGAAGGGGAAAAAGGTATCTCTAGCAGGCAGGATCTGTGAGTTACCTCCTTTGATGTGTGTGCTCTCAGCCTGAGTCCATCTTTCTCTGGACTTTGCATGTATTCCTGGGAGAGTATGCCATAGCCTTTTTGGAGTTGTTTCATATGGACTCTACCATCAAATAACACATTAATTTCTCAAAGCTAACAAAGTCAGGCTAACAAATTGGTATCAACCAAATATCAAGGCAAGGTATATGGGGCTAATGAGCTACAGCATATGAGAACCACTCCTAGCCCGAGGGATTATAACCTGCTGGCCAGTGTGAGGGGGACTGGCAGAATTGCTGCAGAGCCCATGCTATATAGCTTGTCTGTGGCTCAGAGGCTTAGAGTGTTGTTGAGAATATTAAGAAGGTAAATGATATGTGTCACAGGTGGAACCTGAAGCCATCATCTACTCTATCAGGTTGCTTTTCTCTGATATTAATAAGTTTCTGAAAATTTTAAAAACTGGTTAAAATGGGCTATTGGATTTATTTGAATCCAAAAAAAAAATATTCGGTTAAGAAAGAAGTGGTTACTAGCTTACTTTAGCTCCGCCTTACCTCTAAAGAGTCTCCAGCTATGACTAGGGCACAGTCATGTTTTCTTCTAAAGGCATTCAGCTCCAAGTGAGCTTCTCCCCGATTAGTTACCTTAATTTGAGAGAGAAAGAAGGGGAGGAAGAGGGAGAGGGAGATAGACAGGGGGAGGGGGAAGGGGAGGGGGAGGGAGAGGGAGAGGGAGAGGGAGGGGAGGTATAAAAGAAAATTCAACCAAAATTAACAAAATACTTAAAACATTCAAAAGGACAATGACCTATATAAATACTAACATGTTACTACAGAATAGCTATTTTAGAAACTAAAAGCATGTATTTAAGCATACTGACTTGTTTAGCATTTTTCTTATACTTCTTTCTGCAGGGAATAAATATTAACTTATTTAATACTGATTATTTTCTGATTTGTAGCTACCCACTGATTTGTAGTGAGCCCATACTGTACAATAAAAGGATCAGTACATAACTCAGAGATGAAAGTAAATTAATTAAAATCTGCACACTAGAAATTTCAAAGCTCCATTGAGATGAAATGATTCAGAACTGTATTAAACACTCTTCATGTACTATTACCTAGTATTTTGCCATAGTACCCCCTCAAAAGAGACAGGGAAGGGAAAGAGAAGGGAATAAGCATTTATAAAGTACCTGGCTGTGCTAACTGCTTTACAATTAATATCTCATTTGATCCTCACAACTCAAGGAAGAAGGTGTTATTATTATACTCATTTTACAGGTGAGGAAACTGAGGCATATAGAGGTCAAGTGACTTGCCTAGGGGTCACAGAGCTAGTAAGTGTTGAGGCCAGATTTGAATTTAGGTCTTGTTGACTCCAAGCCCAGCACTCTATTCACTGTGCTATCTCAACCCCTCTAATAGGAACTGGACCTGTGATTTTACTTGAACATAGAACTCCTGGGTGAGGAAACTCCCATTGCTGATGTAGGTTAGCATTTTCTCTGCAACTTAAAATCTTAGAGAGTTGCCTAGAAGCACTTCTTTTAAGAAGAGCTGAAGGGGTCTAAAATGGAAAAGGTTTAAGAAGTCCTGGCCTAGAGCACTTAAGGGTAAGGTGACTTGCCCATGGTTATGCAAATTCTGTACATCAGTATAAGACTTGAACTCAGGACTTCTTGGCTCTGAGGCCAGCACTCTCCTTAGAACGAAGCTTTCAAGATAAGATAACAATCATGACTATTTGACCTATATGCTTTCTCTTCCAGTGAAGTCCTACTTGGATGCCTCATTACTGTGTAGAACTGTGCTGGTATCTCAAAGGACAAGCCAATACAGCAATAACTGTAGATGAGCCTACCAAGCTGGAAAGCTGCAACTCTGGGGTCAATGATGGACTACAAGTGTCTGATCTCTGAGAAGCCTGGTTAAGTGCTACAAGGGAGTGCATTGTTGCTGGTTATAGCAAGTCATGGTGTTCCATTATCATGTGGAGGGACTTTAATGTGCATTGGTGCTGGAAGTACCCACTCTAATGAAAACACAAATCTTTTTACATTTTATATTACACAGACAGAGTACTTCATATGAACAAAGTGATTTGAAAGGCAATATGTTGTAACAGAAAGAAATATGGTACTGTGGAGACTAGCTAGCTGGGTCATTCTGGGCAAAAAACTTAATATATTTGAAACCTTAGGTTCTTTACCTTTAAAATGGAAACAATAATAATAATAATGATGATAATGATAATGATAACAATAATACTAGCACTATAGCACCGGATAGGGCTATTGGAAAGAAAGTTTAAAAGCCTTAAAGCACTATAGAAATGTGAGTTACTATTATAAGAGCATTGATACTATTGCTCAAAATAACTATGTGAATTAGGTTGGTATAGATTTTATAAATTAGGAAAAATTAGTCATAGAAGGCTATTGACATAAGGTCATACAACCAAGTAATCAAAAGAACTTGAATTAGAACTCAGATATTTTCATTCTAAAGTTTGTGTCCAGAGTCCATGATGATTCTCTTTTTCCACTCCATAGAAATAGAAGACTTATATATTAAACTATTTCTTCATTTCAACCTTGGGTTCAGCTTCATTTAAAAAAAGAAAGGACATAGTGTTGTCTGTATTTAATTAAATAGTTCAAATATCTAGGTTATAATCTTGAATTTTATCAGTCTTTTGTATGTGAAAGCATTGTAGAATATTTTAGTTAACTACTATTAATTAAGGTTTTTCCCCTATAGGTCAGAATAAACACTGTGGGTGACACATGAATGACAATTATGAAATCCTAGCAAATTTTAACCTTCATGTGCTCCAAAGTAAAACTTCTAGCTCAGACATTCCCATATTTCTGGAAATATCAGTGAAAAAAGACGAAATCAAAACAGGTCTGGAAAACAATTTGTGGTGCTATAACACTGAAAAGTCAACAAAAATTGATCTCAAGTTTTATCAGAAGCATTAATAATTTAATTGCAAATAGTAGTCTGCAGGGCCTAATTTGCTATTCTGATGCTTCACAACAAACTACATTTACATGTAAATTATATTCAAATAATTATTTCTGTAGGTGCAAGTGGTTCATTTAGAACAGACACAGACATATAATGTCTGTTCACCCACCATCAATCAAGACCCAAGAAATCTTTATTTTTTGTTTGAATTAAATTTAGTTATAACTAATAATACAGTATACACATAAATTCAGTTTGTCTCTACTAATTTTGTTTAAGAGACAATTAAGAAAAATACATTTGATGTGAAAATGGTAGATTAAAAGCATTCCTACTTTGATTTGGGGCACTGTTTTGAAAAAGCAGCTTTTATAGTATTATTGAACCTACTCAGTTAGCAGAAAATCTACCCTGAATCGATATAAATACTTCTAAAGATTTTTTTTAAGTTAAGTAGTAACAGAAAGATTGTAGTTAATGGATATTCTTCTCTAATTAGAAATGTAACGATTAGCAAATTACTATTTATGTATTTTACAGAACAATATGACAATTTCAGCTGAGATAAAAGATTTAATTCAAATTATTTTGAAATATACTTACAGGTCTGAAAATATGAATATCTTGGGTTCTAGATACCAAGTGAGAACTTTTGGCAATGCAGGTAGCTGTCTCCAATTTGTCTCCTGTTAGCATCCATATCTAGAAAACAATTTAAACAGATGAATTTAAAAAACTTTATTTCTTTCTTTGCCAGCCAAGTTTAAGAGGGGTGGTTGAGGAAGAAGAATGTTTTTGCCATACTAATTAAAATGTGGAAGTAGGTGAATAATTAGGTTTAAATTGTCAGTAAATACAAACAATAGCTTACAGGTTCACAAAGTGCTCTACATAAATTTGATTCTTCACAATGGATTCTAATGTGAGAAGAAGCATTTTTTTTCTTACGGATTTAAAAAAAGACCTACCTCTACAGCCATGAAAACAAAACACAGTAATCACAGACTCAAAGAATTTTAAACCTGGAATTTTACAGAGATTATTTAAACCATTTTTACAAAGGAGGAAAACTGAGACCTCACAGCAACCTGCCCCAAAATCAGTAATACAGACTGTTCACAACATCTAAAACTAACAAATATCTGGACAGTTTATAAGAGATACTGGAAGATTTTGGAAATATGCTGATAACTGAATAAATTTTTCATTATTCGGTCAAAATGACTGGTAGTAAATGGCCTCAGTATACTCTAGAAATGACTATTACTAATATCTGAAACCCTGATCCTTTCATTCCTTCTGCTATTTTGCACATATCTATATGCACTAGAAACCAGTAGAGTTGAATATAACTTGCATTTCGACATGCTCACTTCAATACTTCAAGGATCTATAATTTCACAGGTGTCACTGGTCCATCTGCTGGTATAGATCACTGAGAGTGGTTGTGGCCAAAAAATTCATCACTCTGCAGCATACCTGGTGAAGACTGTCTCTGAACTCAGAAAGAACATACTTAAGATACCAGACATGCAATCTATTACCACAGCCATATAATATATTCTTATAAAAAAAATCATTTACCTTCATCACTTTCACTATCTCTCACTAACTTCCAATCTCTTTATGTGGAAAGAGACACTGATCAGGCCCCTTTCCCCGTTGCTTACAAATATATTTTTTCTTTAAAAAGCTTTCACTTATTCTATCATCCCTGAAAATTATTATTCTGTATCTTTCCTCTATAACAGCCAGACCTGTCATCATCAACGACAACAAGAATGATAACAAAAGCCCAACTCAGCCAAACAAAACAAAACAAAAACCAGTCTATCTTCACTGGCTGCATTTTCTCACCTCTAACTCAACTGTTAAATCCTTGTAATCTGGCTTCCAACCTCATCAACTCAACTGAATTGCTTGCTCTGAGATTACCAATGATCTCTCAATCGCTAAAGCAGATGGCCTTTTCTCAATCCTCATCCTTCTTGACCTGTCTGCAGCATCTGCCATTGTTGGCCACCCTCTTGTTCCTAGACATTTTCTCCCCTTCTTGGGTTTTTGGGATACTGCTCTCTCTTGGTTCTCCTCCTACTTGTCTGACCATTCCTCCATAGTTTCTTTTGCCAGATCATTATCTTGTTTCCACTTTCTATGCATAAGCATATCACATAATTGACTCTCTTTCTCAATCTCTTTCCCTCACTCTTTTATTCCCACCCTCCTCTGTGATCTCATCAGCTTCTTCGATTTGCCTATCACCTCTATATAGCCAACTCCAGAGCTTTACATTCAGCCATCTCTCTCCTGCACTCCAATCCCACATCACCACAAAGTAGAGATCTCCCACTGACTATACTATAGATATTTTAAATTCAACATGTGCAAAACAAAAGTCATTATTTCTTGACCAACCCCTCCCTCCCAAAACTGACTTCTCTTCCTAGCTTTCCTGGTTTAATTAGAGTTTCCTAGTTGAAGGTGCCATCATCCTTCAAGTTAAAAAGAGCCACCCTTTCTTCTCCCCATCTCTCGCATTTTCATCAATTCCACTGTTATGATATAGCTTATATCCATCCTCTTCTCTCCACTCAACCCTAGTTCAGGCCCTCATCACCTCTCCCCTGAACTACATATCCTGTTTTTAGTTTCTCTTCTTTCCAAACCATCCTCCATCCAACTTCCAACTAATATTTCTACATCACAGGTCTGTCCATGTTACTCTCCTGCTCGGGAATGTTTGGTTGCTTTTTGCCTCTAGAATAAAACACAAACTCCTCTGCTTGGCTTGACCTTCACAATCTCTCTCTAGCCTCACTTTCCAAACCTACTTTATACTACTCACCTTCACTGAAGACTACATTCCAGTCAAATTCGCTCCGTTGCTGTTCCCCGCTCATAGGTCACTCCATTTCCCACATCTGCGCCTCTGTCCAGGTTGCTCCATAAGCCTAGGCTGCATGCTTCCTCCCCACCAATCCTTCAAAGAAGTCCTAGGTAGCTTGAAACTTTAGCTCAAGTGTCACTTATGAAAGAAGTCTTCTCCTCTCCCCACCTCTCATGTATAGTTCCCTTCCTTCCAAAAATTACTTTGTATAAATTTGTATTTAATTTTCTTTGTACATGTTTTTTCCTTCCATACTTTAAGACTCAAAGGCCACTTTCTACAGGACACTTTTCCTAAGCTCCCAGCTCCTAGCACCCACATTCTCAAAAGTACTGTGTATTTATTCTGTGCATATTCTCTATATATGTACTTATTTGCTTCCTCCCCTCCTCACCCCAGACTGTAGACTCATTCATGGCAGGGACTGTGTCCTCTTTGTATTCTTAGCACCTAGAACAGTTCCTGACATATAGCAGGCACTTAATAAATTCCAGTAACCATACTCTGCCCCCATTCCTCTTCTAAAGTTATTTCTAGCTACTAAACTTTATAGTAATCACAACATGTATATAATTCATCTGGTAATTAATAGCGGATGTGATTTTTCTATTTCTTAGAAATGCCTTTATTTTTAAAGCACTGATTGTTCCTTAGCTTTCACTGTGTTGTTCTATTTTCCTCCTTCGGGCAACAGTTCCTTGAGGACAAATACCACATAAGTAAGTAGCATCACACTTAGCATTTGGCAGAGTGCTATGCCCAGGTAAGCACTCAATTAATAAATGTTGATTTGAACAACTCAACTTTTCTCCATTCTTTGAGGCAGAGTGGGCCAAGGCTAAGTCTTCTACTTGTGCCCTAATCACCTACACTCCTCTGTTCTCTGGGAGCTTACGTATGTGATCATTTCTTTCCTCTCTCATGTTCAGTCTCTGTCTTTCTGCTGGCCCCTTTCCATTACACTGAGAAACAGGCCAATTGTGCCCCAGACTAAAAAAAATCTTCACTTGATCAAACAATTAATCAACCAACCATTTATTAAGCACCTACATAAGCCAAGAACTCTGCTCAGGATACAAAAACACAAAACAGTTCTAGCCAGAAACTTATAGTTTATGGGATGGGACAACATGCAGATAAATAAATATCACTAGAATAAAGTAGTCTGGGGAAGGGGAAGGGGAAAAGCATCAGCAACAGGAAGGGCCAATACAGGCTTTCTATAAAGGGTGGTACTTAAGCTCAGACCTGAAGAAAACAAGTGATTCTAAGAGGCGGGAATGAGGAGGAGGTGCAGCAGGGTCTCGGGGAGCTAATGCAAAGGATAGAGGGTGGAGTGATGTAGGGGAAGGAATACAAAAAGCAAGTTTACCTGCATTGTAAAGTGTAGGCAGGGGAGGATTTTATAATGAGGCTGGAAAGATTGGGGTCAGGTTGTGAAGGGCCTTGAATGCCAAACAGAAGTTTCTATTTTATCCTGGGGCAATTTGAATGATTGGAGTATAATGAGTTGGGCAGTAAGATGGTTAGACCTGTGCTTAAGGAAAATCACATTGGCAACATGACTAAGGACTAGACTAAGTTGTTAGCTATGTGAGTAGTGAGAAGGATAAAAAGATGGGAGATGTCATGAGGGGAGAAATGACAAGATTTGGTGAGCAAGTATACGGGGTAAGGGAAAGTGAAGAGAAAAAACGACACCAAAGATGTGAACCAGGGAGACTAGAAGCATAGTGGTGTACTCAATAGAAATAGGGACACTTAGTAGAGGGGTGAGTTTTTTGGGGAAAGATGAATTTTGTTTTATACTTGTTGATTTTGAAATGTTTATGAAACACCCAGGTTGAAATACCCAAAAGTTGCTGAGGTGGGACTGGAGTTCAGGAGCAACTGGTGCCCAGATATATATGGATTTGCAAGTCATAGGCATAGAGATGACAAGCTCATTAGAGCTGATGAAGTTACCAAGACAGAAAGGGTGTATGTATTGTAAAGTGCTTAACATAGTGCCTGGCAAACAGTGGACACCTGATAAATACTTATTTTCTTCTCCCTTCCTTTCTCTCCCCCAAGGGAAAAGAGAGTAAGGCCTAGGCTAGAACCTGGGGGAACATCTTCAGTTAGGAGTGCAACATGGATAATAAGCCTGCAAAGGTGACTTAGAAGGAATGGCCTTTCCATCCATTTAGGGTACTGATCTAGATCTCTCCTAGAAATAGTTCCTTTTTCTGACTGCTTCTAATTTGCCATTACCTACCTACTTTTTGGTGCCTGATAATCTGGATTCCTATCGCCTATAACTGCTCTCTTCAAGGTGAACAAAAATCTCCCAACTGTCATGTCCAGCAACTTTTTCTCAGTCTGTTGCTTCTATGTGTGACCTGGGGAAAGTCTCTTAGCCTCTCAGGATCTCCAATTTCCTCATCTGTAAAGTAAAGGATTCTGGCTCTAGTCTATAATCTCAAGATCTCTAAGATTTGTTTCAGCTCTAAACACTTATGATCCCAAACTGTCTGCTTCTCAGCATCCATATCCTTCTTCAAGACTTAGCTCTTTCACTGTATTCATCTATTCTTCAATGGAATTTTAAAAACTGCACAGGTCAAGGTGTGCATATCTCACAAGAGCAGAGAAGACTTCAGCACCTTGATCCCCGCATTCCTGAGCATCTCCAGCGCTGGTCGGACATCAGCCTGGAGCTGGTCTTCCACCCCAGTGAGGCACAGTAATTCCATCTCTCTCTCCACGCTCTCTACAACAGCAGCCACCTTGAGTGTCCTGTCATGGATACTTAATTTAGCTTGGCTGTATCGATTCTGGGGGTAGGAACAGAGACTGTTACTCTTTGTAGTTCATATGCTGAATCAGTCACAGGTTACTGACATGAAGATTCACGATATTTACCAAAAATTGAAAATGACTGATTATGTATAGCAGTAGCTCATCATTAGCACAAAGTGTTTGGCACAGTTATGGGTGTGACTAATATGGCAACCACAAGTGAGCTACAAGCTCCATGTCCTCTAAGGAGGCTACAAACCCCAAGTTAAGAAAGGCTCCACCTTTCACAAGCACTGACTCCTGCTAACTTGGGAATGGAAAGTTGTAAGAAGTGAGGGATAAAAAAAACTAGACTATCTTGCACAACACTGACAATGACTTATGTTCCTAGGGATAATTCTTCAAGGAAAATATGATTTGGGCCTGATTATATATGTAGGGAAAGAGTTCAAAGGGCTTTCAGTCTATGTACCTCAAACTGGAAAAATAGAAATCTCAAAAGGTGGGAACATAAAATTTTATCAAAATATCATATGCCTGAGCTTTTAGGATATAATCTCCAATTAATCCTGCATGAACACTCTGTAATAGGATAAATCATCTGTTTCTTATGTTTTGAGTTACAGGATTAGATGCTTACAATAGCATGTGAGTGAAGATACTCAACTCTCAAGTCTTTTGCAGTTTTAAGGGAAAGTAATAAGCCCTTGCCTCATCTAGCTTTCTGATTTTAATAAAGCATGTAAATAATGCAACGAAACTAGGAAGAGTGATTATTATAAATCACATACCTCAAAATCTTGATACTGTTCTTCTGTTAATGATTTTTTGGCAACGACCAGAGTACGCAATCCTTCGCGTGCCATATTGCCACACTGGAAAAAAAAGGGAGTTTTGTAACCCTAGTGATTTGTGAGCCAGAAAAAAATCCTATTTACACTAAAAGCTATACTAGTTACATTCATGTGTGTGTGTGTGTGTGTGTGTATGTGTGTAGATAGACATAGATATATTGAGGCTCTTAATTATCACCATTTCCTTCTTAATCATCCATTCACTCAACAACAAAATACAGCATAGAGCATAAAGATAAAATGATGACCAAAATGTGAGTGCTACACTCTAAGAGCCTGCAACATACAAATATATACATAGCAGCTATGCATGGAATAAATAGGTAATAATTCATGGAGAGAAGGCACTGGAATTAAGAGGTGTTAGAGAAGGCTTCTGGCAAAATAAGGGATTTTAGTTGGGACTTAAAGGAAGTCAGAGGGGAGGAAGAAGAGTATTCCAGGCATGGGGGACAGCCAGGGAGAATCCAGAAGGCCAGTGTCATTGGATTGACGAGTATGTGGCTGGGAGGTGAGGTATAAGAACACTAGAAAGTAGGTTAGAGTTATGAAGGGTTTTGAATACCAAATATAACATTTTGTATTTGCTCCTGGAGACAAAAATGAGCCATGTGAGTTTACTGAATAGGGGATGACATGAACAGACCCAGCTTTAAGAAAATAACTTCAGTGGCTGAATGAAGGATGGATTGGAGTAGGGAGAGACTTGAGGCAGGCAAACCCACCAGCCCACTACTACAATAGTCCAGGCTTGAGGTAATGAATTTCCATTCCATTGAGCTATGCTGATTTATTGATAATTCACTCTAAATTCCTTTGTGACTGTTATGATTCAAGATTATATTAATACATACTTTTTAAAAAAACCAGTGATACTCTGAGTATTATATTTGTACTCTTGATATATTTAAAAAAATAACCAGAGGGAAAATACATAGTCTGTTTGGGAGAGCCTTTATGTACATAACTGGACAAGAATTACACTAGATAATAGAACTAGATGAGAATCCTAGTGTATTTGTGATCTGCACTGGTGGATGATATAGCCATATTTATGAAATCATGGATCTTTTAAAATGTTAAAAAAAAAGTAAAAAATAATTCTCAAATTTATTGTTAAAGGGTGATTAGTGAACATCTAGGAAAAAAAAAAGTGGTGAGCACAAGGAGCTAGCCTGGCAGAGCTTTGTTAAGAACAGGTCATATAGACTAACTTTATTTCCAACTTCCCCCCTCCCTCCACCTCTTTTTTTTTTTTTGGTATAATTATTAGACTGGGAGATGAGAGGGATGCTGAAGACATAACTTACCTATATTTTAGCAAAGCATTTGATAAAACTTTTCATACTACTCTTAATGGAAAAGATGGTGAGAAGTGGACTAGATCATAGTGCAATTAGGTTGATTAGGAACTGAATAAATGGATGGTTTGATGTTAAGGAAATTTCCAGTAGAATGAATGAGAAATCTGTTTGGTCCTGTGCTATTTAACATTTTTATTAATGATTTGTAGAAGGGCAGAGATGGCATGCTCATCTAACATGCAGATGACTAGATAACAACACTGACAGTGATGGCTGACATACTGGATGTCTAAGTTGGGCTAAAAATAATCCTGAACACTGGGTCAAGTCTAATATGATGGCATTCAATAGGCAGAAAGTTAGTCTTACAGCTGTTTCTAAAAAAAATCCTCAGCTTCACAAGTACAAGATGGGACACAGATGGGCAGATAACAGGTCATCTGAAAAGGATGGAAGAGAACTTAGAGGTTATTGTCCAACTTCCTTATTTTAAACATGAGGACTAATGTGATATTAGGTTATATTAAGAGAAGTATCCAGAACGAAGAAAATGCTGGTCCTGTCACTGACAGACATGGTCTGCCCTGGTCAGAACAACTGTGTTCAGTTCTAGGCAAGACATTTAAAGAACGACATTGATGAAATGGAGTGTCCAGAGGAGAGCGATCAAGATGGTGAAGTCCCTTGAGACCTTATGTTAAAAGGACTGATTTAAGAAACTGGGAATGTATACATAGGAAAAGAGAAGACTTGGTAGGGGAGTGGGAGAGGGTTGTTTTCCAGTACTTAAAGAGCTGTCATATGAAAGAGGGAATAGTTTTGTTCTGCTTGGTCCCAGAGGGAGGCATTAAGGCAACAGATAGAACAAATAAAATGAATAAATGACTGATGAATGGAAAAAAATTAAGCATTTACTATGTGCTAAACACTGTGCTAACTGTTAAAGGCTACAAAAACAAAAGCAAGGCAATCCTCATCCTCAGGGGGCTTACATTCTTATAGGGAGGGATAGCAAATAAAGGATGGTAGTAGCCAGGAAAGGGTGTATTGGTTTGAGAAGCTACAATGATGGTGAGTTGATACACTGGGGAGTTAACAGATACACCCTTTCTAGTAGCAATGGCAGGATTGATTTGATTATGGTTTCTAGAGAAAGAAGCGGAAAGCGTATATGAGCATGCCATGTATGACGACAAGTCAGATGGCAAAAAGATGGCAGAAGTGGAATGTAAATCATGGGTAAGTAAGGTTAGATATATTACGCCACGTGAATTTGCACTCATACACTCACCAGGGTGAGAGTTCCAAAGAAGAGTGGGCTAAACCTTCAGGGCACAGTATTTGAGAGTCTGATGGTAAAAAAAAAAATATGGCTGAAGTGAAATGTGAGATATGGCTGAGACCAATGAGATATAGTTATGAATCTGTACTGATGCAATCACTAAAGAGGGTAGTGTGGGTACCAGGGATGGAGTTCCAAAGTTGAATGGGTTACATCTTCTAGGGCATGATACATGGAGGTCCACTAGTTCAGAGGGTATAGTAGATGGCAAGAAGATGGCTTGGATGGAACTTTTAGAGAGGCAATTGGGCTTCATGCAAAGAAAAACTTCCTATTAGAGCTATTCCAAAGTGGAATGGACAGTCTTTGGAAGTAATGTTTCCCATTCTTAGAAGTCTTTGCTCAAAGGCTTGGTGACCTCTTGTTGGGATTATTTTTGTTCAAGTCTCAATTGTACCAAATAACCTCTGAGGCCCCTTTCATTCTGAAAATTTACTGAATAACTAGAAAGAGTACACCATATATCTTTTTCATCTGTTTTGTTTGTTTTGTTGTTATTGTTCTTATAATATTTTGTGCCCATGGCTGATGATGATTTGGGCGATCTGATAGAAAGTTTTACAAGTATAGAGATGGTGATAGACGGTATGTTATTTGGGGACCAGATTAAATAAGCTTAGAGACACTCATAATGATAAGTTCGGGTAACGAATTTTTTTGGGTGGTCACAGTAACTCCTTTCGAAGACTTTCTACTAAGTTGCAATCTGCTTTTTGTCAAAGTTGCATTATAATTTTTAACAAAATTGCATTATAATATTTATTTATTCCATATTTGTGTATATGTTGAAGCTCTTCCTACTAGATATAATAGGGTTCCATAGGGTCAAGGGTATGTCTTTATTATCCTTTTATCCTCACACCACAATGTTTTGCATATAGAAATACTTGAAAAAATGATTGTTATGTGAAGACATAAAAAATAATGACCACAGTAACAGGCAGCCTAGGATAAGTGCGATAAGACTGTGTAAATTAGGAGGATTTTGCTAGTCTTTTTTAGATAATAGTTCCCAGGATCCATGGCCAAAACAGTCTACTAGTTCCCAGGCTTTCACATTGTAAACAATTTCTACTGCGACTGTGCCATGAGATATAAGGATGAGATAATGTAAAATTGTGAGGCTACTGCTGGCAAATTGCCTTCTTTGTGTGCTTCTTTTTACATCGACAGTACTGGTCAGTGAGTAGGGATCTGTGAATGTGTGTGCCTCAACTGGCCCCCACTGAGCATCAGGGGGGATGTAGGGGAATGCACAAGATGGAATGCTGTGCCTGTCTTGACTGGCCCCCATTAAGATGTAGGATTCTTGCCTTGCCCCTTTTTGTCAGCCCCTGCAGGAAAGGTAATTAGGGGATCCTGTAGCACTTCATGTTCCCATTATCAGCAACTCCACTGAGAGAGAGAAGAACAGAATAATTTTTTCTTAACTCCTCCAAAGCTCTCTTCCTGTCTCCTGGATCGAGAGTGAACCCGCTAGAGGCTGGAGCCCAAAACCTTTGGTGGTGGCTCCTGCCTAATAATTGGTGTAGTTGGTGTCTCCTTTATCTCTTGTGTTACAGATTGATAGCAACAAAATATTATGAAGTCTGAATATATAAAATTAAAAAGATTTTGCACAAACAAGATCAATGTAGCTAAAATTAGAAAGGAAACAGATAAGTAGGGAAAAGCTTTGCAGTAAATTTCTGATTGCTAAGATAATTAAGGAATGGATTCAAATTTATAAGGATAAGAGCCAGTTCCCAAGTAAAAAATGGTCAAAGAATATGAAGAGGGAATTTTTTAAAATATAAATTTATTTTCAGTTTTCAATATTTACTTCCACAAGATTCTGAGTTCCAAATTTTCACCCCATCTCACCCCTCCCCCCAACCCAAGATGGCATGCATTCTGAATATCCTTTCCCCTAGTCTGTCCTTTCTTCCATCTCCCCCCCCTCTTATCCCCTTCCCCTTCTATTTTCCTGTAGGGCAGGACAGACTTGTGTATTTCCTGTATTTTCTTATTTCCCAGTAGCATGTGAAAATGGTTTTTTTTAAAAACATGTTTTAAAAACTTTAGGTTTCAAATTTTCTCTCTTCCTCCCTCTCCACCCACCCTCATTGAAAAGGCAAGCAACTCAATATAAGGTACACATGTGCAGTTATGCAAAACACTTCCATAGTAGACATATTGTGATAAACTAACTCTATTTCCCTTAATCCTATCCTGCCCTCCCATTTATTCTATTCTTTCTTTTGACCCTGTCCCTCCTCAGAAGTATTTACTTCTGATTACTCCCTTTCCCAATCTGCCCTCCTCTCTATCATCCCCCTGCTCTCTTGTCCCCTTCTCCCCTATTTTCCTGTAGGGTAAGACAGATTTCCATACCCAATTGAATGTGTATGTTATTCCCTCCTTAAGCCAAATCCTATGAGAATAAGATTCACTCATTCTCTCTCACCTTCCCCCATTTCCCCTCCACTGTAAGACTTTTCTGTTTTTTTTTTGTGAGATAATTTACCCCATTCTACCTCTCCCTTTCTTCTTCTCCGAGTATAATCCTCTCTCATCCCTTAATTTTATTCTCCAGATATGACCCCTTAATCTTCAACTCACCCTGTGCCCTGTATCTATCTATCTATCTATCTATCTATCTATCTATCTATCTATCTATCTATCCATACAATTTTTTTCCTCCAACTACCCTAATACTGACAAAGGTCTCATGAGTTATAAATATCATCTTTCCATGCAGGAATGTAAACAGTTCAACCTTAATAAGTCTCTTATGATTTCTCTTTCCTGTTTACCTCTTCATGTTCCACTTGAGTCTTGTATTTGAAAGTCAAATTTTCTATTCAGCTCTGGTCTTTTCATCAAGAATGCTTGAAAGTCCTCTATTTCACTGAATGACCATTTTTCCCCTGAAGGATTATACTCAGTTTTGCTGGGTAGGTGATTCTTGGTTGTAATCCTATCTCCTTTGCCCTCCAGAATATTATATTCCATGCCCTGCGGTCCTTTAATGTAGAAGCTGCTAAATCTTGTGTTATCCTGATTGTGTTTCCACAGTACTTGAATTGTTTCTTTCTGGCAGCTTGTAATATTTTCTCCTTGACCTGGGAACTCTGGAATTTGGCTACAATATTCCTAGGAGTTTTCCTTTGGGGATCTCTTTCAGGAGGAGATCTGTGGATTCTTTCAATTTCTATTTTGCCCTCTGGTTCTAATATATCAGGGCAGTTTTCCTTGATAATTTCTTGAAAGATGATGTCTAGGCTTCTTTTTGATCATGGCTTTCAGATAGTCCAATAATTTTTAAATTCTCTCTCCTGGATCTATTTTCCAGGTCAGTTGTTTTTCCAATGAGATATTTCACATTGTTTCTTTTTTCATTCTTTTGGATTTGTTTTACAGTGTCTTGATTTCTCATAAAGTCACTAGCTTCCAATTGCTCTATTCTAATTTTTAAGGAAGTATTTTCTTCAGTAATCTTTTGGACTTCCTTTTCCATTTGGCCAATTTTCTTTTTAGGGCATTCTTCTCCTCATTGGCTTTTTGGACCTCTTTTGCCATTTGGGTTAGGCTATTTTTTAAGGTGTTATTTTCTTCAGGGTTTTTTTTTGGGTCTCCTTTAGCAAGCTGTTGACTTGTTTTTCATGATTTTCTTTCATCACTCTCATTTCTCTTCCCAGTTTTTCCTCTACTTCTCTTACTTGCTTCTCAAAATCCCTTTTGAGCTCTTCCAAGGCCTGGGACTGATTCATATTTTTCTTGGAGGCTTTGGATGTAGGAGCTTTGACTTTGTTGTCTTCTTCTGGTTGTATATTTTGATCTTCCCTGTCACCAAAGTAAGATAAATATAGTCTGACTCTTTTTGCGCTGCTTGTTCATGATCCCGGCCAATTACTTGAGTTTTAAACTCTTTGTTAAGGTAAGAATCTGCTTCCAAGGTGGAGCATGTACTGTCCCAAGCTTTGGGGGTTTGTACAGCTGTTTTCAGATATAACTGTAGGGAGCTGTAAATTTTCAGTTCTTCCAAGGTGGTATGATAAGGAGCGAGGTATTTACTTCTTTCCTGGCCTGTGCTCTGGTCAATATTAGTGACCACAAGTACTCCTTTCTGTCCTGTAACTGTGAGGAGGGTTTTCTCTCCACAGCCACTACAAGCTCTACCATGCCAGTGCTCTTCCTTGCCCTAGGACTTCCCTCAGAACTGTGACCCAGATCCAAGCATGGGCAAAGCAAGAGATTCCTGCCTCAGCACTGGCAAAGAGGTCCCTGCAATCCCTCTCTGATCAGCCACTGTATTGCCCCTTAGTCTGTGGGCCAGAAGCTCAGGAGGCAGCCATCGCCCCTGGGTAGCACTCTAAGGGAACTGGATCTAGGAACCTGAGTTCCTCCCTCAGCACTGCAGAAACAGACTTTTCCCACTGACCTTCTAAGTTGTCTTTGGCATTCATGGATTGAGGAGTCTGGAAACCGCCACAGCTGCCCGCGATTCAGTTCTCTGAGGCCTGCTCCAGGTTTGCTGTGGCCTGTGGCCCCATGTTGCACTGTGCTCTGCTCCCAGCCCGGCATGATATACCTTTCTGATCAATCATCCAGATTGTCCCTGGGCTGGAAATTTGTTTCACTCTGTCTTTTTGTAGGTTGTGCTACTTTAGAATTTGTTTAGAGCCATTTTTTACAGGTATTTGGAGGGGTTTGGGGGAAAGCTCAAGCAAGTCACTGTTTTCACTCCACCATCTTGGCCAAAGAGGGAATTTTCAAAGGAAGAAATCAAAACTACAAAAAATCATATGAAAAATGCTCCAAATCTCTGATGATTATTAATGCTAATCAAAGAAACTCTGAGATTCCACTTCACACTTAGACTGGCAAAGCTGACAAAAAAGGAAAATGACAAATGTTGGAGGGACTGCAGGAAAGCAGGGATGTTACCACAGTGTTGGTAGAACTGTGAATTCTTCTAGCTTTTCTGGAAAGTAAGAAAGAAAGAAAGTAACTAAACTGGGGGCAGCTAGGTGGCACAGTGGATAGAGCACCGGCCCTGAAGTCAGGAGGACCTGAGTTCAAATCCGGCCTCAGACCAAACAGTTGACACTTACTAGTTGTGTGACCCTGGGCAAGTCACTTAACCCAAACTGCCTTAAAAAAAAAAGCCCAAAGTAACTAAACTGTGCATATCCTTTGACCCAGTGATACTACAACTAAGCAGATAACCAAAGATTTTAAAAGGAATAAAAGCATTCCTATATACACAAATATTTATAGCAGCTCTTTTTGTAGTGGCAAAAAACTGGAAACTACAGGGATGTCTATCAACTGGGGAAATGGTTGAGCAAATTATGGAATATGAATGTAATGGGATACTGTTGTGTCATAGGAAATGATGAAAGGGATGGTTTCAGAAAAACCTCTTAAGACTATTATGAAGTAATGCACAGAGAAGTGAGTGAGCAGAACCAGGAGAACAATTTATGCAATAACAACACTGCAAAGATAAACAAACAACTTTGAAAGACTTTAGATAGAAGTCTTAAGTCATCAATGCAATGACCAACTACAATTCTAGAAGACTGATGATGAAGTATGCTACCCATTTCCCAACAAAGCAAAGAGGTGACAGACTCAGAGCACTAAATTACACACACACACAAACACATTTTTTACCCCAACATGGTTGATGTGGGAATTTGTTTTGCTTGATCATGCCTATTTGCCACAAGGGACTTTTTTTCCCCCCAATAGGTAGAGAGAAATGTGAGGTGGCAAAAAACAGATTTCTGTTAACTAAAAAAAAACCATTTTTTAAAATGCTCTGGGGGTGGAGTTTAGAGGAGTAAGATGTGTTTAGCTTGGGAGATCAGGGGAAGTATCATGGAGACAGCTGTATGAATTAATAGGTTGAGTAGCATTTTGAAAGACCTAAAAGGTAAATTGGACATTTCAGGCTGAAGAAACATGAACAAAGGTGTAAAATGTATAGATGTGTATTAAAGGTACGAAGATGTAGAAAACTGCAGGATTTATTTTAGAAATAATAAATAATATAATTTGGCTGGAGTTTAGTGTGCATGTAAAGATTTAGTAGGTCAGAGAAGTAGGGTGCAGCCAGGATGTGGAGTCTTGAATGCCAAACCAAACAGCAGGTAAATGAAAGGATCATAGATATGATTCTGGAAGATTACTCTGGCAAGTGTGTAGGACAGACTGGAGGGGATAGACACTGGAAGTGGGAATGGTGGAGGAAGAGGAGAAAAAGAGCTGAGGATTGAACCTTAGGGAATAATAATTAGAGGGCACAGAAGGAAGAAAAGGAATCTGTTAAATAGGAAGAGGTAAGTGGAAGAATCATGGCAGTACCTTGTTATTAGAAGCCAATAGCTGAAAGTTTCAAGAAGGAAAAAGTGATGAGCAAGCTTTACTTTCTGTTAAGGAAGCTAAGAACTGAGGAGAGACCATGCAACTTGGAAACGAGGTCATCTTTCTGGTGACCTCCAAAGAATGGTTTAAGTAGGTAGGTTGGCAGGCAAATATGGGTTATAAAGGGTTATGGAATTGATGGGTAGGAAGGAATTGAAAGCAATATATATAATAATGATCATAATAATAGCATTTATATAAAACTTTAAGATTTGCAAAGAGCTTTACCTGTGTTACCTTATAGGGTAGAATACAAACAATTTTTCTGAGACTTTTGACAGTAAGAGGAAAGAAAGCCATAGAATTGTATTTTGGGTAGTAAAGTTGATGGAATGTTTGTTTTTTGTTTTTGTTTTTGTTTTTTAAATACTGGGAATACCTGAGCATATTTGTAAGCAAAAATGAAGGAACAAATGAAAGGAGGAAGACTGAGAGTACAAAACATAAGAACTGATGAAGGAAGTTCTCAGATGAGGACAATGAATGAGTAAAGGTATAGAGGAAATATGAAGTACAAGAAGGGAGCTTCAAACTAGCTTCAAACTCCTCAGTATTCATAAAGGCAGGTCATCTTCTGTTAGGGAAGCAAGGAAAAAGAACAGCTGTTGTGAGGATTTTTCCAGAGTCAACAAGAGATGAATAAAAGGTTTACCAAGGAGTCGTAAAGCAGTATCTCGTTTGCAAATTAAAAGAATGAGAGAATATAAGCATATGCTTATAGGGAGGCACAGTCAAAGCTCCCTTTGCAAGCAGATTCTCATTAAAGCCAAACAAAGGGAGAACAGAAAGAGAAAGAGAATATATTAAATTTATTTTTAGGCCTGTTGCCTGCTTCTCATGGAACCTGCTCTAATTTCTTTTAGTCCCTGGGCATAAGTAGGGGGTTTACTTTAATGGATGGATTGCTTGTTTATGCTAACATTGCCAATGTTTCAGACTGTAGTTTAATTCTAAGCTTTAAATTTCTGTGGTTTTAAGTTTCTCTCTGTGTGTGAGTGTATTATTGAAACATCTCATGTTTACCTTATCCTAAAAGTAAAACTGTCTAAGACAACTGAAAGGGGCAACAAACAAATTAATTATTTTTAGACATCAAATTAAGAACAGTTCAGAAATTCTCTTTGGCAATGACATTGGCTTTAAAACTTCAAAGGTAACATTTCTTTTCTTTACATAGTTTTCCACAAGGAACATATGTTTTCAAAAGTTTGAAAAAGAGAGGAAAGGAAACTTAAGGTATACAACTAAACCTCAATAAAAATGTTTTAATAATAACATTTTCTAGAAGTATTTGTAATAAATATTGCCCAAACTTATTTATCACTTCTGCACAGATAATGGGAGGCAGTATATATATAGAACAGTAGAAAGAGTATTGGATTTGGAGGCAGAAGACCTGGGTTCAAAATTGGGCTCTCTGTCTTTTAGCAATGAATTTGGGCATGTTAATAACCTCTCTGGGCCAGACATCAGTTATCATCTGTAAAGTAGGGGTTGACCTGTTTGAAGGTCCCTTCCATTTGTAAATCTATGATTCTATTTTGCATTTAAAGTATACCATTACAGAGATCCTGAAAGGCTTGGTACTACTTGCACCATACAGTTTTTTCTCCAAAAACTTTAAAACCTAGTTCTGTATGTTCCTAATTGACTATACTATGCCTCATGGGTCTTATAAAATGAAGAAATTTATGACAAAACATCCCAGCAGAAAAGCTACTAGAACTCTAACCATGTAATTGAAACCTGTTTCAATAGGAACATAGAATAGTCTTTTGGAGGTACTTTGATGCATGCTATATGTACTGTATTCTTCCTTGGTAAATTATGGCTTTAGAATAGCAAATTTAGAAAATATGTACTCTAAAAAAAAACCATTTAAATGTGCAGATTATAGCTTGATAATGTATTTCAGAAAACCACTAAACAAATAAATGAACAAATACATGCATTACTCTTTTCAAAAATGCAAAAAATAAATAATAATAAACCAGGTTAATACACTGCTAGGGGGTTGGATTGGAAATGAAAGCTATGGCTCCCACAGCATTCATCACTGGACACTATCCATATACAGTAAAGCATAAAAATAAACTCTATATGCAGCATATAAAATGACAAAGAGATAAATCTTAATGCAGAGTTATTGTGACTGAGAGAAACATAATATTGAATGTTTGACCTTTTGAGCATTTATAACTGATAATATCACCCCGGACTCTAAAATACCCAACAATATTAGAATGGGGAAAAATAAGCTTATACTTTAACTGATGGAAAATAAAGACACAATTTTATCTCACAACACTATCTGACCCAAATGTTCAGATTTGGAAGTGTTGTCTGCTTTTTCGGTGGAGTTAAAGTTATTTTCCCTTAGGGAGTATGCGCATTTCCACTGCGCCACACAAATTTACTCTCTCTCTCTCTCTCTCTCTCTCTCTCTCTCTCTCTCTCTCTCTCTCTCTATATATATATATATATATATATATATATATATATGTATGTTGGTACAAATCTTCAGCCATCAGTTGTACCTTTGGAGAAAAGAAAAAGCTTTCTAGAAATTTGAAAAAATGTTACTTTCCACTTAATGTAGGGGAAAGTACAAACTATGAGAGAAAAGTTAGATAAGCACTATGATATGGAAAGAGCACTGGACTGAATCCCGGGTTACAGATTCTATGCTAAGAAGGCATGTGACAAAGGACAAAATCCTTAACTTCTAAGTGTCAGTTTTCTCATCTATATTGTAGTGATCATAATATTTGTACTATTACCTTTAAAGGGCTGATGGGATGAAAGGGCTTTATACAAATGTAAGCTAGTATTAATTGTGACAGTTGATAAAGAATGCTGAATAATCCTGATTGTTCTCTAGTTTTTAACCTAAGAATAATTTAGTAGACTTATAATGTACTTTGTATTAATTCTCCTTAGAGAGATGCAATTTTACATAATATTAAACCTTAACATAATTAGATTAATATAATTGAGTACTTTTTTGAGAAATAATAATTTATCAGAATAATTAAAATGAGTGCTGTGCTCTGCTCTGAAAGACACTGAGTTTGGGCTTTCTCAATTAATATGAAAAGGGAAATTATAAAGTGCTAGTGTTTCACTAAGAATGCCTTGAAAGTCTGAATCTGGGAAGCAAAACAATAACAGTATAAGACATCTGAACTAGAAGGAAGTAAATCAACCAAAATGTCAAGCAGACTGTAAACTAATCAGAGTTTGTCTCTAGTCTCTGATAGCTGAGTAGTTATATTTTCCAATTTCTCACAATGAGTATTCCAAAATTTCAGGTTAAATTTATAAAAATATCCACTTTCCCCAGATGAACAGTCTAGTACTTCCTGATTTTGAGAGCAAATGTTTATGCCCATCATTAAAATTTTAGGGCTTTTTCTTAAGAAGAGATCACTGTAAACTCATGAACTTGTTTACTGTTACTTTTGAGAAAGCAAAGTTCTTTCAGAATACAATATATACACATAAGGATTTGGCTTTTTCAGGTGTAGCTTTTATATAGAGGCAGTTATGTGGCAGAGTGGATATAGTGTTAGACTTGGATTCAAACGACTTTTGTTCAAATCCTGCCTCAAACTCTTATAAGCTGTGTGACCCTGGGCAAATCACCTAACTTCTCTCAGCTTCAGTTTCTATATCTGTAAAATGAGGAATAATACTGGCCCCTAACTTACAGGGTTGTTGTAAGGATTGAAAGAGATAACTATGTAAAGGCTTTTGCAAACCTTACAGCACTAAAGAAATGTTATTTTTATTGTTATTGTTATTATGTGCAGAGATATGTATAGTAGACCTTTGACATTCTCTGTACAGAGAAACTATGACTGGAAAAATAACATATTATGGTCTTAATAAAGTTGTCTTTGTGGGAAATAATTTAGTGTTGTCTGTTTGATGCAAAGCATTTATTGATTTGACCCTAGAATGCTAAATAAATTAAACAAATACTTTACAATTAATTGTGCATCATTATCGCCAAAAGTAATTTTTATGACATTCTAGTAGGTCTTGAGGGAGTTTAATTTATTCATGTCCCTGATTAAATCAAAGTGCCCTGAAGGAGATATTGATTCATATTGCTAACACCATTATGAACATATGTGGCGTGATCTTTACATTAACATACTGTCTTTGTGTAGGGCAGAATAAGATCATTGCTTATGCCTAACTATACAATGGGTTATATGTGAATATACACATATGATAAAGTATATTTTGTATAAATGAAATAGACACAGAATTGGCCAACAATTTAGAAGCTTTTACTTAAGAATCCAAAAAACCAGAAATCTGACCATATGAAGGAAAATCCTAGCTAAATAAAACATTATGAGACAAATACAATTATTTTAAGTGTAATCTGATGGATAAGTTGGTGAGAATCTAGGCTGCATAAATTCTGTATAGAGACAATTGTGCATTAGACCAATTTTTTAAAATCTAATCAGGTTAATGATAGTTTCTAAAATGTTTTAAAGCATCACACTGGTTATATTCATAAAACTATTTTGAAATTTGAGTGAATAATTTTTAATATTCTCAATTTTCTTCTGACAGAATGCAAAATATTCTTCAAAATGGCTGAGTATTACTTGCCATCCGCTTCATGATTTATACTAAAAGAAAAAAGCAGTTTGCAAACATCTATTGAAAAAGGACCCACTTCAGTGCTTTATTTTACTGCTTTCTTTTTTGCTTCATGAAAAAATGAAAACAACTTCTTTCTTCTAAGCCACTTTGTTGGATACCAACGCTTGGCTTAGAATTCCTTTTTGTAAACTTATTCTAGTAACATTAGTAGTAAAATAAAATTGAGAATAAAAAATATGCTTTCTCTCTCTGCTACTTATAAAACTCAGTCATTTAAATATATTGTAGAGTTCATTTGATGGAAACAGAAGTTGAAAGGTCTTACCTCTTCTTCTAACCAATCATTGTACTGTACAATGCTAGACATAGCAACATCAGCACCTTTCATATAAAATGTAATTTCTGCAGTAGATTCATCCTGTAAATGCAATGAAAACAAACACAGTTCCATTTAAGTGGGAGCACTTCTAACAGCTAACTTTTGGGTTAATGCAAAATACATTCCTTTGTGACAAATCTTTTGCTGTATGGGCTAAACTTTCCCATCAGATACACAATCAAGAGCTAATATCATATATTTATTTGATCTTTGAGATGCTAATTAGTAAAAAAACTGTCTAAAAATTTGTGAATATTATAGCAATATAGGCATTACTTTTCTCAAAATCTTATAGAGTAATTTAGTACTTAGCTATGTTGCAAATTTCCAAGATATATCAATGGACATGTGTTCTTCAAAAAGCAATCAGTAGTGTATTTGGTAAATTTATGATCATGAGCATGAATAAATTAAGCATGTTTTTGTTTAATTTTAAACAGCCTAGGTCAACATATAAGATTTACAAGTAAGCATTCTTGTATATTCAGCCATTTACCTTGTTAGATAATTATTTTATATCTGAGGATGGCTGATTAATTCCTCTGTCAATAGATTATTAGTTTAGGTGTTTCTAATTCATCCATTGTTAGCTGGTCTCGAGTTTGCCTTGTTGAATAAGGAAGGTACACATAGAACATACTGAATTCTTAACCTCCCTTTCCCATATCTAACCCTAAACATAAGCGTTTTGATTAAAGCTCTTAATTGATTTCATAAAATATTAGATGCTGAAGGATAAAATCTTTCAAATAACTAACTGAAACTACCATTTCAGAATAGTCTATTTGTAATGTACACGTTGAAGAATAGAAAGTATTTTTCCAAAATAAGTTTAAAAAACTTACCCTCACTATGATTCCCATTCGTTTGCTCTCAGAAGTGAATGGAAAAATCTGTAGAATAGAGTATGTCAGAATCTGTCCACCAGGGGTCTTCAGCTGCATGGAGGTAAGGTCCCTGTTAACGAGAGTAAGACCAACACTCTCTGTCCATTGCACCAGAGCTACCTAAAGAAAACCATGTAAAATGTTAGAGGTAAATTATTTCCTCATGTAAATAGCATCAATGACAAATGGTGGGCTTTAGATTATAGGTTAGAAGGTTTATGATGACATGACAAACTTAGGAAAGTTTATAGCTTTGGAATTCAGAGTTCCTCCCTCCCTCCTCAGGATTGGGGGGTGGGATGGGGAGGTAGCTCATCACTTCAACTACAGAACTGAACAGTATTTTTCTAGATGTGTAATATGAAAAAAGTTTACCTGACTTTATTTTTTATAAAAAGAACATTATTCACTTTGATGACTTTAATGTAATTAGTATCTAATACTTTGAAGTAAATTTTCTTTATTAGCTCTCTTGAGGTCTTTGAAGACTAATATGAAGCAAATATTTATTAGTCCTGGATAGTTTAGTTCTGGAAGGAGAGGAACTGACTGGATGGTGTCTCACGCTTCTTTCTATTTCTGAGACTAAGATTTGATAATATTGTAAACAGATAACTTTCATATTGCTCAGAAGCCAAAGAATTTGAAAAATAATAGCTATACTGACTCTATATAACATGGATATAACATAGAAAGTTAGCCACTTACGAATATTCCTTAAATGAAAATATTTTAATATTCAAAATGTTTTTGAAGTTGACATCTTTGAAAATAACTTTACTTTTTAAGTGTTACATATTTAAGTTTCAATAAACAACATAACTCAGAAGAACTCTTCTACAGTTAAAGTAACTTAAAATACCTATAATTTAACATTCAAATATAAAAGAAGGATGAATGACTGGGGGGATAAAGTTTCTTGAGAAAAATCACCAATGAGCATTAAAATCTTCATGAGGATTTTGATTTTCACTTAATAATGCCTTTTCATTTTTTTAAAAAATGTTTTATCTGACTTTATAATGATTTTCCAAAATAATCAGGAAAAGATCAAATGGCATGCCATAAGTTTCCATAGATATATTTATGGCCACTAATGATAACAAGGAATGCCATTTATATAATTTAGATAAAGAGATGATATAAAGAGGATTTTTTATGGTTAGAGACCTCTCTATTTTCCCATATAAGACTCTCATTTGGTTTGCTTTGTAGAAGACTGTGACATGCTAACTTACACATACTTTTTGAGTTTTATTTTGTATTTTCTAACAGTCAATAAGCATTTAATAAGCGCCTACCATGTGCCACTGTGCTAAGACTGGGGATAAAAGGCAAAAACCAGTTCTTGCCCTCAAGGAACTCACAGTCTAATTGGGGAACAACATGCAAATAGACACACACAGCATAAATCTGGGATAATCTCAGAAGACATGAAGAGTAAGAAGGATTGGGAAAGGTTTCTTGAAGAAAGTAGGAATTTAGCTGAGACCTGAAGGAAGCCAGGGAAGTCAGGAGGAGAAGATGAGAAGGGAGAGAGCTCCAGGCATGGAGAATAGCCAGTGAAAATGCTTAGAGTCTATTAGAGTCAGGGTGTCTTTACAAAGAGCAACAAGGAGGCCAGTGGCATACTAGCTGGTAGAGTAGGTGCAGGAATGCATGGTACAAATAGACTGGAAAGGTTGGAAGGGGCCAGGTTATTATGGACTATAAATGCCAAACAGGATTTTATATTTGATCTGGAGGTAACAGGGAGCCACTAGTGGGATGTGTTTTGTCTCAGTTTTACTATATAATTTACCTTACTCAATTCTACTTTCTCCATTAAAATCTTGCTATGATACCTCATTTTGCTGCAAAGTGACCCTGTATTCTCAAGGGTTTTGTATGAGAAGCATTGCTTTAATTCCACCAACCTGGAAATGGTTTGAATATGGGACTGGTGACAGATTATAGCTACTATATTGCTATGTTAAAAGGCATGATTTGGTGCCTTTCACCATTTCTTTTGCAGATGACTGAATAGAGGGACAAGGGAGGAAATAAGCATTTATATAACACTTACACTGTGTTAAAGTGCTTCGTAAATATTATCTCATTTGATTCTCACAACAAACCTTCAAGGTAGGTGCCATTTTATCCTCATTTTACATGTGAGGAGGTTGAAGCAAATAGAGACAAAGTGACTTGCCCAGGGTCACAAAGTAGTATAGAGGCTGAATATGCACTAAGGTCTTCCTGACTCAAGGCCCAGTGCTCTCTCTATTGCACCATCTAGTTGCCTAAGTGTATATGAACAGCATTCTGTACCCACAGTCCCAGAATTCTCAACCAATAGGAGGGGAGTTCACAAGGGGATGTGTATTTAGCTAGCAGTTTTTTGCCCCTGAAAAAGAGGGTTTTTAGTTGAAAGCCTGATATGTCAGTAACAGAACACGGAGGCCAAGAAGGCCAAGGAAACCTAAGGTTCATTAAGAAAGGAAGTGTCAGAAACTGTTATTGCTGTATTCTGCCATGGTCATTCCACGTCTGGAGCATAGTGTTCAATTCGGGGAAAAACATTAGCAGTGCACTGATAAGTTGGAAGGTATCCAAGAGGGTAACCAGAATGGTGAGAATTGCAGCTATCATCTAGGGATAGGATGACAAAAACTGGGAATAATTAGGCTGGAAAAAAAAGACAGGGCAGAGGACAGGTTAGCTATATTCAAGTAAGTTGATGGGCTATCAAATAAAAGAGGAGGTGTACATATTCTCTTTGGGCCTAAAGAGCAGAACTAGGAATAATGGATGAAAATTATTCTCAACTAATAATCTTGCCATTTCTATTTCCATAATATCTTTTGTATCCATCTGCTTGTCACTACTCACAAAGCTGCCACTTCAATTCCAGGCCTCATCTCTTCTTGCCTACACTTTTGCAATGCCTCCTAATTAGTCTTCCTGCCTCAAGTTTCTCTCTTCTTAATGCCATCTTCCACACAGCTAACAAAGTGATTTTCCTTAAGCACAGGTCTGATCATGTTACTTTCCTACTCAATAAACTCCCCTTGGCCTCTAGGATAAAATATAAACTCTTCAATGTGGCTTTTAATACCTTTTACAACCTGAACCCAACATTCCTTTTGAATCTCACAATGTATTGCTTTCCTTCCTACAGTCTATGGTCCAGCCAAGCCAGCCTTCCCTGCGCTCCTTACATAGCACCCTCCATATCCTCCCATCTCTGGGCCTTTGCACTGGCTGTCTCTGGTCTGCCCCCAGCCTAGGAATGCTCTCTCATCTCATGCCAGTCTTTCAGAATCCCTCACTTCCTTCAAAACATAGCTCAGACACCATTTTTTACATCAAGTCTTTCCTCATTCTTCCTTAACTACCTTGTATTTATTTTGTGTTGATTCTGTATATACATATACACATGCTGTCTCTCCCAAAAGAATTTAAGCTCCTTAAGAGGAGGGTCTATTTTGTTTTTTGTCTCTTTATACCTAGTGTCTACAACAATTCCTGGAACACAGTAGACACTTAATAAATACCTGGTAATTGACTAAAGGAAATAGGAAATTTAGGCTTGAGTAAGGAAAATGTTCTTAAAAATTACAACTACTCAAAAGTAGAATGGGTTGCCACAGGAAGTAATGTGATCCCCTTCACTAGAGGTCACAAGATTATTAGGATTGTAAATTTAGAGTTGTAAATCTAGACC
Source organism: Phascolarctos cinereus (assembly GCF_003287225.1). NCBI lineage: Eukaryota > Metazoa > Chordata > Mammalia > Diprotodontia > Phascolarctidae > Phascolarctos > Phascolarctos cinereus. Next base: position 544,573,399 of record NW_027555847.1, on the reverse strand, counting down.
TTAGAGAGAATATAGTCCAACATCTTCATTTTTCAGTTGAAGAAACTAAGGCCTTAAAAGCTTCAGTGCTATGCCCAAGTCAGAGAGGCAGGAAGTGTCAGAGGCAGGATTTGAATCAAAATCCTTTAACTTCAGAGTCAATGGACTCTCAATTACACTATGGTACCTTTAAGCAAAAGCTGAATGAGAATGCTGGATCTGTATACCTTATTGAGGTATAGGCTGAACAACATGGCCTAAATTGTTCCTTTCAACTCTAAAATTCATTGATTCTCTGACACCAACATTTTCCCAGTGATGCTGTCAATCACAGAATACCAAAATCTCTTAAAAAATAAAAATTACCCAAAGGGCAATGAAAAAATGAATGGCTGATAGAAATAGGCTGCAGCACGTTACTAATGATATCTTGTGCACAAGTGATGGCACAGAAACACTGTCAAGGGAAATTTATGAGTAGAAAAGGGTATGGATTAGTCAAGGAGTAAGCATGAAAACAGGGGCAGCTATGTGGTATAGTGGATAGAGTGTCAGGCCTAGAGTCAGGAAGACTCATCTTCTTGAATTAAAATCTGGCTTCAGACACTTACTAGCTAGGTGACTCTGTCACTTAACCCTGTTTGCTGCAGTTCTTCATTTATAAAATGAGCTGGAAAAGGAAATGGTAAACCACTCCAGTATCTTCACCAAGAAACCCCTAAATGGGGTCAAGGAGAGTCAGACATGACTGAAATAACTGAACAACAACAAAAAATCAAGTATGAAAGCCAGAAAGGGGACAGCTCAAGTGCTCTACTGGTATCCTTGTGACAGTAAAAGAATCATGAAAAGAATCCAGCATGTTGGATGGCTCCCCTAAGGATGACACAGAAGATATGGAATTATATGGAAGGCCATAGAGGATAACTACACAGGTGAGAAAATATGATGTAGTGGTAATATCACAGCTGAAGGGAGTAACTACATCAATGAAATCATATATCCACCTAAGTGTTCTGTATATATGTAGACACTTAACAGATATGTGCTGAATTTAAATTAAAAATCTACATGATGGATCATTATATAGAAACTGAATTAATCCAGCATAGTTTGTCCAACAGAAACCTCTATGATGAATTGTGGTACATGAATGTACTAGAATATTACTGCGCTGTGAGAAAAGATGAACATGATGAATACAGAAAAACATGTAGAAACACACATATCTTCCCCCCCCAACCCGTCCTGGCCCCCTGGCACCGTACAACATGAAGTAAACAGAGTGAGGCAAACAACATACAGGATAAATACAACATAAATGGAATTGAAACAATCAAAACTGAATGTTGTGAAATTATTAAAAAAAAATTTGGCCCTCCGAAAAATGATCTGAGAAGAAAACCGCTCCCTCTTTGCCAAGGAAGAGGGACCCATGGATGTGGAACATCATATTTTTTTCTTATGTACTGATCATTTCTGCTGGAGTTTTTCCTCTCCTCTTTACTTTTTTTTTTTTAATGAAGAAAGGAGAGTGATAAGAGGGGAAATCCATGCAATATGAAAACAGGAGATTAAAAAAAAGAAACCTATGTTATTTACCAATCAAGTGCTCCTGTATTAGGCAACTGATAAAAGATGAGATATGTAACAGAATGTTGAGCCATACGAGTCCTTAGTAGTCATCTAATTTGATACACAGTAACTGAAGCCAAGAGAGGTTAAATAACTGACTTTTTCATAGTTACAAAGGGAAGAAATATGGGACTAGAACTCAAATTCTTTCTAGTGCACCAAGAGACTGAGAATTTCTTTTGGTTCCTTCATGTATATTAATATGTCTCCTTAAAATAGCAATATTTCATTTCTTTCTGGAAAAAAAAACTTTTCAGAAGAAACAATATTATAGTTGAACAGTATCCTAGCATTATAGTTGAACAATATTAGAGCTGAAAAAGTAAGTTTTCCTCTCAAAAATTTTGAAGACTTTATATAGGTTCAAATTGGTGAACCTCAAATTTTCAAATATAGTAAGATCTGTACTAATGAATATTGAGAACAAACCCAGCTGATTTTGTATTTTTAAAATGAAAATCAGAGTGATAGAATAAGTCACTTGGTGTTTGATAAAATAAGCTTCCTTTCATTGGAAAAAATTCAGGCAGAGGCTGGGTAAACACCTGTCATGAAAATGATATAGGAAGGATTTCTACATTGGATGGAAAGTATGTCAGAGATAACCTCTAAGGTCCTTTTGAACTCTAAGTCTATGACTGTGTTTGTCACCCAGTGAGTCACTGAAAGCAGTTGGAATTAGAACTCAGCCTCTGAGTTTCCTGCTTGTTATGAAGTTATAGAGCTATACTACTTGCTAAAATCACAGTGTTGATAATGCAGTACTATAATTTACAGCATATTACTAATATCAGTGAATGGGACTGTCAGCACTAATAAAAGAAGATATAGAGGCAGCAAAAAAGAAATACACAAAAGTATAAGAAATGGACACTTCAAAAAAAGCATTTTTTAAATGTTCAAAATCACAGGAAGACACTTTAAAAAATATTCTTCTTCAATAACACTTCCACAGAAGCTGAAAATGATCCAATACTCCCAAGGTTAATTTTCAATTTACTCAAGTGAAAGGTTACTATTACATTTTGACCTGTAAATTGTATCTTTCTTCTAATACCCTATCATCTCATTTGTGTCCCACTGCAGCTAGGACTTAAGCATTCTATATTTGGTGACTCACATCTGTTTATTATTTAGTTTATGCATGGCTTCACAACCCATTTGAGTTAGTAACTTGTAGCAAAGTCATTTTAGCTCATTATACCTGGCCTAAAACGCCATACATTTTAAAGCAGTGATCATTTTAAGGATCATCTCTCTCTATAGGATGAATCATATGAGAAAGAAATCTGCCCTCTTTTTGCTAAGGAAGAGGAACCTATGGATATAGAACATTATATTTAACACCATGTTTTTTCTTATGTATTGATAACCTCTCTCTGTAGGAGAATCATATGAAAGAGAAATTCATTTGAATGTCAAGAAAAAACTACTGATCTTTCTAAAATCTAACTTAAAGAAGTAAGTTTTTAGGTAAAAAAAAAAGTCAACATGGAAAAACATTCCATGTCCATAATATTCAGGATTAAGGGTTTTATATGAAGTAAAGTAAATTTACTTTGGAAATTTAAAGTCTTTTGAAATATAAATAACTTCTAGAGTCACTGTGGAATAAAAATAACTAGTAAACTGACATACAGTACTTTCAAAATAATGGCTGCTGAATTCATGCCCATTTATTTTCTAAAACATAAGGCTATGCTTTAACTCAGTAGTATTAAACTCAAAACAAAATGGAACCGTATAGGACTCTGCTTATTGACTTAGAAAACCACAAATTAACATTATCAAGGTAGTACTGTATTTTTATTTTGTTAAACATTTCCCAATTATATTTTAATCTTGTTAGACTGGGTTAGACACCACTGCTTTAACTCAATCGACCAGGCTGACCTATTCAGTGTGGCAATTCACAACTCTGATTGTACATATGTAGCTTTCAGCATTTTAACATTAAAATGAAACATAAACAGAATAGCAGTTTTCTGCTTTAGTTATAAATACTTTTCACAGAATCAAAGATCAGAAGGTATTTTAGAGTTTGTTTTGCCCAAATATATTCAAATAATAATTTCTCTTTCCAACAAATAGTTATCCAGATTTTACACAAAGACTTGTGATGAAGAAGAACCCATTCCATTTTTGTAAAGCTCTAATTATGAAATTAGTTGTTAGGAAAAAATTTCTTATGTAAATCAAAAATATTTGTGACGTCTACCCATCACTCCTAGTTCTTCCACCTCTAGGTAGCAATAAACAGCACATTTAATGATACCTGAAGATATCTATCATGCTTTGGTTAAGTACTCTCAGAGTTCAATACACAGTCAATAGGGAAATGTAGTTGAGGACACTGTACACAGAAGGCATGAATGATGGCCTTAGAACATATAAAGAGGTAGGATATGGAGTACTGAGTGTAGTGCAGGGTTGCTAGAACATAAAGCGTATTAAGGGGAAGAATGTGAAATAAGGCCTGAAAGGTAGGTTGTAGCCAGATTTTAGAAGGCTTAGATTTTACCCTAGAGGAAACAGGGTTGCCACTAAAGGTTTTTGATTGGGGAAAGGGCAGTGTGTGTCATGGTCAGATTTGTGCCTAAAGATATCTTGGCAGCTGTATGCAGGATGAGTTTGAGAGAGAAAAGCCTTGAAACAGGTAGCCCATTTAGGAAGCTATTACAATAGTCCAGGTGAGAGGATCTTAGGGCCTAAATTAGTGAGGTGGTCACATTATAAATAGGCAGATAAGGAACACTGTGAGAAATGTGGGGGCAGAGTCAATACAATCTGTCAAATGAATGGAGATAGGTTATTAATAATCAAGAGTCTAGGATAAGGGTTCATAGCCTGATGTCCATTAATTTGTTTTAAAAAACATTTTGATAGGCTTAGATTCTTAAAATCTAGCCACTGCTTACTAATGTTCAGACTCCTTAAGAGTCTGCCCAATATGACAGATGTTCTAATAAACCTTATCTTTGGCTGAAAGAAGGCTTGGGTCAAATTCTTTTGGGAAGGATCCATGTGTTCTGATTTTGGGGTCCCAGCACCCCTGAATCTCATCATTTTGTTGGCCCATACAGGGAAACTGCCTGACCCCAAGTTCTTCTCCAGCCAAGAACAGAAGGTATGTAAGTCTCTTTCCCCCCTTTTCTTGCTCTGCAGTTGGGGTCACTCTCCAAGCACCAAGGCTTAGAGGTGCTTTTCAGGCAGACTGTCTCACACTGGGCCTGATGTTCTCAGGCTCTTGGTCCACTGGGTTGGCTCAAGGCCATGGACCTGGATACACCTTCTGCAGCATAGAGAACAAGGACAGATGCCCTATCTGTAAGCGTATGGCCAATTCTGTTAATTCTCTAGGTGCTAGAGAACTGGAGATAACTGCAGCTGCTTTTTGGTTCCCTGAGGCTTACTTAACTCCCTTCCCTCTGCACCCCTGAATCCACCTTCATGGAGGTTACTGGGAAAAGTTATAACAGCTAAAAATATTTTGGCAGATTTTGGAGGTTTTGTGATTGATCATTAAGGAGTTTTGAAACTCCTCCTTACAGCCCTGGTCACTCCTTTCTCCCCCTCCCTTCCCTAGAGTCAAGAGGGTATGTTCACCCCTCTCATAGGAGAAGATAGTTTTACCCTTTACCTCTCACTTTTGATTTTGCCCTCCCCCACCTGGGAAAGGAAGAAGGAGGGAGGGCAGCAGCTACAGCCTGGGTCCCACTGGCAATGGCCTTGGGTCCTGGGGCAACCTTTGCATGGAAGCATAACCCAGGTTCAGCACATCCTACTCAAGGTAAAGAAGCTAGCCTCCGAACTTAGGTAAGCATGTTTTTTTTTTGTATAAAAAAGATGGTGAGCTGTATATTAGTGATGTGTACAAGAAAGTACCATTCAGTTTTTCAAATACAATTCAACTTGATGAGGGGCAGTACGGTATAGCATAAAGGGCTGAATTTAGGTATCAGGAACAATTAAGCTAAAATATTGCCTTTGACACTAGATGTGTGAATATGTGTTGTTGTTGAGTCACTTCAGGTGTGTCTGACTCTTTGTGACTCAACTTGTGGTTTTCTTGGCAAAAATATGGGAGTGGTTTGCAGTTCCTTCTCTATCTCATTTTACAGATGAGGAAATTAAGGCAATCAGGGTTAAGTGACTTGCCTAGGGTCCCACAAGCAGTAAAGCATCTAAGGTCATGTTTGAAGTCAGGTCTTCCTGACTCTGGGCCCAGCACTTCATCTACCTCGCAGCACCTTCATACAGTATACAGGACATTTCTGTTAAACTTGGTGAAAGAATGGTGCATATAAAACCTGTGCATGTAAACAATTGCAGTATTTATTTTAAGTTGGGAGACATTGAGATGCTGCCCCATATCTTGGATAAAGTTGGCCGCCTGCTCGGTATGAGAGTTTCTTATCCGCCTTCACCCCCGGCGGCTTGGCGTTTTCTCCAGCTGCTCCTGGCTGAAGAACCAGCGAGAAGAAGCCCTACGGCCCAACGCCATGACACTTCCTCCTCCTCTGGCTCCCCCTAACCCACCCCTCTCCCACCTCCCCTCCTCCCCACCAAGGCCACCAGCATGCTCTTTTAAATTTGTAGTTTTAACTGTTAATGATGAGATGTTGATTCTCTGTGTAAAGTAATTTGGAAATGAATTTAACAAAAATAAGTCACCTGATTGGTAATGGGTTTGTTTCAAATTGGTGAACTTTTTATGTCAGTTATGTCAGGTAACTTTTCATAATTTGGTTATTGATAAAATAATTTGGCTACTGTTGGTTATTGTTTTAATGCGTAAACTAGCCAAAAAGCTTATTCGGGTTATGTATGGCTGGCTGAGAATTTGCAAGTGTATAGAAATCTCTAATGATTGGCTTTTTACACTAGGACAAATTTAAGTTTGAGATATAAATCCTAGAAAAGTTTTTCCTAAGCTGTGATTAGTGGAACTTGCTGTGTGAGGTAAAAGCTCATAGGATTTTATTATATCATAATAATCCACTGATAATCAATAATCTACTATTTGAGAGCCTCAAGCTACTCAAAGAATGTGATACTGGTGGGAAGCCAGCATTGAGAAAAGCTGAGGGCAATTTTAGTCTCAGTCTAAGATGGGATCCTCCTGGCTCAGTTTCCCCATTATGTTCCTTTGAAAAGTAATGTTACCCACCTGGCTATTCTGAATCTGGCTATGAGGTGGATTTGATACTTCATGGTTGGAAAACTGAATTATCTGAATCCGGACAGAGCTAAAGGTGTTTATCTTGTCATATCTGGGACTTGTCTTTTCTGTCAGCTTTGTGTTTTCCAGACTACAGGCCATTCACATACAGTTGGTAGTAAACAGTGGGTACCAGCCAATGTCCCCCCCATTGTTCCCTGGATACAGTCTGTGCTCAGTTCCAGTCAACCTCTTTGCGATTCCCTCGAGGCAAGGACAGCTCTAGGCCCCTAGCCAGCAGTTTCAGAAGGTGAGACCTTTGCCCCTTACCCCAAAAGAATTTGGGTCCCATTTGTTTGAGGGGGTAATGATGAGGATGGGATCTGGACCCTAGAAAAGAAAAACCCTGAATTTCCCACTTGGCCAAATCTCTGGTTTTTGCCTAAGGCTATAATCCCATCAATTGGCCTTTCATTGTGGCTACACCTAATCTCCCAATTCTGTTACCCTTAATCTAGCCTAGCTCTCCATTGTCATAATCCTTATGGCCCCAGGCCATTTCCCACCCTTAATCTTAGCTAGGCTCCATTCTCCCTTGCCACTGCAATTCTGTTTTCTCAGCTTACTGGCCACTCCCATCCAGATTCTCCTTAGACCCCCACCTCTAGTCACCCCAAACTACTTGGCCACTCCTGGATCCCTCCCACAGTCTTTCTGTATATAAGGTCCATCTTGTCTCCATTAAGATGCTTAGATTCTTAAAATCTAGCCACTGCTTACAAATGTTTAGACTCCTTAAGGGTCTGCCCAATATGACAGATGTTCTAATAAACCTTGTCTTTGGCTGAAAAAAATTTTTTTTGATAACTATGCTTCATCATACTTAGTTTCCTTTTTAATCCTAATGAATTTTATTTCATGAATTTGAAAACATTCCAAGAAAGCATTCATAGGCTTCCCTAGATTGTCAAAGGGGTCCATTACACAAAAAAAAGGTTAGGTACCTCTGGTTTAGGATGACTCCAAGGTCAGGAACTTAGTGACTAGAGGAATGATGGTCACAGAATCCAAAGGAAGAAAAAATATCCAGTAGCAAGTGGATGAAAAGTGGCAAAAGTAGTAGAGGAAAAGAAAGGTGAGGACTGAGGAAAAAAAAACCACGGGATTTAGAATCAGTTAAGACATCATTGTTGGGCTGTAAAAGAGCGAGTGAACTAAATGGTAGTTGGAATCCAGAGTGCAAGAGAGTTAGAAGTGGGAAAATGGTGATAAGGGCAGGTACCTATTAAGTACAGTTGATTCTTTAGAAGTTTTCTGTATCATCCTAAATACAGGCCTTTGTTACCCTTCATCAGGACTACTATAAAAACTTCCTAAGTGGTTTTTCCTGCCTCCCAAATTCTCTACTCTCCAATCCATCTAGCTGCCAAATGGGTATTATTAAAACACATGCCTGGCCATTACTCCTCTGCTCAAAAATCATCAGTGACTACCTAGGATAAAAATGAAATTCCTTAACCTGGTATTTTAAAAGGCTTCATGATATGGTTTTCAGCTATCTTTTTCAGACATTTATATTATTCCCCCTTAATATAAGCTATGTTCTAGTCAAACTATCCAATAAGCTGTTTCTTGAAATATACATATGTGTGTATGTGTGTATAATTTTTCAAAAGAAAAAAGAAAACTAAAGATAGAAAATATCCCATATTGTGGACGTTTTGAAAAACAGAATGGAACAAGAGAACTCAGCATTTCAATAAGAAAATAAGAAATATTAGCAGAAAGTCAAAAGACTAAATTTAGAACATGTGAGACAACTGCTATTTTTAAAAATGACCTGGTGAAACAAGATACAAATTTAAAACTTTTTTTCTTAAAAAAAACCAAACAAATCTGTTTTAACATTTGCTGAAAGAAAAGAACATTTTCATCTATAAAAAGCAGAATAAAAAGGGATTACATGTGAGACTATGAATCTCTAATACATATAGCTTGTTTTCTTTTTAAACTGTATAATAAAGTCAAAATGTTATTTTCAAAACTATCTTTCTGTAAGGGACAAGGTATCATGCTCCCACAATTTAACATAACTTTTGACATTCCACATCATCAGCAAAGAAGTTACATTGTTTTAACAAGCTTGCAAAACCTTGAAAGGGCAATGAGAAGGGCCCTAACTTTTAAGAGACCCCGAAGTTCTGGAAGGCAGAACCAGATTTAACTAGCCCTAAGTAGAACAAAGAACAAGGGCTTTTGGATGATGAGGGATTGGGGGAGGAGGGGCACATCAAGGGGACAAGAGATGAGTGGATGTGTCAGACTGTAACCTGGAAAGGAACGAACCAATCCTCGGCATGGAAGGGAAGAGTCGTGGCATTCTAACAGTATAAAAGTTTTTTCACTTCTGTAATGGGTGCTATCTCTTCAGAGAGGTTTTGCTAGGTTCTCCCAAGAACTGTAAAAATAAACCATTCTTTACTCGCTCCGAGCTTAGTTTTGTTTTTAACTACAAGGCTTTATTTCTCTAAGGCCTTATTTCTAACATTACTTGTCTATATTTGCCTTAGAATTTCCTTCTGTCATGAAGAAAGATAGTTTAAGAAGCATTACCATCTGAAAATCATGATAAAAACTCGTGTGTGTGTGTGTGTGTGTGTGTGTGTGTGTGTGTGTGTGTGTGTGTGTGTGTGTAAAGTGCTGGTGGAGTGGGAAAGGACTCTTTAATTGGCTCTCAAGGCATTCAAAAGCTTCTTAATTCTGACTACTTTTTGCTATTTCATCTCACTGTCTTCAACTGTGCTCTAGGGGTATGACAGCATCTAGTGATGGCATATGGGGGAGTCAGTCAAAGCACATACTAAGCCCACTATGTGCTAGGCACTGTGATAAGCTCTGTGGATACAAAGAAAGACAAAACACATTCTTTGTCCTTAACAAGCTCACAATCTAAAAGAAAGGCCTTCTTCCTCCACTGAGTCCATATGAAAGGCTCTTCGGCCTTTCCATTTGTTCTTTTCAATTCTAGGTGAAGGGAGTAGAGTCCTTGCAACTGATTTAGAGAGAGAGAGATGGGATCTTGGAGTCAGAATCCAGACCAGTTGTTGCAGCTAGTCCAGCATCAATACTCTGAGGAATAAGTTTGAGACTTTAACCTAGTGGAAGGGTTCATCTGTCATGGATACTGCCTTTGGATGCAAATTGAGTGAGTTAAGAGTCTAATTTCCTCCAGAGACACCAAGGTAGGTTAGGGGATATTATGCCCCTTGAGGGGTTGGGGAAATGTTTTTGTGCTTGTTTTTGCTATATCTTTGATGTAAACATTCTCTTTTAAAAGCTACCTGTTGTTAAATGATTAAATTGAACTAGAGGTATTAGTCACTATCTCCCTAACAAACTGGATAATGTAATCATCACTTTGCAAAATGGGCAAACAAGTACAAAAAAGATAGAAACAGGTATTGGATGTGTGATTTCACTGGCATAGAGAACTCCCTAGGGAAGTATTCCTCTACTAATGAAGACTGGCACCTTTTCTACTACTTATAATTGTGGAGTTATGATTAGAGAGTTGCCTAAGGAACTAAGAAGTTGGGTGACTTGCTCAGGGTCACACAACCAGTACATGTCAAAGGAGACACTAAGACGCACTCTCCCTGGCTCCAAGATCAGCTCTTTATCAACTGCACCAAATGACTTCTCACAAAAATAAGTGGTTTCTTACCTTGTATCTTATCAGAGATTTCAAGAGAATGTGAATATTGATCTATTTCAGATAAAATATTTTCAACGTAAATGTGCTCTCTTTTCTATGAAGATTCTGTTACTGAACTATTCTAAACAGGAAATATGAGCTAGTATTTTTCTTTTAAACTGCATTCATGGTTTATCTGGCCCAATTTCCCTTGTAACCAACAGTTCGCAGATTTTCAAGACGATCAGCTAAGGTTCAAGGTCAGCTACTAAATGATTTTTCTATTCCATTTTCAACATAATCACTCCTTGCCTGGCAGAATTAAAAACATCACCCAATTATTAACAGGTAGAGAGGTCTCTAGTTAGGCTTTGGTAGAATTACAGTATGTGACTTAAGAACTCAGACATTATCTATAAAATACAGTGGATAAAATATATTATCTATAAAATACGTTCTGGAAAACACATTAGGTTTCATAATAAAAAGAATGAACTACATACTAAATTAAGGAAGGCCTCTTAAAATCTTTAAAATTCCATTAACAGAAACATTAGCCAATCATGTTAAACAATTACAAAATGGAGAGCATATTTTTTTAAAAAAACAACTGTTTAATTTAATGCCCTTTGGTGACCTTTGCCTTGCAGTTTGTATCTGATTCTCAGATACTGCTTTTAATTACCTCTTTCTTTCAAGCAAACCATTGTTGCCAATGTCAATGGATAATAATTAAATTACTAAGCTCTAAATTAACCAAACACAAAAATAACCAGAAGTTGATTAATGAAATATATTTGTTTTCTGCTCTGTCATGTATTACTTCTAATTATAAACTATCATGTGTATATTTTTTGCAAATTAATATATCTGTATGTATACATATGTATCCAAACATATCTGCATGCACTTGCAATTAAGACACCACTAGATTTTAATTGTATATAATTGTATATAATTTATAATGTTCATAAATGTCAGTATTTTCTGTTTATAGTTACTATATTTATGAATATTTCACATCCACGCAGCACTTTAAGGTTTTTAAAGAAATTTCCTCATCTATTCTGTGCACGTGTTATTATCCCCACTTTAAAAAATAGGAAATTTAGCATATGTTGTTTGTCCATGATTATACCGCTAGTACAGAGACCAGAATTTGAAACCATGTCTCTCCTAAATCCAAGCCCAAAACTTTTTCTACTACACCTATCTTTCAAAATTAAATTATAACATTTATAATTGAACACATTTATCAATTTAACTTAAAATGAAAAATACTAAATCTTGTTTAGAGTAATAAGTCCACAACTAGTAGAAATAACTAAGAAAATACCAGTAGCAAAATTTGTCGATGTTATGGTGTAGGAATTATCTAATTGTTAAGTAGCAGTTTTTTTGTCAAAGGAAATGGGAGGTACTTTAAGAAAGGATTAGATTGTTTTACAATTTCCAGGTAGAAGTACTTTCCTGGTCTAATCCATCTCCCCAACTCTCCACCAACTCCTTGTGCTTTTCCCCTCTTATTACTTTCCATTTATATTGTATATTATCTTATATATAGCTGTTTATGTTATCTTCCTCCATCAAAAAGTAAGCTCCTTCAGGGCAAGAATTATATAAGTCAAAGAAATACTTTGATAGCACTATCATATCATGGGATGATGTCAACGTCTCTCCACCAATGGAGATTGCAGTGTAGAGCCTGAATATTGCATTAGTATCTACAGAACTTTAAGAAATGGAGAGGATGGTCACCAGGGGACTAGGTAGAGAAGCTATGGAGGATGTATAGAAGGACATAGGCAAGATTTGCATAGTGTCAAGAAGGTATAACAAGTTGTGTTATGCACTAGTAGAAAAAACACAAGATTGATGAGATCACAAATCCAAAGAATCACCATAACTGAGTTGGATTAGAGATAGAGCTGAAGCTGTGGAATAGCAAGAATCAGAATACTGGCCCCTTCCAAAGGACATCAAATCTATATCTTTGGTCCCCTTAACATCATTAGAACCTTATTAGCACTGAGCTAACCAAAAAGGAAGAAATGCTATGAAATATTTTGTGAACTGAGATTCAGAGGCTAAAATTTTATTTCCCAAATAGTAACTGACATACATTTTTTAAAAATGTGGGTAGGACTTATTCCAAATCTTGGAAGTTTGGAATCCTCAGCTCCTGCCAGAGGTGTAACATTGGGTTTGCTGTCTTACTTAATATGGTACTTTTCACATTTTATTTCAAAGGAGCTATAATTTAATAGGTGTGGGTACATTCTACGCAGTGCAGGAAGCAATGCATCTAAACCTCAGCCATGGTAACTCAATCATAACCTCTATACATATGACTCCTAGGTCTATAGCTCCAACCTTAGTACATTTCCTGAGGCTTGGTCTCTCATAACCAACTGCCTGTCAGACATCTCCATCTGAATGTCCCATGGGAACCTCACACTCAAAATATCTAAAACAGAACATGTTTATCTTCCCACCCCCCCACTGCAAACTCTCCTCTTTTAGCAATTCTCTCCACTTACATGATCATCCCACTATTTCAAGTTCATGTTTTATGTTTTTAAAACTAATCAATGAATGAAAATTTTAATTTTATCTGTAAGTTGCAAACAGAATCAGAAAAATGCTTAGAAGCATTGACTCTGCTTACATTATTAAGAGAGAGAAAAAAGTATTCTCACGCGTTTTCTTTTTCCTTAAAAAGGAAAGAGAATGACTTCTTGAAAAATTTTGTCTATATACATATATCATCATCAATATCTATCTATACGTATATATATCTTCTTTAAAATAAAGTAGCCCACAGATTTTACGTTTAATTAAATTTCAAATGATTTTCTGAATGAGCTACTAAAATTTTGAACTTTTCATTAAAAATGAAAATGCTAGCAGTATTGCAAAGGGAGAAAGGGAATTTAACTATGATTAAATCTACAGCTAAGTGCAGAAATAGAACTAAGTTTCACCCACAGGCCAGTTAGCAACATATTTAAAAAATCCTGCCACAATCAATTTATTCAACAAGAACATACCCATTTTCACATTGGGAACCCATGCTGAGAAAGTGTATTCAAGTGTCCTTGTACTGTACCAGGGACAACATATACAAGAAAATATACTACTTCCTTTGCAATGTGTATGCCATTTGTTTTCAAGAATTTCTATACTGCTTTCTTTCGTTGCTAAAGGGCAAACTTCTCTCAAATGATCTACAATTTCTACAGAAATATCTAAATAGTGTCACTCAGACAATATACTTTTTACTATATACTTAATTTTGCCACTGAAACATCACATCCTTTTTGATCAGGGCTATTAGAATTGGTGTATATAATAGAATTATTAGTTGAAAATACAGTTTGATCATCTGGAAAAACTGACAGTCAATATTCAAGACAAGCCATGAAGTAGTTATTCTTTATTGGTCTTGAAGGTCATAGAAATGATGCTTTTATGTCACAGGTAATTATTTGCTTCTCACAAATATATTGATGAAACACCACAATTAGTCTTGCTTCAAAAAGCACACACAATAAAATGAATTAAACAATATAGGATGCCACACAGTACAGCTTACTTGTATAAAAACAAAAGCACTGCTGTAATCATTTTTGTCTATTTCTAAAAGATCATTATCTTTCTATGTTGTCATCAATTTTCTTTTTAGCAAAATGGCATTTGCATATAAATGCTAGAATATGGTAATGATGACCATAGTTTAAACCAATATTTAAAAATTAGGCCTACCTAAATTTGAGATATTTAGGAATCTGACCACAGAGGGAAAAAAAAAGTGTAACCAATGAAACAGCTAGTTTATGAGAGTAAGCAGTCATTAAAAATCATGGCTAATCAATCCTTCCTGCCCAAAAGAGGCCCAAAGGTCTTCAAAGGTTCCTGTTCATCGCATGGCTTGAAATGGTTTGGGATCATGACCTTTGCACTTCATTGCTTTCCCTACTTAGTTTATATCCTTTTATGATTGTTCATTACATTAGCTCTATATTAGCTTTCCATAACTGAACTGGAACATACACTACAACCATTGGACAAGAACGGGTTCTTGTTTTGTCAATGAGGCTCTCATGGTATATGCATAGTTTGCCATGCTGTACCTGCAATGACAGACCAATGAAACTTTCTATTCTTGGAGAAAATGAACTATTGATCATTTATCATAAGAAATAGTGAGTGGGGCATAAGTAGGCTTCCCATTATGAATCCAAAATCATTTATTTATGCATTACTACTTCAATAATCCCACCACTTTCTTTACTTTAACCCAGGTATCACCAAAGATGTCACAGATGACACATCACTGTGATTAGTGATTTTATAGACATGTATGTGTCTGCGTTTATATATGCATCTTTAAGGATTAAAATTTATATTTGATCTTTATATATGTTTATGATCTTTAAGGATTAACATTAATTTGCATAGCAATTCATTATCTCTATAATAGACTTTTCACTTTTATACACTGATAGGTAACTTAAAAGGTTCTTTTGTGTCTTCAGGGAAAAGGAAATGCAATTTGTTTATGTTTTGAGACATAATTTCTGTGAGACTGCAATAAAAAACATACAAAATTGGATAAGTACCCAGAGACTTAGAAAATAAAGCGCTCTGTTTAATAAATTACCCTCTTACCAAAGACCAAGATGACACCAGAGCCATAAACATAGTAAGGATTGTAATGATGTACTGCTGAAGTATAATACATGAAACTGGTTAAGTCTATTAAATGATAATGCTGCTTATTAACCAAATATGTTGTGATAGGTCAATGCTGAGGTTAAAAAGAAAACATCAATTGAACCATTTCCCTAAATAAAGCTCCAGGGTGCAATATTCCAAGCACTTTATTCAATAAAAAATGCTTTTAAAATGGTACTCTGGTGATTGGGAAACATTGGCATCATCCGTCAACCTAACTGCAGGAAAGTTCAATAAGCTAAATAATGAACCATTTACATTATTTTCCTTAGGCTTCAGAGATTTACAAACATTGCATCAATAGAGCTCTTTAAAAAATTATGATAAAGACCTTCTAGTCTTTTCATTTTCAGTTTAAAAAATCAGAGATTTCTTTACAAAGGTCATTTAATGTTCCGCTCCTGTCAGCCTACTGAAATTGTCTAATCTCTATCAGAGCAGAAATAAATTTTAAATAACCAGAAACATTTTAAAATTTAAGAAAATTTTTCTTTAAAATGGGAAAATCATGACAGGGTATATTATCAAAAATGAAATTGCTACATTTGTAACACAGGAAGTATACACAAGCAAATGGATGTATCTATAATTACTTGTAATTACTGTTTAAATATGGAATAGATCAAATTCTAGCAAACATGAAATCATGAAGTAGATGTTGAAAATAAATCCTCTAGTATATAAACTTGGGTAATATCTTATATCCTAAATTAGAAATGCACTTCAATTTGATATATGAAATTTGCATATCTCTCCAGGGGTCTGCTTCAGTTTCATTCTTTTAGCTCTATGTTACCTATGAATCAAAAACAAAATCTCTAATGTACTTCATAAGATGTATCTTATTTTCCATCCAGGATTTCAAATTTTTTGATGTGAGCAGAAAAACAGTTAAGTTAAAATTATATATGCACATGACATAAAAATATGACAGCATCACAACATCACAAATTTAGAGCTGGAAGGGACCTTGAAGAACGTTAATCCCAGCAACCATCCCACTCCCTTCTCATTTTACAGATAAGGAAATTGGGGTCCACAGAGTTTAAGTGACTTTTCCAGGATTACAGAGTGTCAAAGTTAGAATGTGAATTCAAATCTTCTGACTTCCGAGTCAACACTCTCTTATTTTAAGCTGAACAAGGGAAATCAAGACTATAATATGCAATTTTCTGTAATCTATCAATAAGGCTTTCAGTAAAACAATTCTAATTGGTTTACCATACTAGTAGATACAAGATGGAGTTTTTTCCATATATTATTCTATGGCAATATGGAATACTAAATAGCAAACAGATCATTTAGGACTAACTTTTAAGACATGCTATTGTGAGGGTAGATATGGTGACTCATTTCCTTCCTAAAAGTATTTGCTTATAGTCTATATTGTTCTCAAAGCTAAGGAGTGGGTAATTTACAAAATTGTAAATAATTATCTTCTGCAATTTGAATCTTCACAATCTTCCTAAAAAGGAAGGGAAATACTACTAGATGATATACTTATTTCTCTTGTTTGTTTCTTAAAGGGGAAGGAATGGAATAAGTGCATAGCTTTCTGGCATATACTGCAAAATTACTTTAGAATCCTGCCCTACGAGCTATTTTTTGTGTATATAATTTATATAACATACATAATATTTATATAATTTATAAACTGTAATTAAAAAAATTTCAATTAACGAGCATTTTTCTTTCCATCCTACCACCTTCCTTCCCCTCCCCCACTGAAATAAAGAGAAGAAAAACAAAACCCTTATAACAAATATGCACAGTCAGGCAAAACAAATTCCTACATTTGCTATGTCCAAAAGTTTTTGTCTTTTTGCATCTTGAGTCTATCACTTCTCTTTCAGGAATTGTGGTTCATTATTTCAGTGACCAGAGTCTTTAGGTCTTTCAAAGTTGTTTGTCTTTACAATGTTGTTGCTATTGTATAAATTGTTGTCTTGGTTCTGCTCACTTCATTCTTCACCAGATCATATTAGGTTTCTTAATTTTCTTTGAAACCACTCCTTTCATCATCTCTTACAGCACAAATAATATTCATATACCCTAATTTGTTCAGATATTCCCCAATTGATGGGAGTAAGTTTCCAGTTCTTAGGTACTACAAGAGCTGCTATAATGTACCTAGGGGTTGGTCCTTTTCCTCTTTTTTTGATCTCTTTAGGGTACAGGTTTAGTTGTGGTATTATTAGGTTAAATGGTATGAAGTAGAGTAACTTTTGGGGGTATAGTTTCAAACCATTTTCCAGAATCAGCCATTACAGTTGACAGAAATACAGCCTATTAGAACTAGATAATTTCTTTATGTTATACGGATGCAGAAAGTGAAAAAGTATTGTGACTTGATAAAGGCTACATAGTTAATTGGAGATAGAACCACGGCCTAAATTCCACATTAATCTGACTCACAGACTATTCTGGATGTTACCCGTGATTTCTCACTGTTTCTTACTCCTTTAACCAAGCTATTGCCAAGGCTTGTTGATTTCACCTTTGCAGCATCTCTAGAGTATGTCCACTTCTCTCTTCCAACACTGCCACCACCCTGATCCAGGCCCTCTTCATCTCATGCCCGGACTACTGAGAGAGTCTGCTGGTGGGTGTGCCTGCCCATTTCTCTCCCCACTCCAATCCATCCTCCATTCAACCACCAATGTGATTTTCCTAAAGTGCAGGTTCTACTATGTAACCCCTCTACTCAATAAATTCCAGTGGTTTCCCATAACCTCCAGGATCAAAGACAAAATCCTCTGTCTGGCATTCAAAGTCCCTCATAACCTAGCTCCCTCCTACCTTTCCAGACTTCTTACACTTGAATCCCTGCCATGTACTCTTTGATCCAACGACAATGACCTCTTGGCTGTTCCATGAACAAACTGTTCTGTCTCTTGGCTCTGGGTTATTTTCTCTGGCTATCCTCATTTCTGGAATGTACTCCCTCTTCATGTCTGCCAATTAGCTTCCTGTGAAAGTCAACTAAAATCCTATCTTTTAGAGGAAGCTTTTCTCAATCTCTCTTAACTCTAGTGCATTCCCTCTCTTAATTATTTCCTATTTATCCCTTATATAGTTTGTTTGTACATAGTTATTTGTTGTCTCTTCCATTAGACTCTGAGCTCCTTGAAGGCAGGGACTATCTTTTGCCTTCTGAGCTTAGTGCTTGGCATACAGTTGATGTTTAATAAATGTTTACTGATTGATGGTTTATTGTAGAGTATGTGGAGAGGAGAAAGGTGTAAGAAGACTGGAAAGATAGGAAAAAGCTAAGTTACAAAGGAGTTTAAAAGCTAAACAGAACCTGGAAAGACTTGTACAAATAGATGCAAAGTGAAATGAGTAGAACCAGGAAAACACTGTTCACAGTATCAGCAACACTGTGTGATGATCAACTGCGAATGACTCAACTCTTCTCAGTAACACAATGATCCAAGGCAAGTACAAAAGATCCATGAAGGAAAATGCTGTCCATATCTAGCTAAAGAACTGATGGACTCTGAATGCCGATTGAAGCATTTTTTTTTACTTTATTCTTTCTTTCTTTCTTTCTTTTTTTTTTGGTTGGGCAGTGGGGGTTAAGTGACTTGCCCAGTGTCACACAGCTAGTAAGGGTTATGTCTCTGAGGCCGGATTTGAACTCAGGTCCTTCTGAATCCAGGGCCGGTGCTCTAACCACTGCGCCACCTAGCTGCCTCTCACTTTTTCTTTCTAGTAGTTTTTTTCCCCTTTTGCTCTGTTTCTTCTTTCACAACCATGACTAATACGGAAATATTTTTACAAGATACCACATGTATAAACTATATCAAACTGCCTACCATTTTCAGAAGAGTGGAGGGGAGGGAGAGAGGGAGAAAAATTTGGAACTAAAAATCTTGTAAAAATGAATGCTAAAAATTTTCTTGGCATGTAACTGGGAACAAATAAAATATTATTAAACTTAAAAATTTTTTTAAAAAAGGGGAAAAAAGCCAAACAGAGGATTTCATATTTGATCCTGGAGGCAACAGGGAGCCACTCAAGTTTAATGAATATATATATATATATATGCGCATGTGTGTGTGTGTATGTATGTGCATGTGTGTGTGTATGCATGAACATATGTAAGACATGGTCATAGCCATACTTTAACAAGATCAATTTGATAGCTGAGTAGAAGATGGTCTATAGTGGGGAGAAACTTAAGATAGAGAGACCAACCATCGGCTTTTGCAATAGTTTATGCATGAGGTGATGAGAGCCTATGCTACAGTGGTGGTGGTGTCACTAGAGAGAAGGAAGCATATTAAAGATATATTGCAAAGGTAGAACCAAGAAAACTGAGCAAAATGGTTAAGAAAGATTTGAGAGTTGAAGATAACACCTAGGTGGCAAGGCTGATAATTGTGCCCTTGAGTAGGTAGGATTTTCCTGCTTTATTATCTCCCTCCTCCCCACTAAAATCAAGTGTCCTTTTCTCTGATCTTTACATAAAATATTCCATCTCTCATCTCTGTTTTCATACTGGAGTGGCAGGGAAGTGGAAGGCTGGTTCTTGGCAAGATAATACAAAAGCTCACCTATCAGAGTCCAGGGTCCCAGGAGAAGAATTCAAGCTCCAAATAGAGAAAGATGTGAAAGATAGTCAGCATGCAGGTGGCATGGTTTGGAATAGGCCTGGAAGTGGCATGGTGGCTTGCCTCTAGGCAAATCCAATAACTTAGTTCTTATAGATTTACTGATTGATTTTTACAGTATGACAGCTGAGTGAAAGGCAATGGAGAATACAAGATCCTATTATGTTTACTATTAGTCGACTATTAAAAAAATGCATTTGATAAGCTTGGCCTGTGAGAATATTTGAGAAAACATACCCTTTTTTGCAGAGGTAGAGTATGATTAATCAATGGGGAAGAGTGAGTATACTGTCAGCTGTGGCTGGGATGTTTGTTTCACTGAATAGCCAGTTTCCTTTTAAAAAAATTTTTTATTACAAAGGATGGCTTACTGGGTAGAAGGATATATTCAGAAATAAAGGTGATTATAAAAACAAATGAGAGTAATACAAATAAAAAAATTCTGATACTGTGAACCAAAAAACAACATTAACTGAATACTTTTCCCCATAATAGTCTTTCTCATCCATCAAAGTCAAACAAGATTCTCTGAAAGGTATAACAATCAAGATCACAGAGACCTTTTTTTGATGACTTTATGATTACTAATATCAAGCAAAATACAAAAGCAGAAAGAAATGTTCTACTGTCACTGAACATGTCCAGAGCACAGTCTAAATGAAAGAGGTCCATCAGATATGAATGATACTGAACTGATTACACAATGCCCCAAAACAGTATAGATTTTTGAAAATGATATCCATCATGATTCAAATAAGCCCAAGATAACTATCCACACAGGAAAAATCAAGTGGATAAAAATACATGGGCAGTCTTTAGAACTAACAGATATAAATCTTTAGGAAACACTGAAAATTCCCCTTAGGGTATCATGCCACGCTTTTAATGACCCTAGCTTCTTCCAAAAACAAGGTCAACTAATTAATGTGAATATTTGTTCAATCAACAAGCATTCATTATGTACCTGTGGTAGGTGTTGGGATATAAATATAAAAATATGACAGTCCCTGCCTTCAATGAACTTATATCCTACAGAAAGAATTCATGTTCATCATTATTTAAATATATAAATACTCAGTGATTTCTTTTTTTTCCCCCGGTGGGGAAAGGAATAGCAACCAAAGGAAATAATGAAATTTGCCAGACTGCGTGGCTACTAGCTATGGAATATCATAACTAATAGGATTATTTATAGTAACTCTGGGACAAAAAAACAAATTAAGTCAACATAGTAATTTACTTTAGATAAAACCAAATTACCTTTAATCACAGATTTTATGTAAAACTCTTTAAAAAATAACTTAGGAAATTAGGTACTAAAAGCAGAATCTATGCAAATTTCTGTGAAATGACACAAACTACCTACTGCTTATTTACCTTTGTAATCTGTATTTATGTCTAAATCTTGCTAAGTAATGGAATGTTAATATTCAGGGGTAATTACCTATACTACACGATATATTGCTTTAAATGTGATATGTGTAATGCTACTTTTAATTTCCAACTGACATATTAAAATTAAGCTTTAAGATAAGGTTATAAAATCAACATGATTTTCCAGTTTCTTTCTTGTTACTCCCTGGAAATAAGGTTATGCACTTTTCAAAATGTAACACTTTCAGGCCAAATTTTTCAGTCTGAAAGAAAGTAACCCATCTCCCATTTGCCTAATTTATGGTTAGCAAGTTAGTAAGTGAGAGAATCTGAATGAATAACAATTCTCCAGGAAATTGCGTTTGTTTCTTTTCTATTTACCATGGTCATTATTGATTTTAAGAAAAGAACAAAGAAGACCTGAAATCACTCTGTTCTTTGCCTTAATAAAGACAAGTGATTTTAAGGCAATATTATTTAAGAAATATGCTTTTTAAAAATGTTGCACTAACCTCGTCAGGGCTGGATGCCTGGTAAGTTCGATTTTCATCACTGAAGTCCTGATCCACCTCTGCATATTCTGTTTCACCAGTGACTCCAGCCCGGGACTCGTACACAGGTGTGACATTGTGACAAAGAGCAATAGCTTTCACTGCCTCATGTATTCTACTGCTAACACTTTTTCGAACTTTGGGAGTTGAAGACTGAGATTTTCTGGATGGTGTTGAGCTAGTACTGTTTCCACTAGTTTGTGAAAACATCTTTAAAATAAGAAACAGACAAAAAAGCAAAACAAACAGTGACAGATATGTATAGCAAGTTGCAGATAAATTATGAAGTTAAATTAATATATTCTATTTTTCCAAAATTAATAATAGGGGGACAATTTATTTTATTACCTACTTTCAAATATGTATTTGTTTACAGGATAAAATTACTTTTAGCCACTACTAAAGAACACCATTTTCATTCACTTTTAACTGCTTGAACATATTATTGATGAGTATTTCCATGCAGTAAAATCTACCAAAACATACATTACTACAATATTTAAAACTTCAAAAATCCATTCTAGTAATTCCATTTTAATTGTAAAATTTGTTTTTTTAAAAGGCCTTGTCAATTTGTTCACCTACTACCAAAAAATAAAATATATCCAAATACAGTATGGGAGCTTTTATTCCAGACAACTTTCATTTGAATTAACCTGCAATATACATAAAACAGTATTGAAGTAATATAAGGAAAAGGAATAAGATACCTCTGTTGTTTTGGGTTAGGTAAAGGATTTTCCTTTATATGATAAATAAAAGGGTTGTTATAGTTTTTAACTTCATGTTGGACATATTTATGATTTGGGTTGACCACAGTTAATTTTAAAAAACACACCTTATATATTGATTAAAATGACTGCTGTTGCAGAGTTTTAATAATATTGCCCCTAACGTAACTACCAATTCATCACCATGGTGCATACTGGACTCTACTCAGGTTCAGCTACATGATTTCAAATAATGGACTTCCCCCAGAGATGATGACTATTTTTTATTATTAACCTTCTACGTGGGGAAAGGCCTTTTAAGATTAGGGTGTGAAATAGCAACTTTACTTGATTCCACCACTTTCTGTCAACTTTAATGTAACTTCACAACAAGCTTCCTCAGAAACCAAGCCTCTTGCTTTTTGACTGAGTGTACTGATCCACTGAACCGTGATTATGCCCATCAAATTACAGTGTTGTCTAATAAAGGGTTTAACTTTTCTGCTCATCTGGCACTGCTTTTCAGTGAAAGCTTTAAACCTCTGCATTTGCATTCTGCTAACACTGGTGCCATTACAGCCGCAAATAAATTAAGCCGATTTACTCCTTCTGAATTATGTTATGTTTATTGATGCTTGTATAATTTAATTTCACACAAATTCCATTAAAGATTATGCCCTCTATCACAAAATGCTTCCAGTGGGGAAATATAATCAGGTTATAATAGATTTGTGTGTTGCATTACAGTGGACCTAGTAGACTATTGTCATCTTAATAATAAAACACAACACAAACAAGGGATAAAATCAATGTCATATAAAAACAACTGTCTAACCAGCTAACCAACTGACAGCTTCTATTAAAAAGGATTAAATAAAAATCCTTCTCAAATGGAAACAATTATTGAATATTTGTTTTTCAAAAATACAAAGTCACCCTTCTTTTTTGTTATTAAGAGTTCTTATTAATCAGAAACTTCCTTGAAATCCTGTTTAAACATTATTTTTCAGGCACAACAGAAAAAACTGAAAAAGATGAAGAACTTCGAGATAATCAAGTATTACCTTACAAATGAATTCAAAAAGACAGATGATGACTGGGTTAGGGAAAGTCATCCCCCAACTCCCTTATTACAGGTAACAAAAAGGTCACCCATATATTCATATTATTAATTGCTAAATGTCTCAGAATAACAGACAATCTTATTTGTTATTTAACTAGTTCTAAATGATGCAGATATGAAATTAATAATATGTGTAGTCAATAACTCTCTTTAAAAACAAACAAAACCCAAATTCAAAGGAAAAAGCTGATCAAGTGCTAGGTCACTCGTAAAAGTTCTTTTAACCAAAGAAGTAGCCACAAAAAAAATTGTGTGTGTGTTTTTTTTTTTTTGGTGAGGCAAATGGGGTTAAGTGACTTGCCCAGGGTCACACAACTAGTTAAGTGTCAAGCGTCTGAGGCTAGCTATCTAATTGCCCCACAAAATAATTTTTGCTCCAACTTTTAAAATCTGCTACAATG
This sequence comes from Phascolarctos cinereus, assembly GCF_003287225.1. NCBI lineage: Eukaryota > Metazoa > Chordata > Mammalia > Diprotodontia > Phascolarctidae > Phascolarctos > Phascolarctos cinereus. Next base: position 544,549,418 of record NW_027555847.1, on the reverse strand, counting down.
GAATATGCTAATTTATAAGAGGAATCAAATTTCCAATTCTGTTTTAACTTGAAGTCTGATACAACTGATAAAATTAGTACCAAAGTTATATCTCCAAAACTAAAGAAACAGTTGATTTTATCAATCTATCATATTAGGTGTAACTATAAAATAACAATATTGTGTTACTTTCCACTATTAGAAATTTATCTATCAGGATTATACATGCTATGAGTAAAGCATAAACTTCACACACAAAAAAAACCCCAGTGACAAAGGTAGCCTGGGTAAATTTTGTCCTCCAAAGCCAGCATTAGAGAGATGAATGGCTGAATTTGGTTACAAAAGGCAAAAACAACTGCAACAAAAAGCAGGTTTTGCATGTTGATTTAGGCTGAATTCAGGGGTGTAGGGTTAGAACCTAAAGGGAATAATCCTTAAATTGATACTACTCCAACCTAAAAACATACATATATATATATATATGATTTATATATATTTAAAATAATTAAAAATAATAACCCAATGTTTGTTCATAAAAAAGAAAATTGCTATTTAATCTATTTTTCATGGAAGATTTTATCAGGAGTAAAAAAAAAATTCTCCTTGCTCTTTTAACAGAAATTAGGAATAGAAAAAAAATTACCTGTGAGTAAGAATTAATGATATGATTTTGAATTTCATCCATTGTGTCAGTTCCATAAGATACAGTGCCTAAATGGAGACGCTTAAATATCATCTCATTTTGAGTAAGTGTTCCTAGGATAAAATTATGAAAAGAAAGAGGAGTAATTCATTTAAATACATTCTAAAGAGAATGAAATGTTTAGCTTCTGTTACTTTCCTGCAGTATTTGGCATCCTCTACATATCAGATTATGCCCCAACAATCTTTCATCATTTTCACCTATGATCCTTAATTAATATCACAGTTCCATTTTTTTCTCTTGTTAGCAAGACCAAGAAACCTAGTCTTAGTATGTCAAAGCTAGTCCTTAATTGGTCAATTAAATGAAAATAATTCATAGTTTTGCATTTTAAAAAGTTATGTGCTAAGCTGTATATATTCACAAATTTTATATATTCTGCAAAAGACATATGAGATACGATTATACTTCTTCTGTGCTTCCAAAACCTTCAGTGGCTTTCTATTACTTACTAAATTTATACCATTCTGTCTGGTATCCCAAATTCTTCATGATATGGTGATAATGTTCATTTTTAGCCTTATCTCTTATTCTTTTGCTGCCACATATTCTATGATTCATCCAAATGAGACTATTTATTCTTCATTACTGAATGATCTTCTGTGCATTTGCTGGAATGTCCTCCTTTGATCTTTTTGTCTACCGTCTATTTTTTTAAATATTAATTTAAAAATTTTGAATTTCAAATTCTCTCTCTCTCCTGAGATCTGATACTCATTACACATGAAGTCATGCAAAGCATTTTCATATTAGTTATGTTAAAAAAAAAGCAAGAAAAACAAAGAAAGTAAAAAAAACGTGCTTCAATCTGCACTCAGTTTTCTCTGGAGACGGAGAGAGTATTTTTCATTATGAGTCCTTTGGAATTGTCATGGACTATTTAATTGATCAAAGTGGTTAAATCTTTCATAGTTTATCATTCTTACAATACTGCAGTTAACGTGTATCCTGGTTCTGCTCACTTCACTTTGCATCAGTTCATATAGTTCTTCCCAAGTTCCTCTGAACCCACCCCCCCTTGCCATTTCTTATAAGACAATACTATTCCATCACAATCATATACTATAATGTTTTCTTTTTTCAGCCATTCTCTAACTGAGGGGTGTACTATCTATTCTTAAAGCTCAATTCAAATGCTAAACACTTCCATGAAGCCAACCCTGGCTACCCAGAAAGTAATAACCTTTCCTCTTAGAATTCACATAACATTTCATTTTTCATTTCCCTCTAATGCATTTGTGATATAAGTATTATATAGATAAGTGTTTGCTATATCCTCCTACTAGTCTCTATGTTCAACCAGGAAAAGAACACCATAATTTTCCTTCCAGTGTATATAGCACAATGTTTTTTAGAAGTAGCAGACACTCATAGTATTTTAATTTTTAAAAATATACTGATTCAATTAAATTTTAAAAAGAAAAATAAAACTCATAACATATATGCATAGTTAAGCAAAATAAATTTTTATATTGGCCATGTCCAAATAATATATGTCCTAGTCTACACCCTAAGTCCATTACCTCTCTGTCAAGAGTGGCTGGTCATTTCTTTGATCAGAGTTCTTAAATCTTTCAAAACGGTTTGTTTTTTAATATTGTTGTTACTATATACATTGTTTTCCTGGACTGTTCATTTCATTGTGCATCAGTGCATAAAAGTCTTCCCAGGTTTCTCTGAAATGATCTTTTTCATTGTTTCTTACAGTACAAAAATATACCATTATATGCCCATATACCATAATTTGTTCAGGCATTTTCCAATATGGGGGCAACCCCTTAGTTTCCAGTTCTTTGCCACACCCAAAAGGGCTGCTATAAATATTACTGTAAATATGGATCGTTGATCTCTTTCTTTGAATCCTTTGGGGTACAGGGCTAATGATTCAAAGTATCTTTAAAGGTGGTCTAAGGTGTTTCGTTATAAAACCATTTGAGACTAAGCATCAATAAAACACTTCTCAAAAGCCATGTAAGAAGCCAGAACTAAAATAAATCTAACAGTTTTAACTGTTGCAAAATGAAGTCTCTTTAATAGAGGGGAGCTGTAAGGGGCAGGGGAAGGAACAGTAACCACAACAGAATTTTTAAACCCAGGTTTGAATCTAAGCGCAAAATTTGAAATAACAGCAAGATTTTACTCATATATAAATTGGAAAGAAACAAGTAAAGAAGGAAACAAGCATTTATGAAATGCCTACTATGTCCTAGGAACTGTGCTAAGTGCTTTACAAATATTGGATCTTTAACAACAACCTTATACAGCAGGTAGCTGCTATTATTATCCTCATTTTGAGTTAAGGAAATGGGCAGAGTTAAGTGACTTTCCCTGGGTCACAAAGTTAGTAACCTTCTCAGGCTGGATTTGAACTTAGCTATTCCCAATTCTAGGTCCAGTGCTCTGTCCTCTGCTCCACCTAGCTGCCTCTATTGTCAAGTCTTATATGAATAAATTAAATACTACATCCTTTCAATCAATCATCAAGTAAAAATTCAACTCAATTCCATAAATATTTATTAAGTACCTACTATGTGCTAGGCACTGTACTAAGTGCTTCGGATACAAATAAGAAAAAGAGATAGCCCTTGCTTTTAATGAGTTTATAATCTAATGGGGAAGACAATAAAAGAAAGCAGAAAAGCAGGGGGGGAAATGTGGTGGGGGAGAAAACCAGAGGGTACCCAGGGCAGAGGAGGAGGTTAAGCTCCCACTATGTGCCAAGCAAAAATATAAAGGAAATTCCTACTCACAAGGAATTTGAATTTTAATGGGGAAAAAAAGGAGTACATATAAGATATATACAGCACAATTATCAAATGAATAAATACAAATATATCAAATGAATAAATACAAATATACACAAAGGCGTTAAATATAAGGCCATTTAGGAGGGAGAACACTAGAAGTTGAGGGCATTGGGAAGGAATTCATGTAGAAGGTGGTACTTGAGCTGCTTCTCAAAGGAAGTTTTGGCAAAGCTCCATAAGGAGGAGATAGGGAAGGGTGCATTTGATAGGAGAAGGCCAGCACAAAGACATAGATTAGAGATAGAATGTCATTAATGAAAAATAGAGAGAATAGACTTAAGAGTCCTGGAGAGGGAGTAATGTTTACTGAGGCTAGAAAGAGAACTTGCAGTTAGACTGTTAAAGGTTTTAAAGACTAAACAGAATTCATAGGAAACCAGTGGAGTTGATTGTATGGGGGATTCACATGATCGGATCTATATTTAAGGAAAACTACTTTTGTAGCAGTGGAATGGAGAAAAGACTTTACGTAGGGACACCAATTAGGAGGCTGTTGCAATAACCTTGGCGAGAGATGATGGGGTCCTGAATGTGGTAGCTCTCAGCGGACAGAAGGGTTTTGATACACAAGATGTGGTGTAGGTAGAAATGGCAAGATTTGGCATCTGGTTGGATTTGTAGGGTAAGGGAGCATGAGAAGTATAGGATAATGCTGCTGTTACAAACCTGGAAAACTGAAAGGATGGTGGTGCTGTCAAGGGAAATAGAGAAGCTCAGAAATGGGGTGGACATAAGAAGCAAAGATAGTAAGTTTAATTTTGGACATGTTAAGTTTAAGATGTCTCTGGGATGTACAGTTTGAGATATCCAATAGTCAATCCTATATGGAGGAAGCAAGAGCTTTCTTGTCAAGTTGATTTTCTAAAACGCAAATCTTTCAATTTGTATTCTCCACAAAGGTGGTTATTTATTAGGACTTCTGATGAACTAGTGAAGTTGAGCCTCAGTATAATGTAAACAAGAGGGTAAGCAAAACTAATTCATTATTGGTACATAAAGAAAGACAATTTGGGAGGACCATTAGTAATTCAATTTTATAAGATTTCAAGGTTGTTGCTCTGTCAAAGAGATAACATGAACTATCTAATGTACTAATTTTATATCATAGAGTACCACAAAGAGATAATGGTACAATACATTTTTAAACCTGCTAAGTTTTTTTCCCCCCTAATAAGTGGCACGTAAATAAGAATAAATTCCAAGCAGTACTGACTGAATAGACAAGATATGCAGAATGACACAAAGTGTGTCTATGTAAAAAATATGTATACATCCAGAGATATATGCCTTCACTAGTTTGGCCCTCTCTCCATCAGTGTACATTGCAACTCCTCCATACCTAAGTAAACAACTGGTTCATCATGCTTTGGCCTACAACTGCTCCATAATCCTCCCTTTCTCTTCAAACCCCCCTTCCCAACCCCTAAACATTACCTAGTGACCTCTGAACTTTGATAGCTCTTCTTTGGATAACAGATACATTCTGTTACTGAGCCTTGATTCTTACCACCTTGATAGACCTTTTAGAGTTTACACTCTGGTGATAAAACTTTCTGGAATGGAAAACCACTGCCATAGAAAGGTGAGGCATTAGAGTAAGAGACTTTAGTACTAGAGCCATGATAAGGATTCAAGTTCTGCCTCTGACACAAAATGACCATGGGCAAGTCACTTTATCTTGTTGCAGGATGAATCTGCAGAGGAAAACTCCTCAGTGTAGGTATACTTAAAAGAATATTTATGGATGACTATTTGAAGGGATTTATCAACATGAGATACATTTTCATGAAATATAATGCCTATAATTAATTCATTTTTTTCTCCCCAATTACATGTAATATAAAGAAAGTGAAAAGTTCTACCTGAGATTATACATAAAAACATAATTAACTTTAGTAAAACAACTATTTTTTAAATAAAAGGAAACAACTACTTCGACAGGTACCATTTGAGTGTTGGGATAAAGTGTTATGACAGAAAAAATGAAGACACTCACTTGGCTCACATTTCTACAACTGCCCTAAAAACACTTTAAAAACTTTAAATAAATAAAATTTAAATATCAATACCACACTTATATGGTAGCGATGTTTGCAGTCAATTTACCTTCATGATTGGAAAAATAAGATACCTACATATATGGTTTTAGGGGGAAGATATTATTTTGGAATTTTTTTTTACCTAAACAATATACAGTTTTCATTAAAATACTTTGAGACATGACAGAGAATCTAACCCTCCCCCTCAAATTTTGCAATGTGCTCTATTCCTAACTCTGTCCCTCTAAAAATTTTATTTCAAAGACTAGTCAGATTCTCAATTTAAAAAAATGAATGTAAATGATCGACTGAATTTCTAAAGCAGCCCTTGTGGAATTGCAGATTGTCAATCTGCATTCTCCACCTGAAGCTCCTTCCTGTCCCTTGGCCCCCAGCAGTCAATGACTGAAGATCAGAAAAGAAAGGTTGTTTCACCAAGGTCGTTGCCACTGTCAAATGGCTCAATATCAGAAATAGATATGGTTTTAACATTGGAAACGAGGTTAAAGAAGATGCATCGTTGTATCAACATATGCTTTACTTGGTCCCCTAAAGACCATGAGACCTTTCTATTTGACTTGCTGCTGAAACCTCCTCTGCGATATTTTCCCCAATAGAATGTAGACCACGAAGGCACTGTTTTTCTATTAACATTCCCGCTGCTTAACAAAGTACTTTGCATACAGTAAGTTCTTCATAAATGTTTTCTCCTTTATTCATTTTTAAATCACAAGAAATATAAAAAGTCAGAACTGTGATTCAAAATCTCCAATTCTGTTCTCAACTCTCCTACTTATGTGTTGTGTACCCCAGTGATTAGTCATTTAACTTTTACAACTTAGTTTCCTTATCTATAAATTTATATGTTAGAAATCATCTTAGATGTCTCTAACATATTCGTATCTGAACTGAAAGGTTGTTAACATGTGTTAAATCTTGATTTAAGATTCCTCAGTGCTACATAACCAGTTCTGTTCTTACGGATTCCATTTATATTTTATATTAAAATACTTTAAAGTCAATGAATTAAAAGAATAATGCCAGGAGTGCTAAAGGTCAGAATGAGTTAAAGCTAGACAAAAAATTCAAGAAATAGGGTGCTTAAAATTTTTGTTGTTATTTTCGGGTATAATGTGGAAAAAAAGGAGATCAAACAGAAGGGCTATGACTCTGGTCTAAATGGAGGGGGCAATGAGAACAGAGGATAGGGAAAAACGGCAGAGCTTATCAAGTTTTATTTTGCTTCTGTTTCGTCTGCAAATGAGGAAGATTCCTGACTGGCCCCAACCTACCCTTCCAACAATGGGGTTAAGTGACTCACCCAGGGTCACACTGCTAGTATGTGTCAAGTATCTAAGGCCTCATTTGAACTCAAGTCCTCCTGACTCCAGGGCCAGTGCTCTATCTACTGCACTGCTTAGCTGCCCCTATGTGTGCATATTTTCAAAAAATAGAAGACGATATTTAAACTATAGGCAAATGAGTTTGACTTTGATTCCTCACAAAATTCTATAAATTATTACTAAAGACACGGTTATTGAGCAACTAGAAAAGTTGTTCATATTCTGTGACAGTCAGGCTCTAAAAATTTTAAGATGGATTTTAATAAAGATTAATGTTAAGCCAGGCATTTGGCTTCAAAAACTCCACAAGTTTATAGCGCAGAAGCTGTGGCTATAGAACAGTTTGACTGAAAAAAGATCTGGAAGACTTGTTGGCTGAAAGCTCAAGGAAGGAACAATTAGCCAAAGAAAGCTAATGTAATGATCCAAGGTTTCAATAAAAGGTCTAGGCTTCAGGACTATGGAAGTGATAATCCTGAGTCATCTGAAAGAAGGAGGGCATGTATTATTCTAATTTTTATGGTGCCAAAAGACATAAATACTAAAAATGGGACTGCTTCATGAATATTTCTTGGCTTTAAAATCTTTTCTTTTGACAGACATAAAAATTTATAAACTTTTTAAAAAATTAACTAATCGCCTGGTTTTCTTTTGACATCTGGATTCTCCATTACTACCTCATCACTTTATTCTCAATATCATATCTAGTAGTTGGGGGACTCACTCATTTTGGAATTAAAATACATATGTGGGAAACACTGAAAGTCACTGGAAAAAAGCAAGTAAAAAACCATCTAATAATGCAATAGTGTTTAGAGACTATAAATTGTTCAAATAGTTAACATTCAGCTTATGCATTTGATTCATTATTACTCTTTAGTGACATAGTCATTCTGTCAGTTATGAGCTCCTTGAGTGCATGGCCTAATTTTTGCTTCTTTTTGTATTCCCCAGTGTTTTAGCACAACTTCTGGCATGTAGAAGGCACTTAATAAATATTTACTGACTGACTGAGAACATTCCAGGCATGGGGGACAGTC